>NW_028327715.1:3100000-3720000 GCF_031878675.1 Megascapheus bottae | reverse complement strand
AAAAACCAACCAACCAACCAACCAACAGAAGCAGTCCATGGGTTTTGAGATTCTCAGGTGTTGTAAATCCTATGCAAAGGTACTGTATTTACAGATAAACTAAGCATCTGTAAAGTATAAGTAATACCTAATATCATGCAAATTCTATGGAGTTATCATACTTCATTTCTTACAGAATAACGACATACAAAATATCAGTATGTGTTCATTACAGACAAAGCTAGTTTTTTCATATATTTTTTATTGTAATTAATAGAAGGGTTGCATGATATTTGCCAGATAGATGGTGCATTAATTCCCATACATTGATACCCTTTCACATGTCTTGGTCTCCATTACCCTCCCCCCCACCCCCACACCTCATCTTTTTTCCCCCCTTCCCTATCCAATTTCAAATAACCAAATACAAATATATCCAATACATCAAATAACAAAGTATGATACTGTAACAATATGAGATAACCAAGGGACAGCAAAAGAGATGAGAGATAGTACCTTAAGAACAATAATCATTCATTTAGTGTCCTACTATATGGCCTTTTGTATCAAGACAAAGCTAGTTGTTTTTTTTTTTGCCAGTCCTGGGCTTGAGCTCAGGGCCTGAGCACTGTCCTTGGACTTTCTCAAGGCTAGAGCTCTACCACTTGAGCCTCAGCACCACTTCCGGCTTTTTTTTTGTATGTGGTACCGAGGAATCAAACCTGGGTCTTCATGCATGCTAGACAAGCCCTTTAACCAGTAGGCCAAACTCCCGGCCCACAAAGCTAGTTTTTAAAAATATTTTACACTGAAGGCTGATCGAATCTGTAGGTACAATACCCACAGATAAGTAGTATTAACTTAATGAAAAGAAAGCTTCCACTCGCCTTCTACATTTTCTTAAATATAATAGTCAAAATTGTGTGGTCCCCTAACAAAATGGATTTGCAACTTAATACTGTGAATCATGATTCAACAATAATTAAAAATAAAAACATAGAAATATATATATTAAATTTTCTATTAGTAAGTAAAACACACATCACAGATGCTGAAAGATGTTTTCTTCTATTTGGCTACATGTCCACAGGCTGGATGGCGCCAATGGATTTTGGCAGCTAGCACTGGAGGAAGAAAATGCCAGCTTGAAAACCTTTCCATTCCAGGGAAGGGACATTCTTTTGTAAAGTTACCATTTGGGACAATCTCTATCCCCCAGATCTTTTGAAAGAAACTAGGGCTGTGCTAGAGAGGATAATTGACATATGGCCTAAGATTGTAGGGAATCAGAAAAACCCGGGTTCTATTCCTCGGTACCACGTACACAGAATAAAGAAAGGATTACTTTTGTTTTGATATAAATTGATGAAAACTCCAGAGGGGTGAATGTTAAGGGATGACAGAAATGGACATTATATACTGGAGCACATGTGTTGGAAGAGAGCTTTAGTTCAGGTTTCATTTGTATTTATTTTTACTGTCTTCAAGTAGTTCTATAAAGGGTTGCAGTTTAACATGTCAATTTATGAGTATACTACATCTTGATAAATATCTCCTTGCTGGTTCTTTGGAAGCAGTTGGGAAACCTCTAAAATACCCTTTGACTACAAAGAGGAGGATACTTACTGGGTTCTGAAGGGATTTGAACTTGAGGACACTTCAGTCAGCAGTGGGCCATGAAGGCATTCTACAGACAGAATTCTTTCAAATCTGAAGCTGAAATAATTGAGCTGTCTCCAGCCCCAGATTTTGAATCACCTTCTTCCTGGTGCTGGAGGGAACCAGTATTGACTGAAGAGCCTGCTGACTTAGTGATCTGTGAAACCTAAACGTAGCTTTTCTGAATGATTTTGTCAATCAGTGCTGCACTAATCCGAGTTTAGAAAAGATAAAGCTGAAGAGTGAGAGGAAATCCATATACATTTTTATGCCTATCACCCCAAATGGGCTAAGATTTTAAGTTCATCTTAGGAACAAAGTATCTTTTTTTTGAGTAGCAGATTAGGCTACTGTACTTCACAAGTGTATAAACGTAGGAATAGTCCCTGTTTTCCAATGTTAATGCAGTAATGATAATGATAATTTTAGAAATAAATATTCCATGAATACGTGATATGCTCTGACTTTCTAAGCACTATGAAAATCATCTCTATATGTGTAGTGTTCCACATTAGGCATATATGATCACTTTATAATATTTTCAGATGAAGAAACTGAGACACTGGAGTTGTCAGTAATGATCAAAGAAGTAAAATTGGTCAAGCTTCATTTTTGAATGGCAAGTTCTTTGTTAAACTACTTAAAGATAAAAAATAAAATACAATATTTTTTCAGTGCAAATTCAGAGGTGTTTAATTTATTCCTTGTGCTAAACTTGTAGTCATTTGCTATAATCACATATCAGATAGAGAAATAATATGCATATGAACATTGTACAGGGGTTATGTTACCCCAAAGAGTTTTTAAATTCCTTTGTTCTTTCAGAATCCATGTATGAGATACTCAGTTTGTGGATAAAGGTTACTAGGCACTGCCATTCAAAAGCTGGTGGATTGGTGAGTCTTGGCAAACAGTGCTGTCTAGACCTTAGGCATGATCCCTCAGGGTCTGGGGGATTGTGGGTAAACAGCATTGCAAAACAAGGCTACTGGCTGATGATAAGAAGGTTTCATGCAGTCTGGTATGGGAAGTCTGTTTGAGAAAGGTAGATAAGGTTCCATAATACCAATGAAATGTTTTCTGAGTTGTAATATGTGAATGAGAGCAGTGAGAGATCTTCTATTCTGACTACATACTTGAGAATCACCTGAGAGCTTTAAAAATATTATAGGTTTGAGGAACCTATACCAGACCAATTAAATTAAGATTTCTGGTAGGGCAGAGACTGGGCATGTGGAGTTTTATAAAGCTCCCAAGGTAACTGCAACATAGAGGAGGAATTGAACACCTTGGATTAGACACTGTCCAGAAAACTTTCCTTGAAATCTGCCCGTTGGAAGTCTAAAACTAAAATCTAGCTTTAAAAATCTCTGAAACGTGAATAGCCAAATGGTACCCAGAATGTCAGAAAAAGCTGGAAATACATTTAGTAAGACTTTCTGTCTGTTAGGATGCATCTCTTTTTTACTTGGCATTTAAGGCAGTAATTTTGAAGAAGTCTAGACAGATGTTAGTATGGGGAAAACTATCCATCTGTTAGGAAATATTTAGAGAAAACAAGATTTCTGTAATGACACAGTGTTAGTTATAATTGAAGAGCGCATCTTTTCCTCTTAGTTGGGACTCCAAGCTGAGTTACACTAGGAAACACAAAAATCACAGATTTAAGCCCTATCCTTTCTGCTCTGTTCTGGCTCTCCTTTTGAGTTCTTGATTGTGTTTGCTTATTCACATGCTATCAAAACGTTTTGAGCTGGGGTCATACCATACCACCTTAAGTTTCAGTGAGTCTTCACAAGATTTCAAATTTTTTGAGTCCTCATATTTTTTTTAAAAAGTAATGTGTCACCTTTTCAAATTTCTTTGTGTTTTGCAGTGAAATTGTAAAGGCAACAGAGCTCAAGCTAGATGCTTACTATATATATATATATATATATATATATATATATTTTTTTTTTAAAGCAAGTCCCTAATAGAATTTCATATGGCTAAAGTGGTTGGGCTAACCCAGTGAACTAAGGTTTTTCTCCTTTCGTTGACAGTTTCTTCCGTGGTTTTCAACCATCTAAACCCAGCCTGCGGGTGCTCACGCAATGGAGTAGGCTTTCCATCGCTCATCTCTGGAAATGGAGTGGGAGTGGTCCTCTCTACAGACCCCGAGGTCATACATATTTCTCTTGGTCTAAGAGTTCATGAGTCAGTTCCACCACGGCTTCCACTCTTGGCACACTGGAGTCTCCCAGCTAGAACCCGATTTCTCTAGATCTTGTCTAGAATACAAGCAAACTGTGATCAATGCCATCATACAGGAACGCAAGCGTTCCTCCAGGAGCCAAGGGGGCACCCGGGGGAACCATCTGTGCTCATTCTGGAAGACCCCAGGTTACCCCAAGCCTAGTTCAGAGTTGAAGACTTCTCCGGCGAGGTAGAGATAAAGGTCCCTGATAAAATCCGACTCCAAGTTTTCTTCATCCAAGCCAGTAGTTAGTCATCTGCGGACCTCGCAGCAGCAGTGACAACCCATGAAGTGGTTTCAGCCCTTAGCTAAGTACACTGACATCTGGCTGGTGTCTTTTAATCCTTCGGGCCTGAAGCCACTCCCTGCATTTGAGAGAGTTCACGGCCGCCTCCCGCCTGGCGAGGGTGCCAGGACGGACAGAGGAGATGCGGGAAGCCCAGCCCGCAGCGCCCCGGGAGCTCGCGTCCGCCGGGCTGGTGGGAGAGGCTGGCCGGGCCGCGCGGGTGGGCGTGGCGCAGCGCACGGGGGCGGGCTCAGCGGCACTAGCCCCGAAGCTGCCCTCCCATTGGCCCGGGGACACGCCCGTCTCCCTGTGAGGGCTTCCTAAGTTTCATTGAAGGTGGAGAAGTATGCGCCCGCGGGGAACCCCGGCTGCGCCGCCCAGGCTGGGCTGTGAGGTGGCGCGGGGCGCGCGGCTGGCGCTGGGCATCCGGAAGGCGTGCGTGTGCGTGTGTGTGTGCGTGCGTGTTGTGTTTTCTTTATCAAGTCCAGGCAGGGGGTGTGGGGGGGGGTGGGTGGCGTCTGCCCCACTCGGGATGCGCCTTCGTGTCCATTCCCGCCCTCGCTCGCACAGTTCCTCAAGGTGAGGACCGGACGCGCAGCGCCCCCCGCGGACCGCGAGCGCAAGCCCCGGCGCTGCCGGGGTGGTGGTGCACCCCAGGCAGCTCCGGTCCTGCTCTCTCTCCGGCACGAAGCTGGGGGGCGCAGAGGCTGAGCTGCGCCTCCTCTCCGGATCCGTTACCAGGGCGGCTCAGGAGCCAGGGTCCGCAGAGCGAGCGCCGGGGCGCGCGGGCAGAGGGGCCAGGCCGGGGGCTGGGCAGCCTCCACACCTCGGCTTCGGATGGGGTCTGTCTAGACAATTCTCGCCGCCGCTGAACGACGTCCCGAGAGCTGGACCCAAAGGAGAGCACCCCTCTTTCCTCGCGCCGCTGCCTGGGACGCCCCCGGGGGACCCCCGCCACACCTCCGCCCGGGACGCCCTGAAGAGGCCAACGCCGCCTGACTGCTGGGTGGACCCTGGATGGGATGGCCGCGGGGCGCTGGGCGCCTGGCGAGGTGGCTGGCCGGAGTCTCGTGAGCCCGGAGCCCAGCGAGCGCACCCTTGGAGCGGATGGCGCGGCGCCCGCCCAGGCGATGCCCTGGCGGCAGCCAGCCGCCAGCGGCAGGAGGCCCTAGGTGGGCATGGGCCTGGAGCCCCGGCCCTAGGGACCTTTGAGCCTCGCCCCTCTGCTTACACTCCTGGGACCAACGCCATGGCCTCGGAAGTGGTGTGCGGGCTCGTCTTCAGGCTGTTGCTGCCCATTTGCCTGGCAGTATGTGAGTGGGACCAACTCACTGAGGCTGACAGGGGAGGGGAGGTGGGTGCCAGGGCGGGGTGGGGGGTGGCTTCACAGTAAAGTTAAGGGCTTTTGTCCTCAGAGATTTGCCTCCTGAGGCCCAAGGTGTGGTCCGTTGCTGGGGCCCTCAGAAGCGTGCGATCCCCCCACATCCCTGCCGGGATCCCCAACTTCCCACTCTGGGCCACAACTGGTCAGACCTGGCTGGCATACATTGGAGACTGTTGTGTTGGACTTTGTCACACGTGCAGTTTTCTTAGTGTTCTATAAAGAACACCAGTTATAGACACCCTGTTCCCGTGGACTCTAGGATCTTCCTGGAGCCCCTGTCCCTTCCTTGTGTCCCCAGCGGGTCCAGAGGGCACCTCCTGCAGCCTGTGTCCAGCAATAGTGTCAGAAGAAGTGGACAATGCCAATACTTGTAATAATAATCATAATAATAATGAAGAGGGACCGGCTAACAGAAATGGAAATTGTCAGAAAACTGCCTTGAATTTCTGACTTTTGCTTTACCTCCACACAACTGGTGGCTGAAACTAGATAGCACTGACCAAGTACTTGTCACCCATCCTCACTATTCTGGTCAGACATTGGTAAAATCGAGAAGGGCCCAACCAGAATCTAGAGAGGACCTCAGACTGGTTCACTAATGCATGTCACAGTTTCTACATGCCTGGCAAGGCTTTGAAAAGGGAAGGGGGTGGGGGTGGAATATAAAGACCTGGGCAACGTTACAGGAGAATGGGAGTTTCTGGATGTCTTCTTAGTGCAGGTTACGTTGAATCCCACTCCTAAGTTTAAGACAAATCCACATGAGACATATCCACACAGCCTTGCTTTCCCTCTTTCCTCATCAGAGCTTGAAAACAGAACACTATGAGTTGACATTAATTGGGTTTATAAAGAGAACATGACCTTCTCACTGAAGGCCAGATTTAATATGTCAGAGTGGATGGCTCAACCTCACACCTGTGGTATATGTTTTCTTAGAGGAAGCAACTCGGAGCTCTAGCATGGAAGCATGTTGTACTGTGTTCAGTGATCTATGCTAATTACCGATATGGTTTCATAGTCATGTATAGATGAGAGAAGTTTCTGGCCCCAAAGGAGGAGCTGGCACACACTTTCTAGCCTCCAAATGCAGAATGCATTTTGAGTTTAAGGCAGGACCTTTTTTTTTTTTCAGGGATTTTTAGCTCATATGTACCTCAGAAGCCAGCTTCCAGAAGCCAAGGTGGACCTTTCTCTTCCTGTTGCTTGGGAAATGGGTTTTGAAAAGAGCTTTTAGGTGTGTTATACATAGGTGGGGTCACTGTTCAGCAATCACCGCGTGCCAGCACTTGGCTCTTCCATTTACTGATTGGAAAGGGCTGATGCATTTGTTAACAAAGGGCTTTTAGTGTGAAAGCTGATTTGTGGTCATCAGTGGTAGAGAGGCCTGTGGGAGTGGCCTACAGGGTCTAAGCTAAACTCCTCCTCCATCAAGGCCTTTCTAGCCACCCCTCCCCACATTCCCTTCAATGCCCCTGTCCTCCTCTTCTTCCTCTCTATGGGGCTGGCTGTGACTGTTAGACCAGTGAGGCATGTTGTCACCACACCATCTTAATCCTCTCAGAGATCCTCCCAGGGATTGCTGCTGGCCTCACCTTGAATAAGTGTTTTTGCAGCCAAGGGGACCCAGCTGAGATACTTGGATGAGCCTTTGCTGCTACATACAAAAGCCTCAGACTGCTGGGATTTTGCTCTCCATAAAACAAGAGGGCATCTGGCATGGGGTGGCAGCTTGGCACTAGGCAGAGCAGGGGACATTTCCCTAAGTCGTGGATCCCAGCTCCACCACATGTCTGCCCAAGCCTCTTCTGTGGAGGCGTGTTCCCACACAGTGCCCACTGCCTGCAGGCGTGGCCCATAGACAGGCTAAGGTCTGAGGATGCTGAGCAAAGCCAGCTGTGTAACCAGAGTTTCTTGGGTGTGGCTGAGCTCTCAGGGGTGCCAGAATAGATAAAGCCCTCCCAGCCTGCTTCAGGAAAATGTTTTTGGATCACATACCTGTCCCAGTCTTTCCTTTGTAGCCCATATCTCATGGGTCCAGAACGCTGACTTTGGTGTGGGAGAATGTGTTACATGTGTGTTTTGTGTATGTGACTGTACATTTGTATTTGAGAGCATAAGATACTGAATGTGTGAGTATGTATGTAGAACTATAGGATAGAAGTGCCCCCGGTTCAACCCAGAACCTGTTGCTTCAGCTAGGGGAAAGAAAGGAGCTGGAGCCCCTGTGGGAGGAGGAGAGTTGCTGGGGAGATGGATTCCATCTAGTGTTACACCAGAGGCATGGGCATGGCCAAGTTGTAAGATTTGTACTGCCTCCTAATCACCATGCTTAAAAAGGAGTGGGGAGATGGTGCCTCATTGAGCACTTAACTCTCCTCTAGAGGATGTGGAGATTTTCAAGGTTACTGGAGGGTGTTCAGGTCTGGCTACTCCCAAGGTGCTACTACATCAAATATTCAGGTTTCCCTTATGTCCTGGGCACGAAGAGTGCAGTGATCTGCTTGCCATTAGAATCGATTTTGTATTTTAGCCATCTATTTTTGTATCTGGGCAAGGCAGCCTTCAAAGCGAAGCCTTTACAGAAGCTTCTATATATTTCCTTTAAACCCATTGCTCTAACAGCAATATTGACATTGTCCTGAAGAGAAGCTCTAGTCTTTTTACCCAATGATAGGTGTTTAAAATTAATTGTTTCTGTGCTTAATTTGGTGCCAAAGTTTTGTCACCCTCCCCTTTCCGTGGGAAGGAAATTAAAGAAACAATATTAAATATTACCAGTCCTCTTCTATGCAGGCATTCCATGACTCCTAATTTCTGAAAAACAAACTATAATGGAATATGTTATTGACCATCTACAATGAACAGACAAGCATATATGCATCACCAGTGGAAATCTTAAACATCTCCAAAATTATCTATGACTATTTGGTAGCCAATCTGATATTTTAAGTGCATAGTATATGAAAAGGGAATAACTTTCTATAATATGTTGTAGTATTCAATAGATACACTCTAGCATGGTTAAATCAACATTCATTTCCTTTTAACATGGCTCTTATGTATAAATTGTTAGTATCTGGAGGCTGAAGGTTTTGCTAAGACTTTAACTGCTTTCTTAGAAAGTTATTGATTTCTGGGACTCAAACTAAGGTAATTATCCCCTCTATTTTTTCCCCTTCCAATCCTGAAGCCTGCTTTATATCTGACTTGGACAATGCCAAGCATCCGATCTTCCTCCATAGCCTTTTCTCATGTACTCAAAGAAGCTCTAGGTCAAGGGAAAAAGCTTGTCCTCTACTCCTGAGCTTGCATATATGTCTTGTGGCCATTGCTGTCCCCCAGGGGAGGCATATCATGCCTGTGTCCTGGCCAGTGTTGCTACTATGGGTGTGGCATCACCAACTTATCTTTAGTCACAGCAGTGCATGGGCCCCATGTGTAATACATACTGCAGCAAGGGGGACCTAGAGCCTCTTCTTTGTCCTCTTAGCCTCTTATTATCTTTGTCACATGTGCATCAGATATGTTACACACCGCTCAATGCCCTTCAGATGTGATTCTTCATTGGAAGAGTCCCAGGGTTTTCCTCAGAGGTCAAGCACATCTCAGCCTGATTATCAGTCAGAACAGGCCGTTCGTTTCTGTCTCTTCCACCATAAATACAATGTTTTGACTTAAACCAATGCAAACTTGTGTTTTTGTCTTGTAGCCAGTAGGCTACCTGTAGTTGGTGGATTGCCCTTTCGGCTGGTGCTAAGGAACAATGACTTTATTCTTTCTGAGTCTTATCAGTATAAGTTTCTCAGGGTACTTGGTCACACCAAATCAGCTTTATTCTCTCACCTGACAGGTGGAGAGATAGGTGAATTTCAGTGGGTCTGCTATCATCACTGAGGGGTCTCATGGATCTGTCCTTTCTCTGCTATTCTACAGGGTTAGGGCTAATCCCTGTGGTTCAAAACCTGCTCTTGTCAAGTCCACCTCAAGCTGAAGGATGGAGGAAGCAAAGGCAGCAGGACTACTTCTTCCTCACTCCAAGGTTACAGCCTACAAGTTGCCTGTAGCAATTCTCTGTGTATCTCCTTAGACTGAACTAACCAATTTTATCCATCTGCCTAGTTGAAGAAGAAGCTGCCACATACCATTTTTATATCTGTGCCAGTACTGGGGCTTGAACTCAGGGCTAGGTACTAGGGCTAGAGTTTTCACTCAAGGCTGGCACTTTACTACTTGAGTCAGCACTACACTTCTGGCTTTTGGCTAGTTGGTTGGAAATAAGAGTCTCATGCACTTCCCTCCCTGGTCTGCCTTTGAATGGTGATCCTCATATCTCAGCCTCATGAGTGGCTATAATTACAGATGTGAGCTGCTCTTTATTCTGGTATATATTATACTCACATATAAAGAGTATATACTATGTTTAGTCAGCTACATCTGTGGCATTTGCCTGTCAAGAATAGCTGATCGAATACAAGTGACAGTCTCTGCCACCTACAGATGAAGGCAACTCAGCCTCACAAACTGCTGTTTTTTCTTGCTCAGAACTTACTGTGCCACGCATCTCTGCTTCTAGACTCAGAGTCAGACCTACGTCCTTGTAGACCATAAAGGGGAAGTAAAAATTGTACCCATAAAGAGGTATGCTTTACTTCAAAAGGACTATGTCATTTTCCCAATTTATACAGACACGAATTTGAAGACTGTGTATGGGAACAGGAACTCAGGTTGGGGGACAATCATGGAAGGGCTAGGCTAACTGTATTAATGTGGAGCCAGATGTAGAGCTTCCAGGTCCTATTTGCAGCTAGGGATTACTAGGAATTTTAACAGTTGGTTGTTCGCCTGATTGAACTATGGACCAAAAGATGATCTACATTAAATGACTTTGCAGTGTGAAGCTTAGCTCTGATACCTAGTGCAGGAAGGTATGAAGAAGTCCAGGGAGACTGGAATGGCTTTATCATATTAGATCTGTTTTCTTCCTTGAGAATCTTACCTGTGATGGAAAGCACATTTGTGAGAGCCTCAGAATCTACCAAAGGCGGTAAAATAGTTAGAAGTTAGATGAGGATCTGTTGCCACCAACTGAAGTCGGGGGAGTAGTTGAATCCCAGGAGGCAGAAAAAGCAGGGAGCCAGCATTAAGCTGCTAAAGGTGAGGTAGACATGGTCACTAACTTGACTGGGAGTCGAAGCAATTAATCAGAATACTCTAAACTCAACTCACAGAGAGATTTGTGGTGTTCGCTTATTAGTCGTGGTCCTTCTAGAAATGAAATTGCATAGATACCTACTAAATTCTGACTTGATCTCTATTAAGCAGAAGGCTAGCTTGAATCACCAAAACAGAATCAAAGAACTCCAAAGCACTGAACAGATTTGAGCAAACATTATACCTGGAACCCTTTGACAGAGGGAAGGAATATACTATATCGCCAATCACATTTGCATTTATTTTATTTTTCTCATTCCATTCCTTGAGAAACATATACTAATATTATTTTCTATTAGCTAGCTGGGACAGGATAGGTGTTTAAGTGAATTGAAGGGAAGCCTTTTAAATGATGGATACATGTATGATCTTGATGCCCAGAGATCTTATTGGAGAACTCTGATACCATTAATAAAACCAGAGCTCATCAAGATAAGCTTCTAGGGCCTTTTCTAGGGCCATCTCTATATGCAGAAAATCAAACACAAAATATTATTTCTTCCTCATGATTGCATAACATCTGTAACAACCCAGGGGAAAAATGTATTACCTCATAAAGTAAAGCTAAATTATTTGGTTGTAGATCTTGGCTCTGTGCTGCAGTTGTGTGGGCCTTGACCATATTGTTTAAGCTCACTGTTTTTGACATACTTCGTCTGTGTAGAGTTGATGCTTAACCATCATTCAGCAGTGTTACAGAGCTTAGATAGCAGAATATGTCAAGGGCTTTGAGCTGTACCTAACATATGATAAATACTTGATCCTGAATAGCTTTTATTTCTCCAGACTCAGAGGTTAGACATGGTTATTTGTTGAATATGATGTGTGTGTAGTTTGAAGACCTGTTCATGTAGAGTGACAATGTTTGCATGGGCAGATATTCCATTCTTAAGACTCTTCAGAGGACAGCCTGATCTGGCTTCCCCCCACAATTAGATACACTGGGAAGTCTCTGTGTTATTGTTGACTGTTATTTTTGAGATGATGTGAAAATTGAAACATATTAACTGAAACATATTTCTCCTCAGATTCTCCTCCCTAGGCAATATGAAATGTCCCCTTTGTGTCCACCTGACACCTTGCTCATATTTGCCCCTGTTCTGTGCTTGATAATAGGATTCTTCTCATGCCTATGGACCTGTAAGTTCAGTGCTCAGTATTATGGATCCTAGAATTAACTTCCTAACATATAGTAAGCATATAAAATATGATTTTGTCTTGTAGGCTTTTGTTTTGTCATAAAGGGGTTTGGGCACAGCCTCACACTCTTGTAGACTTTTTTCACTTGAGGCTGATACTCTACCAGTTGAATTATGCTTCCAGTTCCATGCATTGTAGGGCTTTTTTAAAAAAAGGAAATATTGTGTGTGATTATTATGGCTCAGCTATGCACCAAAAGCTATAAGGTAGTGTTTCCAAGTTGACTAAAGCACTAAGACTCAGTGTTTTTCTCTGGAAGATCTCAGTGCAGAGTGAAGATCTTCCTTCTCCTAACTATTGGTACAATTTGCTGTGACCTAATTTATACTCTCAGTATCTTCCATAAATGATCATTTTCTCAGTATTGCCATGAATACTTCTTATTTGCTTGAGTAAGTAAAGAAGGAAAAGCCCTTTGATGCTGTAAAGTCAGACTGAAGAAGCATCCTGGATGTGCGTATGGTTTTAAGAAAAATGTTTTCAGCTCCCTGGAACCACAGCCATTGATCTGTTTTCTCCTGTGTTCAGATCCTCTAGGTCAGCAGTTTGGACCACAAGTACAGAGAGGAAAGGATGCAGAGTCTTAACACCTTAGCCACTTTGAACCCAAAACACAATGAACTATGCAGATGTGCCCAACTTGGCTGTCATGCTCCTTCCCTCCTGGTTTCCCCAGGCCCACCGTCCTGCTGAGTGCATCTGGTTTCAGCATTGCCACTGGAACATGGCACTGACTGGGAATAGTTCTGAAGAGCCAGATCTGAAGGTCTAACAGCAAATGTGGTTCCTGTTCATAATGCGCTCTGTGACTTGGTCAAGTAACAGAAACTCTTCTTTCCTTAAATATATCATCTATACAATGCATGTGTTGAAACATTAAGGAACATTTTCATTTTTTCTTCTGAATTTTTTCTACCCATCCCCTTCTTTTTTCATGAGAAAGTGTATAACCAAAACACCAGAAAATTTACATTTGAATTGTTCTATTCTCTTAACCATCTGACTTACATTATCCTTGAAGAAGGGTTAAGGACTACTAAGGAAAGTGATTATCTCCTCATACAGCTAACTGAGTAAAGCTTTTCCAGAGCAACTGGTTACAAAGGAGAGCCATTCTGGTTTAGGTTTTGCAGTTTGGATATTTTGGAAACTCTCCTGTACTGTCTCTTAGCACGGAGTTACCAGAGTGTGGCTTACCATTGATGAGTACAAGAAGAACAAAATATATGGTCACATTTGGCTTTGTTTTATTGGAGCTTATCATTGCAGAAATTAAGAGTTTTTGCAACCCATAGTTTATGAGCATAGAAATCCAAAGTATATTATAGCATTAACTGAAGCTGAATGATCTTGTAGGAGAGCATAGACTTATTCAAATACAATTGAATCAGGATGCCTCAGGCTCCTACTCAAATGCTTCTTCCAAATAATGCCCTGGGTGCTGGCTTGACCAATGGAAAGAGCAAGGGTGGCACACCCACAAGCCATCAAGCAATTGGGGCAAAGCCTAGGGGAGGAGATATTGGAAGAGCCCTATACTGTAGAAACTGTTCTCCAGGGCCAGGTGCCAGTGGCTCATGCCTTTAGTCATAGATACTTGGGAGGCTGACAGCTGAATATTGTGGTTCCAAGTCAGTCTTGGCAGGAAAATCTGTGAAACTCTTATTTCTAGTCAACCACGATACAAAGAAAGAAAGAAAGAAAGAAAGAAGGAAGGAAGGAAGGAAGGAAGGAAGGAAATTGAGCTGTGGCTCAAGTGGTAGAGTGCTAGTCTTGAGAAAAAAATGAAAAATAAAGTTCAGGGGCAGCATCCAAGCCCTGAGTTCAAGCCCAAGACTGGCCTAAAACAAAACAAGACAAAATGGACCCTCAAGAGGACTCCACCTGCCCCTCTCCAGATGAAGAATCTTGCCACTTTCTTCTGTGGCTTTCTTTCCTTTTCAAATAAGATTACTCTATTTTCCTTAGAAATGCTTAAGTCCAAGAGACTTAGAATAAATACTGAGCCTGATCAATGCCATTACAGAATGAAGAAGAGCTTAGCTCCAGAATTCTATTATAGACCCTTTATGTGTGTTGGGAAGTGAATCCCAAATGCTTTTCTAGCTCTAGTTAATGCTGTGGAGGTACAACTTCTTGTACCTCAAAGGTCCCACCTTCCTTTTCCCCTTTCTTCTTTTCCAAAATACATATGAGAGCCTGTGCATACCAGGCTTGTGCTGATTAATGTTGGCCTTGGAGCTCAAAGTCTAGCTGGTAAATGTGAAATTCTTATCCAACATCAGTTTGCTGGCTCTTTCCCACCGGTGCGAGAGCCTCCTGTGGATTCTAGACTCTGCCCCTGTCCCTCTCCACAGCTAGAATGAGGAGACACAAGATCCCTTTGCAAGCCTATGAAAAGATAGGGTGAGGTAGGCATAAAATGTAATGTATTTATTTTTCTTCTTTTTTGTTTTGCGAGTCCTGGGGCTTGAACTCAGGGCCTGGAGCACTGTTCTTGGCTTTCTCAAGGCTACAGCTCTACCACTTGAGCCATAGCGTCACTTCTTCCATTTTTCTTTATAGTTTGGTACCAAGGAATCAAAGCCAGGTCTTCATGCATGCTAGGCAAGCACTCTACCACTAAGCCAAACTCCCAGCCTCTGCATTATATTTCTTGTGTGCTAGTATTTTCCAGAAATCCTAGGTTCTTAGAAATTGTTAGGAGCAACTACAAATCTCCCTACTAATTATTTTCAAAGCATCATCAACTTTGCTGTTACGTGGGACACATGGTATTTTTCACCCATGGTAGCACTGCCCACCTACATGCCTCTTTATTAAGCTTCTCCATGGATTCTGTTCAGAAATAGCCCTGATCATTGTCACACACTAAAATACTCTCAGTTGGGTACAGTAGTACACGTCTGCAATTTTAGAACTTTGGAGGCTGAGGCAAAAGATTCTGAGTTCAAGGCCAGCCTTGGCCCCTACATAGCAAGACACTGTCTCAGAAGTTAAGGGCTGGGATTCTTGGTCAGTTGGAAAATGCTTGCCATAGGTTTGAACCCAATCACAACAAACACACAAAACAAAAGTGTTCAGAAAATACCCTCTTGATGCACCAGTGTAATGGATGAGACACAATTTGACTCACACCTATAATACTGCCTATAATCATAGTTATTTAAGGAGGCTAAAATCTGAGAATCAGTTTGAAGCCAGCTCATGAAGGAAAATAAGGCTCTGTTCTCCAATTAACCACCAAAAAGTTGAGAGTAGAGGTGTGGCTCAAGTGATAAAACATTCCCAATCTTACTTGATAAAGCTAAGGGATCATGCCCAGGCACTGAGTTCAAGTCCAGTACCAGCACATACGTACATACACACATTCTGATTGGGTATAAAATATTTTGATTATGCTTTGCAAACAAAGATAGGAGGGCTTTTCAAGTTTATTCCATAGAAGGGAAAGGAATAAATCTCAGCTATTGTCTGAACCTTATGGTACTAACTAGGTACAGTTCTAGTCAGATTTTTATGGTAGACCTATTCTTGGAATGTGTTGTAACTACACTATGAGTCTTCAAATGAGGAAGGATGTTGGCAAGACCAACATTACAATATTTCATATATTTTGAATATGCATAGGATGAATGTTACTGTGAATGCATTTCCCTTGTATAATTTATGATGTTGATGAAAATGTAGGAGACAAGAACATATTTGAGGTGTAGTTTTAATTGTCATCTAGTGTTTTTGTATCTTTCAATCAAGTTTTTGTTTCTCCCTCTGTTTTTTTTATTAGTTTTTTTTCAGTATCCTTCTATATACATTTCCCAGAATCCACGAGAATCCTAATAGAAGATGCCCAAGGGCCTGGCTTTCCTACCTTAAACTAGCACTGGTCTGTCTTTACTGCACATTATCAGAGAAAACACTTGCCTGGCTTTTTATTGTTGACACTTGTCTTTTTACAGGTTTTGAAATGATTGCTTTCTGTGTTTCTCTTGTGGCTGTTGTGCAAAGGGAGTTTGATAATTAACAAATCATATGGTGAAGGTTTTGGAATACTGTGTTTTTCAACTGTGTTTTCCTGGTTCATTTGTCAGTGCTTTACCTCCAACTGCTTTCTTAACAGAAACAGATGAGAAAATTCTTCCTCCTCCTCCTCCTCCTCCTCCTCCTCCTCTTCCTTCTCCTCCTCCTTCTTTTTCTTTTGTTTGGCTATGTTTTTCTTTTTCTTCCTTCCTCCTCAAAAACTAAATGAAGGAGCTCAACTGAAAAGATCCAAGTTGAAGGTTGCATATGGAGTTTGTAACTTGAAGTTTGTTTTCTTGTGGGGGCAAGGGGAAGGACAATGGTTTTCTGGTTTCTGTTCCTTACCAAATTATCTCTTGCTGGGGACTAGTGTGTGTGTGTGTGTGTGTGTGTGTGTGTGTGTGTGTGTGTGTGACACATACATACGCACAGGCATGCACACACAAACACTAATATAGGGGTTTGAACTTGACCTCTGGCATGGCTTTCTTGTTCAGAATTGGTGCTCTTCCACTTGAACCATGCCTTTAGCTCTGTTTTGTGTGGGTTAATTGCAGATGGAGTCTTGAAGACTTTTTTGCCCTGGCTGTTTTTGAACCTTAGTCCTCAAGTTCTCTGCCTCTTGCATAGCTAGGATTAAAGGCATGAGCCACTGGCAAGCAGCTAGCTAATTGACTGTGAACCACTCGGTTGTTGTTATTCTTTTTAATAATAGTCTCACAATTACCAGGCAGGCACCCTATCATTTGAGCCAATCCTCTATCCCACTATTGGAATTTTATGATGACATTTTTTTTTTGCCAGTCCTGGGCTTGAGCTCAGGGCCTGAACACTGTCCTTGGACTTTCTCAAGGCTAGAGCTCTACCACTTGAGCCTCAGCACCACTTCTGGCTTTTTTTCTATGTATGTGGTACCGAGGAATCGAACCCGGGTCTTCATGCATGCTAGGCAAGCACTTTAACCACTAGGACAAACTCCCGGCCCTTATGATGACATTTCTATTCAGAAGTTGTGTGTGTGTGTGTGTGTGTGTGTGTGTGTGTGTGTGTGTGTGTGTGTGTGTGTGTACACACACCTGCTGTGGGGTTTTTGACCTCAGGATGTTATGCTTGCTAGGCAGGTTTTCTACCACTAGCTCTGCCTTCAGCCTTTTGTCTTATTTTTGAAATAGGGTCTCCCTTTTAGCCTGGACTACTATGGACTGTGGGCCTTCTATTTTAGACTACCCATTGTAATTGGGATAACAAGTGAGCTCAACTCCACCAAGCAATTTCAGTTGAGATGGAATCTCATGAACTTTCCCTCTCCACTCCTGGTATAGTAGGAACAGGCCTAAGCATTGGCATAGATGGTCACAATCCTTTCAATCTCACCTTCCCAAGTAGCTAGGAATATAAGAATTATCCACTGCCCCCAGCTTTACATAGACTTTCAATATCTTTATCTATTCATCTAGCTCTGTGTGTGTGTGTGTGTGTGTGTGTGTGTGTGTGTGTGTGTGTGAGAGAGAGAGAGAGAGAGAGAGAGAGAGAGAGAGAGAGAGATACTGAGGCTTGAGCTTTAGGGCCTTGGACACCATCCCTGAGCACTTTTTGCTGAAGGAAAGTGCTCTACCGCTTGAGTCACAGGTTCACCTGTAGCTTTTTGTGGTTAATTGGATATAAAAGTCTAATAGACTTTTCCTTTCCCGGCTGTCTTCAAACCATGACCCTCATATCTCAGCCACCTAAGTAGCTAGGATTATAGATGTGAGCCCCCAATGCCTGGCCTTTTATCTAGCATTTTTATGACAGTGAGAGACTTAGGAGTTTCATTATTCCTTTTAAGGCATGCCAGATAAATAAATATTCTGTATGCCAAGAATGTTTAGAGCTTTCTACTGAAATTGTGACCTGCACTGTTCTCCACATATTTGTGATCACAGAACCCTAACTTATTTTCCTTGCACTCACATCTGGAATCCCAGCAGTGCAGGAGGCTGGGGCCTCCTGAAGATGTCATTGAGACTTCATCTCCAATTAACCAATTAGCCAGCAAAAAGCTGGGCTAGAAGTATGGCTCAATTGGTAGAACACCAGTTCTGAGTAACTAATCCTAGTAACCTCTGAGTTCAAATCTTAACTTATGCACATATACGTACACAGTATATATAATATCTTCCTCCTCCAGGTTCTGTATATGTAAATATTTTATATATATATGTATGTGTATGTACACACACACACACATATCCTTAAGTAGTTGTACAAAAGTTGTTCAATTCAACCTATCAATTTATGAGTACAGTGCATCTTGGTCAGTGTCACCCCTTCAATCATACTCATCCATCTCTCTCATCTCCTTCATCCTCTCAAGTTATCTGGTTCTGTTTTTACATGTGTGCATTGAATATTATGACTCTATTTACCCACCCTTCCAGCATGAATATACCAAGCAGCCAGGCTTTGTGTGTTGTGGGTTGGCATCAGTTTCCTGGGCTGTGGCTCTTCAGTGGACAGGCATAGAAAGAAAGAGCGCCTCATCTCCCAGCAGTCCTCACTGGCCTAAGCATTTGGCTGCTAAGAATAAAGTAGGTCTGAAATGTGGCTTGATCCTGGTAGAGAAAAAGCTCCAAATACCCAAGGTCCTAAGTTCCATTCCAAGTCTTCCCCACCCTTAAACAATAAATAATAAAATAATGAAGAAATTTGGGGTCAGGAATAAATTCAAACCAAAAGTCAATTTGGGAAGATAAGCAGAGCTATTGCACAGAGTGACATCAACCCAGCCCAGCAGTTCTTATCTGCTCATCTTTCAGTTGGCTTGGTTGGTCCTCAGTGGCGTGCCCTGGTATTGCATGATAGGCCTGTGAGTGAACGATATGACCAGGCTTTCCTATGTTGCTCTTGGCTGTCTTAGATTGGACAGGCCTGGCCACTTCATACAATCAAGCTGACAAAAGCCAATTCTGGCAGGGACCTCCAAACACTTGAGGGAAAATTGGCAGAGCTTAAAGAGAGAATCCCAAGTTACTGTCAGCCTGGGTTAGAACATTGTCTTGTCTTGGGCTGGTTTATTTGGCATAGAGCGCCTTCATCCTGACTTTGAAGTTTCTTTCTCTCTTTCTTTATGATTCCAAAAGGACTTCACAAAATCTTCCCTGAAGTTTAAGCCTTTGTTTTTTTTTTTTTTTTTTTTTTTTTAGAATGGAGTGTGTCTGGGATTCCTCAGGTATATTGAGGAAACAATTCAAGGATTTGATGAAGTGCTGGTGTGTTAACACCACACAGGCATTGTGATAGTGAACTGAGTCCTTCAGCTGTGGATGGGGTGGGAATGACTAAGTTCCTTCCTCCAGCATGGTTTGACATCGCTGAAATTCCACATTCAGTACTAGGATGTGGAAGCTATGCTGGTGGCTTGGTAAACACGCTTGTTTGTCAGACACATTGCAGTTTACAAAAGTTATGCATGCATTTCATCATTATAGGTTCAGGAGGGCTGAGGTTGAGTGTTCTTGTTTGGCATGGCCTCCTAAAACCCTGTTTGGATGCCTTTCAGAGAGAGGGTATGTGTAATTATGCATGTGTATATGTGTGTGGAACTATTTGTTATTTTTTATTTAATGTTGCAAATGCTCTGTTTTTTTTTTTGTTTTCTCCCTCCTTCCTCCTCCTCCTCTTCCTCCTCCTCCTCCTTCTCCTCCTTCTCTTCCTTCTCTTCCTCCTGCTTCTCCTCCTCTTCCTCCTCCTCCTCCTCCTCTTCCTCCTCCTCTTTCTTCTCCTCCTCCTTCTCCTCTTCTTTCTCCTTCTCCCCTTCTTTGTCTCCTCCTTCTTCTTTTGGTGACACTGGGGAGTGAATTTAGGACCTCCCACATGCATTCTATCGCTTGACTTGTACTTCTTGAGCCCTTTTTATATTTTTGTCGGTTGTGGGGCTTGAACTGTGGGCCTGGGCACTGTCCCTGAGCTCTTCAGCTCAAGGCTAGTGTTCTACCACTTGAGGTTCAGTACCACTTTCGGTTTTCTGGTGGTTAATTGGAGATAAGGGTTTCACAAACTTTCCTGCCCAGGCTGGCTTTGAACCTCAGTCTTAAGATCTCAGCTTCCTGAGTAGCTAGAATTACAGGCCTAGGCCACCAGAACCTGGCTTGAGCCCTTTTCTGTGTGGGTTATTTTCAAAGTATGCTGTCATATATGCCTGACTTCCTAGGCCAAAATCCTTCTATTTGTGCCTTCATCCATTGCTGGGGATGACAGACATATATCACTGAACCCAGAAATAGGTTGAGATGCAGGCTTTCTAGTTTCTTTTTGCATGTTAGCCCTGCCACCCCACATCTGCTGCCATGTAGCTTCTTTTTGTTCTTTTATTGTCAACTCTCAGGAAGATGGTCAATCAAGGCCTGGATTAATATAGTGTACTTTTTTTCAAGTAGAAAAATCTGACTGTTTCATTCAGTCACAGTATACAGTGCAGTTTTTGACATGGAGCCATGAGTGTTTGAGTTAAGTGGATCATTTGCTTATTCAGAGGGGGTAGTAATGGGGATTTTCCTGACAATTTCCACATCTCAAAAGGATTTCTCCTTGAGCTGGATCCCAGAGCAGAGCTGGGCTTCTGTGGGCTGTGCTACAGCATCCCTGACTGGCATAGGCGAGCAGGAGGTGTTTAGTCAGAGGTTCATCCTCCTTTGGAACTTTTGAGGGCCTTCTGTGCTAATGACCCAGGTTAAGATATGGAGCATCTGCACATTTCCCTTGAGAATGTTTACTCTGTGTAGGTATTTGGAGATTACAGTTGGGGAATCTTTTCTATTGCATAGTGCTATTATATTTCTATGCTTAACACAATAAATGTTCATTTAATATCACCAGTGCTAGGAGACAGAGGCTTGGAAATCTTTCGTTAATTCATCATAGTCATTTCTTTAGGGCTTTATAAAGTAGCCGTGAGACTGTAGAGGAGTAGAAAATAGTGAAATGAATTGATGACGAGGTGCTCTCCTGATGATATGTGAGTAGCTTACTGTGTGTGTGTGTGTGTGTGTGTGTGTGTGTGTGTGTGTGTGTCTGTGTGTGTGTGTGTGTGTGTATGTTAGTATTGGGGCTTGAACCCAGGGCCTGGGAGCTGTCATTTAGCTTTGTGCAATGCTAATGCTATATGTACCATTTGAGCCACAGACCCACTTCTGGCTTTTTGCTACTTAATTGGAGTTAAAAATTTGTTTTTCCTTCTCAGGCTGGCTTCAAACCTTGATTCTCAGATCTTAACCTCCTAAATAGCTAGGATTACAGGTATGATCCCCTAGATCCTGGCATAACTCGCTTTTTTTTCCAGTCCTGGCACTTGAAATCAGGGCCCGGGTACTATCACTGAGATTCTTTGGGTTCAAGTATAACACTATACTTCTTCAGCCACAGTGCCACTTCCAGCTTTTTCTAAGTAGTTTATTGGAGTCTCACAGACATTTTTTGGCATTTATTTTTATTTATTTTGCTTTTTATGGTAATTGGAAACAGAATCCACATATTGGTTCTTCAGGTTTCTCATATAACATGGAAAATATTTTTCTTTTTTTCATATACTTTTTATTGTAATTAATAGAAGGGTTACATTATATTCACCAGATAGAAGGTACATTACTTCACAAACATTGATTCCCTTTTCTTGGTCCCCATTTCCCTCCCCCCAACCGCAACCCTCATCTTGTTTTCCCCCTTCCCTATCCCATTTCAAATAACCAAATAAGCATATGTACAATATATCAGATAATAAGATAAAATACTGTAACAATAGGAGATAACCAAGGAACAGCAAAAGAGATGAGAGATAACATAGTACATTAAAGACAACAATCACTCAATATATGGCTTTTGTTTCTATATCCTGGAGGTCCTTTCATTTAATGTCATACTATATGGCCTTATGTATCTAGGTTTTGGTCTATTGTAAATCTCTGCTAGGAGAGCTCAAGGTTTCTGCTGATTATGACAAATGAGGGAAACCGTTGAGCCTATGTTCCTTTGAGTCTGGCTTACTTTACTATTTAATGTGATTTTTTTCAGTCTTTCCATTTCCTTACAAATGGGGTGATGTCATTCTTTCTGACAGCAGCATAGAATTCCATTGTGTATAAATACCACATCTTGTTGATCCACTCATCAACTGAGGGACATCTGTATTGGTTCCTTATCTTTGCTATGGTAAATAGTGCTGCAATGAACATCATTGTGCTAGTGGATTTAGTATGTCCTTGTTTCTGGATGATTGGGTAAATGCCAAGTAGTGGAATTGCTGGGTCCCAGGGGAGCTCTATGTTTAGTCTTTTGAGGAACTGCCATACTGCTTTCCATAGTGGTTAAAGGAGTTTGCAGTCCAACCAACAGTAATATCACTGAGAGTCTTTGGGTTCAAGTATAGCACTATACTTATTCAGCCACAGTGCTACTTCCTGCTTTTTCTAAGTAGTTTATTGGAGTCTCACAGACTTTTCTGCCTGAGCTAGCTTCAAAATGTTATCCTCAGATCTCAGCTTCCTGAGTAGCTAGGAAGTATTACGGGCATGAGCTACCCGTGCCTGGCTTCCTCACTTTTTAAACTACAGTTAATCTTGGGATATTCTTTGTTAGAGAGCCACTTACATATTTATTCAGTAAATGTGTACTGGATAGCTGTTCTGTGAGCCTAGTGGTGGTACATGTACTTACCTATTTTCTGCTAAGCTTATCTTTATCTGTGTTTTATTTGACAAGCAAAATTTATGTATAGTTGTGATGTATAACATGGCAAGATTAATTGAATTCTTTTGGTGTAAGCTGGGCACTGATCATACTTATAATCCTAGTTACTCAGGAAGCTGATATATGAGGTTTTGAGCCAATTGAATGGACAAATTGAAGAGACTCTTATCTCCAAATAACCAGTAAAATATCCAAACTAGAGGTATGGCTCAAGTGGTAGAGCATCAACCATGATCAAAGTCTAGAATCTGAATTTCAGTACTGGCAAAAAATTAAATAAATTCAAAACAAAAAAACCCCCAAACCCCCAAACCCCCAAACCCAAATCTCTTGATATTCTTGAAAATGGAACAATTATCTCCCAATTTTTCTGTAGTCATATTTATATTAATGCCTACTGGGATATACTAATTACCTTAATTTTAGGAATGAAAAAGCATATAGCAGATGTCTCCCTAATGGAGCTAGTAAGTTTTTGTTTCATTGGAAAGGATTAATAATGGAAGTGACTACTTTGCTTGTTATATTTGAAGATAGCTCTTGGTTGGATATAAAGACAAACTATGTTTATGTGTGTCTAGCAAGAAAACTACGCTCTGTGATCCAAATTCATATGAAGCCCTATGCACAAACCTACAGAAAGATTCAGGTACTTGTTGGACATGGTTTCCTATGATCCTGAGTTTCTTAGAAGGGAGAATTACTTAAAGATATTATGGTAAGCAATCAACTTAGAATCCTTTGGTACAGTTACATAAATACGTTTATTTCAATTGAAGTGCAGTGTTCCCTCAAAAGCACTTTGACTTTAGGCAGGGCATTGAAGGCTCATGCCTGTAATCAGGAGACTGAGATCTGAGGATCACATTTAAAAAGGTAGCCCAGGCAGAAATGTTTGGGAGAATTTTATCTCCAATTAAAAGCTAGAAGTGGCCGGGAGTTTGGCCTAGTGGTAGAGTGCTTTGCCTAGCATGCACAAAGACCCGGGTTCGATTCCTCAGTACCACATACATAGAAAAAAAAAGCCAGAAGTGGTGCTGAGGCTCAAGTGGTAGAGCTCTAGCCTTGAGAAAGTCCAAGGACAGTGCTCAGGCCCTGAGCTCAAGCCCAGGACTGGCAAAAAAAAAACAAAGCTAGAAGTGGCGCTTTGGCTCAAGTGATAAAGTGCTAGCCTTGAGCAATAAAGCTTAAGGACAGAATCCAGACCCTGAGTTAAAGCCTCAGCCCCAGCCCCAGCCAGCATATGTGCACAAATGTGTGAATGCTTGTATATGTATGTGAGCACAGAAACACATACCACACACAGATTGACTTTAATTCTCAGATAATTAAATAAAACTGATTTAGATTTGTGTTTGTTTTGGAACTCCTATCTAAGGATTTCATAAAGTTGAGCTCTCAGCTTTTGAGCTTGATCTTTCTGGTTGTTTCTGGATGAGGAAAGTTTTCAAAGATTTGTAGATAAATCTTGCTATGTTGAAAGACAAACTTTCTGAGCCCTGCCTTTTCATTATTGACATTTAAAAATTATCCTTAAGTAATAATACAAAACGGTTTCCATTCACTGTGTCAGTTTATAAGTGCAATCCATCTTTTAGTGTGTACATCTATCTTTATATGTGTGTGTGTGTGTGTGTGTGTGTGTCTGTGTGTGTGTGTTTGTGTGTATGTATCTGTGCTAATACTAGTTTAGGACTCAGGGCTTCATGTTCTTGCCTGGCCTTTTCACTCAAGGCTGGTACTCTTACTACTTAGGCTACATTTCCACTTTTAGCTTTTAGTTAGTTAATTGGAAATAAGAGTCTCATGGAGCCGGTGGCTCACACCTATAATCCTAGCTACTTAGGAGGCTGAGATCTGAGGATTGTGATTCAGAGCTAGGCCAGGCACTAAAGAACATGAGACTCTTAGCTCCAATTAACAACTAGAAAATGGGAAGTGGTGCTGTTGCTAAAGAAATAGGGTAGTAGACTTGAGCTGAAGAGCTCAGGGACAGCGCCCAGGCCCAGAGTTCAAGCCTCATGACCCACAAAAAAAAAAAAGAAAAGAAAAAGTAGTCTCACCGACTTTTCTACTTGTGCTGATTTTGAGCAGAGATCCTCAGATCTCAGCTTCTTGAGTAGCTAGGGTTACAGGCATGTGTGCCATCAGCACCAGGCTTAAGTACAATGTATTTTGATCTGTGTCACTCCCAACTCCATTAACCCCCTCCATCTACTTATCTGGTTCAGTTTTTACCCATGTACATTGGATATTATGGCTGTGTTTGCCTGTCCTTCCTGGGAGTAATTTTAAATTTCTCAGAACTTTGGTTTCTTCCTGTGCAGTACTGTTCCTTATTCCCACAATAGATATTAAAAAGAGACCTGTCAATGCTGGATGGAAATTGTGTGTAAATGGATATCTTAGAGCAGGAATTTAGAAGAAGGAAATTCAGGTATATTTGTGAAGCAACTTTTGGCAATGGTAAGTATGTGCTGAAAGGGCTAAAACCAACGGTCTGGCTACTTGTGTAAGACATTTTTAGCTGGGTGCTGTTGATTCATACCTTCAATCCTAGCTACCCAAAAGGGTAAGACTTGAGGATCAAGATTCGATGCCAGCTTGGTTAGGAAAGTCCTAGAGACTCTCATTTACAATTAACCTCCACCAAAGAAAGCCTCAAGAGGAACTGTGATTTAAGTGGTAGGGTACTAATCTTGAGTGAGAAAAGCTAAGGGATAGCACCCAGGCTCTGAGACTTTTTTGGGGGTCTTGTTTTTTTTGACCAGTTCTGGGGCTTAAACTCAGGCCCCAACCACTGTCCTTGGGCTTTCTCAAGGGTAGAGCTCTACCACTTGAGCCACAGCATCACTTTTGGCTCTTTTCTATGTATGTAGTACTAAAGAATTGAACCGAGGGCTTTGCGCATGCTAGGCAAGCACTCTATCACTAGGCCACGCTCCCGCCCTCCCCCTTAGAATTTATAAAGTTAATCTTGATGAACATCAGTGGTTCCAAGTAAGAGGAAAGAAGTCTCCTTTAATATGTGCTCGTTAGGGTGGTGTTCTTACATTCAGTTTACACCAGTGGAACTGTAATGGAAGAGAACAAGGAGACCCACAGTCTAAGAGAGACTCATTTGAGGTGTGTGTGGTTTTTGTTGTTGTTGTTGTTTTTGTCGGTCATGGAGTTGAACTCTGGCCTGGGTGCTGTCCCTGAGCTCTTCAGCTCAAGTCTACTACCCTACCTCTGGAGCCACAGCACCACTTCCAGTTTTCTGGTGGTTAATTGGAGATAAGGGTCTCAGGATCTTTAGTGCCTGGGCTGTCTTTGAACCATGATCCTCAGATCTCATCCTCCTGAGTAGCTAGGATTACAGGTGTGAGCCTGCATGTGTTTTTTGATCAAGACAATATGTACAGTTATGTCTTCTCATTTCTATATTCAACAGACCAGTTTTTTCACTCATTCACATTTTCTATCAAGGAAGACGTTAATTGTAAATATTTTGGAATTTAGATGAAAGCTTTCCAAAAGATATCTGAGAGTGTTGGATGCATTCAAGCAGTTATTAAGTGAACTGAATTTTTAAGATATATGAGAATGAAATAATACTCCATCAACTTTATTGATCAATGGAAGAAATACAGTCAGTATTATGTTTTGCAGAATTTTTTTATTTCTCAGAGCTATGATTTGCTAAAATTCAAATATGATTTAATTTGGATATTGTGATTATTTTCAAATACACAGCTACTGCAGTCCCAAAGCTATAAATACAATACAAATACTAATATCACCCTGCCTAGTTAGCTATGCTACAAAGGCATATGTTTAGTCCTGGAGATTATGTAATTATATATTTCTAGGTCCTCTATTCTTGTTTGCTAAGGTACATGTTAATTGTTTGGAGATGTGGGTACTTTGACATATGTATATTTTAGATCTGACCTTATTTCCATATAGAAATAATCCTTTGTATTATATATACATGTACTAGTGAGAAGGAGGAATACTCTACTTACGTATGTGAAAATGGAACAGAGAGTCACAATGAGCTTAGTATGGGAAGGAGGAGAAGAGGAGGGAGGATGATAGAGGGGGTGACTCTAATTGAGATGTACTGTATCCATTAATGGGCATGTTGAAAAGAAACTTCCTTGTACAAATAGTTGATGCTAAAAAAGATTATGAAGGTACATCATTAGATTTAGATTCTATTTGGATAACTAAAATTTCCATGAATCTCATATTTTCTTCTTTAATTATTTTTGAGGCTTTAGAACTGAGGCTGCTTATTATTATTTTAGTTTGTTTTTTATTTTTTATCTTATTGTTGGGGTAATGTATAGAGGGGTTGTAGTTATTTTTGTCAGGTAGTAGGTGCATTATTTCTCAAATCTTGATACCCCTTCCTATGTTTTTGTCCCCATGTCCCACTCCCTACCCCCTCCCAATCATCTTGTTTTTCCCCTTTCTTTCCCTATTTCAAATAAACGTATATACAATATACCAGATAACAAAGCCAGATGCAGTTACCATATGAGATTAACCATAAGGGGAAAAAGATTGAAAAATAATACATTAAGAACAATAATTACACAAGATAAAGCTCTTGTTTCCATATCCTAAAGTTCCTTTCATTTAGTCTCATCCTATATGACCTAGGTTTTGAGCTATTGTGATCCTCTGCTAGCAGAGTCCGAAATGTATACTAATCATTACAAATGAGGGAAATCATTGAGCCTGTGTTCCTTTGGTTCTGGTTACTTCACTTAATATGATTTTTTCCAAGTCTTTCCATTTCTTTAGGAATGGGGCAATGTCATTCTTTCCGGTGGCTTTAAATTGTGTGCAACCAGTTGTTTGTTTTTACATTATGCAGTTCTTCTGGTCTATCCACATTGCTATCATAACTGTCAAGCTGCTTTGTGCATAGTAGGTATGTTGTTTTCTCTCTGCAAGTCTTCTGAATGAAACCAGTAGTAGACAGGCACTTACCTGTTTAAATGTAGAAGTATAGAATCTTATTTCCTTCAAGTTTGAGAAATGCATGGAAACCCAATGAGCCATCAACATAAACCAACAAAAACATGTCTCTTTGAGAAGAATTTACTTTGTGGGAAATTAGAAAGATGCCAACAAGACTGGGTGTGCTGGACTATACTTTTAGCTCCTAATGAGATAGAGATTGGAGCGCAGGAGCAACTATTCTCTAGAAAAAGCTGAGTGTGGTAGCACATATCTGTTAACTCAGCTGTGTAGGAACATAATAGGAAGATTGTTGTCCAGGTTGGTTAGGCATAAGCTGCCTTGCTTTATTTTCTGCCTTCCAAATAACCAGCGCAAAGAAGGGCCACAGGTATGGTTCAATTGGTAGAACACCTGTCTAGCAAACACAATGCCTTGAGTTTAGTACTAAATACTACCAAAAAAGAAAAAAATGTTAATTGAACTTCTCTTTGGTTCATAGTGATAAAAGCTCACTAATGCTTTGTAACAGATGTGAAGATTAAAAGACATCTGGTGGTTTGTTAGCCAAATCTGAGCTGGTGGAACTGTGGTTAGTTTACCTTTGGGTTGGTAATAGCTGCGGCTGGTTTAAGGACAGATAGGTTTGGAATGCTGACCAGCAACATGATTACAAGACCACACTTCTGGGGGACCCAGTTCTCACTGCAGTCCTGATGGCTCTGTTGGCTGCTGTGTGATTCTCCCCAGTGTGGCCATTCTAAAGGATGATGTGGAGGTAAACTCACCTCGAAATCTTATATTTGGGTACAGAAACCACTGTAATTCTGTGAAGTATCGACCAGTGAGTAATTCCAGGTTGTGGTTAATTTTTTCATTGCTTTCATATTTCTACAGTGTTTACTTACTGGAAGAAACTCTGAGACTAATGGTTTAGCGGATTTTGCAGCTACACAAAGCAAGCTCTTCAGTCATCTCTCACATCTGTCCACTACTGCTGGCTATGACAAGAAGCAGTGTTCAGATGTATTTGCAGCAGACGGCCTGGATCAGCTCCCTGTCTGGGATTCAAATGGTTCTATTTATACTCAAGAACCAAGTTTGTTACTTTCCCCATTCTCTATTACCCTACTTCCGTCAGAACACTTCATTGTGCTAATGCAATCCACTGAGGCCAAATTAGGGTCCTAGCTAAGAAAGTCCTTAATGTAGCACATTTAAAGCTGGGTTAGGAATGATAGTTATGGTTGAGCCATAATAGTCTGCTTTTATTTACCATCAGATTCAAATGCTTGTTCTATTGCTTTCTCTCTCCTCTGGCCTCCTATACTCAAAAAACATTCTTTTTACTTTGTGATATTATTACAAATCAGTGAAATATTAGATTGGACTCTGCTGAGGCTCCTCCTTCCAACCAATTCTTTTTTAATTCTCTTCTAATATCTTGAAGTAGTTGTACTAAGGGATTTCATTTCAACATGTCACTCCTTTCATGATTTTCTCCCATCATTCCAATCCAACATTTTTGGAATTCCATTTTCACATTTCCATTCATCTCTTTTCAGGGGCTGCATAGGCAAATGAGAAGTATGTAGATTTAAGACAAAATATGTCTTGACTTTTTGCCAAGACAAAATATGGGCTTTCTGTGTTCTAGTGATTTTTAAAGCTAGAGAATTAAAAATTCTGCAAATTGGTATCTGTATTTCTTGCCCTTGATCCAACTCTCTCTACCTAACATCTAAGGTGTTTCCTACAAGTTATTCCTAGAGAATCAATGTCTAAGTCACAATTAGCCTAATATGATAGGCAGGTGATTTTTCTTCAACTAATCTACTTGTTAAATTAAAAATCACCACAAATAAGTGTACCAAATCAGCACTTGTATTGGTGATTCATCCTTGGGAAATTTCTTCATAATAAAATCAAGATGGGGGAAGTTTCTCATACTGCTTCATGGTGCATTTCTTAGAGATAATTATTTTTTTCTTTTGAAATTATTTTAGTTCTGAAATGTTCCAGCACAGTTCGGATTTCAATGAGATTCAAAAGTTAGGTGCAATCGATCTGATTAATTATGATGATCTGATGATGTTTGGAGCTGTTTGTTCTCATTTTACACCAATCAGAAAGGAACTGTGCTAACATGAAATTTCTCACTCAGGGATCTCAATCTGTCAGTGGCGGAAAAGGAAGAAAATATACAAGAAGGAGCGGGATGGGGTAACACCTGCACTCTCAGGGGTCTTCCTGGACTCAGGGCTGGAGAGGCAGACTGTGTCTTTGTGAGGGTCAAACACTGTGGAGTGACACACTGGCTGGTCATCTTTGAATGGGCTATGTTTCTGGTATGTCTGTCTCTCTAGAATGATAAGCTCCTCTCAAGAGTCATGCATAGAGTATAATGATCAAATGAACCTAGGTGAAACCAAATATCAGCTCTGAGGAATGTGGAGAGCAGCTGTACAAGGACTGAAGAAAATAGTAAAGTTGTTATATGTGCACTGACAAGGGCTTTCAGCCATCCAACTAGTAACTCTATAGACTTAGATAGTCTTAGGCAAAGGGCTAAGAAACAAATCAACAATTATATTCATCATTCCACTCTTCTTTTCTGTTGGAACACAAAATTGTTTAATCAATGTAGTGCTGAAAATGGGATTGTATTTTAGCACAAACATTTTATCAACTGCTTTGGTACTTAGACAAGACACAAAATTCTCAGTTAAATTTGATTTCAGATAAACATTGCATATTTTTCTTTTAGTATAATATTGTCATTGTAGTATTTTAGGTGCTTAGAATTCCATGTATTCAGCAGCATAACTGTGACTTCCTGACTTTGTAAAAATTTGTATTATTCTTTTGTTAATATTATACCATAATAATATTTCTCTCTTGGTAAATGATCTATATGAGGAATATTTTCATGGTCATGCACTGTTGTTATGACTTAAGTTCAATTCTTTTTTTCCATATATTTTTATTGTAATTAATAGAAGAGTTACATGATATTTTCCATATAGATGTGCATTAATTCCCATACATTGATACCCTTTCACATGTCTTGGACTCCATTTCCCTCCCCCCCACCCCTACCCCTCATCTTGTTTTCCCTGGTTCCCTATCCAATTTCAAATAACCAAATACAAATATATCCGATATATCAGGTAACAAAGTGAGATACTGTAACAATATGAGATAACCAAGGGACAGCAAAAGAGATGAGAGATAACATAGTACATTAAGAACAACAATCATTCATAATATGGCTTATGTTTCTATATCCTAGAGATCCTTTCATTCAGCGTCCTACACCAACATCATTTGTTCTGAGTATTAGGGAAATCTCAAATATTTTTCTCTTAAAGCATTGACTTAATACTTCTTTTTTGCTGGACTTTTTTGCAGGGATAGAGGAAAATCTAAACATAGATTTTTTCCGTATGTTTTTATTATAATTAATAGAAGGTTACATTATATTCACGAGATAGAAGGTGCATTACTTTACAAACATTGATTCCCTTTTTCATGTCTTGGTCCCCATTTCCCTCCCCCCACCCGCAACCCTCATCTTGTTTTCCCCTTCCCAATCCCATTTCTAATAACCAAATAAGCATATGTACAATATGTCAGATAATAAGATAAAATACTGTAACAATAGGAGATAACCAAGGGACAGCAAAAGAGATGAGCGATAACATAGTACATTAAAGACAACAATCACTCATTATATGGCTTTTGTTTCTATATCCTGGAGGTCCTTTCATTTAGTGTCATACTATATGGCCTATGTATCTAGGTTTTGTTCTATTGTAAGTCTCTGCTAGGATAGCCCAAGGTTTCTACTGACTATGACAAATGAGGGAAACCATTGAGCCTATGTTCCTTTGAGTCTGGCTTACTTTACTATTTAATATGATTTTTTTCTAAGTCTTTCCATTTCCTTACAAATGGGATGATGTTGTTCTTTCTGACAGAAGCATAGAATTCCATTGTAATAAATACCACATCTTGTTGATCCATTCATCAACTGAGGGACATCTGTATTGGTTCCTTATCTTTGCTATGGTGAATAGTGCTGCAATGAGCATCATTGTGCTAGTGGATTTAGTATGTCCTTGTTTCTGGATGATTGGGTAAATGCCAAGTAGTGGAATTGCTGGGTCCTAGGGGAGTTCTATGTTTAGTCTTTTGAGGGACTGCCATACTGTTTTCCATAGTGGTTGAACGAGTTTACACTCCCACCAATAGTGTAGTAGTGATCCCTCCTGGCCAGCTTCTGTTATTAGATTTCTTGATCCCGGCCATTCTAACTAAAGTGAGGTGGAATCTTAGAGTTGTTTTGATTCATATTTCTTTTATGGCCAGAGATGTTGAGCATTTCTTCATGTGTCTATAGGCCATTCTTATTTCTTCTTCAGAGAAGACTCTCTTTTAGTGGATCTGCTTTTACCATGAGGTCTTTGATCTTTTTGGAGTTAATGCTGGTGCAGGGTGACAAAGAAGGATCTGTTTAGTTTTCTGCAGGTGCTTAACCAGTTCTGCCAGCACAACTTGTTGAAGAGGCTGTCTTTCTTCCATTCTAGTTTTTTGGCTCCCTTATCAAAGATTAGGTGGCCATAGATCCGTGGGTTAATATCTGGGTCCTCAGTTCTATTTCATTGGTCTTCAGGCCTGTTCTTGTGCCAGTACCAAACTGTTTTGGTCACTATAGCTCTGTAACAGAGTCTAAAGTTTGGTATTGAAATTCCTCCTGCGCTGTTCTTTCTGCTAAGAAGTATTTCTTCTATGTGGGGTCTTTTATTATTCCATATGAAATTTTGGATAGCCTCTTCTATTTCTTTAAAGAATTACATTGGGATATTGATGGGTATTGCATTGAATTTGTAGATAGCCCTTGGCAAGATTGCCATTTTCATGATGTTGATTCTTCCAATCCAGGAGCATGGAAGGTTTTTCCATTTCCCCAGTTCTGCCTTAATTTCCTTTTTCAGGATTTTAAAATTTTCATCAAAAAGTTCCTTTACATTCTTAGTTAAATTAATTCCTACATACTTTATTTTCTTTGAGGCTGTTGCAAAAGGAGTTGCTTTCCTGGTTGTTGCCTCGTTCCTCTCACTGTTGGCATAGAGGAAGGCAGTTGATTTTTGAGGGTTAATTTTATACCCTGCTACCTTACCAAAGTTTTGAATCATCTCAAGCAGCTTTGGGGTGGAGTCTCTAGGGTTAAACACAGAGTTTTTGTAATGTTACTTATTTTAATTTCCTAGTAGATATTTTGTTAGTGTAATAAAAATTTCTAAAACTTAAGTTTTCAATCAGCAGTACATAGTATACTTGCATATTTAGTTTTTTAAAATCTCAAACACTTCATATATTAACATTAATATAACATCAAACTAAAATGGTTCAGAGTGTTAATATGATTTTCATCTAGTTATAAAGGAAAACATAAAAACATGTAACTACTAAGATGTTTTCTTTTAATCATTTTTGTGCTAAGTTCTGAAGCTTGAACTTCACTCAGAGCCTTCCTTAATTTTCACTGGGCTTTTTCGCACAAGACTTGTGGTGAAAGCCACAGCTCCACTTCTGAGTTTTGGCTTACTAACTGGAGATAAGAGTCCTGCAGATATGTCTTCGTTGGTTGGCTTCAAATCGTGATCCTCAAATCTAGGTACCTTGTATAATTAGGATTACAGGGGAGCCACTAGCACCTGGACTAAGATATTTTCTTTGATTTTTTTTTGTTCTTCAATCTCTTCTTAAAGATTATGTGTAAATGTGAGTTCTCTCCTACATTATATTAGAGAGCTCTTTAAGCACTTAAAATATGAACATGTATTTGTTCAGTCTATGTTTTGATTATTACTCATTTAGCTGTTTGTATCCTAACTGTCCATCCTAAGTAGTCAGGTCTTGGTGGCCCCAAGAGTTAAGGCTCTTACTTATGTCAGACACAGGCAACTGATTAATCTGCACACATTGCTGTCAGGAAGAATCATAAGAATGAAAGACATAGTAGTTATGAGTTTTTATGTTCGCTCTTACTTCTAGCCACATTTACTGGATACCAGTATTTCCGACCACTGGGGTTCAAATCCATGTAGTCACTCCACTGTTTAGATGATAAGATTCTAAGAGAGTGGTGACAGATACAGAAATGACCAGGGTACGTTTTCTTTGAAGTTCTCCAGCCTTATATAACTCTTGGTGATATTTAATTTTCTTATGGGAAGCTTTCAAGTGTTCCGTCCTGGTGAGTACAGCTTAGCTGTGGTCACCAACTATCTTTTCCAAATACTTGGGAGAAAAAAAAAATAAGACACCCTACTATTGACATCAGACCCATTGTCCCCAACAGTTTTGCTGCCTCATATTTAAGCAAACAAACAAAAACACACTGCACATATCTTGGAGGCTTCTGAGGGAGTTGTTGTCAATACTGAACCTGCAGCATTGGCATTCTGATTTGTTTTAAATGTAGATTCTCAGGCATGTGTGCTTTGCCAAGAAAGCTAGGTGAGTTGAGAATCAGAACTAAGATCACAGTGGCCAAGTTTTCTTCATCTTGGTTGGAAGCTTTGGAGGAACACATTATTGGAGTCATTGTGACATAGTAGCATTGAGAACCACAATCACATTGAAAATCAGTATAAGGGCATTCAGAAGGTCAAGTCTAACTGGGGTGTAGTTGGTAAAAGGAAATCACATAGCTATGGTGCAGTAATCTTAGGGAGTGCCTCTCTGTCTCTGTCTGTCTGTCTCTGTCTGTCTCTGTATCTCTCTGTGTCTCTGTGTCTCTCTCTGTGTCCCTCTCTGTCTGTCTCTGTCTCTGTCTGTCTCTCTGTCTCTCTCTCTCTCTGTTTCTCTCTCTGTGTCTCTTTCTCCCTCTCCCTCTCTCCTTCTTTCTCTCTCATTAATTGGACTTGCCAGCACTTGCTCACACCTGTAATCTAGCTACTCAAGAGGCTAAGATCATGAACACTGCAGTTTAAAGTCAGCTGGAAAAGAAAATTCTGTCAGATCTGATTTTCAGTTAATCACCCAAAAGCCAGAAATAGAGCTCTGTGGCTCCAATGGTAGAGCACTGGCCTTGAGTTAAAAGGCAAGAGGAAACACCTAAGCCTTTTAGTTCAGATCCCGGGAGCAGCAAAGGAAACAAAACAGAAAACAAAGGCAAAACAAACAAAACAAGAGTCTTGAACTATGTCATCATGGGTATGGAATAATAAGGAAGAATATCTGTTTAGATACTTAAGTTTAATAGTACATCATATTTAATTTTCCTCTTAAATGCTTGGTTTTTTTGACACTGGACTAGGGCTTGAACTCTAGCCCTCACAGTCCCACTCAATTTTTTTGCTCAAGGCTGATACTCTACCACTTAAACCACATCTCTACTTCTGGTTTTTTATTGGTTAATGGGAAACAGTCTCATAGACTTTTCTACTCAGGCTACCTAGAATTCTAGGTGTGAGTCATTGAGGCCCCATGGTTCATTTTGTTTTTAATGTTTCATATTCATAGCAAATTAGGGCTAGAATAGAGAGTTCTCATGTCCTGTCCTCACCCAAGGCCACTGCTCACCTCTAACCACATAATACATCCGTTAACACTGTTCAACCCAGGTTGACATCACAATCACTCAAAGTCTCTGGTTTACATTTGGTTAAGTTTTAAGAAATTCTGAACACTCTTTAAATTATTAGATGCGTTGTTCTTTGTTGCAACTGTGTAACTTGGTTTACCAGAATATGTGCATTTTCTTCAAACTTTTAATCAAGTTTTTGTAAAATTACACACAAACTAATCAAAGCATGTAAAACTTGGATTAAACTTCTTATCCTCTACACCTGCAAATACTTAACAATATCTCTCTGTATTCTAACGAGAGAAGGGATGACATGGTCATTATCTGATTTATGTAACTGTAACCTCTCTATATATCACATTTATAATATCAATAACACTAAAATTTTATTTAAAAAAATCTCTGTTCCAGGGCTGGGAATTTGGCCTAGTGGTTAAAGTGCTTGCCTAGCATGCATGAAGACCCGAGTTCAATTCCTCGGTACCACATACATAGAAAAAAGCCAGAAGTGGTGCTGAGGCTCAAGTGGTAGAGCTCTAGCCTTGAGAAAGTCCAAGGACAGTGCTCAGGCCCTGAGCTCAAGCCCAGGACTGGCAAAAAAAATTTCTTTCCAGCTACAGATGTTTGTACACCAGTTTGAATTTTCCTTTTAAATATTGAGGTTTGAGTTCAGAGCCTCAGACTTGCTAGATAAGTAGTATACCATCCCTACTCCTTTTTTCTAGATACCTTTCAGGGAGGGTCTTGCATTTTTGTCTGCAGTTGATCTCAGAATACCATCCATGCCTTTCATGTAGCTGGGATCACAGACATGTGCCACTGTACCCTGTTTATTGGTTAAGATGTGTCTTTATTAATATTTTTCCTGCTCATTCTTACTTGAATCCCAATATCCTCCTATCTCTGCCTCCAGAGTGCTCTTGTCTTTTCTTCTTGTGCTCATACTGGAACTTAACCACCGAGTATTGCATTTGCTCAGTTTTCTTGCTCATAGTTGGTGCTTTACAACTTGAGTCAATTTTCTAGTCCAGCTTTGTGATAGCCAGTTAGTGATGGATTCTTGAAGACGTTTCTGCACACATTTTCTTCGATTCCACACTTGCTTTATGAGTATATACAATAATTCTGTCTTGATGTACTCTTTCCTCAGATATCCTGTACTTCACATTGCTTGCACTAAAACAATTAATAGATGTGTGTTATATTGGGTTGGTTACCATACCACCATATCACTCTAAAGCTCCCTGACAAGGGCTTACTAATCTTTTGTCCTGAATGCATCAGATCCATGTTTTATAGACTGAGCCATAAGGGACGTATGCTTGGGTTATGGAAAATTTCTAGACAAAAGTTATTTCTGATTTTTACAAGTCACTTAACCATGCATTTCACCTTCTGCTTTGTGCATTACTGACAAAGAACTTAAAAATACTGGTCACAGAGCCTCTCAGAAAATGCCTCTCATTGATTTTTTTGCTTACTGTCTAGAAGACTAAGTTTGAAATGCACAAATATATACATAACTGTGAACAAACCCCCAAATCCTATCTTTCAATTTGAATCATTGTATAATTTTAAAATCTTTTCAGAGGCGTGTATTTCTTCTCAAAGCTGGAACAGCGTGTGCCAAGCCATGGGTTTGATTATTCAACCACCCTCCCACACACATAATGCACATATACAACTAGTACCACACATATCTACATGCCATATACATACTACACACCCAAACCCCATACATAGCAGATATCACACACACACACACACACACACACACACACACACACACACACACACACACACCAAAACAAAGTACCCTTTCAGTTTCAGAGTTCTTTGTCAATACAAATATACAAGTTTTGCAAAGCCTTCATCTGGGTATTCTCAAGAATTTTCATCCTTCAGCCAGAATGAGGACACAGAATCATTCATGACGTTACAAGTCAGAGCTACAGATTTCACTGAGATCTTGTATTTTATCATCAGGAATACATTTTTAAATCTGTTTTACAATCTGTCCTACTTGCTTTGATACAAAATAACAAATCCTTAGAAGTGGCATGTCTCATCCAGAATGATGTAGCAAATGAGCCAGCAGTCTCAGGGCCGTCTACCACTTGCTACTGTGGCTGTGGTGACACATGATGCCTGCTGTGGACCCTTGAGGATGGGTAGCTGTCAGTTCTAGAACCCTAGTAGACTTCATGCTTAGTCTGTGAAGAGCAGGAATGGCATCATCAAGTGTGCAAAGAGTTCCAGAGAACTAAGCTGAAAGATGGTCAAGACAGTGGTCTGGGGGCAGAGAGAGTGACAAATTGGCGGGGATTCCTGATCCTCTAAAAGCATCAGCCAATTCTTCCCAAGTGGCATAGGAATCCAGTTGCCCAATGATATATGTTTTATTTTTAATTACATTTTCATTTAAGTAGTTGTGCAAAGGAGTGCAAACTGATTCAATGCATGAATCAGTTCCTCCTCATCCCTCCTAGACCAGCTCCTCACCTTAGTTTGCTTGATTTCCTAGGATATGTATTGAATATCATGAATGCATTCTCCTCCGCCTTCCTCTTTCCATTCATCTACCCTCTCTTCTTGCTATCTCCTCATACCTTTCAAGCACCAGTGTCATGCTATTCATTTTGTTGGACTACATTTGTTTTTTAAGTAGTTACACCATTTGAATTCTCCCTTGAAAGTAGCATACTTCAGTCACTGCATTTCTGTTCAGTTGCATATAACTCGTATGTGTTTGCTTGTATGTTTATATATTACCTCTAACTTCCATATGGGAGAGATAACATTCATCCTTTGTCTCCCATGTCTGACTTACTTAAGATGATTTTTTTCCATGTCCATCCATTGCTTTGCAAAGGATGTAGTATTATTCTTCCTAATGGATGAGTAAAATTCCATTGTGTGTTTGTGTGTGTGTGTGTGTGTGTGTGTGTGTGTGTGTGTGCGCGCGCATGCGCGCGTCACATTTTCTTGATCTATTCGTCCATTTAATGGCATCTGGGCTATTTCTATACCGTGGCTGGAATGAATCAACATGATTGTGCATGTGGGATTTCTATATCCTGATGGTTACAAGCCTGCCCTGCCTGGCTGGCTGTTTTGTTCACTTTGCTGCCTCCAATGCTAAAGTAAGCAAATCCCAAGTGGTATGAGAAACTCTCTGCCTGCTGCCTGCCTGCCTGCCTGCCTGCCTGTCTGTCTGTCTGTCTGTCTTCCTATTTGTCTTCTATCTGGTCAACAAGCATGTCTGTTTCCCAGAAGCATGTCATCCACTCTCCTTCTGCACTTGTGCTGTGCTTCAGGGTTCAAGCTGACAGAATGTGTGGAGGAGAGTCCATGGGAGGAATCTGAGCCTTGCTTCGTGGTGTAGAGAAAGCTTTGGAAGTAGATAGCAGTGACACCAAAGGGCCACAGATAAACAGCCCACTTCAGATGTCCTGAGTTTTGATGACAGGTTCAGATTTCCTACACCTGTTCTGGTCAAAGAAAGCACATATGAGATTAGACACAGCTTCATGTGTGTGGTCTAGGACACACAGCTGTAGGAAACAAGGCCTGGGCTCAGCAGACAGGGCTGGTACAGTGGGAGGAAGGTACCAGGTCACACTAGAGGCACTGGAATGGAAAAGAGCTGCTACAAGGCATATGCTCCTTACTCAGCTCCCAGCTCCTCTGAGAACTGGTGTTGTTACAGGTTTTCCCCACTAGTGGGATTCCTGTTTATTTGAGGGGAAATGCCAGGGTCTTGATAGCATTAACCCCATTGGAAAACACTGGAGTGGCAAAGGCCCATGGCTTCAGCATGCATGACAAACCCCCTTCTCTTCAGTGTGGATGGGGCTGGCTTAAGGATTTATTTTTAATGAGAAGGAATGGATCCAGGCACCTGTGGCTCACACTTAGAATCATAACTACTCAGTGGCTGAGATCACAGAGAAAGCTTGGACAGGTAAATCTAGGAGACTCTTATCTCCAGTTAATCAACTTTAAGGAAAAAAACAAATCCAAACAAGAGCACAAGACCCTTATTCAAGTTTTAGTACTGGCGCGCGCATATGCATGCACACAGACACAGACACAGACACAGACACAGACACACACACACACACACACACACACACACACACACACACACACGCAAGTGGAATTGTGATTTGAAGGCTTGTTACCTGTATATCTATCAGGAAACTGGGAATGAAGACTGATATTTCCCAGCTGTCCTGGGAACTTGTCACTGAGCTTTCCCATGCAGCTGGAGAGGATGGCATTGCTTCCATACACAGGTTGTGCTAACTCTGTCTTTACTCTCTACCTTTCATCATGACTAATGATCACCTTTCTTTCACATCATATGCCTATAAATCAAGTCTTACTAGAAATGTTAGGCAAGGCAATACCAGTAAGATAAGATCTATACATCAAAATATCAGCATCTTGGGCCGGGAGTTTGGCCTAGTGGTAGAATGCTTGCCTAGCATGTACGAAGACCCAGGTTCGATTCCTCGGTACCACATATATAGAAAAAAGCCAGAAGTGGTGCTGAGGCTCAAGTGGTAGAGCTCTGGCCTTGAGAAAGTCCAAGACAGTGCTCAGGCCCTGAGTCCAAGCCCAGGACTGGCAAAAAAAACGATCAAACAAAATATCCGCATCTTATATAGTGAATGTTGACGTTATACTTCTTGCTGCTCATATGCAGTGCTACATTCACCTGTTTTCCCATCTTAAATTTATTCTTTCTAGATGCATGGAAAATGAGACCATCTGCCTCCTAATATATCAATATGGCCAAAGAGGCAGGCAGGTCCTTTAAAATACAGACCATGTGAGAGTGACTTTCTTTTTGTAAAAAGGAATTTATTATTATTACTTTTAAGTAGTTGTGCAAAGCAGTTTCAATTCAACAAATCAGTTTATAGGTATAATACATCTTGACCATCTTCACCAGTATCACCTTTTCCATTATTTTCCCTCCTCATCCCCTCATTACCTAATTCCATTTTCATGTATATATACTGCACATAACAACCTTCTTTTCTCCATTTATCTGCTCCTCCCCTTGATATCCTACAACAAAACATGCTTCTGCTTTTCTCTCACAGTTTAACCCAGCAACCTCTTTGTCCACAGAAGCTTTTTATGATCGCATTCACCACATAGAAGTAAGAAATCATTAGGTGTTCTTCAGGGAGGGAGGTGGAACTGTGAACTTGGTTAAGTTGTGGTTTATAAACGATGCAGAATCTGCTGCACAGACAATAGAAGACATGATGTTATTAGGAGAAGTATGTGCTGTTTCCTTCCCTTGATCTCATCTTTCTCCAGGTTACAAAGGCAGTGCTACCTTAGATGTACTAGGGCTGGCAGACTCACTCTTGGGGGCCAGGGGAGAAAGTGTTGATGAGGGGGAAAGTCTTGTCCACAGAAGGGAGATTTCACTTTGCTGAGGTCCTCTTCATCCTTATACAGGTAAAAGTCCACACAATTCACACTTGCTTTAGTGACATTCAGTTATTTTCAGTGATGTTTGGAGAGATGATGTGGTAGTTGTAGAGAGGGAAAGAGTGCTTGCCTGAATTCTGTCACTAACTAGTTGTGACCATGTTCCAAGATGCCACCAGAACAGCTGTGAAAAAAAAAAACTATCACCTGTTGCCACAGGGCACAGCCATGAAATTTCCAAGACTTCTTTTGTCAAAATAGATGCAAATGAATGAATGCTTTACCTTGGAGATAATCAGGAGTGATTTCTCTTAGGTACCAGGTTATTATTTTATTTAAATATTTTGTTGTTGTTGTTGGTTGTGGGGCTTGAACACTGGGCCCAGGTGCTATCCCTGAGCTATTCAGCTTAAGTCTAGCACTCTGCTCCTTGAGCTACAGCGCCACTTCCTTAAATATTTTTTTATTGTTCTTTCCCCCATTATCAATAATCAAATAATATATCCCGGCACATTTGGAATATAGAAGAAAGCTCATTATAATATTTTAAAATAAGATAATAAGAACAATTTTTATTGCTTTTAGAAGATTTTAAGCCTCCTACTATATTGATTCTCACATCAACCCTACAAAGCACAAATTTTTAGCAATTCCAATATACTTGTTCTTCCTAAAAACTTCAGATAGCTTTTTAATTCACATCAAAAGGATAAAAACTTGCCATAATTGAGGGCAGAGGACAAAGTACATCATAATATCAACCCTTTCTTCCTTTTATGTTTTTTTTTAATTATTGAACTGAAAGCCTACCTAATTACCAGTGAGATGCTCAGCATAATGGCCCATCTTCTCAGGCTTTCGATTATTCCCTGAGATGTCTTTGTTTGTGACACAAACTCCTTCCTCATTCAAACTCATTCTTATCTTACCAATTCATTCTTATCCTTATGGGGCTACAGGGGGTGCCTAGAACACTAGTGCAAACATTTCAGAGCTGCTCACTGGCCAGGTGTGTTTTATTATATTATAGATATGGGTCTCATACCTACAATCCTAGCTATGCAGAAGGCAGAGATAGGAAAAATTTCAGAACCAGGCCAAAGATGGCAAAAAAAGAGAGAATTAATTAAAACCCCTCCCAACAAACAAGTTGTAGTGACATGTGTTTGTAATTTCAGGTACATGAAAATGAGAGAAAAGCGAGGAAAAATGAGAAAACTTATCTGAAAAATAAGGCAAAAGGGTACAGCTAACCATCAAAAGGTATAGATCTTGCCTAGCAAGTTCAAGCCACTGAATTCAAATCCCACTCCTGCCTAAATAAATAAATAATAAGTAAATCTCATCAAAACATTTTTAAGCCATTTCTTCTCAAGTATATCCCAGGGCAAGATGCAGGAACTTGTGTGTCTTGGAAGTGTTTCTTACCTGTAAAGTAATTCAATCTTCTATCCCTTTTACCTTGTTCCAGTATAGAGAGGGGGCCACTGCCCACACAGAATGATCTGATGTAAAAAATGTCTGCCATCTACATTTTAGGCCAAAGTTGTATTTTCTCATATGTTAGACACAAGGAGCGAAAGAGGATTTAAAAATGTGTTCAATTGGTGGGTACCAACAGCTTACACCTGCAAGTCATAGCTATTCAAGAAGTTGGGATCTGATGCTCACAGTCAGAAGTCAGCCTGGACAGAAAAGACAATGAAACTTTTATCCCAATTGAACAACAAGCAAAAAGTTGGAAGTGGGAGTGGAAGTGTAGCTCAAGTGGTAAGAATGAAAAAATGAGGACCAAGAGGGCTAGGAGTGTGGCCCAGCGGTAGAGTGCATGCCTAGCATGCGCGAAGCCCTGGATTTGAGTCCTCTCTTTCACATACACAGCAAAAGGCATAAGTGGTGTTGTGGCTCATATGGTAGAGCACTAGCCTTGAGAAAGCTCAAGGACAGTGCCCAAACCCTGAATTCAAGCCCGAGGACTGGCAAAAAAAAGAAAAACTGCCCAAGAGTTGAAATTCCTATGTCACCCAGCACATGTGTGTGCATGTGTCCATTTAGGAATATACTTTCCTCCCATGTGTCAAAAAATGAAATGTGAATATCTGAAGTAAATAAAAGCCTCTGTGTGTGTGTGTGTGTGTGTGTGTGTGTTTGTGTGTGTATGTGTGTGTGTGTGTTCATGTGTTTGTGTTCATGTTCATAAGCCTTTGGTATAACACATCAGCCATTGCACAGAAAAGAGACTAGATTGGGGATAAATGTGGTTACTTAGGCCACTGTTGGTTCCTGCTGAAGCTTTGGAGGAGAGAAGATTAATTATATTGATGGTTGTTACCCAATGTATTTTTTGCTTATGTTTTTATCAGCATTTCATTTTTTACAGTTGGAGCATTATATTCACATTTCCAGAAGCACTGCATTGAATGAAATACCCCCAATTCCTGTAGACCTGGTTGTTTAGTGTTAAGACACTAAACTGTTTTGTAACTGTTTCTAATCTCCTATGGATCAGAGGGATCTGACTCAAGCACTGTGTGGATGCCATGTTGTTTTCATAATGGATGGTGCTGTCCGTTTTGTCAAACCCTCTTGTCTAAACTGGGCATGTCTGAGCACTGGTGTTTCATGCCTACAATCCTAGATACTCAGGAGGCTAAGGTCTGAGGATCCCAGCTTTAAGACAGATCTGGCAGACAAATCTAAGGAACCCTTATCTCTAATTAACCAGCAAAACACCAGAGTAGAGCTGCGGCTCAAGTAATAGAGCACCAGACTTGAGTGACTAAGCCACGAGATGCATTAAGCCTTAAGTTTAAGCACCCATACTGGCCTTAAACAAACCAACCAATCTGGCATGGTTGTGCAGGCCTGCTGTGCTTGCTACTTAGGAGGTAGAGGTGAGGAGGATTTCAGTTATAGTCCAGGTGATGTGTTCACACGACTCTTTCTCAAGAAGTTCTGAGCAACATGGCAGACTCTTGTCATCCTAGCTATGCAGACAAACTCAAATACAGAAACTGCAGTGTGGGCAACCCTGGGCAGAAAATGAGATCCTTTCTTGAAAATAACCAACATGAAAACATAGGGTAGAGTGCCTGTCTGGCAAGTGTGGAGGTCCTGAGTTCAACTCTCATACTTCCAGCAAGAAATACAAAAACCAGAGGGCACGCCTGTAATCCTGGTTACTCAGGAGGCTGAGATCAGAGAATCCAGGTTCAAAACCAGCCCAGGCACAAAAGGACCTGAGACTGTTATCTCCAGTTAACCTCTAGAAAAGGGGAAGTGGAGCTTGGCTCTCGGGTAGCGTGGTAGCCTTGAGCTGAAGAGCTCAGGAACAACTAGGGCTGAGTTCAAGCCCCATGACCCCCAAAAAAGAAAGAAAAACAAAAACCAGAAAACAACAACAACAGACACATAACATTTTCAGATTTTATAGCAAGTAGAGGAGAATGAAATAAACAGTGCTAGACATACTTATGAAGTAGTAGGTGTTAGATACTCACCAAAGTGTTAGGATGATGAAGATTTTTTTTTCAGTACTATGGTTTGAACTCAGAGCCTCAATCTTGCCAGGCAAGCATGCTACCACTTGAGTCATGCCTCCTTTTGCTCATATTATTTTTTTATTGTTTTTTTTAGTTGTCAGGATAATGTATAGAGGGGTTACAGTTACATTCACCAGATAGTATGTGCATTACTTCTCACATATTGATACCCCTTCTCATGGTTTTGTCCCCATTTCTTCCCCCCCCAACCCTCCCAATCATCTTGCTTTCCCCCTTCCCTTTCCTATATTAAATAAACAAATAAATATATATACAAAATATGCCAGGTAACAAAGTCAGATACAGTAACAGTATGAGATTAACCAAAGGGCAACAAAAGAGAAGAGAAATAACATAGTACATTAAGAACAATCACATAAGATAAAGCTCTTGTTTTCATATCCTAGAGTTCTTTTCATTTAGTCTCATCCTATATGACATTATGTACCTCGGTTTTGAGCTATTGTAATCCTCTGCTAGGAGAGTCCTAGATGCGGACTAATTATTAAAAATGAGGGGAACTATTGAGCCTATGTTCTTTTGTATCTGACTTACTTTACTTAATATGATTTTTTTCCAAGTATTTTTATTTATTTATAATGGGACAATGCCATTCTTTTGGATGGCAACATAGAATTCCATTTTATATAAGTTCCACATCTTGATTCAATCATCTACTGAGGGGCCATCTGGGTTGGTTCCATATCTTCACTATGGTAAATAGTGTTGCAGTGCACTATGGAAGTGAAGATACCTGGATTCTCAGTTGTGGCAGGTGAATGGCCCACTAGAGAAGATCATGGCTGTGGCCTCTGGATGTTCCAGAGCAGCCAGAACCAAGGGACTCAGAGAGAAAATAGGTCTTCTGATGCTTGGAGACAGGATGAAGGCAGATAACTGGAAGAGGACAAAGATATATGGGCTCCATACAAGGTGGGGATACTTAGAGACAGGCTGGGAGGTTGACTAGGCTGGATGCCTAGGGACTCTTCCATTCTGAGAATCTCTACTTGGATTTATGGCTACATATTAATTATTCAACTTCACCAGTCCTTGTCCTAATCTTTGAAAGGCTACAAAAGGGATTTTTATAATGTATGCCAGCTTCTATGAAGCTGTGATTTTGGCAACTTCTCAATAAGTTGGTATACTCTTATTTGAGGCTTCCATTCCTAGAGTGATTCTGTCGGTGTGTCAAGCCTGGAGTTGTTCTGAGGTGTGTTCTCAGTTCTCCCACTAAGGCAAAACAGAGAGAAAGGAGGTGCCTGTTCCATGTGCTGGGTAGTCAGGATCCAGCTCAATCAACTTTCACTGTGCAAAAATATTGTCATTTGCTGCTCTCAGAAGAAAATGGCCATTTAGGTGGAATTGAGAGTGATAGGGACAATGATAAATAAAAGGGTGACATTGATCAAGAGGCCTTGTACTCACAAATTGGTACACTGAATTGCAACTGCTGTGTTCAAGTACTTAAAGATAATAAAATAATAATAACAATAATAATCAAATGGATTTTTGGAAATATGAGAATCTTTTAGATAGATATTGTGGAAGCAAATTGGTGATTAACCACTGAAGCATACCTGTCAGAGAGTGAGGCACAGAACCAATGTAACTGCTTGGCTCTGGAGTCAAACTGAGACCTGAACAGACTGACTCCTGTTCTATTACTTCAAACAACTCCCGTATCTGGCAAGCAATTTCTTTTTTTTCATTTTAAATGATTTTATTTAGAATGAAATTTTATTTAGAAAGGAAATCTTAACATATTAATGACTTGGGGACTTAGAGTCTTTTTTTCCTGAGTGATATGTGGGTTTTTGACTGTTGCTGGCAAGCAACTTCTTATAGGTGTTACCTTAATCTTACAGGTGTTAACTCTTGGTGCTAAGGCACAACTTTCTAACAAAGACTAGTTTAGACAAAGAGAAGAAACTTCCAGAATATTTGTCTGAATCTAAGAAAATTTAGTAAATACCAGAAGTGAAGAATTCCAGTGCCATACTTTTTTTTAACTCCCCTTGTCTCTCTGAGACAACTCTACCTCAGAGCAGAGCAACTTCTTTCCAATCCTGTAGCATGGTATTCCACTGTCTTGCTGCTTGAGAGGGACTAAATGTATTTTCTCCAACTGAACAGGACACAGTAGCTCAAACCTATAATCCTGGCTATTCAGGAGTCAGAGATTAAGATAATCAAGATTTGAAACCAGTTTAGGTAAAGCAAAGTTATGGGAGCCCCCTCCATCTAAACAACAACACTAACAAAACACTCCTATAATCCCAGCTATGTGGGAGGCCCTGGTATAGAGTCCAGCATAGAGGCTGTAGGTGTGGATTGTGGGAGAGGAAACTGTGGGCCATGAGGAGTCAGCCAGTAGTGTGAAGTGTTTTGTCCCTGGAGTGGGGTCAGTGGATGGGATGGGGCAGTGCTGCAAGGACTCCGACAACATTACTTTGCAACATTACTAGTTTCAGAGACCACACCAGGGTGTTTGCTGATTACCTTGCCCACTTTTTTGCTCCTTGTTCTGTGTCTTCCAAATCCTGAAGCTGGTAGTCAGTCTGGAAGGGAAAGGGAAAGGGAAATGAACCAAAGAGCGCCTGCCATGCTGCGCTGCCCTCATGGGAGCAGAGGCTTAGTCTGCTTGAGACATGAAGGTCAGTGTTTGATGGTGGTCAGGAGATGGTCTTTCTGATATCTAAATTGGAACTACATATATAGCTTATTTTGATGCAAGGAAAGTTACCCAAGTTGCCTAAGTTTTAATCCCATGACAAAAGCAAACAAACACTCACTCGTGCCTGGCTCCTACTTGTATTTGATTACACTCCAGAATGTGTGTTTGCTCAACTGTGAGCTGGTAACTTAGTTAACCTTAGTTTGAAAGAAGATTTTTCAATGTGTGATCACTTTAATGTTTTGATGGTGAAGAAAGAAAAACCGTCAATAATAGGACATAACTCGGACTGCTCATGCCTATTAATTCCAAATTATATCTCATCGTGTCAAGGAATATGACCTTTTCACATGTCTTGCTCCACCACAATGCATTGAAGATATTAAACCCCAAAGTATCTGGAAGTGCTTGCACACTCATATTACACACTAGTTAGCATGTGATGAATTTGGATACTCCATAGTGTTATGTAGAGGTGGTCTCAGTTAGGTGTGGTTCCAGGTTCCTGGCATTTCAAACAAAGAATTGAGCAAATTAGCACACATATTGGGAGAGAAGCATAGTTTTGTTGAAGTTTGGGTAAAGAAACAATGAATTGGGAATATACTTCCACAGCATAGGAGTGAGCCAGAGAGAGCTCCAAGATGGGTGTGTGGAACAATTTAAGGCAATTTGCACTGAGGCGAGGTGGTTTTAAGCAGTGAGTTGTAGTACTCTTAACAGTTTTTCAATCACACATTCCTATTTTCCATATGTATTCTGTTTGATATTATTGACATGCAGAGCATAAACAAGAGGCCTTAGAGGTTTTCTCCTGGAAGTTTACATAAGGACAGCCAAGTGCAGTACTATGCATGTGTCATAAGGGGAATTTTATTTAGTTGAGCAAGTGTCCTTGTCCTCATGATGTCTACTCATTTGTGGGCATGCAGGCTATTTATCAATACTTTTTGATGGACACCAGGGGGAAGGAAGTTGGGAGGTGTCTTAGGACAGTCCTTAGGGAGGGATGGTTGTATGGGCAGGTTTTTCAAGTGCCTATGACAGCCGTGGACCCTGTCGACCTGCTTGCCAGGGGCATTTGTGCCTTGGGGCAGCTCTGCTATCCTTTGGGGGCAGGAGAACTGCCAGGTGGATCTGTTTATGTGAAGTTTCCAGTTTATATTTTTAACCAAAATTGAACAAAAACCTGATTGGCTCTTGGAAAGGCCTTTTAAGAGTCTGAATCCCACTCTGGCCCTGGCTCTTGCAAACCCTGAGGTATCATTTTCAGCAAGTACCCTTCTGAATCACACCTCCCATGGGGACCACTCTTCCGGAGGGAAAGGAAAGAGAAAGCGTTCGTTGGTTACCCCACCATTCCCAAAGAACTGGCTGAAGCATCATGAAAGTGAAATTGTAGTGAGTTTGACTGGACAGAATGGAAACAGCCATTGTGAATAGACCTTATGTGACCACCCAGGAGAATGTGGCCATTTGAACAGGTGGACAGAACTGGATCTTCAAAATGTCCTGGTCATTGACTTCACTCTGGACCTGGCTGAGGTCTTAGCCCTGTTTGATCACCTCTCACTGCTTTGTTTTCAATGACTTTTGACTGCGTTCCATGAACAATTTTGTGAGAATTAATTCCATTGTTTAAAAAGCATTCAACTGGAAGGAAGAATCAAATGGAGCAATTTGTTGAGACCAGTTATTTTAGTAAAAGAATCAAATGTTTGTGGATTCAGAGCAAATGGATGTATTCAATTAAAAACCTCATCCTCTGAATAATTATGGAAAACCTCTTTCAAATCTAGATTTCTAAACTGTCTTGCAGTGCTGTACAGCTTAATGTGCATTTGTGGAGGAAAAGGAGTGAATATTGTAGTGATGCTTGTGTTTTAGTTACCCACAGTCATGGATAGTTTCATTTTACACTATTCTCACTTAAAATATAAATACACACACACACACACACAGACACACACACAGCGCAATTAGAACTTTTTATGTGAGCCAGGCACTGGTGGCTCATACCTGTATTCATAGGTACTCAGGAGGCTGAGATCTGAGGATCACGGTTCAAAGCCAGCTCTGGCACAAAAGGACCTGAGACTCTTATCTCCAATTAGCCAACAGAAAACTGGAAGGGGCTCTGTAGCTCAAGGCGTAGAGTGATAGCCTTGAGCTGAAGAGCTCAGGGACAGCACCCAGGCACAGAGCTCAAGTTCCATGACTGACCCCACAAAAAGAAAACCGTTTTATGTGAAACACTTCACATACTATGAAAGCAAAGAATACATAACCACATAATTCAGTTGGAATCCAAGGTAAATACGATACAAGAAAATTGGAAAATGACATTTATCAACATCTTGCAAATGAAGGAACACAAATTGTTAAGTGACAATATTACATTGTTATTAATATTAAATGCAAATTAAAATGATGTCAAGTTTGGGAACCTTGCCTGTCAGGAAACAATTGGAAAAAAAATGGGCTAATACCTATCATGAGGGTTTTATTTTTAATTCATTTATGTAATATAATTAGTGTATTATATTGCTAGAATTCTGGCAGAGAAGAATCTTATATGGTCCCTTTGTTGCCAACATGTAGTTATTTATATACGTGAATAAGGATGAAACAAGGAAGTTATTGGAAGGCTTCAGAAAACAGCCAAGGGGCTTGGTTCTGATTAGGAATATGTACCTATCATAAACTGGGGTTTCCCTGTACTTGATTACACAGTAGTTATCCAGCCCTGCTGGGAAAACAGGTTGGTACAGAAGAAAAACAGTTACGTTGCACTTGCTTGAAATGTAGCACTGGTTTATTCAGCTGGCCGGGTGGCCTTTTCCCTCTTCAAACTGTGTCCCAATAGTGGGCCTGCTCTGTGGCTTGTTGATGGCTTTCCCAGTTCAGCCCCTGCTCTGCATTGAATTCTGGTCCCTCTCCATTGGAGACTCACACAAAACCTTTCCTGAACAGGGAGAGCACCAGCTTTTGCACAGCATCCTGGGTTTTCTGTATTGTAACATTTTGATCTGGATCAGAATACACCGTGTTATCTGAAGCTTAACATGGCTGTGCTTCCCCCCCAAACTTTCATGATGGACACTGCAATTTCATTGTCATATGTTTAATTTTTGGGGACAATCTTCTTAGGACTCTGTATCCTGAAAAGTATACTCATCACTCTGAGCTCAAGTGGCAGAATTCGATGAAGGTCGCTTGCTGACCCTTGCTTGCAGAAAATGGAGTGGGAAAGTTTTCCAAGTAGAGCATTACATGGCCTAGTACAAAAGCATTGATGAGCCACACTTATCTTTTTAGCTGTTCTTATTCAACAGTGCCCTTAATAAAGAAAAGCAAAAAGAAACCCAAAAAAGCTTTCTATTGGCTTTAGATGGTCAAACTACCTGTCTCCAAGTTCTATTCCTGAGAGTAGAAACAGAAAGCCGTGGGGCCATCATCCTGAAGTCCAGGCTTCCCCAGCTTCACATACACTGGACAGCCGGAAGCGTTCTGGAAGAACACTGATGCATCCTGTGTCATTTTAGTCTTCCTGAGCTTTTAAGATGACTCATTGTTCCTTCTTCTGTTGTCATGCCTTCCTCTTCCCCAAGTTTTCCAACATGTCTCATCTGAGTGACAGAAGTCATTCAAGGAATGTGTGATTTAGAGAACAAGGATAAATGACAGGAAATAAGGGACAAATCTGAGAAATTGAAAGGTTTTCTGTTTTCTTAGTAATCTGCCCAGAGCAGAAGCAGAGTGGCCACAGATTGTATGCTGAATCTTCTTGTGTACCTTTTATCATTGAAGGAAGTTAGATCTGAGGTGGCAGAACCCATGGGGTCCTGAGGATTCTGTGTTTTTCATGTTGACATTGGGCAAGATCAGACTTCAAACTAAGCAAATAACACACAGGCCAAACAAGAGATTTTGGTAGCAGGGAGCCTCCTAGGGCCTGGAGACCGCAGGGTCCCTTGGTAGACATTTGTTTGACACTGGCCCAGCCGGGTCTCTTCACACAAAGATTCTGTGGTTTGCTAAACACCAAAGCAAGGACTGTGAGCTGGCAGTGCCTCAGCCACCTTGATAACTCAGGCAAAGTGATCTGTTTGGCTGGCAAATAGTTTGTTTACTGACTTAGTCCAGGCCACAGAGGACCAAGTCAAAGCCAGGTCACTCCCGTTGTCTGGCATTCAGCACAAACACAAGATGTTGTGTTCATTGTTGAAGTTGGAAGAAGTGACATTTTGCATGTCCTCGTGACATTAGAACTTAATTTATAGTCTTCTTTGACTAAGATAAATGAAAGGCTTCACTGAGCATCTGGGACAAGGAAGGTGTTTGGAAATGAGAGAGACCCTAGAAGTGAGCAGATTCTGATCATTTTTATTCATCTCCCCCTCATCTGCAGCAGGCTTCAGGGCTTTTGAGGGCAATTTGTCTACCCTGCTTGCCTTCCTGATGCAGGTTCTACGAATCCACAAAAGGCATTCAAGCTGAGGTCGTTTGTTTTCTAAACCATAGGACAGATTATGCCTTCTCCTACTATTTCTTGCTTGGTATGAATAAATTAATCTCATTAGTGTTCTATGAGTTAGTTATAGTTCATGTATTGTTCAGAAATGCCTTCAATCACACACTGAATTAATGTGAAAAACAATGTAAAACTGAGAGCTGGTGTCTCACATTTATAATTCTTTCTACTTAGTAGGCTGAAATAGGAGGGTTGTGATTTGAAGCTCTCCCAGTCAGAAAAGTCTGTGAGGTTGTTATCTTAGTGCCTAGCACTAAGTTTATAATTTCATTTGTGATCTATGAGTGGAAGAGAAATGGCTTCACCTGCCATGACTCTCAGTGGTTAAGTTTGCACAAGGCAAACTTTAGGGTCTTTATCCTTCAAAGAAACTTGCACAAGTTCTCTTAGTATGATGCACAAGGATTCCCTGGGTCATGGATTGAGCCTTGGCAGCAAATGGTATTGAGTAGGTTTCTGTCCATTCCTGAGCTTCAGTGGCACAGTGAACACACTCATGTTCCACTGGGTGATTTTTAGACTATGGGAAGGGATGCAGAATTCCTTCATGGGCCTTCCATCTGGATATCCCTGTGGCAACTCCCTGGAAGTCTTATTCAATGCTTCTAAATTGGCCAATTAATGTTTACAAAGAAGTGACATTTTTATGAGGGCTGGAAAATAATTTTGGCAACATTTAAGGATATTTGAAAATTCAGATGGAACAGTCAACTCTTCATCCAGCTCCTACTTTACTGTCTGGTTTAGAATCGATATCAAAATAATTCAGAAAGAATGTGTTCCCTTTATGAACGTAAATAAAGGACATATGAAGGTAGCTGGGCAGGGCTAGGGTGCAGAGGTGTTTCTGAATGCAGATAGGAGTGACTTGAGAATACTCTTAAAGGATTACTTCACACAGTCACTATAGCACCCGTAACTGCATTTCCTGCAGTTTACCACTATAGCATTCTGAGAACTAATTTTCTTTGCCAACTAAAATGGCTATAAAATAATGCAAAGATCATTAATAAGGGCAGAAATCCTTGAGTTTGAGTCCTACCTTCCAAGTCTGTCTGTGTGACACTGGGAACTTTGTCTCTTAGTCTCAGCTTCTTCAATGAAAAAAAATGGCCACCCCTAATATTTTGGAGGATGAACTATCATATGTGTGTGAATCATGGTCTTACTGAACTAATCAGATCACCTCAACTGAAAATTTAAATTATTTCAATCACTTAAGATATTCTTTCTGAGTATATGCAAGACACCCAGCTGTGGGCGCAGGTGCTGAAATCCTGAGGTAAACAGAATGTCTATATTACTTCTCTCCTTCTCTCTTGGAGAGAAGGTTTGGATTTAACACACTGGTGCTAAATCTTTGACATACTTAAAGATACTGAGTGAATGAACTGATTCTCCCTTCCCCCCAAAAAGAGTGTCTCTTCAAAATCATTGAAAAAATTTTCTAGAAGACTGTGAAGAATTCCAAACCAGTTGATGGTAATCATCTGACGATATCATCAGATTTTTTATTGCTAAATTTATATGCAGCACGGAAAAAAATGGAAAATTGATGAAATCCTTTTCAGTCAGTGTTTGCTCATTAAATTGTGAGCATTACCATGAAGTGATTTTATTTCTTTTCCTTTCTTAAAACATCAGTCTTTCCATTAGAGAGTGAGTAGGCATGAGTTTTGCATCATTGTCTAGTTCAGTTTCAAGCGATGCTTCTGCCCTGGCCTCCTGACTATCTGGACCAGAGGTGCAAATCACTAGGCCTGCTCCAAGATATTCATGTAAGATTAAACAGGGTTTCCTACTGTGTCACCCTCCAAACCAGCTTCCTACTCTTACCTGGGAGGCATGGTACTTTTGGAAATGGCAGCCTACTCCATTTTAAGGAGTGAAAATAGATGCTACTGCTGTTAGGTTACCCAACAACTGATTCCATATCCCTATTTCAGTCCATCACTAGTAATTAAGCAAACTGTAGAAACAAAAAATGAATGAATGAATGAATGAAATGCTAGAGAAGATTTCAACCTTTTCTCTAGTGCTTTCTTTTTGCTACTTGCTTAACGGACACTGTGAGGGGAAAAGATATTGAGAAGTTCTAGTCTCCATAATTTTCTCAACACCAGCTCTAATGGTGTAGATGTATTGAAATGCAAAGTCTGAATCTCATTTATGAACCTTTATCCCAGTTTTACAAAACTCTCCTTGTTCAAATTTCTTCTATGTTAAGTTTGGATTTCTCTTAGTAAGGTTTATTTTTGCATGGGTAAAGGTACCTAGATTTTTTTTCATGGAATTTATTTAAATTAAATTTATTACTTCTCTTTCTGGTTACAAAGTAATGGTAGAGAATGTAAGCGTAAATTCATAGACACACAATATGAAGGAATTTTTTCTTACAAGTATTTTTATGCTTTCTTACTGTATCTTTTGTCAAGTGAATAAGTATTTTGAGATTGAATCATAAGCTCTAGGTTTTGTAACTTGCTATATATAGTTGATGTTCTGTAAGTATACATAGTCAATATCAACTAGGAGAACCTCAGTGGATGAAGAGGATTCTTTACTTAGACATTTATTTGTATTTTCTGTGTTCACGCTGTTATTGCTTTCAAAACAAAAACAAACAAACAAACAAACTAGTGCTTATGATGTGCCCTTGATCTTGGAGCTCTGTGAATCTCCATCCTCACATCTCTGTACTCACAGTACCTGGCAATCTCTTTCTTTTCTTTTTCTTTTTCTTTTGGTCAATTGTGGGATTTGACCTGAGGGCCTGGATTCCATCCTTGAACTTTTTTTTGTGCCCTAAACTAGTGTTCTACTACTTGAGCTACAGTGCCATTTCCGGTTTTGGCGTGGCTAATTGGAGAAACAATTCTCATGTGGACTTTTTCTGCCCAGGAAAGCTTTGTGTGGGCTGGCATTGAACCACAATCCTCAGATCTCAGCCTTATCCAAGTAGCAAAGATTACAAGGATGAGCCATCAGCACCTGGCTCTGGCAACCTTTTGAGGATGCCCTCATACTACTTCTCTGAATGAAAGTGAGCATTGTCTCCATGATCACCAGAAAGCCCTTTATTGGGGTTCTGAATGTGTTGCAGAAGTAACACAGGGCCCCGCAGGTGACCTGAAAGACTGTGCTTTTGAAGTGCTTTTTTTCAGAAGTCAAGAAGTGTTTCGCTCGTGTGGTGTCTCCATGGTGAGTGACATGGCCTTGAGTTTGGGTTTCTGTCATGGAAGACTGGGGTGCCATGACCAACTCTAGCTTCTGAGAATTGAATCACAAACTCATACCTATCCAAGTCTTTAGTCCAAAGATGGGGTTTCTAATACCAGCAGCATCCTTATGAACAGCAGTGAGCTCTTCTGTAGTGCTCCTAGCTGGCCAGACCATTGTTTAAGCAGGTATTGCCTAACTTATTTAACTGAGTCTTGTCACTCATGAAATATAGCTCTACCACTATTTTCATCATTATCAGCATCATCATCATCATCATCATCATCATCAACATCGTCATCATTGTTATTCTTATTGTTGCTGATACTGGGGCTTGAACCCTGAGCCTTGTGTTCTCACAGCTTTTTTGCTTAAGGTTGTTTCTCTGTTGAGTTAAGCCACTCCTTCACTTCTGACTTTTTCCTGATTAATTGGAGATAAGTTGTTCAGATTTTCTGGCCTAGGCTGCTTTCAAAGCAGGATTCTCTGATCTCAGCCTCTTGAGTAGCCAAGATTACAGGCATGAGCCAGCCCTATTTTGTAGACAAGATGGCAGAATCAGAAAGACTCATACCAGATGAATAGTTGCCAGATATCTTGTGTGTTAAATAATTTCTATGTTGGAGTAATGTTTCCATCTAAAAATTCTTCATTGATGCCAGCACTTAAATCCTATTAGTCTTGTAGTTTTTCTTTCTTGTACCTGTATTTTATCTTCTTTGCAAATACACACTGCTCCCTCTTTCTTCCTCCCCTCAGTTTTTTTTGAAAGAGCACTGTGCTCTGTACCTACTCCTGAAGGAAGTGAGGGGTGTGCTTGTGAAACTTTGATTGGAAAGATAAACTGGTTGTGCTTCTATTTCTTGCCTTGTATTTATACTTTATGCTTATTGGGCAGTTTGCCCAGCCATAATGACTTCCCTTGCCCTCTTGCTCCCCTTAGCCTCCCCCTTCCCTTCAGGACGGAAGTAGGTTTCTGTGGCATTTGCTCAGTCTGGCCAGTGGATGCTGGAAAGCCATTAGACTGTCAAGCTTGGTGCCTCCTGCATTGAGTGGTTGCTCACTCATTTCTACTTGTAAGCCTAAAGCCAACTACATAGCCCCTCATCTCTCTCTTTCTCTCTCTCTTTATCCTCTTTTTCTCCCTCTTCTTCTTACTCCCAATCTCTTTCCTTTCCTCCTCTCCCCACCCCCAATTCTTTTTCCTCCCTTTTCTTTGCTTTCAGTGCTGTTAAATTGAACACTAAGCACTTTTGTACACCTAGATTAAGGTCCTTCTCTTTCTTTTGTTGTTTTTTTTAAACAATTTGTATCTTTCTTCTTTTCTCCTTCTCTTTCTTTCTTTCTTTCTTTTTTTTTGTGGGTCATGAGGCTTGAACTTTAGGCCTGGGCGCTGTCACTGAGCTCAAGGCTACAACCCTACCCTTGAGCCAAGCCCCACTTCCTATTTTCTAGAGGTTAATTGGAGATAAGAGTCTCAGGTCCCTTTGAGACTGGGCTGGCTTTGAACCTTGATCCTCTGATCTCAGCCCCCTGAGTAGTTAGGATTACAGGCTTGAGCCACTGTGCCTGGCTTCTCCTTTTCTTTTGTCCTGCCTCCATTCTGCTCCCTTCTCTTCCTTCCTCCCTCATTTCATTTTAGCCTTCCATCTTCCTTGGTATTTAATCTGATAAGACCAGCTTTGGAAGCAGCCTAGGAAGATCAGAAGGGGCTACCACAGTTAGTTCTAGGAAAAGGTAGTACTTCAGATGTTCAGGTGCAGGATTAATCAATACCAAGCAAGAGCCATAGGAGTGGGAACTCAGGGTAGCCCACACCGGTTGTCACAGCGTCAGGATGGTGGGACCTCTGAAGGTTCCTTCCTGTCTTCTCTCACAAGAGGATGTCCTGATCAGTCAATAACTTGAGGCCTCTTTCAGAATTTCTAAGGAAATTCTTGTGAACCTTGCTTCCCTGTACTGAGAGGGCACTCCTCATTCCTGAGTGTGTGCTAGTGTGCTTCAGGGTGGAGTTGGTGGGAATTTGCCATCACCCATGCTGGGAGTGTACAGAAATTTGCTTTATCTTTGCCTGATGATTGATTCCCTATCTTGACTTTCTTTTTTAAAAATTATTATTATAAAGATCATATACAGAGAGGTTACAGTTACATAGTCAGGTAAAGAATACATTTCTTTTTGGACAATGTCACCCTTTCTTGTTCTCTCTCTCTCTCTCTCTCTCTCTCTCTCTTTCTTTCTCTCTCTCTCTCCACCTTTCTTGTTCTCTCTCTTTCTCTCTCTCTCTTTCTCCATCTCTCTCTCTCTGCTTCTCTACTTCTCCCCCTCTTTCCCTCCCTCCCTCTCTCTTTCTCCTACTGTCACACACACTCTCTCTCTCATAGTTTTTCCCTCCTGTTCCTCCCACAAGTTGAACAGTTCATTCTCAGCATAGTGTCTAGTGAGTACTACTGCTGCATTTGTTTATACCTTGTCCCTCCATTTTTGTGCCCCTTTACCTTCCCAAAGACAGATCAATGAACCAATGAGACAAAAAAAGAAACAACAGAAACAAGCAAACAAACAAAAACCACTTGTTTCCATTTCCATTCTGATGGATATGATTTTATAGGATAGATGCATGTAGGCATTGAGCCTTTGTGTTCCTCTCCTGGGAGCCTTACCTTACCTCTCTTATCCTGCAGCTAAGTTGCATGTTTGCCTCTTAGAAACACAATTTCAAGAGTTTGAGGGACAGATGACAAGGGCATCTGTCTCTCACTTACCCAGAGTCTTGGGACTAGACAGAAGGCATCTGGAGAGGTTCTGGAGCTCATTTAGTTCAGACTCTCAGCCTCTTAACATGGATTCTTACCTCTTGGTGAAAGGGTTGATGCCTTCTTGAACTCAATTATATAGTTGACATTAAAAATTTTTGTTCTTATTATTATGTTCTTGGAATTATTATGCTTAATTATGAGATTCTCCAGTTTTAAGTCTTAACAACAAGTTGTAAGCCTTACTTGGTAGCTTCCCAATGTATTCTGCTCAAACATCCTAACTTCAAAGACAAAGTCAAGCCATTGGACCTCTGAGAGCTTTTAAGGGTTATCTGTTACTCACACTCGTAGATCCCCTCCAGCTTTGTGACATAGGCTTAGATAACATGGTAAGTACAGACTCCTCTATGTTACTTGATGCTAGGAATTGGTTGTTTATCCTGCAGAGAACACAGAGTTTAGACATGTGCCATTATAGCTTTTTTGTTTTTGTTTTTTACTATGATAAACACCTCTCTGTCTATATTTCCTTTCTTGCTTCCCTCCCAAAGTAATGTGTTTATGTGCTAATAAGAAGTTTAATATTTAGGAAAATTTCTTTAATAGAAAAGCAGGAGGTGAACCCAGGAAAAAAGCAGGTAACAAGATCCATTCATCATTTGTCAAACTGGAGGACTGGCTTCTGGTTTGTTCTAAACAGATATTTTAATAAACAGCAATAGAATGCCTTCAAAGTAGAAGGCTGGAGTCTGCAGCTGATTTGGAGTTAGATTTCATTTGACACATTTGAAGGGACTAGAAGAAAAAAGGCATTCCAGGAAATTGGATAACTTGTCAAAAGGGAAAAAGAATTAAAGTTTTGGAGCATGTTGGGGTAGTAAGTCCCAAAGGTGTGATTAAGCATGAGGCCAAAGAGATTCATTATCATCCTAATGTGTGTGTGTGTGTGTGTTTGGGGAAAGGGAGCTGATACTGGTTCAGGGTGCTTTGTCTTGGCTTTATTGCTTAATACTATGCCTCGTTCACTTAAACCATTCTTCCACTTTTGGATTTTTTTCTGCCTGAGCTGGTTTCTAACTATGATCCTCAGATCTCAATGTCAGTCCTATGTAGCTAGAAAGATAGGCATCAGAGCCTGCAGAGTATTTCTAATTTTAGAGTATACAGTGTTGTCCTGGATGTCAAGGAGCAAAGAGTCACCTTGATCTAGTTTTGATTCTTGGACAGGTACAAACATGATTCCGGGGAAGCCATTTATTCTTAGGCAATCTCGTTACATTCATCACAACAGCTTATGATTTTGTGACGATAAAACAGTATGCTCATTCTCTCATTGGATCTTTTTTTTTTCATTTCTCCAGTTTGTCCAGTGAAATGGACAAACCAAAAAGCTGAGTGGTGTAAAAGGCCTGTGACATAGAAACCACTCATGATGATACAGTAGGCTTGCTGCTATTCATTGTCATTACCATTATTCTCTCACAACTAGTTGAGGCAGAGGAAGGCCTGACACTCCTTTCTAGGTTTCTACTTTAGAAAGGAGCTTCTGTGAGCAATATTCTGTCCTGTTCCATCTGCAGCCAGATCTCTTGAAAATGGAGAGGTCAGAGTACCTAGCACCTCGAATTGTTAAAATGGAATTCTTATTAGAGAAAAATGGCCAACAGAAGTAGAATTGAGGGGAAGGGGGAAGGAAAGTGGGGAAAAAACATGAGAAGGTGTATCAGTGTTCAAGAAGTAACGTAAGCCAGGTGCAGTGGCTCACATCTGTAATCCTAAATACTTAGGAAGCTGAGATCTGAGGATCAAACTTCAAAGCCAGCCTGGGCACAAAAGGACCTGAGACTCTTACCTCCAATTAACCTCTAGAAAATGGTGCCTGGCTTAAGGGTAGAGTTGTAGCCTTGAGCTGAAGAGCTCAGGGACAACACTCAGGCCCAGGGGTAGGGTGGTAGCCTTGAACTGAAGAGTTCAGGGACAGCACCCAGGCCGAGCTCAAACCCCATGACCCACAAAAAACGTACCCACTACTTGACAAATGTAACTGTAAACCCTCTATACATCACCCCACAATAAAATGCAATTAAAAAAAAGTAGAATCAAAGTTATCAAACATTAATGCAATTAAATCACTGGTAATCAAAATGAAACTAACTCAGAGCACGTGAACAGGAGGAGTGAGGGAGAAGGAAGAATGGGAGGAGAGAGAATTAGGGATAAAGAAGTACACTGGATGTAGAAGGAGGAGGAAGAAGTCCTGGGGACTCAGTGTGGCTGGGTATCATGGCTGATGTCATCAAGAAGGGTACTAGTGACTCATTCCTGTAAACATAGCTACCTCTGAGGTTGAGAAAGGGAGTTAGAGGCCAGCCTGGGCAGAAAAGTTATTGAGACCCCTTTTGGTCTCATCCCCTACCTAGGCACAGTTTTATATGGATCCCAAGGTACATGAAAGGCTGAGATTGGAAAGATCACAGTTCCAAACTAGCCTGGGTAGTAAAATCCTCGAGATCTCATCTTCATGAAGAGGAATCTGGGTTCAGGGATGCATGCCTATGATCTCGGTAGTGATAAAACTAAAAGTAGGTGAACCATGCTCAGTCACTTGACCTGGGGAGAAATGAGAGTGTATCATAAAAATAATCAGTGAAAAACAGTGCTGGAAGTATGTCAGCAGTATCATATCGTCCTGGGAAAGCATAAGACCCTGACATGAGTTCAAAACCCAATGGGGTATGAGGGAAAATAGAAGGAAATTAGGCAACAGAGTTAGAAGGAAGAAGAACTTAGTAGGATAATGAAGTCCAGTTGTGTATTTCCTCAAGTGGAGCTCTAGGGCTTCAAATTCAAAGAATGATAAGGAGGCGCAGATGATAATTACTTCTTTGATCAGTGTGTGTTGTACACATGTGTTAAAATGTTACAAGAAACCTAGCACTAATGGTGCATGCTTGTAATCCTAGCTACTCAGTAAGCTGAGACTTACAGGATCTCAAATCCAGCTCAGACAGAAATGTCTATAAGGCTCCATCTCCAATCAACCAGCAAAATGCTTGACTGGAGACTTGACTCAAGTGGTACAGCACCAGCCATTTGCATATAGAGCAAGAATTCAACCTCAGGAATCACTCAGAAAGAAAAGAAAAAAAAAGAAAGAAATATCACAACAAACCTGAGTGTTGGTACTTCTTTCTCTCAGTCTTCCTACATGGTAGACTAAGATCAGGAGAACCTCAGTTTCAGGCCAGCCCAGACAGAAAAGTATACTTCTCCTATCTCAATGGAAGAAGCTGGGCAAGATAATATTTGCCTGCTATCCCAACTATGTGAAAAGCCTAAAACAGGAGGATCTTGGTCTAAATGAATGCCTGGAAGTGAGTTCCTATCTCTAACAAACAAACAAACAAATAAATAAACAAACTAGTGCAAACAAGAGCAGAAGATATAATTCAGCAATATAACACTAGCCTAGTAAGTGTGAGACCTTGAATTCAAACTGCAGTACTGTCAAAAAAAAAAAGCAACCTAGGAAAGAAAGAAAAAATGTATTGTGACAAATCCAATTAACATAAATTATTAATGCAGTTTTTTAAAAAAGAGGAACCTGATGTTTGAGTACTGGAAATCATAGGGGTGCTATGATTAGTTAGCCTCTCTTATCTTTTGTTTCTTCTTTCTCTGATAGAATGGTGACAGGCCTTCAGTGTGAATCCAGAGAGATAAGGCCCTTAGTCATGGGAGAAGTGCCAGCAGTTCGATTTCCTTAGCATTTGGCACATACTCTAGGTGAAATTTTATTTGTTCAGCAATGGATTACAAAGTAAATTTAATTCTACTAGATATCTAATAACTAGTGTCCCTTTCCACCTTTCTCTCCTCTCACTTGAATTAATTAGCTTTAGAATTAAAATGGGCTAAATGGACTGGTGGTTTTAGAATAAAACTGCTGTATATCCAGCTTTCTTAAGAAGTTCTCTTGTCAAGTGAGTCCCAGCTACACAGCCTGTAACAACCCAGAGTTCTGGGGTTATGTCTGTGGATTCCAAATGGATTCCTACTGGGGGGCTTGATTCTGTCCTACTTCTGATAGAAAGCAAGGCTCCATGCCTGCAGAGCTTGTCCTGAAGACCTTGTTCTGGCCAGTAGCTTTGACTTAAGCTCAGGCTTCTCTTCTATTTTATCTCCATTTCAGAAGCCGCAAACCACATTGTCTCCTTGAACTTTCCTGGGATCTGTCATTGTATCAAGAACCTCATTAGGAAAATGTCCAATCAAGTACAATTGTTTTTCTAACCAATTGTTATCCTAGCTGTAAGATGAAGTAGTGTTGGTCCCTCTTGTATCAGCCAAGCAGCTTTGAAACAAAGTGGAAGTCATTTTTCCCATGTAGGCTTCACCTGGAAAACCAACACATTTCACATTTGCCTGGTCCAGAATCCAATGGGGGTCCTTACAGCAGCTACTGGTTAGGCGTAAAGAGGCAGGATAAGAAGGAGGGAACCTGGAGGCTTGTTTTGTTGGGAGTAATGTCTGGTCTAATCCTGAGAGCTCAGTAGAACAGGGGAAGGCATGCCCACCAAGGTGGTTTCTAGAAAAGGCAGTCACATCTGCCTCACATGGTACTGCAGAGAGCCCCAGTCAAGTAGGTTCAGCATTCCCATGTCCTAGGCACGTTATACTGTTCATTGACATGCTCCTGTTACTACAATCTGGGAGGCCTTGAAGTAAGGTATTCAGGGCCCTCAGGAAAACTAGGAATAAGACGTTTGGATTTCTGTTAGTTTCCAGGTTGCAATCTGGACAGAATAAACGTATTCCCCAGGATAGAGGTGAAAAATTTATTTTTAGGAGAGAAAGAAAATAAGAGTTCTTTGCTTTTAGGGATTTATTTGTTCATGGTAGAAATGGCAGACTGAAACAAAACAGTGAGAACAACCTCAACTTGGTTGGTAGCAGGCAAAGAGAAATTGTGGTATATCCTTCCCTTCCCAGACACTGTAAAAAAAATGTTTGTTTGTTTGTTTGTTTATTTATTTATTTATTTTTCCCAGTCCTGGGGCTTGAACTCAAGGCCTGAGCACTTTCATTGGGCTTTCTCAAGGCTAGCGCTCTACCACTTGAGCCACATCACCACCTCTGGCTTTTTTCTATGAATGTGGTACTGAGGAATTGAACCCACGTATTTGTGCATGCCAGGCCAACTCCAGTAGGCCAAACTCCTGGCATTAAAAATTGCTTATATATAATTATAATTAGATTTACTATATTAATTCTGTGGACAATGTGGCTGGATGCCATTTGCTTGAATCCTTTTAATTTTGAAAGATTCCTCCCCACTTTTAATTAGAGGAGGAAAAGAAGAAAGATAAACCTCAAGGTCTAGATGAGTGGAGCTCTAGGGCTTCAAATTCAAAGAATGATAAGGAGGTGCAGATGATAATTACTTCTTTGATCAGTGTGTGTTGTACACATGTGTTAAAATGTTACAAGAAACCTAGCACTAATGGTGCATGCTTGTAATCCTACCTACTCAGCTGGTATTCCACTATTTGAGGCCCCCTGATCCCTGTCCCTTTGCTAAGTGTAGCAAAGATGCTTGTGCACAAAAAAAAATAAGCCCATGAAATTGTCTAGCTGGGTCTTTTTTTTATTGTAATTAATAAAAGGGTTACATGGTATTTTCCAGATAGAAGGTGCATTAGTTCACTTATATTGATACCCTTTCACATGTCTTGGTCCCCATTACCCTCCCCTCCACGCCCCCCCATCTTGGTTTCCCCCCCTTCCCTATCCAATTTCAAATAACCAAATACAAATAAATCCAATATATCAGATAACAAAGTGAGATACTGTAACAATATGAGATAACCAAGGGACAGCAAAGGAGATGAGAGATAACATAGCACATTAAGGAAAACAATCATTCATTGTATGGCTTTTGTTTCAATATCCTGGAGGTCTTATAGTGGCTTATGACTTCTACTGACTTCTTGGAGGTAGGTTCTGATACCAAAGTAACTTCACTATGAAAGTCCTGAAACTGGGAACGAGAGTGTAGCCTGATGGTAGAGTGATTGCCTAGCTTGCATGAAGCCCTGGGTTTGATTCCTTGGTACCACATATGTAGAAAAAGCTGGAAGTGCCGCTGTGCCTCAAGTAGAACACTAACGTTGAGAAAGCCCAAGGATAGTGTCCAGGCCTTGAGTTCAAGCCCCAAGACTGGAAAAAAACAATTCTCAACCATTAAGCATCAGTTACCAAATCCAGTGCACCCATAAAAGCAGGAAGAATACAACATTTAGTTCTGGAAATTTAGGAAATATCAGATTTTTTATCTGATATTCAAGTTTACTCAAGTGCACAGTTGATAGTAACACCAAGGACTGAGCCAAAAATACTACAAGCATCCCACCAGGAAATTTTACTTTTATGATTTAAACAAGTATTTATTCAGGGCCTTGTACTCTTGTCTTTTTAGCTCAAGGTTAGTGCTCTTCCACTTGAGCTATACCTCCACTTCAGCTTTTTGCTGGTTAGAGTTAAGAGTCTCTGGGACTTTTCTATAGGCTAGCTATAGGCTAGCTTCAAACCATGATCCTCAAATCTCAGCTTTCTGAGTAATAAGAAGTACAGGCATGAGCCATTAGCACTTGGATTTTACTGTTTTTTTTTTTGGCAATGGAGTCCAATGAACATTTCTGCACTTATCTCCTTCCCTTTTTCCCTCCCTCCCTTCTTTCTCCCTCCCCCTCTCTGTCTTCCCCTCTCTCTCCTTTCCTTCCTTATTATTTTTTTTGTTCCTAGAAATTGAACTTAGAGCCTTGCACATGCTAAACATGCATTGTACCACCAAGCTATACCTACATTTTTGTAAATTCAAATTTAATTTACACATAGCTTAAATTATATATGAGCTATATTTCCTCATTTATTATCATGAGGTGCAAACTGTGCTGCTTTTCTCCTATATCAGAGTTATGTAGCATGTTCAAGGTTGAACTTGAGCAGAGGGATTTAAGCTTTAAATACAATAACTTCTTTGAATAGGCTTACAAAATGGTCCATAACATCAAATGATATTTTTAACAGAGAAAAATGCTTATTTTTTAAGTTCATGCAAACTGTTCAATTTATCAAGATGAGTTTAGGGATTTAAATAATGTTGTTAATGTTTAACTGTTATCTACTGCTGTAGAAAACAGAATAGAACACAATCCTACCTTTTTAAAATTGCAGTGAAGCATGCCCACAACCCTCCTAGATTTAATCTTTAACATAACAATTTTTTAAAAATCTGTCTTTCTTTCCTAGTACTGGGGTTTGGACTTATGACCTTGTACTTGCTAGGTTTGCTCTGTCCTGCTGAGCCATGCCAGCCCCTTTCTCCACTGGTTACTTTCCAGGTAGGCTCTTACTTCCTATGTTGAACCTCCAGTTTTTCTTTTTTTTCCCCTTTTTTCCTCAACTATAATGCTGATGAGAAGTTCATGTCACCAGGCCCAGATTCTTTCTGTTGAGATGGAATCTTGCAAATTTTTAAGCCTGGGATGGCCTGGGCATAAAATAGCTAGGAAGACATGTGTGCATTACTTCACCCAGCTATTGAGAAAGGCTCTGTGAACTTGATTTTTAATATGTTGAAGTTTGACACTCCTGATCTCACTTATTCAATTAATTAACCCCATACCTTGCATTAGCAAATTTTACAAAATTAATGTGCAGTATAATATTTCTGTTTTTACAAGTATATATATATATAATAAATGAGTGATTCAATGTTGGACTGACACACTTGTTGCAACAATTTCAGCTTTCATCTATCTCTGGATAAAGTTTTAAAGTTCAAGCACAAGGATGCTGTTTTCCAAGTGTGAGGGCATATTTTCTCTTTTTCTATTAATCTTTTAGGTCACAAATATTTGAGTGTTCTTTTGTGTGCATGAAGAATGCCAGATAGGAACTCCATGGTGGAAGAAGACATGCAAGTCTCTATCTTGGCCTTTGTAAAGGATAGTGGAAAAGTCTGCGATCATCTCTTTTGAAATAAATGCTAATTTTTGTATTGGTAAAGTCTGCTTCTGTCTCAACTGTCCATAATCCCCTGAGTGTCACTTTTTGAGAAGCAGTATTAGCAGGATGTAAAGCACAGCAACACACAATGGGGACATAATTCTATGCACATAGAGAATGAATCAGGTGACACAACACCTTCTTCCTGTCTTCAGTTTCTTTGACAGTTTTCACTTCCCTGAGGAGAATCTATGATTGTTTAATTTGTTTCCTGTCTCATTGTAAATACTTTGCAGCTGTTTCTCTTTCTCTTTTTTAAAACTTAGTGAAATTATCATAATCTTGAGAAGACATCATTTAAAAAAGAGATATTGACTGCTTGAGAGCACAGAAAGAAAAATATTACAAAAAAAATTAAACAGGAATTTCGAGAATAGCTGAATTGACAACTATTTTGTCACTTGGTATGGGGTCTGCTTATTCAGAGTAATGTGTATCAGCTTATCTACTCCGCTGGCAACTGTTAAAATAAACAAACTCTTTGGAGTGAGAAAGAGCATTTAAAATGTCCTTAGTGGAAAGGGAGTTCTAAACACAGAAGGGCTTGTTTGCCTGCCATTAATAGTGAGATGGTGTTTGATCATGCTAGAAATTCATCTCTGAGCTGAGCACATTTACCTTTAACAATACAATTACTGTCTTGAAGTACTATAGATTTCTTTGGGATCATATTATGCTAATAGGGAAATCATTATATATGAAGGACATGTACTTTTATATAAATGTTATGTGGTCATCACCATTTCATATTTGCAAGGGGTTTTCCCGTTCATCTATTAAGAAATTATAAGTGTCCACGTGAAGGCTATCACGTTTGTGTGTGTGTGTGTGCGTGTGCGTGTGTGTGTGTGTGTGTGTGTGTGTGTGTGTGTGTGTGTGTATGTTCTATGCTGCTACGAGGGCTTTAACTTAGGGCCTTGAGCTTTCACTTGGCTTTTTCACTTGAGGTTGGTCTTCTTCCATTTGAGTCAAGAGTAAAGGCTCTAGTCTAACTTTTTTTCTGGTTAATAAGAAGTCAGCATCTTACAGAATTTTCTGTTTAGGGTGAATAAATGCTCAAAATCTTCAGAGCTTAGCCTTCTGTCTAGCTAAGATTACAAGCATGATGTCTTCATCTTGGATTTTAATTGTGCACCTCTAGGCTTGACCAGGGCCTTTACTTAAAGAAACTACCAAGTTGTCTTCCTTCTGAAGCATTTTCCTTACACTTCTGGATGGCAAAACCCACTTGCAAGTGGGGAGACATAGGGCATCTTTGCTTAAGCGAATCATCTGTTCCTTTTGAACATTCGTAATGCTCTGCCAACAGCAACATCCTGCAGACAGTGAACAGAGATGCAGCTGGCTTGAGAGGCCCTGGAGAGTGTGGGGCTTAGAGAACACTGTGCTTTGGAGTAGGATGGCTCATTATGAAGAGTGATGGATGGACTTAATCTCCAGGTCCTGGACAAAGGCACATCATTCTTGATGAAGAAGAAAGGTTTGCCTTCTAAGGCTTTTCTAGCTTGAATATGCTGCCTTGCCATATTTTGTCCTAGATGGGGGTAACTTAACTTAGGTATAACATGATGCCTTCAGTGGCCTAGATATCTCCAAGGTAGCAGCTTCATGCAAAAAAAAATCCAGTAATTTTTCCTCTGTCATTAGGTGAATGGGATTCCTTTACTGAAAAAAAAATGAATTCCATTTTTTTAAAGATTGCATATTATTTACCTGTTATTACATATAATTAGCCAAGCAGTGACCTATCAAACAGGCACAGTCTCCATAGTCCTGAGAGCTGAATCTTTTGCCTCAGTTTCCCTCATGGACTGCAGCTGAAGTACACCCAGGTCAGCAGATAGCCATGCAAGGACCTTCTTACAAGTTATACATGCGATTATTGGCTGTTTATTAACTGGGGATTTCTGTTCTTCATCACCCTGGACACTCTGCAAGATAACTCACCATATAGTGGTGAGCTTTCTTCAGTGTGAGCAGGAAAGAAGAGGGATGCCCAAAACAGAGCTACAGTACTTTTGCACCTCTATTTTGCATCCTAGTATTTTTTATTGTATTGTAGTAATTAGAAGCAATTTATGAGACCCAGCCTACAAAATCAATGATAGCTAAAAGGTGTGATATGGAAAAACACACAAATAGACATTCTCCTATCTCTACAATTATAGTTATGAAGCTGTAACTGGATATGGTTATGAAACATTGAAAAAGAAAACAACACAGAATCCTTGCTGTTATATACAAGGAAGACCTGGTGCTAAGCCCTGAGGATGTATGAGTTTCTCGTCCTGGCCTCCCCAGGACTTTGACATTTAAGGGGAGAAAAAGATGTGCACTATATATATATATATATATATATATATATATATATATATGTTATGGTGTTGGGGTCATGCATTTTGGGATCACTCAAGAACCAGACTTCTATCCTTGAGTTCAAAACCTAATATTAGTAAATACAAACACACACACACACACACACAGACACTTGTGCACAATTCAAGACTTAATTCAGAAGCAATTTATTTTGACATTAGTCTAACAATTTAGTTAATATCGCAATTTTCTCAAATCCATCCTTTAAACATTCTAAATTTAGTTCATTTTATAATAAACTTTGTTGATATACATTAATTCTGCTTTGACTTAATGTTGCTCACACAAGAGCCACATATATACATATGTTTATATATATGAATCAATATACTTATATATATACATATATTGAAAATCAGGAAAAATATGTATGGGGAATAGATACGTTTTTTTTGTAGGGCTTGAACTGGCCTACTCAGCCTGGGTGCCTGGGTACTGTTTCTGAGCATTTCAGCTCCAGGCTACCGCAGTACTCCTTAGATACACTTTTTTTTTGCCAGTCCTGGGGCCTAAACTCAGGGCCTGAGCACTGTCCTTGGGCTTTCCTCAAGGCTAGTGCTCTACCACTTGAGCCACAGCACCACTTCCAGCTTTTCTATGTATGTGGTATTGAGGAATCGAACCCGAGTCTTCGTGCATGCTAGGCAAGCACTCTAACACTAGGCCAAACTTCCAGCTCCAAAGAGATAACATTTTGAAATAATCTAAATAGTACTATTATTCAAAATCAATAAAATATTCTGCATTTTCTGGTTAAAAAAGAAGAACCCGGCTTCTAAGCTGGAAGCCCATGGCTCATGCTTTTAATCCTAGCTACTAGGATGCTGAGATGTGAGAATCATGGTTCAAAACAAGTCTGAGCAGAAATGTCTGTGAGACTCATACCTATAATTAACTAGCAAAGAAGCTGAAAGCGGAGGTATTCCTCAGGTGGTACAGTGCCAGCCTTGAGCATGAAAGCCAACTGAGAGAGTTCAAGCCTCAGTACTGATGCTGCCCACACACATGTACATACAATTGGCCACTTCTTCATATGTGAAAAGAGAAGAGCATTCCACGTATAAAATAAAGTGCCATGACTACATGAAGTAACATACATGAAGTGCATGTTCTGGGCTTGACATTGAGCATTTGGTTGTAAGGCACCACAAGTAAAGATATGTACGGGCACCATGGATTCTCTTTCAAATGACACACACGCAGAAACTTCCATTTTGCTCTTGACCCAGAAGTTCACAGAATTATGCGATTTGGCAACACTATTCATATTAACATTGACAATGAATCCATTCAATACAAAGACAAAGAAAACTTACTGTTATTGACTTTTTATTGTAGGCCATGCCAAATTGGGGTGTGTTTATGTCACCAGAAATGCTGCAAACCTTGATTTTCCACAATTTCTTTTAGATACCGCTATAATTTGGGTCTTGAATATTTCCCAAAGTCCTGTGTGTTAAAAGGTTTGGTCTCCATTCCCTGGCCCTGCTGGGGAGGGGTGGAACTCTTAGGAGGTGAGGCCTATGGAAGGAAATTAAGTCATTGGAGTGCTGCTTTTGTTGAGGATGTTGGGACCCTCGTTTTTCCTGTCTTTCCCCTTGCTTCCTGACCACCTCTGCATGGGCTCATTCAACACTATATTATGCCATCAGTCATAGTCCCAGAGTTATACCTCTGCTTTTTTTTAGACAAGGCAAACTTTTTCCTGCTTTTAAGTTGATTTTCTCAAGTTAGAGTGAAAGGAGGCCAACGGACATAGATACTCACAAGTGTTTTTGATTACACTCTTATTTACTCAATTACTTTGGATGGATCAGACAGTCCTGGAAACTGGGTAGATACCAAGATGAATAAATGATTTTGGTGACAAGTAGGACATGTGCTGGAGGACCCTCAAAGGAAGAGGCACTCCTTTGCTGTAGGGTGTGCTCATGACAGTCTGTGGGATGGAGAGGGGGCTTGACACGGTCTGGTTGCAGGGGATAGTGTCTGAGGCAGGGTCAGTGAGCAGTTGCACAGAGAGGGCAGATAACTCAGGTGGACAGCAGCACAGGGTGGGTCCTGGTAGGAAGTGGAGCTGGAGCCTCAAACCAAGAATGGGGAGAATCTCTTTATGCACCATTCAAAGTAAACAGTTAGGATTTGGACACTTTGCAAGGACCTGTGAGATCTGGTTCTTGGGAGGTTTCTGCTCACACCTATGCTTTCTTCAGGGCTGTGTCTGGCACTCCAGAATGGTCAGACTTGCATCCTTTGGGGACTTGTGATGCAAAGGCTAAACCACCTGGCATGTCCCTTACAAGATCAACAGGATTGCTTGCTTACTTCTGTCCCCTTCTCTACTCTGGAATGAGCTATCGTATTATCTTGAAACTCCTTTACTTTTTTTACTTCTAATGAATGCTATAGCCTACCTTCCCATCATCTGTTCTTGTCCTCTCTCCTTTTCTTCTTTTTACTGACATACTTCCAACATATCATAGATTTTAATATATTGCCTATTCTTCTTTGTCCCACCCACGAAGGCAGTAGGGCCTCTGACCTCGCCATTTTCTGTGTGTTATATCCTAAGCCAGCACATAGCATTGTTGATGGAATGAGTTAGTCTTTGCATTCTAGTAGAAGAAACTTCAATTTTAGCTAAGAAGTGGGATTGCATTATTTAACTTAACTGATTTTCAAAAATTCTAACAAATTTTAGTGACAAGTTTAGGGATTCAGACACACACATGTTTCATATATTTGTATATGCTCTCTTTCAGGGAAGCTTTTACCTTCTCACTGTCTAGTATTCTGTTAGCTGTGGGATTTTATGTGACTTTTATTATATTGAGGATCATTCCTTCCACAGTTAATTTACTCAGAGTTTTGACCATGAAAGGAAGTTGGAATTTGTTAAAATTCTTCTGCATCTTTGAGATGGTCAGGTAGGTTTATCCTTCATGTTATTTACACATTTATGGATTTGTAAGTATTCAACTATCCTTGCTGTCTTGGAAAAGCCCACTTGATCTTGTTGAATGAAACTTTGAAAGTGCCATTCAATTCAATTTGTTGGTATATTTGTGGATACAGAGTGTGTCTATGAACATTAGTAATATATTTACATATCTTCAGTCTTTCAGGAGAATTACTTCTTTAAAGTTTTAGAATTTGAGAAAGATGGCCATTGTTTCTCTGTGGGTGTTAGGTAGAACAAGCAGGGAAGGCTTAAGGACCTATACTTTTCTTTGACAAGCCACTTTAATTACATTCTTAGTTGCTTTACTTATGTTTGGTGTGTTTATATTTTCTATTTCTTTAGTAGCCTTTATCTGGGAATTTTCCATTTCCTCTAGACTGCCCATGGCGGGAAGGGGTGGTGGGTTTTCATCTCATAATTTTTCTATTTGTGTGGTATGTCTCTTTCTTTTCTTTTTGAGTCTTCTCTGTGTTTTCCTTCAACAAAGGTTATCTTTTCAAGACAAACAACTATTAGATTCATTCACTTTTTAATCATTTTATAGTCTAATTTTTATAATTTCATTTGTTTCTGTTCTGATTTTTATCATTTCCTCCTTCTATCTTTGGGCTTATTTTGACTTTTTATTGTTCCTTGAGGTATAATATTAGATAATTAGCTCTCTCTCCCCCCCCCTCTCTCTATCTATTTCTATCTCTGTGAATTTAGTTAACTTTTCTACTAGAATTACTTTTGCTGTAACCAATAAATTTGGATCTGCTTGTGTTTCAACTTTCTCACTATATTTTAGAATTTTCCTTATAGATTTCTCCTTTGGTTCTTTGGTAGTTGAGGAACTTGGTGTTTATTCTCCCTGTATTTATAAGTTAAAAACTTTTCCTCCCAATACTGATTTCCAGTTTCCTTTCATTGTGGCTAGTAAAGGTACTTGATAGATTTCACTCTATTTAAATGTTTGAGAACTTGTTTTGTGGCAGGGCATGTATTATTTTTCATTATTGTTGTTGGTTATGGGGCCTGAATTCAGGGCTTGGGTACTGTCTCTGAGCTCTTTATGTTCAAGGCTAGAAGCTCTACCAGTTTCAGCCACAGTGCCACTTCTGGTTTTCTGTCAGCTAATCAAAAATAAAAGTCTCATGGATTTTCCTGGCTGGAAACATGATCCTCAGATCTCAGCCTTCAGAGTAGCTAGAATTACAGGCATGAGCCTGTAATTGTGACATGTATTCTGTCTAGGAAAATCTCATGGGTACCAGAGAAGAATGTGATTTTGCTGCTGTCTCTATCTGATAGATTCATAGAGTCTAACACTGACTGAGTTTCAGTCTGACATTAATCATTGATTTTCTGCCCCTATGATCTGTCCATTGCTGAAAGCTATTACTATATTGCAGGCCCTCTTTTGTTTTACACCTGTCCTCAATTACTTTACATTCTTAGTGCTCTTATAGATTTACAACTATATCATGATCTTTCTCAACTCATTTTATATTTGTATTTTAAATACAAAGTCGTATTTTATGTAAGTATAACTACCTCTTTTTTTTTCACATTGCCCTTTGCATGGATATCTTTCTCTATCCCTTCACCTTTTGTCTGTGTCTGTCCTTAAAAGTGGAATGAGCCTCCTGTAAGCAGTACAGTGCCTGTTTAGCTATACTTTTTGGTTGTAGCATTTAACACATTCACACCCGTGGTGAGGAATGCTCACTGTTGTCATGTTGTTCGTAGCCTTAATTCTTTACCTTCTTTTCTTCTCTCTTTTGTTTTGAGGACTTTTCTCGAGTGGTATGCTTTGATATATCCTACTCTGAACTTTGGTAAATCTACTGCTGGCTTTTGCCTTATGGTTACAGTAAAACTTACTGAAAGCGTCTGATAGCTCGATTGTGATCATCTTAGTCTGATGGCAATGCACTTTAAATATCTATACTTTTCACTCACACTTCTTTCAGAATTTTAGGTTTATGTCATAACTTACATAATTATGTTGTCTATATTAAAATTATTGTGGGGCTGGGAGTTTGGCCTAGTGGTAGAGTGCTTGCCTAGCATTCATGAAGACTTGGGTACCATAGCCATAGATAAAAGCCAGGCTCAGCAAAAGAGATGAGAGATAACATAGTACATTAAGGACAACAATCACTCATTATATGGCTTTTGTTGTATTTGGTTATTTGAAATTGGATAGGGAAGGGGGGAAACAACATGGGGGGGAAGGGAAATGGGGACCAAGACATGAGAAAGGGTATCAATGTATGTGAATTAATGCACCTTCTATCTGGCAAATATAATATAACCCTTCTATTAATTACAATAAAAAATATATGAAGAAAAGCCAGGCTCAAGTGGTGGAGCTTTAGCCTTGAGAAAACTCAAGGACAGTGCTCAGGCCTTGAGTTCAAGCCCCAGGATTTGCAAAAAAAAATATTGTCACTGCTATGATTTTAGTTGCTCCTCTAACTTAATTGCCATACTTCCTACTGAGGTTTAATGATAGGGAACCAGGTGTTTTAATTTCCTATTTCACATTGTTCTCAAAGTAATGAACATGAAATCAATAGGAAATTACTTTGGGATTGACATATGTATATAGGAAGTGATACTATTTAATCCAGTAATATCTGATACCACTGCAGCAATTATATACACCCTAGATTCTGTTATCCTGTCATTATTAATGATATATTCCCTATCTTTTCTTCCTAATCACAGCATTTGCATTCCGATACAATGGACTGTCCTTTGTCTACCTTATCTACCTCTTGCTCATTCCTCTCTTCTCAGAACCAACGAGAGCAACAATTCAAGGTAAGATATTTTACTATTCCATAATACAGTTTGTGAAGCTGGAATGTATTTTGTGGGAATCCTTGGATATAAATTTACATTTAATTTTTAATTTATTTTTTCTGAACTTCCAAAGATTATACAAGGGTATTATAGTTTAATGTGTCTCAGTGTTCCGTGCTTCCTATTTAGAATCATGCCTTTTATTACCATACTTCTTTACTTCCTTTCTTCTTCCTTCCATCCCTTCTTCCCTCCTTCCTTTTTGACACATGATCTTGCTATGAATCCCAGATTGGCCTGGAACTCTTGATCCTGCTCTCTTGGCTTCCCCAGTACTAGGATAATAAGCTCTTGCCCTTATCTAAGATCTTGGGTTTTGCTGTATTCAGTGAAACAAAGTACACTCTACAGCAGGGGTGGTCTAGGAGGGAGCAGGTCATGTCTGTGTCACTTATACAGCTATTTTGCCTTTGTAAGTTCCCATTAGATCTTTATTAGTAGTCCTGGCAGTACATCTGGAATATTTTGGCTAGTTAAGATTAAGTCAAAGGCAGATGGCATGGCAATATTGGTATATGCATTTACATATTGGGTTTCAGGAAAGAATGTAGTAATTAAAAATAAAGCAGAGCAGTGCTTGAATTTCCAAGCTATTCAGTAGGAGAAGGGGATAGGAAACCTGGCTCCTGTCATACCCCCTTCATATGGCAGCTGAGATTTCTTAATTATGACTACTCAATGTAAGAGAGAGGTTGCATTGTATATGTAGTTCTTAAAGTATGTTTCTATAAAGTTTAAAATTTTTCTCAGGTGCCTAACAAGAACTTCAAGGCCCTAAAAAAAACATAACTTTATTTTCTGAAGCTCATACTTCAGTAGGAAACATTATCTGATTTTAAAATTTGAAGTCCTTGTACAATTATAGAAACAAAATCTCCCCAAGTTAAGTCAATATGCAGTATAGCTAACAGTGCCATGATAAGAAGTAAGGACCTGGACCAAGTCCATAGGTAAGTAAAACAGTTATGTGTTTCCATGAAGGGAAAGGGAAATGGGCTTGACCCAACCTGCAAGGAGTCATGGGAAAGGTCACACATGGTGATTTCCTTGTTACTCACGGATGCTTTGGGGGAATAATCAAAGACCATGGTGTACACAGAACAGAAAATAATGACTCCTTCTGTTTCCACTCATCTTATGATCATTCACGCTGGTAGTTATGACTCCAGATGCCATGTTGATTTTCCTGTCTCAAGAAGAACCTATAATGGCTCTTCTAAGTTATTTAAATGTTTAATACACATTAAGAAAGGCTGGAGAAATGGGAGTTTATGCAAATTTTTATCAAACCACCATAGACTCATTCCTAAAATTCAACATAACTAGAATAATTTCTGGCCTCAGAAACAAGATTATAAGCTACAAGCAACTCCTATTCAGGGCTGGAACTTTGAGAATACAGTGCTTTAAAAAAATGAGTACCTCCGTATATACAACGGAACTACCTATTGCTTATGTATGAGAATGGACTGCCACTGTTTTCTCTGACGATCATCCAACTGGGTTTTCCTATTCGTATTGATGTGGAAGCCCCTGAGTTTTCCTTTATCCCAAAGTTGACATCACTGAATGTGAATGTGTGAGCGTTTTTAGAAGTGCCCACTAGATTAAGTCTAGAAACACTGGGACTAACCCTCTCTGGAAAACCTAAAGTGAAAAACCAAGCCCAGATAGTCCATATGTGGATGCAGATCCGAACTGAGAAAAGATGTTACCACATCACTCACAAATGCTTAAAGTGTAAGCAAAGCTTAAGGCATGTGTGGTGTCCTGGGTCTTATCAATAAGAACAGATTCAAGAGGGAAGCACACATGTGGGGTTTCAGTGAAAAACTGGGAACAGCATTTCAGTGGTTTCCTTTTCTCTTCCTACATTTCAGTGCCAAAAATTATGACTGATACATAATCCGTATAACTTTGTTTATTTGCTTATTGATGTAATAGCAACCATCCCTTCCTGAAGTCATCCAGGAAGGATATCACACATTTTTCCCCAAACACATAAGGTGTATGACCTGTTCATTTATAGGAGCTGTGTTTGGAAAGGAAAAAAATCACTCTCACGACTGCTATGCCTTCCATAGGTTCAATGTTGCTGCTGCCTGCTTTTTCCTTGAAAGTGTAGTATATTCTAGGGCTCTGTGTCCTGCAATAGTGCCTCTTGCCCATGGGGACACATTCCAAGACCCTCCCATGATGTCTGAAACTGAGGCCTGCACATGCTGTTTGCTTTTCCATACGCATATCTATGATATAGAATCCATTAGGAACAGTAGAATTAAAAAAATAGTAACAAACTGAAACAATTACAGCAATTTCCTTTACTAAAAGATATTTAAAACATAGGACCCACTTCTTTCTAAAAGCTATCCATTTAATATTTTGGATCCCAAAATACTTCACAAAGCAATGTAGTTGAGGGCTCTGTAAATTTCATTTAAAAATGAGATTTAAGAAAGTCTGCCAGGCGCTTTTGTTTCCTGGGCTTTGGACTTCTTTGGCAATGGAGACTAGTATCCCCTTACCACGTAAAGGGAGTGGGGGTTAATGGCTTTAAAAGAATTCCCCAGTAACTGAATAATGAGCTGCCAAAAATAGTTTCAATGCCAAAGGATCTGGATATGTCTGTTCCATTTATGGTGTGCCTCTTATTTCATTGGCACCAAGAACTCACAACACACATAATCCTCTCGTGTGTATTTGAAAGTTAAGGGCAGAAACCATACTTCAATAGATCCAGTCCCATTCTGAGCAGATCAAGATGACTGCTAAGCTTGGTGAGCCTGGAGAATAAGAGACACTCAAGTCACAAATGAGATTTAGTTCTAGTGACCAGAAACCATATTCTCATCTCCAGTGCACTTAGCTGAGTGGCTGAATAATGTTCTTTCTAAATAGTCGTGGGACACATGCCCCCAAACTATTAACTTCTCCTCACCAGATAAATTCACATTTCTTATTAAAATGAAGAGGGGTCTATTTCTTAATCAAAACTCCATATTCAAAGTTTATTAGTACAGTATAATAAAATAATGAACTTATTTTACAGTTACAATAATCAATGATGAAAGAAGGCTTCAAAATATGAAACATGTAGCCAGACGTGGTGGCTCATGCCTGTAATCGTGGCTACTCAGGAGGTTGAGATCTGAGGATCAAGGTTCAAAGCTAGCTGGGGAACAAAAGGACCCAAGACTTTTATCTCCAATGAAGCTTAGAAAATGGGAAGTGGAGCTTGGCTCAAGGGCAGGGCAGTGGCCTTGAGCTGAAGAGCTAAGGGTCAGTGCCCAGGCTGAATTCAAGCACTATGACCACAAAAAAAAGAGAGAGAGAGAAAGAAACAAGTAATTTGAGGGTAGAGATAGGAAAGGGAAGATGAGGGAGAATAAAGAGAAAGGTGACATTGACCAAGGAGCACTTGTACTTACAACCTGACTTAGGGAATTGTAACCCCTTTCTGCAACTACATCAGCATCAGCATCAGCATCACAGTGGAGGAGGAAAAAGAAGAAGAAGAGAGTTTCAGGCAAGTGCTACTGGCTCACATTTGTAATTCTAACTACTCAGAAGGCTGAGAACTATGGAGCCCAGTTCAAAGCCAGCCCAGGCAGAAAGGTCAGTGAGACTTTTTATCCAGTTAGCCACCAAAAAGCCAGAATTGGAGATGTGGCTCAAATAGTAGAGTAACAGAGAAGTCTCTTTATAATTCCTTAGTCCACCCATTACTGGAGTGGTTGTTTCTTTGAGAATTTGTTTGGAGGAAGGCTTAATTTTTTGAGCCCTAAGTTTATTTTTGATATGAACCCCTTATCTGTTTATGCCTAGTGAAGCTCTTCTTCAAATCGGTGGGTTTCCTATTTGTCTTGCTAGCTATGTCCTTTGTCATGCAGAAGCTCTTCAGTTTAATGCAATCTCATGTATCCAGCCTTTCTTTGATTTGCTGTGTTTCTGGTCTTTATTTAGGAAGTTTCAACCTGTGCCAACCCTAATGTAGGCCTTGTCCCTTCTGGTAATATCTTCAGGATATCTACTCTTATCTCTAGGTCTTTGATCGATTTGGAATTGATTATGGTGCAGGGTGATATTTAAGTATTTAACTTCAGTTTTCTACATGTGTATAGTCGATTCTGCCAACACCATTGCTTGAAGAGTCTGTCTTTCTTCCATGTGATGATTTTGGCTCCCTTGTCAAAGATTAGGTGCCCATAGGTCTATGGAGTCATTTCTGGATTTTCAATTCTATTCCATTGGCCCTCAGGTCTGTTCATGTGACATGCCAAGCTGCTTTTAAAACTATGTGTTTATAATATAGCTTGGAGTTTAGTATTCATATTCTTCCTGCACTGTTCTTCCAGCTAAGGATTGTTTTTGCTGTTCAGGATATTCTGTTACTCCATATGAATTTTTGGATTTCTTCTATTTCATTAAAGAATGTTGTTGGCATATTGATGGATATTGCATTGAATTTGTAGATAGCTTTTGGCAGTATTGCCATTTTCATGATGTTAATTCTCCCAATCCAGGAGCATGGGAGGTTCTTTAGTTCTGCTTTAATTTTCTTTTTCAGGATTGTAAAGTTTTCAGCATGGCATTCCTTCAGCGATTATGGTTAAGTTAATGCCTATGGCTTTTTTTTTTGAGGCTATTACGAAAGGAGTTGCTTTTCAGGTTTCAGACTCACTCATTATTGGTTGGCATACAGAAAAGCTATTGATTTTTGTTGGTTAAGTTATACTCTGCTACTTTGACAAAGTTTCAAATCAGCTCAAACAACTTGGTAGAGAAGTCTGTGGAGTTGTTTAAATATAGAATCATGTCATCTACAAAAAGAGAGAGTTTTACTTCTTCTTTCCCTATTTGAATCCCCTTTACATTTGTCCCTTGCCTTGGAGAAAATAAAAATAACCAATATACACATGAGGAAAAGTTCAACATCTCTGGCCATAAAAGAAATGCAAATAAAAACAAAGCCAATAATAACAGATGCTGGTGGGGATGTGGCCAAAAGGGAATGCTACTACACAGTTGATAGGAATGTAAACTGATTCAATCACTCTGGAAAGCAGTATGGCAGTTTCTCAAAAGACTAAACATAGAGCTCTCCTATGGCCCAGCAATCCCACTCTTTAGCATTTACCAAAATGTCCAGAAACAAGGGCATACTTCCTACTAGCACAACAATGTTCACTGCAGCATTACTTACCATAGCTAAGATATGAACCAACCCAGATACCCCTCAGTAGATGAATGGATCAAGAAGATGTGGTATATATATACAACGGAGTTCTATGCTTCCATCAGAAGGAATGATATTGGCCCATTTGTAAGGAAATGGAGACTTAGAAAAAATTACATTAACTGAAGTAAGCCAGATCCAAAGAAACATAGGCTGCCTAGTTTCCCTCATTTTAATAATTAATATATGCAGAGATTCACAACAGCCCAATAGCTATGTACATATGACCACATAAAATGATGTCTTTGTTTCATTTATTTTCTCCTCTGGTTTATTCCCTGAGGTCACTGTTTCTGATTTTGGTACCCTTTTGTCTTGTGTATAAGTTTATCTGATTTGGGGAAGGGCTGGGGAAGCACAGAAAGGGTGAGACAAAGGGTCAAACCTTGCAACAACTAAGTGTCACTAGACACACTCTGTTGGAAATGAACTTTACCACTTTGGGGAAGGGGGAAGGAGGGAAAGTGAGAGAATACAATAGAGGTGGTAACACTTTGAAAGGGAATATACTCATTATCATACTTATGTAACTGTAAGCCCTCTGTACATCATCTTTACATTAAAATAATTTGTTAATGGTAGAGCAACAACCTTGAATGAACAAAGCTAAGATACAGAGCCCAAGATGGGGTTGGGGGGTGTGAAGAAAAGGACATGGGGAAAAAGAGAAAGGAAAGAAAGGGATTCTTTTCTTTGCCAGTCTTGAACTCAGGGCCTGAGCACTGCCCTTGGGCTTTCTCGAAGCTAGAGCCCTACCACTGGAGTCACAGTACCACTTCCAACTTTTATCTATAAATGTGGTACAGAGGAATTGAACCTGGGTCTTCACGCATGCTAGGCAAGCACTCTTACCTCTAGGCCAAACTCCAAGCCCAAGGAAAGGATTCCTAATTATTGTTTTCTTAAATTTTTTTAAAAACGGTAATATCCGAAGGAGCTCTTAGAGAACCGTGGAAATATAGAACACTTTAAAAGGTGTGTTGTTCCTCTCTGGAGGCATGAGAAGTCAAGAACAGCAGTGAACCTTCACATCACCACACTTTCCCAGCACTAGAACCTTGGCTGCACTCAACGCTGGCTCTCCTCCACTAACTAGCCTGAGTCAGGCAGTGGCCCACATTCCCAGAAGACAATGCAGCCGCTACTAAAATCTTAGGAGTTCTTGAAAACTGTCTTAACTAGTAGGATCTCTAGGGGCCACAGTACTGTCTTGTCTTTGAACAGTTCCTATCAGGCAAGGGTGGGGAGGGGGTGGTAATTAGATTTTGAACTGAGAGCTTTAAGCTTCTTCCTAGGTTGGTGCTTTACCATTGAAGCACAAACTGTGGGTTGAAGAAGAGGATCTCTCAAACTATTTTGCCCAATCTGTCCTTGAATCTGTATCCTCTCCTTCTCAACTTCCCATAGCTAGGATGATAGGTGTGAGCCACTGGCACCTGGCTTGAGATAGGAGTTTTATTGTTTTGAAGAATATTCACAGGACAGAGGACATTTACAGGTGTTCTGTTTCATTTGACTGGGTACCAAGTGAAATCTCATGACTGGTTAGTCCAAATCCTGGTCTTTCCCTTTTACTTAGTAAACCACATTGGAACTCAGCTGGATCACAGTGATATCATCATCCAAGCATATAAGCTTAAATCTATTTCAAATTTATGTATAGTTCATATCCAAAGTGCAATCCTTAATGATTCCATAAAAATATTTAAACATTACTATGACCAATTAATAGAGACCCAACTTTATAATGAACTGATCCTTCCATACTATCTTTGACCTAGTTTCTGTATCCCTGAGAAATAGCTCTGTTTCCCTGGGGACTACCCCTGACTCCCTGGGGACCATTTCTGTCCCCCCAGGGACTAAGTCTGACTCCTTGAGGTCTAGTTCTGTCTATCATGGAGCTAGCTCAGACTTCCTGGGGCTACTCCTTCTAGTGAGTGCCTGGCTTTCCTCAAAGTCTGGCTAATGTCCTTTGTGGACACATACAGATATACCATTGGAGGCAGAGTTTGTAAGAAACTTAAACACCATTCCCATTAACGTTGACTATAGAATGGTCATCAGAAGATGTTATTGGCCTAAAGTGAATGAAGTCCTGCTGCATACTTTCTCAGAAAAGCAGTATGCTTTTCTGGCTTAGTACTCTACCGTGGCTATCAACCAGAACATCGCATGCTAGGAATTCAGGGCAACATGAATCACAGTAGTTATTAAAATCAAAGAACTTTTGCCACTGGTTTTAGTCTCAAAATCTAAAAAGAATCCAAGTTCCCCACATATGACACATGTCGAATTATTTTTATTAAAATGATATTGGAGGGACAGGGTAACAGTTTTCAAAAAGAAATATACTTCATACCTGACTTATGTAATTATAATTCCTCTGTACATCACCTTCACAATAATTTTTAAATGCTATTTTACATAAATGAACACATTTTGGCATCATTATTATATGCCTAGCAAGTGAGGAACAGTTATTACATGGAAATTTGTAGACTTCAAATCCCAGTTTTGCATTCTCCTGACTAAAATTGTTAGCATAAAGCTTTTTTGTTGTTTTGAGGGCTTGTTTTGGGCTTGAACTCAGAGCCTAAGTGCTGTCCCTGAGCTTCTTTTGCTCAAGGCCAGCACTCTACCAGTTGAGCTACAGGCCCACTTCACCTTTTTTGGTAGTTTAGTAGAGATAAGAATCCCACAGACTTTACTGTCTAGGCTGGCCTTGAGCTATGATCCTTAGATCTCAGCCTCCTGAGTACCTAGGACTACGGGCATGAGCCATTGGTGCCTGGCCTTCCAAGTTCTTTAAAAAATGAAATATTAAACTCATGATTGAACCTTAGTAACAGGAAGATGTGATGTATAAGGATGGAGATTAGCAGTGTCGATTGGATATCAGCCAGCTTCCTGAGATAAGACCTGAATGCAGTAGGGCAAATCTCACTCTCTTCTTCCCTTCTCTCTTTTCCTTTCACCCTTCCCTCCCTTCTACTTCCCTCTTCTTTTTTTTCCTAATTTGTGAAGTGAGTGTCACAAATTGCCAGGCAGGTGCTGTATCACTTGAGACATGCCCCTAGCACATGTTTCAGACTAGTTATTTTTGAGATAAGAGTTTCACTTCTTGACCTGGAGCTTGAGCTGCAATCTACCTAATTTGTGCTTCTGTTGTAGTTGAAAAAAACATGTCCATGCTACTGAAGCCAGTGATGGGTTGAGATTGGGTTTCACGTATATGTTTAAGCTGGGAGCGTAGGTGTGACCCACCAACACCCAGCCATGTTTTATTTTTGTCCCTAGCAAGAGTTTCATTCATATTCTTCTGAAGTAGACATATTTAGAAGTTCAGAAGGGTGGTTGTCTGGACATTTGATTTCATCAAATTTGATGGATTCCCATTTGTACATTTTTGCTTTGTCCTTATGCAGAATCAGAAAGGTTCATTTCCTGGAACTGGAGAGCAAAATTGTTGATCAGTCTAAGGGTCTTGGGTCCTTTCCTCCACCAAATAAAGAATTATGAAGTAGAAAAAGTGGGAGTAGAGGTAACATTTATTTGCAAGTAAGAAGCCAGAGAAGTGCAGAGAGCCTTTTATTTATGATAGTTGGATTATTATAAGCCCCCAACCAGTACTCTTAACTAGATGGAGGAGAAGAGTACAGACTTCTCATTGAAAAAGAGACAGGAGGACCAAAAATTAGTAGCCCGATGGAGGCTAATGGAGTTTCTCTTTTTTATTTTTATTTTTGCCAATTCTGGGGCCTGAACTCAGCGCCTGAACATTGTCCTTGGGCTTTCTCAAGGCTAGAGCCCTACCTCTTGAGCTACCGCACCACTTCTGGCTTTTTCTATGTATGTGGTACTGAGGAATCAAAGCCAGTTCTTCATTCATGCTAGGCAAGCACTCTATCACTAGACCAGCTTCATGGAGTGCCTCTTTGTCGCCCTTTGGGGTAACTGAGCTGTCTGGCATCTGTTTAGATCATTCTCCTCATCTCAAAGGGAAAGGCACCTGTCTACTGCACAGATCTGTTTTAGGGTCATCACAGGCCTTGTCTTTGGGAAGAAGAGGTTTTACCTCTACTTGATCAAGGTCTCTCCAATATACTCAATTGTTCACCCTTTGCCTCACCATAATCTTCAGAAGCTAGAGAAGGAGAAAGGTGGCGTGGCAAAAAAAAGTGGCTACCAGGTACAAAGTTCGATAAGAAATACTCTGCTGCTGATTTGCACCGTAGGAGAAGGATTATTAATAATTTATATATCTCCAAATAACAGGAAATGAGGGGTTTGAATGTCCTCACAAAGAAAAGATCTATAATTCAGGTGCCACATATTCTCCTTCTCCTCATCTCACCATTCACAGACATAGACTGCCAATGAAAAATCAAATCAAATCAAGTGACTGAAACATAAGGACTACATGTAGACTGGAGAGGAGAGCCAGGCCTGGGAGGGAAAAACCAGAACATTTCATTGGAATGGAATACCATGCCCCGGCAAGTCTGAGTAACAATAGAACAGGCTTGTCTGAGACCGGAAGTGCACTGACCACTTCTTCTTCCCTTACAGGCTCCACATGGGAGAAGGCTTTTCGGCAGATTGGCTTCGAAAGGTAAGCTGGAGTCAACAAGTCCCACTTTATTCTAGGTGGTTTTCCCATGCTAGATCAATATGAAATCCTAAGGGGTGAAAAACCCCGATTCTGAGGATTTCAATCCTCAAACCCCTCATTTCCTGGGCTTCCCATCCCTGTTCCTACACACCAATTAAAGAGACTGATAAACATCAGAGATCAGAGAAAGGAGATTTAGTGGAATGTAGCCATGTTGGAAAGACAGGGAGGCTCATGGACCCTGGGGTTGTCTTCAGAGTATTTTCATAAATTTTAGGTGTGTGTGTGTGTGTGTGTGTGTGTGTGTGTGTGTGTGTGTGTGTATGTGTGTTTGTGATGGTCACAGTTGAGAAGACTATTTTCTGCTATTATCACAAAATTGTTACCCATTAATCTTGTTACCCCAAGGTGACTTGGGAAGACTATTAAGAGAAGAAAACTTTAAAATGGCACTGAGTTGTCCCTCAGTTGTTAGGCCAGTGTCCAGGGAATTTTTGCTTTAAGGGGTCTGTCTTGCACCATTGCTTCAACTCTGTGGCCTTGGGTGAGTCACCTCTTCCTGAGTCTCAGGGTCTTTGTGAAAACCTGGGCTGGACTCACAAGGAAAATAGTGAATTGAAGCAGTGTGTGTGCAAAGTCCTGGCACTGGGATCCTAGTGATATGAAGGTAAGTTGGCTACTAAAGAACCTCTAGAAATGGAGCTAAATCTCCTCAACTGTCAGTGTCCTATATGACCTTCCCAGGGTGTGACTTTTCTCTGGAGAAATTTGTGCAGATAGTGACATGTACCTCAATTATTAAAATCAGGAGTAGGAAAAATTGGGACCCTATCACTATTAGCTGCCAGCACCTCTTTATCAGCATTTTCTCCAAGAAAAGAAGATGGATTCATTATCAGCATTCGGGTATGGGGCCTGCTCAGCATCCTAGAACCACTGGCTAAGAAAGTGAGAGCAAAGCAGAGGGCTATGTCCCAGGACCTTTACACTGTTTGTGCAACTGTCAGTGTAAGTGTAGCCACTAACAGACAAAAGTACTTTTCACTTTCTTTTGGTCTAAAAGTATGTTTTACTAGTTCTTTTAAGTTTTTTTCTGGTGCTCAGACTAATTCTTTGTACTGCTTGGCTCCTGTATAATCCTAGCTATTCAGGAGGCTGAGATTTGTGGATTGTGGTTTGAATCTAGCCCAGGCAGAAAAGTTGTTGAAATTCTTATTTCTAATTAACCTGTGGAAAGCCAAAAGAGGAGGTGTGTCTCAAATGGTAAAGCACCTCACTTGAGCAAAAAAAGCTCAAGCATGGCTCCCAGGCCTTGAATTCATGACCCAGAATGAGTAATAGAAAAAAAATCAAGACTTAAAAAAGAATAAAATGTTTAAAATGCATCCTTTCTCCAGTAGCCACAGAGAATACCCATCTGCAGCTCCTCTCTTGAAAAGCCATCTGTTGATGGATTCAAAGCCTCTTGTTTCTCTGTGCTCACTTTCAATCTTCTTGGCACCATTACTGGCCTTTTTAGATTTGGCAGGGGGAGGGCATACAGTGCTGTTGATACTTCTCAGTTTTTCTTTGTGGGCCAGAGAGCTCCACAAGTAGTCTATAATCCTTGTTGTTTGGGAGATGAGGATGCGGGATCACAGTTCAAGGCCTGCCAGAGCATTATAGTACACGAGACTCTATTTCACCCAGTGGCTGGGCACCAGCACAAACCCCTGACGTCCCCACCATCAAGCGAACTCATAAGTAATAGGCTTACAGCCAAAGCCAACCCAGGCATAAAGATCCTACCTTGAAAATAAGATGAAAGGGGCTGGAGGCAGAGTCAAGTGGTAGAGCATCTACTTAACAGGCCCTAGGCCCTGAGTTCCATCTGTGAGAGTTTAGACAATTCTAAGAGATACTGATCCTGTCAATGCTGCGTCCTCTTTCATCCACTACATCATGTTAAAGTGATCACATTAGAAGGGAAGGAAGTGATGTTGTCAGCTGAAGCTTCGAAGCTTTCTCCTAGAATAAGAAAGCACAGATGTCTCAAACTATATGTGTGTGTGTGTGTATGTGTGTGTATGTGTATATAGGATAACCTAAAGAAAGAACTGAGGGGGCCACCCCTTAAGCCCTCCTTGGGAAATGTTTGCTTACTGGGGGGAGGGGCAACCTACTTGACCCTACTTGGATGATGTTTGCTGGGATGTGATCGGCTGTCCCTGTGGATATGTAGATACACACACATATACATATATACATATATGTATGTACACACATACACATAAATATATATAAATTCATGTGTATATACATATATACACGTATTACGTGTACACGTGTATGTACATATGCACATATACATGTATGTACACATATATTCAGAGGCAATATACATCACGCACAATTGTACACATTGTCACAGTTTGTGTGAACAAATTAGTGATCTCAGAGCACGTTTGCCTTGCAAACAATTGAATCTCCATTCTTATTTTATTTTAGGACTCCCTATATAGAGAGATATTTTGAATCCTGAAAAGGAAGTACCCTATCTTGTGTGTCACCTCCAACACAATATTACGATGTTGCTGTCAACACAACAAAATATTCTCGATTGTTTTCTATTTTTTTTATTTCCTGAACTGCAAAAGCTTGTCCAGGTGGATTACAATTTAATATGTCCACCTAAGTGTTCACTGCTTCTGGATCAAAGTCATCCCTTCCATCATTCTTATCTATCTTGTTGGTTCCCTTCTCCCACACACATTTCATTTTTTTTTAATCCTGAGGCTTGAACTCAGGGCTTGGGCACTGTCCTTGGACACTTTTTGCTCAAGGCTAGTGCTCTACCACTTGAGGCACAGTGCAACATTTTGCTTTTTCTGTGCATGGGGTACCAAGGAATCGAACCCAGAGCTTCATACATGCTAAGTGAGCACTCTACCACCAGGCTATGCTCCTGGCCCCACTTTTCACATTGTTTACATCCTTTTCATATGTACATATTGAAGATCCTGGCTGTTTGTCCACTCTTCCTTTACACCTTTGTCTACTTCCTATTCCCATCCCCCTTCACAATCTCATTTCAGCTTCTTGATACTTAAATTGTCTCTTCATGTCCAAAAGGTTTACTCAAAGTTAATTTAATATTTTGTTCTAAAAAGAAACAAAAAACAATAATAACAAGACCCTGTACTTAACATATTAGAGCTTCCATCAGAGAGCTGGTGGTTCTGTGAAGCTTTTCAAAGTTTGTAATTAGAATAGACTCACACTTGTAATCCTTACTCAAGACCTGAAGGATGAGAGTTGGAAACCAGCATGGGTACAGGCAGTTTCTGAGACTTCATCTTCAGTTAACCAGCCAACAGCCTGACTGGAGAAATGTATTGAGAGGTGGTAGAGTACCAACCATGAGCAATAAACTAAGTAAGAGAACGAGGCCCTGAGTTCAAGCCCTGGTGCCAGCAGAAATAGGAAGAGGCAGACATACACACAGAGACAGTGACAGAGATAGAGAGACAGAGAAGTCCAAGACAGCAGCATCCAGCCATTTCCATTTTGGAAACCCTTTGTGTGTGTGTGTGTGTGTGTGTGTGTGTGTGTGTGTGTGTGTGTGTGTGTGTGGTGCATATGTATGAATATTCAGATACAATTTGTTATATGCATTATACACATTGTCACAGTTTGTGTGACAGAATCAGTAATCTCAGATCATATTTGCAACCTGCAAACCTACATACATCCCACCTCCAAATCCACCTTTGCTTCAGCCTGTGGCACTATGGTCTCATGGGAGAAACAAACTTGGAGAATTGCATACCATGTCGTAAGAGCTCCCATCTACAAATGGCATTTGTCTTCGTGATTCGTGGTTCCTAGGTGGAAAGGCTATGAAGTTCAACTAATGGCTGCAACAGTCACGTCTGAGCAAGGGCTGGACATGTTTGCTCTATTGCATGGAGTAAAAAGATTTGAGCATAGCAACTTGCCAGGAGAGGCAAAGGCTCTGCTTTCTGGGAGATCTTACTCCTACCTATTGAAAAATAATAGTCTTTTATTGATCACTTGTCATTTTCACTTAAAAAGAAAAGACATTATTGTCAATAATGGCACATAATCAGTACAGTGATTCAGCTTACATTAGTAATAACATTACTGTGTGTGATTTTATTTGATGTATGGAGTGGATTGTGGAATGAAATATCTTAATCTTCCTAAGAACATATTAGAATATAAGCCACCCTAAAAATAGAGCAGCGCAATGAAACACATATGCTCCCAGGACCCTGTCCAATGTAGACGTAACTCAGAAGGCCCTGCATGGTCTTTAGAGGGGACTCCAGCTTTCTGCAGTGCTGTCTCGTCCAGGTCTGCTGTGACTCACAAGTCAGGGCTTAGGCATTACCACTGGGAAAGATCTTTCCTGAGGGCTTAGGTCCACAGACCTCTCATGATACTTTTTACATCCTTCCATCATCACGTTAGATGTATTGTGTGGACATGATTTTCCTGTATGTACTCCCCACACAGAAGTCCCTGAACAGCTAAGGAGCCCACCATGCATGCAGGCTAAGCCCAGAGCTGTGGAGTAAATTCCATAGGGAAACTCGTGGGCATTTGGTTGGAGCGTGCTAACAGAAGAGTAGACTCTGCAAAGAGCAAACTGGGAAAGGACCCCACCTTTTCCCAACTACCTTGTAGTAATCTGGTAGACAGTCACACTACCTACTGATAGAGCAGGCTTGCTTCTGAGAAGAATGGAAGGAAAATGTGACTTTAGTATGTGCATGGCATTATCTTATGTTGCTGACATGTCTGTCACTAACACCATTTCCAACTCTCCCTTCTCTGGGTTAATAAACTAAGCCTAGCACTAGTCACTCCCAGTGAAATGACCCTGTTGTAACATCTCCAGGGCAGGAATCATGCCTGTTTTGTTGGTGGAGCTGCTGTAAATCAAGTTAAATCCTTAGTCCTCAAGGACAGGAATGAAAACTTATTTGTGTCTGTACCATGCTGCCAGGACTATGAAATACCCAGCTTTTCACCCTGTACTATATTTGGGTAGGTTCCCGTGTTGCCATTTGTTGGAGCTTTGTTTCCCAGAACATCAATACTGAGAACTTTTCTTTTTTATTGTTGGGGTAATGTATAGAAGGGTTACAGTTATATTTGTCAGATAGTAGATGCATTACTTCTCAAACATGGATGTCCTTTCTCATGTTTTGGTGCCCCTTTCCCTCCCCACACTCCCTCCCAATGATCTTGTTTTACCCCTTCTGTTTCCTATTTCAAATAAACAAATATGTATATATATATATATATAATAATAATAATAAACTAGGTAACAAAGTCAGCTACCATAACCACATGAAATTAACCATAAGGGGAAAAATAGAGAGCAGAAATAACTGAGAACTTTAAGAAGTGGGCGTTTAGTGTGTGTAACAGAAAGAGAGGAAGAAGGAGAGGGAGAGGGAGAGATGGGGGCGACAGGTAGGCAGACAGAGATTGGCCGTAAGACAAAATAGGAAAAGTGGCCAAACTCATTCTTTTATTAAAAAATAAATAAATAAAGCCCCTGCTTGAGGGCACTCAGCCACTCCTATAAGACACAGACCCTGAAGATTTTCAGGAGCAGTCCTGAGCTGACACTTTTTCATGTTGAGTTGAAACTCTGTTGTACAAGTATTTCAAGATAACTTTTGAATGTGTTTAAAAATACTATTGTGAAATAGCTAAGTATTTTACTAAGTGCTAATATTGTTTTCTGTAAACACCCACCTAACAAGAAGCCACCTGCAGCACTTACTTAAAAGGATTTTACATTTTAGATATGAGACCTTTGTCTGTTATATAGCTAGTGAAGATTTTCTCCCACTCTGTGGACTTTCTGTATAACTTGCTAGCTATGTCCTTTGTCATACAGAAGCTCTGCAATTTAATGCAGTCCCATTGGTCCAAACTTTCTTTAATTTGTTGTATTTCTGGGCCTTTGTTAAGAAAGTTTTGACTTGTGCCAAGACGCTCCTATTCTTTCCTGTAAAGTTTCAGGGTGTTGGCCTTTATCTCAAGATCTTTAGTCCATTTGGAATTAATTCAGGTGCAGAGTGACAAATAAGGATCCAAGTTAAGTTTTCTACATGAGTTTAACCAATTCTTTTATTGTTGTTGTTGTTGTTTGCCACTCCTAGGGCTTGAACTCAGGGCTTCAGCACTGTCTTTCTCAAAACTAGCAATCTACCTCTTGAGCCACCACTTCTGCCTTTTACTATGTATGTAGTACCGAGGAATCAAGTCTGGGTCTTTGAGCATGGTAGGCAAGCACTCTACCACTAGGACAAACTCCCAGCTCCTCATGTTTAACCAATTCTGCGAGCACCATTGTTGAAGAGGCTGTCTTTCTGCCATCATATCATGGGATAAACATCATATCATGGGATAAACAAATTGGAAAATCACACACTGTGTCTTAAGTGCTCCCATCTGAAAATGACATTTGTCATTGTTGCTCGTGGTTCACAGGTGACTCTGTAATGTTTTCCAAAGAGACTAAAAGCAAAAAAACTACAAAGTTCTAGCAGTAGATGCAACAGTCAGGTCTGAACAAGGTCTGAATATGTTTGCTCTTTTTTTTTTGCCAGTCCTGGGCTTGGGCTGAGGGCCTGAGCACTGTCCTTGGGTTTTCTAAAGACTAACACTCTACCACTTGAGCCATTCTGGCTTTTTTTATGTATGTGGTTTGGAAGAATTGAACCTGGGTCTTTGTGCATGCTAGGCAAGCACTTTACCACTAGGCCAAACTCCCGGCCCCAATGTTTGCTCTTTTGCATCGAATAATAAGATTTGAGCATAGCAGCCTACCAGCAGAGGTGAAAGCTTTATTTTCTGGGAGATCTTACTCCCACCTATTGAAAAATAATAGTCTTCTATTTAGTTATATTTGTGTATCTGTGAGGAGATAACAAAAAATACATGATTTACATTCTTTCAGGCTATAGAAAGCTTTGTCTTCCTAAATTGTTTGCTTCCAACTAGAAAAATAATCAGCAAGTCTTTTATAAGGTTTAATCTGAACTTTATTTTTTTTCCAGATTTCAAAAGGTTGTATGGCCAGGGGAGTTCTAATTTCTAATGTGTCTGTCTGTCTAGTGACTCCTGTTCAGAGTTACCTTTCCCATCATTCCCCACTATCTGATCTGTTCCCTCCCCTCAGACCCATTTCACATTTTCAACTTTCTTGATCACAGACATATATTGACTATGCAAGCTGTTATTTGTCCCCTGTTCCCTTCTTTCATGTATTCTTCATTTTTCAAACAGTAACACTAGATAATGTATACTTGGTGACAAAATCTATTTGAAAACATGGCTGAAAGAAAATATCTACAGTCTTATGAACTCTGTCTTTGTTAAATAAGGTCATTATAACTAATATAGTCTGTGAGTTGATCTGAGCTATAGAGAACACTGTGGCCTGGAATGTAACAGCTGGAGTCCCCAGGGGCTTTGTTGGCACCTTGATAGGCACAGAATGGATCAGCATAGTGTCTTAGGCTTCATTAATGGCTTGTACAGTTGAGCTGTACAGCAAATTCCATGAAGAATTCAGGTCAAGTGTGGACAGCATGATGAATTAGAGGCAGGATCTCAGGGTGTTAGTAGCGGAGGTTGAATTGCAGTGTTTGGGGGCATGGTGTTAATTACCGATTATCCAGAAGCCAAAGGTTTATATTTCTTACTTGATCTGATTCCTATTTAGAAGTCTGAAATTAGCTTTGTTATAGGTTTGCACCCCTTTCTTATCTCAGCCAGTAGCATACCTTACTTAATGGCAAAGATATTATTGTTAACCTGAAGTAACAGCTTCAATTTAGGAGATTTCATGGGAACTGGGTTTCCCATCAGAATCCTGGGAAGTACATCATCCTAGATGAACAGCTCTTAATGGTTCTTTTATTTATTTTTCTGATTTATTTCTCTCTATATATCTATCATTTATTTTTTCATATATTTTTATTGTAATTAATAGAAGGGTTACATGATATTTGCCAGATAGATGGTGCATTAATTCCCATACATTGATACCCTTTCACATGTCTTGGTCCTCATTTCCCTCCCCCCCATCCCCACCCCTCATCTTGTTTTCCCCTCTTCCCTATGCAATTTCAAATAACCAAATACAAATATATCCGATATATCAGGTAACAAAGTGAGATACTGTAACAATATGAGATAACCAAGGAACAGCAAAAGAGATGAGAGATAACATAGCACCTTAAGAACAACAGTCATTCATTATATGGCTTATGTTTCTATATCCTAGAGATCCTTTCATTTAGCATCCTACTATATGGCCTTTTGTATCAAGGTTTTGCTCTATTACAAATCTCTGCTAGGAGAGCCCAAGGTTTCTACTGATTATGACAAATGAGGGAAACCATTGAGCCTAAGTTCCTTTGAGTCTGGCTTACATCACTTAATATGATCTTTTCTAAGTCTTTCCATTTCCTAACAAATGGGGCAATGTCATTCTTTCTGACAGCAGCATAGAATTCCATTGTGTACAAATACCACATCTTGTTGATCCACTCATCTACTGAGGGACATCTAGGTTGGTTCCATATCTTTGCTATGGTAAATAGTGCTGCAATGAACATTGTTGTGCTGGTGGATTTAGTATGTCTTTGTTTCTGGATGATTGGGTAAATGCCAAGTAGTGGAATTGCTGGGTCATAGGGGAGCTCTATGTTTAGTCTTGTGAGGAACTGCCATACTGCTTTCCATAGTGGTTGAACGAGTTTGCACTCCCACCAACAGTGTAGTAGTGATCCCTCCTAGCCACATCCCCTCTAGCATCTGTTGTTATCAGTTTTCTTGATCCTGGCCATTCTGACTGGAGTGAGGTGGAATCTTAAGAGTTGTTTTGATTTGCATTTCTTTTATGACCAGAGATGTTGAGCATTTCTTCATGTGTCTATAGGCCATTTTTGTTTCTTCTTCAGAGAATTCTCTAAGTCTTTGGCCCATCTTTTAATGGGATGGTTGTTACTTTGGAGATCAGTTTTAAATTGATTCAATTTTTTGAGCTGTTGATATATTGTAGATATGAGGCCTTTGTCTGTTGTATGGTTGGTGAAGATCTTCTCCCAATCTGTAGGCTTCCTGCTTAGTTTACTAGCTATGTCCTTTGCCATACAAAAGCTCTGCAGTTTAATGAAGTCCCATTTATCCAGCCTTTGTCTGATTTGTTGTGAATCTTGGTCCTTATTAAGAAAGTTTCCACCTGTGCCAATGAGGTCTAGTGTATCTCCTATTCCTTCCTGTAACGTTTTCAGAGTGTCAGCTTTTACCTCCAGGTCTTTGATCCATTTGGAGTTAATTCTAGTACAGGGTGACAAAGAAGGATCCAACTTTAGCTTTCTGCATATTTTAACTAGTTCTGCCAGCACCACTTGTTGAAGAGGCTATCTTTCTTCCATTCTATTTTTTTGGCTCCCTTGTCAAAGATTAGGTGGCCATAGGTCTATGGTTTAATATCTGGGTCTTCAGTTCTATTCCATTGGTCTTCAGGCCTGTTCTTGTGACAGTACCAAGCTGTTTTGATAATTATAGCTCTGTAATAAAGTTTAAAGTTTGGAATTGAAATTCCTCCTGCGCTGTTCTTTCTGCTAAGAAGTGTTTTTGCTATACGAGGTCTTTTATTATTCCATATGAAATTTTGGATTGCCTCTACTATTTCTTTAAAGAATGACATTGGGATATTGATTGGTATTGCGTTGAATTTATAGATTGCCCTTGGCAAGATTGTCATTTTCATGATATTGATTCTTCCAATCCAGGAGGAAGGGAGGTTTGTCCATTTTCTCAGTTCTGCTTAAATTTCCTTTTTCAGGGTTTTAAAGTTTTCATCAAAAAGGTCCTTTACATTCTTAGTTAAAGTAATTCCTAGGTACTTTATTTTCTTTGAGGCTATTGTGAAAGGAGTTGCTTTACTGATTGTTGCCTCATTCCTCTCACTGTTGGCATAGAGGAAGGCAGTTGATTGTTGAGGGTTAATTTTATACCCTGCTACTCTTTGAAAGTTTTGAATCAGCTTAAGGAGCTTGGAATAGAGTCTATAGGATTCTTTAAATACAGGATCATGTCATCTGCAAAGAGGGAAAATTTTACTTCCTCTTTCCCTATTTGGATCTCCTTTATGCTTGCTTCTTGCCTTATTGCACTGGCTAGGAATTCTAGTACTATGTTAAAGAGGAGTGGAAAGAATAGGCATCCTTGTCTTGTTCCTGATTTTAGAGGGAATGGCTTTAGCTTTTCGCCGTTAAGTATAATACTAGCTGTGGGTTTGTCATACACAGCCTTTATTATATTGAGGAATGCTCCATGGATTTCTAGTTTCTCCAGAGCTTTTAACATAGAGGGGTGTTGGATCTTGTCAAATGCCTTTTCTGCATCTATTGAGGCAATCATGTGATTTTTGTCCCTGCTCCTGTTGATGTGTTGAATTATATTAATTGATTTGCGTATGTTGAACCAGCTTTGCCTCCCTGTGATGAAACCTATTTGATCATAGTGTATAATTTTTTGATGAGTTGTTGTAGACAGTTGGCCAGTATTTTGTTGAGAAGTTTTGCATCGATGTTCATCAAAGAAATAGGTCTGTAGTTCTATTTCTTTGATGAAGAAATGCTCAACATCTCTGGTCATAAAAGAAATGCAAATCAAAACAACTCTAAGATTCCACCTCACTCCAGTCAGAATGGCCAGGATCAAGAAAACTAATAACAACAGATGCTGGAGTGGATATGGCCAGGAGGGATCACTGCTACACTGTTGATGGGAGTTCAAACTCGTTCAACCACTATGGAAAGCAGTATGGCAGTTCCTCACAAGACTAAACATAGAGCTCCCCTATGACCCAGCAATTCCACTACTTGGCATTTACCCAATCATCCAGAAACAAAGACATACTAAATCCACCAGCACAACAATGTTCATTGCAGCACTATTTACCATAGCAAAGATACGGAACCAGCCTAGATGTCCCTCAGTTGATGAGTGGATCAACAAGATGTGGTATTTGTACACAATGGAATTCTATGCTGCTGTCAGAAAGAATGACATTGCCCCATTTGTTAGGAAATGGAAAGACTTAGAAAAGATCATATTAAGTGATGTAAGCCAGACTCAAAGGAACTTAGGCTCAATGGTTTCCCTCATTTGTCATAATCAGTAGAAACCTTGGGCTCTCCTAGCAGAGATTTGTAATAGAGCAAAACCTTGATACAAAAGGCCATATAGTAGGATGCTAAATGAAAGGATCTCTAGGATATAGAAACAGAAACCACATAATGAATGATTGTTGTTCTTAAGGTGCTATGTTATCTCTCATCTCTTTTGCTGTTCCTTGGTTATCTCATATTGTTACAGTATCTCACTTTGTTACCTGATATATTGGATATATTTGTATTTGGTTATTTGAAATTGGATAGGGAAGGGGGGAAAACCAAGATTCGGGTGGGGGGTAGGTGGGGGGGAGGGTAATGGGGAACAAGACATGTGAAAGGATATCAATGTATGTGAATTAATGCACCCTCTATCTTTCAAATATCATGGAACCCTTTTATTAATTACAATAAAAAATTATTAAAAATATGTGTAAAAAAAAAGGACTTGCAGAGCTCTGTTAAAGCTAGACCATCATTTCTAGCAGAGAAAGCTGCCTTCGTTAAGGCTGAACAATCACTTCCTATGGAAGAGGAAAGAATAGTAAATTTGTTTTTTGCATAAAAGTCGTTCTTATTGCTGATGGGTCATATGAAAGAGTTACGCTTCATTGTCAACAGATTACATTTTCCGTTTATTCTGCATATATGTGAAGCTATCCATGTGCATTCTAAATATGCTTATGGTGAAGAAAACTCTCATGGCCACACCTGTAATCCTAGCCACTCAAGAGGTAGAAAGTTGGAAGATCTCAGTTTGAGACTAGCGAAGGCAGAAAAGTTTGCTATGCCCCATTTCCAAAATAACCAGCAAAGAGCAAGGGTGGAGGCTTGGGTCAAATGATAGAGCACCAGCCTAGCAAGTATGAGGCCCGGAGTTCAAAACTTAATACTGCCAAAAGAAAAAAAGTGTTTAAAGTTATTAGAAAGCAATAGGCTCGGGCCATGAGTTTGGTGAGGTTCAATTCCTCAGTACCACATACATAGAAAAAAAAAGCCATAAAAGGTGCTGAGGCTCAACTGGTAGAGCTCTAGCCCTGAGAAAGTCCAAGGACAGTGCCCAGGCCCTGAGCTCAAGCCCAGGACTGGCAAAAAAAAGCAATAGGCTATTAACAGGCATGGCCAGAGGAGGACTTAGTGATATTTAGTATCTTTATTTTTTTCTTTCAGGAATTGTAGGATTTAGAAATCATCTGGGCATGGGTGACTCATGCCTGTAATCAATTTTTCAATTTTAAGAATATTTCCTTATACATAATGAGCTATTTTTTGGATAGACTTAACATGAAAAAAATTATTTATGATCCAGATTCACATAGCCTGGAGTCATTTACATGGTATTTTTAAATTATATTTGTATTATCATTAATAGTTATAGAATTACCATTCCATGGATCAGTTTATGAATACAATACATCTTGATTGATGATATTTGTTAAACAATTCTCTATATGAAGCCAACCTTCAGGATTTGGAAATTTCCTCTCCTGTCGTCATCTTGATTATTGATAAGCTATCAATGTTCCCAGATTTGAGATTTTCAGACACAAGGTATTCACCCTGCCTTTGCATCCATCTACTAAGGTGAGTTCTAAGTGACGCTCTTTATTCTGAGAGGTTCAGAAGAATTTTTTTTATGGATTGTGTGGAAGGCCCTGTTAGAGAGACAAATAACTGTGAATATTGCACCTCTCCTGGCCACAGTATGTGGTACCAGACCAAACTCCATCAGTGGACAGAGCCAAGTGGTGACCCAGGCCAGATCTACCCACCTCAGTTTGCTTGGCCTTGTAACTGTGAGCAATAAATAGTCTGAGAGGATGTCATTCCAAGAGCAAATGGAAAACCCTGATCAATGGCCAAGGTAATAGCACAGGAAAGAATAAATATCAGATTAGAGACCAGAAAGGCTCAGACAGAGCTTCAAATGGCTTGCACCAGAAGCCATGTATTGACTTGCTTGCTGTAAACAGAAAGAACACTGTTTTCACTCGGCCATCATGAGAAATGTTTGGGTTTGAAAACTTCTCTGCACTCTCCTCTGACCAGCTAACCATATTTATTTAGTCATCCCCATAGATAATCAAATTTCTTATAGGACTGGATGTCATTTTAGTGAATTTGCCAGTGATTTTCATCTTCTTCCTCTTCTTTTTGCATTAGAACACTAATGGATATAGATCACAGGGCAGGAGTAGGGAGGACAAGGAAATCTTTCTCCTGAGAAATCTGAAACCAAAAGATCAGCTTGGCCCTGGAGTTACTGAGTGGTCATCAGATGTATGCAAAAAACAGGTGCTTGACTTGTTCAAGAAAAAAAAATCATAGTGAATAATATTAGCTCTGTTGGAATCTTTCTTTGTCACTAGGACACATTTTCCTGGGTGGCTTTGGTTTAGTTCCCATACCCTAGGAGAGTTACTGTGTTTTCACGGTCATGGATTCCTTAGTTTAGGGAAAAGAAAGAAGAAAGTTATGATCAAGGAAAACAACAAGCCCAGTGCCACTTCCTACTAAGAGAAATGAGAGGAATAGATAAGTGCTTCAGCCTAAGGTGGAAATGACAGGCACTGAGGTCTGCTGCTGTGCTCAGTAAAGGGTGCAAACAAGCAGCCACAGTCCCCACCCAGCACTGTGTTCAGCCTCACAAGTCACTGACTCTCTGTCCTCCAAGTCAGGGATTGCCCAACGCCCTCAGCCCACAAGCACTGCAGTGACCTACGAGCTCTCTAGGCTGATGACAGCTGGTTGAACCATCCAGGGGGCTTTCAGTACCCAGAAACATGGCCCAAATCTTGGCTTTAAGTGTTAGTGGCTTCCCAATAAGAAGAGAGATGTCAGGGGCTGGGAGTTTGGCCTAGTGGTAGAGTGCTTGCCTAGTATGCACGAAGACCCGGGTTCAATTCCACGGTACCACATACATAGAAAAAAGCCAGAAATGGTGCTGAGGCTCAAGTGTAGAGCTCTAACTTTGAGAAAGTCCAAGGACAGTGCTCAGGCCCTGAGCTCAAGCCCACGACTGGCAAAAAAAAAGAGAGATGTCATAATCTGAAGACATCTAGTCTGAGAACCTTAGGAGGAGAAAGCTGATAGGGAGCCCCACCAGGGGCTCTTGGCCTTTGTAGGCACCCAGAGGACATTGAGTGGAAGTGCTTGTTAAATGGCATGCTAAAAGGAAAAATTCATTACAGCACCAACAGGCCATTACGGAACTTTTAGCCTTGCCAAATTGATGGGCCATAATAAATGATGATTTCTTGTTCAATTCAATTAAGAGATATTTAGTAAATAAGGACCACATGCCAGCCTTAAGCTCAATGTGGAGACAGAAGAGAAGCAGCAGAAGCCCCCCTCTGTGTTGTTCACTGTTCTCATAATGGACACAGGACACTGTGATGTCCACGTCCAGACAAAGCTTGTATGAAGGATCAGGAATCCCCAAGGAGGGAATCATGGTGGAACAGGAGAGGAAATGCATCTGACTTGGGAAGCTGGATGTATGGAGGTGAGTCAGAGGTTTAGTATTTGCCCTAGGAAAGAAAAGGGCAATGACAGCATTCAAGACAGGCTCAGTAGTATGTGACCTGGGTGAAGGCCAGTGGGATATGGTTCCCATTAGACTAGAAAGCTTGGATCTGGCCAGTAGGATCAATGGATAGATAGATAGATAGATTCTGTACAGATGTGAAAGTATACATGTATATATACATATACATATATATATATAGTACCAGTAGAGATAGATAGAGATAAATAGGTAGATAGATAGAACGATAGATAGATCCATGATGTTCTTATTTATGAAAATAACAAATCTTTCTGCAGGAGAAAAATCTCTCAATAACCTAATCACATAAATCAGTGATTTTTAATAGGTCTTGAACTTATTAAGACATCATTTCCCAACATTTCAAGTGAAATGATTCACCAAAGAAACAATTTCCACTGCATCCAGAATTGTTCATCTTACCCTTGCCATAAATTATTGTAGCAGGGAACACCCTGGGGAGAAGAGCCAGGAGTAGCTTCTGTTAAAATAATACCATGCTTTAGGCTCATGGACCTCTGGACTGTATTGCTTTTTCATGCTGAGATGTCATAAAGAATTCTCACTAGAAATTAGTACAATTTTTGTTACTTTCAACACTTACACACTACCAGATATGGCTTATTTAGAATGCTCCTTTATATCAAGTGTCTGTTTTGGATTTTGGTTGCCATTGCTTCTTCACTTATTCATTTAAATTTTTACATTGTCTTTTTTCTATGTTTCTGTATTACACGTGCCTTTCCTCTCTTCTGTTCCTCCTTAGCGTTATTTTATTTTGTGTCAATACTAGTGCTTAGACTCCAGGGCTGGATGTTGCCCCTTAGCTTTTCCATTTAAGGTTATCAGTCTACCACTTATGCTACAGCTCCACTTCCAGTTTTTTTTTTGCTGGTTAATTGGAAATAAGAGTCTTAAGAACTTTTCTACTTGGTTTGCCTTCAAACCAAGGTCCTCAGATCTCCTCCTGCATAGCGAGGATTACAGGCATGAGCTACTGGCTCATGAGCGCTCATAGTAAGGAAAACAAGCTTCAACCTCTACTCTTTTCTTATTTCTGGATCCTTTTCTCTCCTGTCTCTCTCTTCCTCTCAACATTTCTACCTACCTTGATTTCTCGTTCTCCCTCTTCTTTCTCTCATACCTTTTCTTTTCCCTCTTGTAGCTTGTTATTTTCCCATCCCCCCTCCCTCTCTCTCTTCCTCTCTCCCTCCCACCTTCCCTCCCTCTCTGCCAGTGAGGTGTTATCTACATTCACTATGCCAACTACCTACTTCCAGTCATGGGACCCCACCACAATAAAAATGCATAGTATTTTCACCCCCAAAGTCTTCCCTCAGCAATGACTAAGCAGATGTGTTACAATGACTCATAGCTTTGGCTAGTCGTGTGCTAGAATCCTGCAGTCTATGCCTTTGTCTTCCTCCTTCCGCACAGCAACAACTTTAGATTTCTCTATCTGTGGATTCTCAACAATCCATCAGCCTCCACTTCTACTGGGTGGGTTGTTAGCATAGACTGGGTCACTGGGTGGGGTAATGATACTCAAGTTACATGACTATGAATACAGCTACTAGTAACATTACCTGCAGGCCTTTGTGTGGCTGAGCACCTTGGTTCCCCTTCCTTCAGGGGATCCCCACTTTCCACTTTTAGTCTATCTGCCTCAACTCTGTGTCCCCCATAAATGTTTGTTGAATAGCCCCTGGTACTGGGACTTGACCTCAGAACCTTGCCCCTGCTTAGCCTGTTTATTTAAATGGTCTCTCTTGCTAGAGTCACTCCTTTGAGTGACAGCTTTGTGCTGTTTTGGGGACTGATCTCCTGAACTTTTCTTTTTTTTTTTTCTATGAAAATTTCTTTAATTTGATCCTTTTGGAAATACACTTTCTCATTTTTATTTTCACAATACAAAAATGTTCAATGTCTACTAATGATCTATTGGAAGCAGACGATAGGGAGGAGGTTCTGAGCATGCAGTTGTCACTGGTGCTCACATCCAAGTCAGGGTTCACCATGATCTGCCTCTCCCCACCCCCTCCTCTCTCTCTCTCTCTCTCTCTCTCTCTCTCTCTCTCTCTTTCTCTCTCTCTCTCTTTCTCTCTCTCTCTCTCTTTCTCTCTCTCTCTCTCTCTCTCTCTCTCTCTCACACACACACACACACACACACACACACATTGCGTACACACATGCACACAGAAACATCAAGCAAGGATGAGCAATGAAGAAACTCTGCAGAGCGAGCCAAGCACCCACTTATAACAGCATTAGATTTTTCTCTGGGCCACTTCACAAAAGCTGGCATGGCAGGAGAGTGTAATGGCCCATGCCGGCTCCCCCAGGGATCCACCCTGCATCATTCCCACAGGAAACAAGCCTGACTGATGTTTTCAAGCAGCTGTGGTGGGAAGCTGTGGCCTCCAGGAGCCATGCCCTTGACCTCTGACTGCCCCACAGACTGGGACAGGCAGTAGAGAGCTCAAGCCTGAACCTGAGGCCAAGACACCAGATGTGGGCTCTGTTTTCATACAGACCAGCAGGAAAGCTTTCCAGGTGCAGAAAATAATTAACAGGTTAGTATAGTAACTCCGATGCTCAAAACAGCCCACAGCTGTGATGTGTGTCCATAGTTAGTTTAGATTAAAAAGGAGAAAGAAAGAAAGGGGAAAAAAGCAGCAGCCACCAAAGTAAAAACTGGAAACCCTCATGGTTTTGCCCCTCCCACACCATGCTTTTGTAACGCAATGCAGTGTGGTTTCCCAGCATGCTCCTCAGGTCTTGGTTACCTGGTGTCAGGAAGTTCGAAGAGCTTGGCCAGGCTGACCATACGGCTCCCTACCAAAAGAAGCTCTTCCTTCATCCTTTTCAATTTCTTGGCCTTCTTGCATCCCTCCTTCTTGCTCCATCTCCCAAGCTGGCTTCTCCTGCATTGTAATCTTCTCTCCCACTGTGCTGGTAGCCGAGAAGCTGTTGGTGCAGAAGTCATGGTTCTGTCACTTATGAGACGAGGTTTTCGTGTCCAGCTTCTTCTGCTCCACTTCTTGCCAACTGTCTTCTTTCCGTTTTCTCTTGGTCTACTTGTCTTCCCATTTCTTCCCAACATTCTCAGCATAGTTTTGGATCCATAGCTTTCTGCATATTTGCTAGTATTCATATAAATCTTAACTAAGTCAGGCTGGCTGAGAGATGCGAAGGCCAATGTGCCATCAATCCAGGATTTGTGAATGTTACCAAAGGCACTGAAAAGCTGGTAAAGGTCACTGGTTTTCCACACCTTAGGAAATGTCACATAGAGTCATGGTCACATTTAGACTGCAAGTCTGGCCCTTCCAGGTTTAGATCAGGGGGTCTAGGATCCCCATGAGAGATAGCTTGTTTAAAAAAAGCTCGGTGAGTTTTGATTTGGCAGACACATGAATTTTTGGTGGACCAAGAAAAGAACCCGGATGTTCATGTGGGGCTGAAGCGCAGTCAGGTGATAGAAACATCACAGAGCTGCTCGCAAGCTTGGAAAACCTTCCGCACTTTCAACTTTAGGAAGGTTGAAAAGTGTCTCTTTTAACCACTTTTCCAATTCTGCAAGGGATGTGTTGTTAATGATTTCCTTAAAAGGCTGTGTGCTGGCCATCAATTTAGTATCCCAGAGCCTGGGAAAGACACACATCATCATCTCCTTAAAGCCATTCAAATGCGGAGGCAGAGGGCAGTAGAACTGGTGGACTGAGTGCATGATGTTCAGGAGCATATTGTGTCCCAGAATGAGTGATGGCATGAATGACTCTTGAGAATCCCACAGCGTCATTAAGTTCCTCCTGTTCTTTAGCATGTTTCTGCTGCTCCCTTCTCTTGCGTTCTTCCTCATTACTTTGCAGACAACTATGTATCGCTCCTTCTTTTCTGTTTCTCAAGTCTCAACATGAATGCTTTGGGGATACTTCCAGCTCAAAGTTTGATTAATTAGCTTTCTTTGGAACCCACTCCATGGCTCTAAATCCAAATTCTTGTTCTCTTCGCTTTGTAGTAAGTCTTCTATTTTCATTACAACTTGCTCAATAAGCTTCTTCTGATCTTCAGGAATCATCACAGGACACTGTGAAGTGTCGGGAGACATGTAGGCCAGTGCCCCCTCGCCATTAGCCTGAGAACGTTTTTCATCATATTGCTCTCTCAGCTATCATTCTTCTTCCTGATTTAAATATGGAATTCCATTGAGAAAAACTTTATTAAAATCAAATCCTTGGCTTGCTAGGAAATCAGTGCTGGAGCTCTGACAAACGAATTTGACATCTGGTGAGGATCTACTGAAGGGCTTGGGAAAAACATAGAAGTTCAATGACTTTGTTATATGTTTTGAATCTGTGTGGTCTGTGTACTTAAAAGTGCAAAGGCCAAACTGAAACGGCAAAAAGTCCATGGAATGCCTTTTAAGCTTCTGATATCTCTCTTTTGGAGTGTCAAAACCATAAGTTAATGTGGTCACGGGGATCCATCACTGATTCCCCATCGATAGCAGAGGAATCTGCCTCCTCTATGGCCTGGTACACTTTATGAAGATTACTCTTCCTGTGGGGCCAGGTAGCTCATGAACTTTTCTGTCAGGACTGGCTTTGAACTGCAAACCTCTGGCTCTCAACTTCCTGATTACCTAGGATTACAAGTGTAAACACTAGCACCTGACTTGAATGTGCCTTTGAATACCATCACAATTGAATTGCCCAAGGAAGAATAATCTAAGGTAATTTTAGCAACTATATCCTGTAATATATCCCTGTTATAATATATAACTATATCCAGGTTAGAATTTATTTTATAAACATATACATTCACTATTTGGGTTTATTTAATTTCCTTCTTATTTTTAATTGATACATAATAACTTCACGGATTTGAGTCTTGCGATGGGCTGTGATAAACTTTAGATATTATGTAATAATTAAATCAGTTGGTTTCGCTCCTTAAACATTTATCTTTAGGGTGAAATATTAATAATCCTTCTAACAGCTCTAAATGTACATTGCTGTCATCTCTACACCCTCCTGTCAGCAGAACTCCACTACTGTTGCTCCTATCTAATCATGACTTAATAGCCATTCATAAATCCTGTCATAGTAGCTGCCTTTCCACTCTGTGAAATCAACTACTGTGCGTGCGTGCGTGTGTGCTTGTGTGTGTGTGTGTGTGTGTGTGTGTGTGTGTGCGCGCGTGTGTGAGTGTTGTATATGCCAACACTTGGGCTTGGATTCAGAACTTGGGTACTATCTTTTTAGTTCTTTTGCTCAGAGTTGGTACTCTACTACTTGTGCAATGGCTCCATTTTTTGGCTTTTTTGGTCCATAGTGGGAGATAAATCTCATAGACTTTCCTGCCCAGTCTGGCTTTGAACCATCATCCTCAGATCTCAGCCTTCTAAGAGGTCAACTATTTTTATTCCACAAAATAGGAAGATTGTGTGGTATCAGACTTTCTATTCCCGGCTTCCTCATTTAACGTAGTGTCCTATTGGTTCATCTATGTGGTTCCAAGCAACAGCATTTCATTCTCTGGCTATATATCCAGATCACATGGTCATTCCAGTTGTGATTTTTTTTTAAAGTCCATGCTGCTTTCCACAACTTAGTCGTAACTAAACTAATATCTACAGTTTGGTTTGTAAAGGTTCCCTTTTCTTAACCTTCTGACAATTTACAACTCAGTTTCTCTCTCATTGATTGAATATTTTATTTCTGTAACAATTTTGATCTGTTTTTACAGCTTAACCTTTGTTAGAATAGACAATGACAAATTTGAAATACCTTATCTGTAGCATCACAGTTCAAATGCATTGAAAAGTTTTTAATCTTAATGACTAAGCCTGACCTAGCCTGAACTCACCAGGTGGTTGCAGATGGGGGAGGGTTTAATTTCTTGCATTCTATTACATTTCTGAAAACATAAAATATTGGTTGATATGCCCTTACTTTGTATTATTAAAAAAATCCTTAGTTATGGCTATAATGTTTTCCTAACTATTGAAAAGTAATGCCCAGTAAGGGAACTGCAAGCTAGGTAGCACACTATAATGACATACCTGTTAGTTTAGTTGTGGCTGTTTTATGCTGACTCCCTGCAAAGACAGCACAGGCTGATATTTCATGACATTTGCAAACTTCCCCACCTGGAGAAATGAGAGCTGCTCTTTCTCAGCAATGTGCATTCTGTATTCAAATCACAATCCTTACCCTTCCAAGCAACAAATGGAGTCCTCCTTTTTCTTTGGATATGTTCTGGTTTGAGCAGGGGCAGAGGGGGTGGGGAGGCAGGAGGGACTGAATCCCAATCTCTGCAGTGAGGCCTTCGGTTCAAGCAGAGCAGGTTTACACTGGCTTCTCTTTGACAAGGATTCATCAAAGTTTTGCAGGCCAATGAAATATTTATGACAGGAATTGTCTGGAAGCAGTCTGGGTGGGTGGGAGTACGTAGAAGAGTCAGTGCATTGTGGGTAGAAGAATTCATCCTAGGATTCGGCCCCTATAAAGTGTGGCAAGGTTGGGGAAGTGAAGTCTGAAAGGGAAGAAGACCAGTCGATCTGAGAACAGAAGTGTCTAGATGGGTGACATTCTGGAGGATCTCAGGGAACTCGTTCCTGGATATGGCTGCCATATTGAAGAAGTGTCAGTGAAGCGTCCAGAAATGGGCCTGCTGTCACTCTGGGCTGTCTCACCGAGAAGCACTGTATCCCTAGTGGAGGAACATAAGGGAGATGCAACCTGCCTATGCCTCAATGTTAGCTTTTACTGCACAAATACCTTCAGAAGCAGCAATTCAGATTGTGTGTCCATCTGTGTCTAATTCAGAACCATAGAGGGTTAGGAGGAGTCCCAAGCTTGATGGATTTGGGACAGCCACAGCCCAGCACTTAGGATGCGACTCTAAAGTGCAAATTACTGTTTTATACATTCATTCCCTACATCATCTTCTGAAAACATGAAGGATGAATTTCTTGAAGGCTCAAAAGACATAACAGTCATATTATGTAGAATACAGTGGTTGGCATTGTGGTTCAAAGCCTTAGGGCTTCAAAATCAAAAGATTTCTCAGTAAGTATTGTGAGTTCTATTTAATACACATTGGTAAAAACGCTCATGCTGTCTTTTTCCTTCTCTTTAAGCACTTTGGGACTCTTTTTCACTTGGTAACTCAGAGAATGGGGGAAACTCAAAGTCCTGGGAAGGGCTGGAAAGCTGGATTTGGAGTCAACAACATGGTGGATAGCAGATTCTGTGTATTTCAGGGCTGACCTGCATGTGGTTGCATATCTCTCTCCACCTGTGGTTTTTAGCTTTTTCTTTAGCCTTTTAAAAAATCTAATATTTAATTTTTTGTTATCTTCAAGTAGTTGCCCAAAAGGATTTCACTTCATCATATCAGTTTATGAGTACAATGAATCTTGATCAGGGTCACCTCACCCATCATTTCCCCTCATCTCACCTAACACCACTCATCTTCTCAAGTCACCTGGCTCCATGTTGGCTAGATCTCATGTGCAGAACCTGTCCGGTTCTGCACACCTTGCCCTGATTTCTTTCCTTTCCCATCAAGCATTTAGGGATTGGTTTCTGCAACATGCACCTAGTAAAGGGATCACATGGCACCTGGAATGGTTACCTGAAGCTCGTTAGTCCTGGCAGAAGCCAGGATTTGGGGGCAGGGATCAAATGGGGGCGTGTTAGAAGTGGACTCCATGTAGAGGTGGTTTATAGCATGGGTGGCAAAAGTGCAGGAGCTAAAGCAGCTGTGGTGGTTTGCAAATTACTTATATTAAACAACTAAGTGATTTGGTATATAATTAAATATATTAGAAATCAAGGGAACCAGATTTCTCACCACTAAAGTGAAGATTATAAACATAGAAAGAAAAGGCAAGAAGGAAGCCTGAGGTGGTAATTTTAAGTTGAAGTGATCAGAATGAATGCAAAGGTTTAAAAAAACAAACACAGAGAGTCATGGAAATAGTCATAATATGCACATTCGAGTATATGCAAATACATAGAGATATATTTCCTATTGGTCAAGTGAAAGAGCCCAGAACCAGGATCCCAGGAGCACGGCTCACTTAGAAAGCCCGAATATGTAGGCCAGCTCTGAATCTATGCCTGCACACTTCAAGCCCACAAACAAGAAAGGTGGAGAAGTAAAAGATGGGCCTGAAAATCTTGTTGCAATAGAGAACAAGCCAAAACCCCATTAATTGTGGGAAGAAGTCACAGACGCCAGCTTGGAGGGGCTCCCACAAGTCAAAAGCAATTTGAGCCTCATATGATTAACAATCATCTCAGGCCATCTAATAAAAAACAATTCAAGGATCAACACTGTGGTTAGGAAAGTAAATGGAGAGAAAAGGAAATGTTTACAGTCAGCAGAAAACTAAGTAATAAAGATAGGCAGAGTTCATTGCTACATGGTTAATATAGAATATATATATGTACATATATATGGTGGTTAATACAGAAAAGAATATTCTTTATCTGTAGGTTCAAATAAGGGATAGAACACTGATATAATTTGGGAGTGTGTCCCTCCAAATTTTAAATCAACTGCAGTCAGAAAAATGGTGATTTTTATTATATGTGTTATATATGTTATGTATATTACCTAAATATTACATTATCTAGTCATTGTTATAAAAGTATAATAACATATTATATATTATGCATTCATATGTATATTAATATTATAAGAATTAATATACTAATATATAACATGTTTATATGTTATATATTATATAATATATGGCATATTATATATTAATATATAAACATATTGTATTAATATATTATATATTATATAGCAATATATACCAATAAATATATATTGTTATATATAATATTAATAATAAATAGATAATGCAATATTTAGGTAATAAGTTAAATAACTTGTTCTATGTTTGACCAACAAGAAAGTAGCTTTGCCAATACCTCTCCAAATGTCAAAGATTCTCACAGACCTGAAACCAAATAATCTTCTAAAGTACTTCTACCATTCATTCTTTCTTTTTTTGCCAGTCCTAGGCTTGAGCTCAGGGCCTGAGCACTGTCCTTGGACTTTCTCAAGGCTAGAGCTCTACCACTTGAGCCTGAGCACAATTTTTGACTTTTTTCTATGTATATGGTACCGAGGAATCGAACCTGGGTCTTCGTGCATAGTAGGCAAGCACTCTACCACTAGGCCAAACTCCCGGCCCCCATTCATTCTTATATTTTATATTACAACATAACCACATGGCTTTTAATTCACTGGATGTATCATATTCTTCCTGATATCCTTCAAAACCCATCTCAGACTTGACCAACTGAAGGAACTGTCCTTTTCTCCTTTGGGGTACTGTAAATGGAAGTTAGTACTTCATACGTGCTGATAATGTGCTAATCACTGAGCTACAACCCCAGTCCCAGTTCTTGTTTTTGGCTGAACCTCTCATGTGCACACACACACACACACACACACACACACACACACACACTTCACATGCTCTATTGACCATAGTTCATTGTCATGGTTCATTATACATGAAGACCTTATGAAACCCAATGCACATGAATCATAGTGCCTTACCCACATAGCAAAGTGCCTTACACACATTTTTTTACAAAATATGAACATGTTTTATTTATACTTAATAAACATTTATCTTAATTTATTTTTAAAGATTTTTATTAACATTGATTTTTACATCCTAATGCAAATGTCATGTTTAACAAACAAGCATTCAGAAAAGGAATCTCTATATGCAATCACTGGCACATAGATTTTAAAACATAATTAAAATAAAGCTGAGGGTTTGTATGTCATAGATATGTATTAATCTATGTAATAAAACATTATGTCTATAGAGTATATAGCCCATCATTATGTCTGTGTAGTTATGTTTGTATCTCCAAGACCATGTCCATAACCTTGGGGACCCAAGTATTGAGTCATTGCTTTTGTACTGTTTGGATCTAATATCCACATATTTAAGAATACCTTGCGCCTTTTGTTTCTTTGGTCATGATTTCTCTCACTCAACATGATTCGCTCTAGTTTCATCCACTTCCCTGCAGATGCCATTATTTTATCTTGTTTGTTGGCGTGTGCGTGTGTGTGTGTGTGTGTGTGTGTGTGTGTGTGTGTGTGTGTGTGTGTGTGTGTATTGTATCCATTCATCTGCAGTAGGGCATCTGGGTTGTTCCCATCGATTGGCTATTGTGAATAGTTGCACAGACATTATTGGCTATTGTGAATAGTTGCACAGACATTATGGTGCTCACACATATGCTGTCATAGTGCCATGCACATATGCAATTTCTTGGTAAACACATTGGGCATGATATCATGCTAATATATCATGACATCTGGTACACACACGTTATGGTGCTTTCCACACATGGATACTATGGTGCCTTACATACACATACCATAGCTTCTTGCACATGTATACATGCTCACACACATGACCAGAAGACTTTATATGTCATTTGGAGACTTGTTTGACCTTATGTCGATCTCTCCTGTCCTAAAAAAGCTCATTGTTTTCCTCATCCCTTTGGACAATGCCTGTTAAATGTATATGTTACAGTAGACACACATGTATTTCTTGACATACAAATATTCCTACTCTTTCCTGAGGAGAATTTTTAGAATGTTTATCAGGAGGATATATGTGCCACTCTCATCCCATTTTCCTTCTAGCAGAATAAATTTGGCTCATTTTCTCAAGCTATTCCAGGAACCAATTTAAGCAGGTGAGAAGGCCTGAGCTAGCATTGCATTTGTGTCAGTGTGGTGGAATGATGGAGATGTGTTGTAAATTTCCCAGGAAGTGCACTCTAAGGAGCCTCAGTTGGTCTGTGTGACTGAGGTTGTCTTTCATCTGGAGGGCCAGCCCCCGAGGATGCATCCCTGTGCTTGAGAATGTTATGGTGCCGTTTTCTCTTCTGTTAAGAGTAGTTCAAGGCACGGTCCATCTCCCAGGGCTGGAGATCTACAAATTATCTTTGATCTTTGGGCCATGGTTTCCTGGCCTGGGTGGATTAAAGAATTAAAGTTAGACACTGGTGGCCCACCATTGCAATCCCAGCTACTCGGGAGGCTGAGCTCTGAGGATCATGGTTTGAAGCCAGCCCAGGCTTCAATTCCCTGAAGTTTTTATAGCCAACTAACCAGCAAGGAACTGGAAATGGAGGAATTAAAGACTCAAAATGGAAGCTTCTGTTATTAGTTTTTATTTACTCTGAGTTGACTACATGTACACACAGTCATGTCCTCCGGTAACTCCTAGTCAAAATAGTGGTTTGGAGTGTGTAAGTTAAATGAGGTCCAGCCACAACCCAGGTAACCTTTAGAATTTTTGGTGAGTGAAGCAGTTGGATTCTGGGGTCTTCTCTCTTTTAGCATGTTATTATTAAATACACAGTCCCTGCCTATAAATGTTCATGCTATTACAGCTCAACCCAGTGAAGATGCCTGAACTAAACAGAACTGTAGTTAAGATAAAGGAAAAAAACAATGGATGCATGTCTTGGTGTGTGAACTTCAGAAGCCATCAGAAAATCATGCACAAGCATTTTAATAGCTGTTGTTTGCTTAAACTCTGCTCATTTGATATTTTAATCATGTTATTGCCATTTATTTGAAGTTGACCTTTCTACCAACTCCTCTGTACCAAAGGATTCACTCTTCTAAAGAGCTGCCTAAGTGTAATTATTCTTTGTGAAATTTTTATGTTTGTTTTTGGGTTTTTGTAGGGCTGGGTGTAGAAGCCAGACCCTTGCACATACTCTGCAAATGCTCTGTCTGAGCCTTACCCCAGTCCTGTCCTACTGTAACTGGAGGATTTTATTTCTATCAATACATTGACACACTCCTTCATTATTAGGACATGGCACTAGTCAGTCAAACTTAAGGAAAATTTTCAGAATCTTAGCATATGGAGAAATGTAACAGGTGCTAGGTCTTGTGACTGTTCATTGGGTTGGCCAATGCCCTGGTCTTGTTATTCTGGCAATCAGGGAACCTGCCTCTGTCTGGCAATCTGTTGTTTTAGGATTACTTGAAAGGAAATGTAGTATGTTGTTAAATGTCCTACTATACATAGACTAGTTAAGAGAGCCTTGAACGTATATTTTCTTTATACTATTCATTGCCTAGGATGCAGTTACCCTACTGACTTTGGTGAACACATATGAAAGGATAATTTTTGACTCTTCCCCTGTAACCAGGACTTCCTTTCTTGCATGTACAAAGCCCATATGACTTTCATTTCGAACTGCAGCTTTGCACTCCAGACTCTTGGCATCCCTCATGCACATCTTTAGTTTCAGAACCCATGACTATCTCTCCTGTGGCTCAGTGGCCTTCATAATCAGGGTCTTTCTTCCTTTGCTCCATATCTTTAAAGTCTGGTTATGTGAACTCTTTCAAAAAAAATCTCTAAGCTTAGTGCAATCTGACCTTGCCTTATCTTTCCATTTCTTTGATAAACCATTATGGCCCATACTCAATACTTTAGTATATGGTGATGAGTAAAAACTTAATATTTTTAAAGTAATGATGAAGATTTCTACCAGATTGATCCATTTAATATTCATAGATAACACAACAGCAATTATTTTTAAATGTTTCTCTTACATATATACTAAAATAAAGTATATATATATATGTAAGTATGTGTGTATGAGTATGTGTGTATGTGTGTGTGTGTGTGTGTGTGTGTGTGTGTGTGTAGGTAAGGGTGGGAGGGGGGATCTGTCACTGGATTGTTACCCAGTCTTTTTATGCTTTAGTTACTTTTTTTAGATAGCATCTCACATGTTTTTTTTTGCCTGGACTGTGAGTCTTACCCATGCTTTCTGTGTGGCTAGGATCTCAGGCAAACGTGCATCTAGATGCATAAAATATTTTCATTAATACTTTAAAATGTCCAATTTTTACAATTAAATCTTTCTGTAAATACAACTGGGGTTTTATTCATGGATCCTGTGATCTTCATACCATTTCCTGGGCAATAATAACCTTTTCCTCACAAATGTTAGTGCTTTATTTTCCACAAACTATATGACGAGGGGTTTTGTGGTCCTATCTTATCTAATTCATCAGTCATGTTTGTGCAATCTTCATTTCTAGGAAGCACAGTGAATATTTGAAGGGCCACAGTGTCTTGGGCCGACATGCATTGAGCCGTCCTCTGAGTCATGCATACTGTTCCACACACTGAAAGTCCCCAGGACCCAGTGATAAACTAGAAGGAAGCCTGGTACTGGGTACACTGGTAAACAAGGGATTGACCCAAGCATTAGTCATTTTCAACCCCAGTGTGTGCAGAGCACAGGTTTCAATAGCAAGAAATCAGTTATTTGTAGCTGAATAACAAGTTTGAAAGGACTCTACAATGGGGATGCTATGAATGAGACTTGCAAGAACATTTGTTTGTTGGATTTGTTTTCTTCATAACGTCTGCTGGCCTCAGATTTACAGTCCTTCTGACTCAGCCTCCTAAATGCTCAGATTAATAACATGAACCACCCTGCCCAGCTCAGAAGAGAATTGAAAACGCATTCTTATCTGCATGCTAGTTGGGAGGAGAAACAAATTGAGGATACAAGGAAATCATAGTGAGATATAAGGCAATCAAGTCCTGGGGAAACAAGAACTTAGTTCCCTGCCTAGGCAAAATGGGTGTTTTCTGAGGCTACAAGACTGGGCATCATCAGCTCAATGCTTCTAGAAATTAAACTCTGGGAGCAATGTGGAAGCTTGACTGGCAGAGGGGCATCCTGAGACAATTATCAGGATACTGTTATAGGCTGTACAGGCTAGACTGGGCCTGTCTTTGTGTACCTTAGTATAGTTTCTAATTAGCCATCTAATTTTGTTAAAAAAAAATCTAGACCGATGAGCATGGTCTCAGCTAGTGTCTCTCAAAATCTATAGAATGTCATAGATGCCAGATGTTATTTTGTGGTCAAATAAATTTGAGAAACACAGCTCAATACATTCAAATCATTTGTTCTACTTCAGATCTTCTCAAGTCTTTTAGGATAATAATATGAATTAGGAGTTTCTAACACCTTTTTGTGCCATGTGATTATACTGGAGATTTAACTCAAGGCCTGAATACTAATGCTTAGCTTTTTCAAACTCAAGTCTGGAAGTTTACCACTTGAGTCACAGATCTACTCTGGCTTCTAGGTGGTTAATTCAAGATAAATGTCTCATGGACTTTTCTCCCTGGGCTGCTTTTTTTGAACTTGATACTAAGATCTCAGCCTCCTGTGTAGCTAGGATTAAGGCATAAGCTACTCGTACCAGACTTTCTAACACTTTTTTTCACCAGACTATTTTCCTTGTCTTACTTTTACTGCACAGCGTTCTGAAGATTTCAGTTGAAATGAATATTCTTTATAAAACAATGATCAAAACAAAAAAGAAAGTTTTATTGAAAAGATGGCCTCTGAATGATATATCAATTACTCTATGACCTACCTGTTCATTTTATATACACTTTATTATGCTCTTCAAAAGTCTCATTGTTTCTGTGATGACAGTATATGAACATTAAATCTACAAGGCAAGTTTATAGCTTAGTACCTCAGTGCCTGACTCTATTTCAAATGAAAATCAGAGCCCAGCCCTGGAGCCTGTAGCTGGGTTTTACCACAGCAGGTGGTATGATTGCTTTTGCAAGCTATGTTCATTTCATTCTTCAGTACGTGTATGCCATAAAATGTCTCTTTGGGGACCACAAAGCACAAAGCTTAGGCTGTTGACTCAAAGCAACAGCAAATTGGACACTTAATGAAATCCACAGGTGGGAAAAGCCAAGTTCTGGCTTTTCTCCGCTGTATTGTGTGCAAGAAACTGAGCTCACATCGGAGCACATTACCTTTCTTTAATAACTTTTTTCTTTTTTTTTCTTTGATAACTTTTTACTTAGCCTCATCCTATATGACCATGTATACATAGCTTTTGAGCTATTATGACCCTATGCTGGGAGAATTCTGGACATATACTAATAGTTATAAATGAGGAAAAACATGGAGCCTGTGTTTCTTTGGGTCATGCTTACGTCACTTAATATGAATGAACTCCAGGATATGGAAACAAGAGATTTATATTTGTGATTGTTGTTCTTAATGTACTATGTGAAGCTATTTATTTTTTATTCTTTTCCCCTTATGGTTTATCTCATGTTGTTACTATATCTGAATATGGTACCTGATATATTATATATGGTTTTATTTGTTTATTTGAAAAAGGGAAAGGAAGAGAGAAACAAGATGAGTGGGAGGGGGTAGGGGAAGGAAATTGGTAAAAAAAAACGTGTTCAAGAAGTAATGTACCCATTACCTGATGAATGTAACTATAACCTCTCTGTACATCACCCCAGCAATTTAAAAAAAGAACTTTTCCCCACAACTTCACTTTCTTTGTGAATTTCATGAAGTGCCTCAATTATTTTGCACAAAGATGCTTTAATGATATAATGTTGCTGGGTGCTGATGGCTCACACCTATAATCCTAGCTACTTGAGAGGCTAAGATCTGAGAATTGAGATTTGGAACCCAAATCCAGGTAGGAAAGTCTGAGGTTCTATTTCCAATGAACTAGTAAAAAGCCAGAAGTAGAGCTGTGGCTCAGGTGAAAGAGCACTAGTCTTGGGCAGGAAAAAAAAAAAACTAAGGGGGAATGCCCAGGCCCTGAGTTCAATCCCCATTATTAGTGCGTGCATATACATACATACACACATATAAATACATGTACACTCATATACTCATTGGGCATTTTTTCCAAGTTAAACTGCAGATAAGAGTCTCTACAACTTTTGTGCTCAGGCTAGCTTAGAACCAGGATCCTCAGATTGAAGCCTTCTAAGTAACTAGGATTACAGGAGTGCGCTATCAGAATCTGGCAGGGTTTTCTTTTCCATATGTGAATGACAGGTAAAGATACCTAACTCTATTCAGGATTAATTAGATTAAATATCTCTTATTTAGCCTAAACAAAGTACTCAGGAAGTAGAGATCTTACTCAGATATTTTTATTGTGTAAATGTTAATAGTGGTCATCTCCAACTGATGAAGGTCATGTTATTTATTATTCTTTTAAATACAGATAATGTCAATGAGTATAAAATGCAATCACACAAAGTGGATATAAATACATATTTAGTCAGCCCTCTGTACCTACAAGTCCCATAGTTGTGACTCAACCACCACAGACTGAAAATACTCAGGGAAAAAAATTACATCTGTGTTGAACATCACAGACTTTTTCACTTCTCTAAGCAATACAGTTGCGTTCAATAGTATTTGCATTGTTCCAAGTCATTTAGAGAAGAGTTAAACAAAAGGATATGCATGACAGTCATTCACAAATACATATATACTATTTGCCCCTGACTTTTGATTCATGTCCCTGATCAAGTTTTATCTCTGATGAACATTTCCTTCTTTGATGTTCTATTGTTTTTTTGACAGTCTTGGGGCTTGAATCTCAAACTTGTTTTGATTTGCACTTCTTTTATGGCCAGAGATGTCAAGAGCATTTCTTTATGTGTCTATAGGCCATTCTTATTTCCTCTTCAGAGAAGTTTCTCTTTAACCTACCTTTCTTTGGGGATTTATTTTTGAGATTTAATATTTTTAGCTGTAGGTATATTTAGATATGAGGACTCTTCTTATCCTAAATTGAATATTCTTCCCTGAGATTGGAAGAATTAATCGAGGTCTACCTGTCTTTGAATAATATGAGAAATAATAGCAACTTAGACACAAAATAATCATGTGATCCCAGATTAGAGGATGGATTTCATGTCTTCTCCATTTTACCTGTTGGCTTTGATTTACATTTAGGATAAGGTATTTTCTAGCTGCTAACATCTGTTTTGTTGTTAATTGCTTCACCTACATCACAAGCAGTCGTATTCTTACTGCTCATGTGCCTTATTTAACAGCAATATAATTGGCTAGCATTCATTAGGAGTAACCATTGACTTAGAGTTCTTTGTAGTTCTTCAACTACCGTGAAATGCTGGGATCTTCCTGAACAATCGATTTCATAAGATGCCAAAGTCAGTGCAAAGCTTTCTGAGACTTACTGGGTAGAAATTGAGCACCTTTGACTTGAAATCATTAAAACTGAATAGAATAATACAACTATAAGAACTTACTAAATGTCCTCTTCTCATTTTTTTCCTTCATAGCTTAAAAGGAGCTGATGCTGGCAATGGCATCAGGGTGTTTGTGCCTGATATTGGAATGTTCATTGCAAGTCTGACCATCTGGCTTGTGTGCAGAAACATTGTTCAGAACCCAGAGACAGAAGAAGCAGCACAGTATAATTCAGAGTGTGAAGAGGAAGAATTGGTAAGTCTGACTCCATGTGTCTTTCTTCTTTGAATGATAGGGCTGTGATTCATCCTTCTTTGAATGATAGATACATAGAACAGGACAGTAAGAGCTAAAGGGGCAGAGCAGAGGATGGCCAACTATGCACTGGCATGAATGGCCCTGCCAAAGGCATCGCCCCAGACACATGTCCTCTCCCAGACCTCAGAGATGAGGAGACAGATACAGGAGACTTGACATTAGCCCTTCACGAGGCCCTCAGCAGCTAGGAGCCAGCATTCACCCCACGGTTCTTCATCACACCCAAGCAATTGCATTGTATTAGTTCAAGTGCCCAACACCGAAAAGTCATGCACAGAATTCTGACCCACTTGGTCTGGAAACCTTAGTTATTGCAAAATACTCAGCAAAGAAGTCGCATCTAGTGGGTTTTAGTGAAAGAAAATATTAGTTTTCCCTTGAAGTTTTCCCCTGTATCTTGCCCCTCCAAGTTTTATTGCCTTGGTTAAGTGATTTTGAAGATGACTAATAATTAAATATAATCCTATACTTTTAAAGGTATGAGAACTTAAAGAGTGGCACAAATAATGAGTGAACTGTGTGTTTGTTAGCTTGTGGAAAGGTTTCAGACACAGCTGTTGGACCAGAAATGTGTTCTTGTTTCTGTCATGGTGTGTGGGAACAGGTCAGACACCTGTCACAATGTCCTGGGGCTTGCTCTGGAATACTGTTACATGATAATAATAACTTACTATGTCACAAAATCTGAGGTATCCCTCATTTCTACAAAGCCATTGAGCTTTTTAACACAGAGCTTAAATTGACAAAGAAAAAAGTTATTTAAAAATACTTAGACTAGATATTTGACACAAGATACAACTCCCAGATGTTTTTAGTCACAGGTTGTGGGGAGAAATTAAACATGTAAAACTAAAATTAATTGACATTGTTTGCTTTAATAATGTAAACCGCTAAGAAAGAGCTAAAGGAAGAAGGGTTTCAATTATATTAAATGATTTGTCCTTCATAAAAAGGCAGAAAATTGCCTCATATGCTTTAAAGGAAAGTAACTAGTAAAGGAAAGATATAATTCCATCTCATCCTATTGAAACTAGAAACTCTATTGCCATAAACTTTATGAGTTGAAGATATGGAATCATATTATGTGTCGATATTCTGCTGTTTTTAGGGCAAAAAGCTGCAAAGTGTAAAAGACAATTAAAGCAAAGCAGCTTCTGAGGAGATTTTTTTCCCTCAAGTTTACAACTCCTAAAATCGGAGAAAGCTATAAAAGTGATTTGTTTTTGACTTTACAATTTTAAGACAGGGAACTAAAATGTTGAATATCTGGTTTTACATTTGGATTTTACACTATGTACAGTGTTAAGATTCTTTTTAATCATTACTAATTGTCCCTAGTTTGGTGGAAATAAATCCATTAACTCAGGTTTGGTTTGGTCAACTTCCAGCTTTATGCTAGCTAATTGGAGATATGAGTCTCTCAGATTTGTCTGCCTAAGCTGGCTTTGAACTCAGATCTTCAGATATTAGCCTCCTAAGTAGCTAAAGTAACATGTGTGAGCAATCTAACTCGTAACTCAGGTTTTGCAAGCTTAGGACATTGTATTATTAAGAGATGATAATTTGTCAGTTATTTTCCTATCACAGTTGGAGTTGAAAAATATTCATGTTGATTGAGTTATCTAGCAATGATGGTTGTGTCATATTTCAGACAACTGTTGATTCTCTTCTTTGCTACACAGTGGAATGATCCCATCTCCACACCAGAAAAAAACAAAGGCATTAATCACTTAGCACATAGTTGTCACCAATACCAAAGAAACTGTCAAACAAAGCCACTACCCCTTCATACCCTTCTAAACACCCACCCCCACAGTGCTTGCTCATTTTAGTAGCTTAAAAGTTGCTGTTTCTTTATGCCGTTCTTTGATTTGAGAGGTAGTGGGGCAATTTCAAAGTTGGGCTCCTCTAAGACTTACAGAAGCTTAGAAGCTTAATTTGGACAGTGTTTTTGAGGTGAAACAAGTGATCTGTGCCAATCATAACAGATCAGTGAACTACAAGACTTCTTATAAAGACAACATTCATCGTTAATCATAGACTCTGTTTGGCTTGCCAAGGCTAGGGAAATACTTGCTGACCCCCAGAAAGGCAGTTAAGCTCTGAGTGAGGGTTTTACCTCTAGAGAACACATTAATTCTTTCTGGAGAGCATGGGTTAATTCTCAAATCATGTTTCCTCCTGGACCATACCCCATTTTTATGTTTAGGCTTAAATATCCAAAACTTATGTATTATTAATTACATTACCTAAAGATAACAAAATATTCTAGACATCTTTCATTTCCAGCTTTGAAACTACTATGGCAAATAGCGGGGCTATTTTCCTCCTCAACTAAATTATAGATACTAATTTTCCATTTTCTTGGCCATTCCAGTCCACTAGATAACTTAAGAGAAACAAGATGCTAGGTGAATTCTTCCCAATTAATCTACAGGGAAATAATTCCTGCTTGTAACAATCTGGACTTGAGTCTGAAAGGAATGGGAACACACAGCCAAAATAAGCAGAAGAATTTATTTTATTTTTCAAGGGCCCAACATACTTCCTCTTGCTTATAACTCTTGGCTTTTACACTCCAGAATGTTTGGTTTTTGAGGATGCTGGAAGAATAGTGTTTGCTGGCATTGTTTCTTCTTTCATTTATCTCAGTGGAGAAATGGCAAGATTAATCCTCTGGAGCCCAAGAGAATTCTTTTCCAGCTGTAGCACTGTTTTAAAGTAGCAGCTAACATCAGGACAGGATTGCTGTCTTTGGGTCTTGGTTGATGTGATAAGGAAGCTTTGAGAAGTGTTCACCAATCCCAGGCTTCTATGGAAAGTACCTGGGAAAAGTGGAAGCCACAAAGCCATCTCAGTTGCCTTTGGCTTGCTCTGAAATTGCACAGAAGACAGACCTAAGCAAAGTACCCCATCTCTCACCTCAAAGAAGTTCTATCTGGATAGACATGATTCATTTCCTTTGTGTGTTTTCATTCAGAAACAGATTCACCAGTCAGAGCCAAAAAAATAGGTTATCCTCCAATATTTTGCTTATAAAACTTTATATTGTGAAAGCAAAATTAGGTAGAAAGTGTTATCTCGCAATGAAACAATACTAGACTGATGTCATGTGTATGTTGCTTTATTTGCAACCATGGTTTTGAAGCCTGATGTTTTTAAGCAAATAAAATTTCACGTGTTTTTAAACCACATTTCTGACAGATTCAGTTTTTTATCCAGTAGCAATTACAGTCATATCTTGCTTACTTAGATGTATCTTTACAAAGTTTCTTTAAATTCAATTAACTTTGTATCTTTAAATAGTTATTCAAGAGGATTCCAATTCATGATGTTAATTTATGTGTATATTGTGTAATAATCAGTGTCTCCTCTTCCCTCCTTCTTTTTTCCATCTAGTCCAACCCCGCCTAACCCTTCAAGTCATCGAAATATATCTTTTTAATAGCCAGACAAATCAAACAAATAGAAACATGAAGTATAAAGCATATACTCTTCCAGGTGTCCTTAGTTCACTTGGCAGCCATCCTAGGCAGAAAAGTGTGTTCGATTATCTCCAAAAGCCAGCCCAGGCAGAAATGTCTATGATACTTCATCTTCAAAATAAACAACAAAAAGCAGTGATGGAGGTATGGCTCAAGTAGGAGAGCAAGCAGAAGGCCTTGATACCAGCAAAAGTTCAATTAATTGCCAACATTTGGGGGGGTGCAGAATTTAGACCCTGCTAATGTTCTTGGCAAGCTCCTTCTGAATCTCAGGTTTTGCCCTCTGCTCTCTTATCTACCACACCTCTTGGGCTGTGGTGACATCTGAGATAAATGACCAACCACGCTGTGCTTTCTACTTCAGCTTTCAGACCTTAGTTAATGTTTCTTTACAGAGGAAAAAATGAGCAAGAAAGGGAGAAATCAGTCTTTATTGATGCCTTCTAATTAGGCATTATACATTTTCTCCATTCCAACCTGAGATTGCCTCTGAAGCCATTGGCTTTAAATTTCCTAGACCTGCTTTTCAAGTAGACAAAGCAATTATTTGCAACATGGAACCATTCAGGGCAGTGAAGAACTGGATAGCTGCCCAGGTGTCTTGCAAATCTTGCATTTTATGACTTGTGCCGAATGAAAACCTGTCCTGTGATTGTTCTAGGGAGGATGTTATTTCCAGGAAAGAAGAAATAAAGGAAGGAAGATAGGAAGGAAGGGAGGAAGGAAGGAAGAAAGGAAGGAAGGAAGGAAGGAAGGGAGGGAGGGAGGGAGGGAGGGAGGACAATTACAAAATATTTTTGTCTTATTTTATCCATTTATTGGCCATGTATAACAGTACCTGTTCTCTGCCTTTATCAAGGAATCAAAATGTCAAAGGATTTTTTAGTCCGTAAGGAGATTTCTAAAACAATATTTTTACAAATTCTTAAGAGTATTTTCTTCTGTTCTTGGAATAAATGATAGGTGACTTTATTCAGCAACGTACAAAAACAAAGTATCTGCATGGAAACTTAGAGAAGTTACAGAGTTCCGGGTCCCTTCATGGCAGATTCTGATCTCCCACATGAGCTTCCCAGAATACCAGCTATTGCTGTACCTGCTTTGTTAAGATCATAACCTGTCGTTATTCTCCATACTGCTCTGCATTGGTAATTAGCACCTCTCTCACACTAAGTCTATGAGGATGAGGATCCTTACTATCTTATTCTCTGTTGTAGACTGGAACATGACAAAATCAATGAAAACTGCACACTTCGTACAGCTCATATGCTTACCAAGTTCATTGACGAAACACTAACTGATTCACACAGAAGCTTGTTCAAAGCAATCCAAATATAAACTGAAGGAATCAAAGAACAAGAATATGCCTTAGGTCAAGTGTGGCTCAAAAGTTTTTAGCTCCAGAGATATGGGGTGCAGCTATATGTTGGCAGGCCTATTTTTGCTTGTTTTTTGGTTGCAAAGGCAATGTAAAGAGGGGTTACAGTTACATATTAAGGTAATGAGTACATTTCCTTTTAAATAGTATTACTCATCCCTCATATTCTCCCTTACCCTCTCCCTAGGACTCCCCTCCCCCCAAGTTTTAAAGTTCATTTCCAACATGGTGTCAGTATCACTGTTGAATTGGTTTACCCCTTGTCTGTGATTACCCTTCTCTTTCCCAAATCAGATAAACTTATACACAAGACAAAAGGGTATCAAAATCAGAAACCGTAACCACGAGAAATAAACCAGAGGAGAAAAAAAATGAAATAACTGGGAGAGAGAGAGGGAGAGAATAACCACGAAAACTGTTCTTTCCATATCAAAGAAATCATTTTGATTAGTATCATTTATGTGGTCATAAGTACATAGTTTTTGAAATATTCTGAACCTCTATTAAGACTATTCTAGGCATACACTATTACAAATGAGGGAAACCATGGAGCCTATGTTTCTTCGGGTCTGGCTTACTAGACCTAATATGATTTTTTCTAAGTCTTTCTATTTTCTTACAAATGGGGCAATGCCATTCTTTCTTAGTGAAACATAGAATTCCATTGTGCATATATATTTTTTGATCCATTCATTTACTGAGAAACATCATCTGGCTTGATTCTATATCTTAGCTATGGTAAACAATGCTGCAATGAACATGATTGTGCTGGTAGCTTTAGTATGGTCTGGTTTGTGATCATTTAGGTAAATGCCCAGGAGTAGGGTTGCCAGGTTATAGGGGAGCTCTTTGTTTAGTCTTTTTTTCCTAGTCGTGGGGCCTGAACCCAGGACCTGAGCATTGTCCTTGGACTTTTCTCAAGGCTAGAGCTCTACCACTTGAACCACAGCACCATTTCCAGTACCGAGGAATCAAACTCTACCACTAGGCCAAACTCCTGGTCCCTGTTTAGTCTTTTGAGGAGCCTCCATACTGCTTTCCAGAATGATTGAACCAGTTTTCACTCCCACCAACAATGTAATAGTTCCCTTTGGCCACATCCATGTTAGCATCTGTTGTTATTTTCTTTCTTGATGGTGGCTATTATCAAGAAAACCTTATCACCTGTGGTGAGATTGAATCTCAATGTTGTTTTGATCAGCCATTCCCTAGAAGCTAAGAACATGTTATTCATCCAAAGAGGAGTTCACTTACTAGACATTTCTTCTGTATGGTTCCCACTATGTGTCAGGCGATCTGCAACTGATATCTAACAAGGATTATCTTTATTCTTTTTTATTTACTTGCCAAGAATTTTTTCCTCATTAAAATCACATCAACTTTGGGAATAAGTCAAGTAGAGCTTTCCAAATCCCTGCAGACAGGTCCAATCCTTTCCACTCACAATGTCCTTAGGATCTTACATTTCAACTTTATTGAGTTATATATACTTGGCTTATTTCCCCTGAGTACTAGATATTCTGTGAAGGTTCTCTGTCTCTGTCTCTCTCTGTCTCTTTCCCTCTGCCTCTGCCTCGCTTCTCTCCTCACTCCTCTCTCCTCTCTCCTCTCTCTCTCTCCCTCTCTCTCTCTCTCTCTCTCTCTCTCTCTCTCTCTCTCTCTCTCTCTCTCTCTCTATATATATATATATATATATATATATCCTTATTGCAGAGGTGATATCCAGTGGGGTTGTAATTATATAAGGCTAGTAATGAGTACATTTCTTTTAAGACAGTGTCACTTCTCCACTCTTTCCTCATTTTCTCCTGACTTTTTTCCCTCAGGGGGTGGGGAGGAGGGAAATGGGTGAAAACATGGGAGGGGGTAACAATATTCAAGAAGTAATATACTCATTTCCTTACAAATACAACTGTAACCCCTCTATACATCACCCTGACAGTAAAATAAAATTTTAAAAAAGACAAAAGGTACATAAATCATAAACAGCAACAAAAGAGAAAAAATAGAATAAAAAAGAAAAAACACCTGGTATATTATATATGCATTTATTTGTTTATTGAAATAGAGAAGGGAAAGGGGAAAACAAGATGATTGGGAGGGGGAGGGGTGATGGAAACATGGGAAAAAACATGAGAAGTGGTGTTAATATGTGAGAAGTAATGCACCCACTACCTGATGAATGGCTGTAACCCCTCTGTACATTACCCTGACATTAAAATAAATTTAAAAAGAAAAAATAAAAGAAAAAGAAGAAAACAACACAAAAAGTAAAATAAAAATTCTTTTGTTTTCAATTTCATAAGCTTTATTTTATATGATCATATACACATAGCTACTGAGCTTTCGTGGTCCTCTCCTAAGGATGCCCTCCAGGCTCTCTTTTCTACTGCATCCTGAACTCAAGATTTCAATTGAAGTAGAGGTTGTGCTTGATAATAAGGTGATGATAGGAGGATAAGTATTGGAGGAGTGAGAGGATGGATGGATGGATGGGTGGATAAATGGACTGGTAAACAGGTGGATTGGTGGGTGGGTAAGTATATTAATGGATGGGTGAGTGGATGGCTGGCTAGCTGGCCGCATGTATGAATGGGTATACAAATGGATGGATAGATGGGTAGATGAATGGAAAGACAAACAAAAGGATGGACAGAGGATAGATGAATTTGTAGGTAGATAGGTAAGTGGATGGATGGATGGATGGATATGGATGGGGAAGAAGGGAAGACTGTTGGACAAACAGCTTTAGCTACACTCAACCTTTATACCTTTATAACACATGTGTAAAGATATTTTTAAATGTTTCTTAATTTATTACAAATGATTATATGAGTTATGTGTTATGTGTCTTTCAGGAAACTTTTGAGACCAGAAAGACTTGTCTATTGTCAGAAGACTGCTTTTGTCTTCACTTTTTTTTTTTAATTTCCAGAAAAGCACCAGGATGTGGGATGTGTCATGTAAAAGGGCCAAACTTAGATACTTCCTATAAGAGAAAATAGATTTAAAGCAAGAAGTGTTACTCTGGGGCCAAAATAGGTCCTACAGCTATGAACTTTCAGGTTTAAAGGGTGTGTGCTAGAAACAGGACTGTCAGGACTTACGGCTAACAATCTAGTTGGTCCATGTCATCTTAGTCTGTGCCTGTCTTTTATTAAACTCTCATTGCTCTCTATATGGAGTTTGAAAGAGAAACCTACATATTCACTTTTCCAGGTGGAATAGGCAAGTAATAAAACTGCCTTTATAAGTATGGAAAAATAATCTTCCCCAAAGCAAGTCTAGCCAAAGAACATAATATTTGCTTCATCTGTGAAATGCTGTCACGTTAGGCTTGCATAACACACGTGATCACTCACAAATAACTCTGCCTTCCTCTCTCCTACTTCTTGCCTTCTCAGAGAATACTGGAAAGGCCATTTGTTGTCTGCTGTATGTCTCAACACCGTTGCCTCCCTTTCTTTGGCTCATCTGTTGAGATGAGCCCATTCTGCTAAGATAAATTGTTAACTTTTAATAACAAACAATGCATAAACAATGGTGACACTTGAGAAAAATGCTCCCTATATCTCCCAGTCTTTTTGGCTCATTATATGTGAATATGATAAACTTCTAAAGAAATGTTTTAAAGTTTAGTTTTCACCATAGGGAAAAAGAAACAGATTTCCATCAAACATAAAGCTTTCCTCTGGAGTCAGAAGTGTCACTGAAGCCTAAAGAAGGTTACAGAGACTTCTTCAGAATATTTTCTCAGGAAGGGAGTTTGCTGAGCTTTTGCTCAAACAAGTTGTATTCCTACCGTGCTTGTTGTGAATTCCACTCCATTGTAAGATTCACCAACAACAGCTCGGGTATAGGGTCCAGCATGGCCACCAAGGGGCTTTTTCATCACATGCTCCTAGAACCCAATCCCATAATGCTCTAGGAGGTCTGTTTGAGCTGGGTGAACCTTGCTTCTGACCATCCCCAAATGGCCCTTCTTATTTTAGTATTTGTTCCTCCTAAGATGGGATTATATAGTGTTAGGGATATGGAAACATGAATGCTTGGGTCTTACCAAAAATAATTATGTCCTCTGTGTCAAAAGATTAGAAAGGACAGCTTGTAGTAATTAGGGTGAGATGTGAAAGCTGATTTGTAGTTAGGCTCTTATCTGGATACAGAGAAAAAGAAGCTTTGTATGAAGCTAATTCCACAGCACTATATAAAATGAGAGTTCTACCCTGCTGGGCATACATGGCTCATGCCTGCAATCTCAGCTACTCAGGAGGCTGAGATCTCCTAAAGCAGGGGATCAAAGCTTGGAATCAAGGATGTTTTGCAGTATTCATGGTGTTTTTTAAAATTTATTTGTAGTTGCTAAGAGCATTTATAATATTTATAGCATTCAATTTGCTATATTCTTGATTAAGTCATGGTATAATCTCATCAAGTCTTGCACTTTTAGCACAGCTATTAGCTGAAATGCTTATTTCTTTGTATTGAGTATATTTAAAATAATCTCTTTTAGCTATTTTGAAATACACAATACATTGGTAAATACAGTGGCCCACCACAGTGTACCATCTGTAACTAGAAAACTTTCTCCTACTCAAGTGTTACATTATACCGTTTGGCCAGTCTCTCTTCTTTCTCTGCACACCTCCCTACCCTCGCAGCTGACAAACACGATTCCACTCTGTGGAATCAACTTAGGAGGTTGACATTAGATTCCCCTATGCTGTGTGAGATCATACAGTGTTAGTCTTTTCAAGCTTGGCTTATGTCTCTTAGTATAAATCCTCTGGGCTCATCCTGTGTCACAGACGACAGGATTTCCTGTGGAGAGCAGCAGCTTTTTAAAAGCGATGAAACAAAGGACTTTAAAAATGTCTTTCTGTGCGCCTCAGATTTTGACAAGGCTAATAAGTCTCCAAGCTTTTTCATTTGACTCTTTAAACTGTGTAGGGTTCACTTCGTTGTACATAGCTCATGGAACCAAGGGAATTAAATCTTTGTATCCAGCTACTTCTTGTTGGCTTAAAGACCAAGTTGTAGTTTTCAGCAGGGACAGATGGAGACTCCAGCAAGCAAGATTTCTGTTAGTAAATACGACGGGGTGAGTCTCTGCTCTTGGAGGGCTCCTGTTTACATATCAGCAGATGAATCACTTAGAGGGAAATCCTGTGGGCATCGAAGCCAGGCCAATGGAGGTGACGAATGATAGTTTTGCCTCCCATCATCTGCGACAGTAGGGAGTTTCAGAGCCCACCTCACTCTGTTCTCTCTCCCAGCTTAGGGTTTCAAAACCATTTCTAAAAGGGGACCCCAGGAATGTGGTATAAAACTAACAAATGTCTCAAGTACAGTGTGGTCTGTTGATAGAAATCACAGGGAGAAATACCCAGGAGAGGTCAGCCCAATGCATATGTGTGACCTCACTAAGGCTCCTGGACCAGACTTCTATTTGATTTCATCTACATCCGTAGCCATTCTGTAATTGAATCATAAGTCATTTGATAGGAAACTTTGCAGTGTGTTAACTTAACCCAGGAGGCCCTGGATGTGTTCTTTTTTTCCTTCCTCTTCAAAGGAAGTGAGGAAAGAGCTGAAACAAACTTCCTACCAGGAGAGAGACCTTCCCTGTGTCACTCCTCTAGGCACCAGGAAAGTGATGCTATACAGACTGGATTCTGATAGTGATTCTGCCTTAAGTGTGAGGAAAGGGGGCCTCTAGCAGGGAAGGCAAAGAGTTCTCCAGTTCCAGAGGCAAAGAGTTTGTAGGTTCTGGTTCCCTATATCTTTCCCTGCATGATCTGCTTCTAGGCTTCTAGGAAGGTCAGGTGGTCTCAGGTGGGCAGCATACAGGTGAGCCACCTCTAAATTCTCTCTAAGGGAACCCCACAGAGCCCTCATGTAAAATCTACCAGTGTGCCAGGGAATCCCAGATGGACCATTTCTGTCCAACCCACTGTGCTAGCTGCTGGCTTGGTAGTTCCAGACAGAACTTCGAAACAGTCTTCTAGATGCTCTATCTCAACAAAAGATATAAAGACAGGAATGACTTGGGCTCTCTACCTGCCATTCCCACCTCAGGTTTGGCAGCTTGACTGCCAAGCCATACTCTGTAGATTCTCAGCTTCAACTCAACTCCCCCCCACACCCCCAAGCATCATCTGCTCCACTTCTGATTGCTCCTTCCCACTCATGTTCATTCCAGGCAACCACTAGAGAACAGAAGTACTTTGTAAAATGAAGCCTACCATATCCTTTATTAGAGCCCAAAGTCCAATCAGAGCAGGTTCAAGAGGAATTATGCATGGACACATGGAATAAATATCTACCCAAAATTTTTGGAAAATTTCATTTGGGAGTTAGAATACTTGTGAGAGAGGGGTGTATGGCTAAGGCCAGAAATCAGGGAATATTGTTTCTTAAATGGAGCGATCTGAGAGAAATGGAGACCAAGTAAGACAGGACTGAAGTGTCAATGACTAGGCTGTACTTCCACCTACTGTCTGAGGCATGTACAGCTTGCCTAACTCCAAGAGGAAGGCCGAGGGTATGGGGTATAGGCAGCCAGAAGAGAGGTAATCTGATGGACTAGACACAGCTTTCTCATCTTCCCTCTGTGAAATATAAAGCATGGCCAGCCAGTGAGAATTAGAGGAATGAAAATGTAGGAGTCGTACTCTGAGGGAGTGGGAGAGGTTATGGCATGGGACACATTCCCTTCCCTCGGGGCACTCCATAGAGCCTTTGGCCATCTCCCTCATCTGCCAGGAATGCTGTCCCCTGGGACCTCCATATGGCTGGTGACTTTGTGACACTCAGGTCTTTGCTTAAATTTCACCTCCTTGGGAAGGCCCTCCCTGGGTTAGAAACCTAAGTCATAGTCATGTCATGCTACGTGACTTTTTTGAGTAGCATTTATTCCTGAGATGCTTAACTTGTTGGCTTATCTTTTAGTTGTTTACATTTTTGTTGCTGTATCTCTTCATACACACACACACACACACACACACACACACACACACACATATAAAGGGGGGGACAGGGGACTGGCCTTATATGTATACAAGCATTGTTGTAAAAAATAGCATGAGATATTTTTTCTGCTTCAGGGGAAAAATATAAAAGCAGTGATCTCTTAATGTTCACAGTTACTAGTTCCAAGATCCCTTGTGGATAGCAAAGTAGGTGGATTCTCAAGTCTCTTACCTAAAGTGCATAGAAATGTGCATCTCCCCACATGCTCTTTAAACACCCCTAGATGGCTTCTAAGTTCAAGTACAATGCAAATACCATAAAAATGGTTATTATATTATATTGTTTAGAGGGAAATGTTTTGTGTATTCAGGATAGACATGGTTCTCTTCAAGTTTATCTCTACTGTGCTAAGCTAAATCCATGGATGTGAATGAAACACAAGTACACAGTTCCAAATACTTGCAATAGAACAGAGTGGAATCCAGTTTACCCGTGTGAACAGGAGTCAGCCCAAGATGAGGTCCTGTTGGGGTGTATGTGTACATGTCTATGCACATATGCACATGTCCAAAAGGTGTGTGCATTTGGTGATAATGTGCAACGGTGTGTACATGCATGTTGGGAAAATCTGTGTAAGTATGTGAGGTGCATCTGTATATGTGTGTATATGTATGTATAGGTATGTAGGGATTGTTTGTGTATATGCATGTGTTGTTGGGGTGTATTTCTGAAAGCATGTATGTGGACATAGGTATGTATACATGTGTATACATATGTCTCTATGGGTATGTTGTGTGTGGGATTTGTGTGTGTATGGCATGGGTGTGTACATGTTGTCTATGAGGGTGTGAGTGTATGTGCATACATGTGTGCATGTGCATTTGGAGGGGAAAGGGTGGAGGTGTATTTATAACCTGAATTCCTCACATTTCCTGTGGTTTGTACCTTCCCTGATCAACAGAAGTTCTCAGAATCCTCAGGGCTACTCAGGATGTCCTTAAACATGGTATTATCCTTCCTGGGTTTTTCCCTCCCAGCCAGGGAATGAAACATGCTGAGGACCAGACACCATCAGTGTGCAAATGTCTAAGCTGAACATCTCCAGAAAGAACTTGTGACATGGAAACCTGGAGGGCCAGGCTTCTCTCTTTCATCTTTGAAGATGTCTGACAGGGCCTAAGTGCTGTGGCTCTGTGGCCAGCTGCCCTGTGCTGCCTCAGATGTGCAGGCTATTGGCCTAGGGACAAATGCAAACAGCTTCACAAGTCAGGCAGAATCTTTTGTCTTAGAGTTACTGCTTATATGGGAAATTTGTTAAAATTCCTTACCCTCCTAATGAGCAAAAATAAAAATCCCGACCAAGACTTCAACAAAGTAGCAAGATCCCACTGCATTGCATTCCCAGTGGGAAGTAGCACAGGGAGATGTGTGTAGATGTGGTCCTTGAGTTTCCCCTACATGGCAGTTACACTGTGCTCACCAGGAGCCAGCCAGGGTGGCATCTCTGGAAATGTAAGGGTTAAGAAACACTGCCATAAGTAGCCAAGCAATTGGAGACTGCTCATCTTCTTGGCAGAAAACACTACAGGTGGTGAACTAAGAGATGACCTGTTGACAGCTAGGTGCTGCTGTTTAAACCACCAGAACCTCGAGGGAAAACTAAATTTGAAGACTCAAACCCAGACATCCCCACATTGATATTGTTAATAGATATGTCTCAGTTTCTTCTGCCTATCAAAAACAAGCACGCATAGGTTACTACCCAGGATTCTATGACTAGAGGCATTTCCTAGGAAATGGCTTCTTTAGGATGGATCCAAATGTTTGAACTTCAGTACAGGGCTATCAGAAACCTAGGGATAAACTGGTGATCTGAATGCTTTCCTGATTGGTGAAATTGACCTTTATGGTTAATTCAGAAATTGGGACCTGTATCACCTACCATGTTGAGTCATCAAAGATGTACACTGGAAGATATTTTGTTTGTTTTCTATTTAGGCTGGAGGAGAAAAAATGGACTCAGAAGAAGCACTAATCTATGAGGAGGATTTAGATGAAGGAGATGGTATGGAAGGAGAGATGGAAGAAAGTGCAAAGTTAAAAATGTTCCGCAGGCTGGCCTCAGTTGCTTCCAAGCTTAAGGAATTTATTGGCAACATGATAACCACAGCAGGCAAAGTTGTGGTGACCATCTTACTGGGCTCCTCAGGTGAGTATGATCTTTACTAAGAATCTACTGAGAAAACAGGTTGGTCTGTAAAGGAATAATGAAAAGCATGGTTAAAGCAAAGAAAAGCAAGGAAACAATTCTATTCCAGGACACTGGAATAACACTGAAGCTTTTTAAAGCCACTCACATATACAAACCACCCATAGAGAGTTCCTTTCCTATTCATTTGTAGTTTTGGTGTTTGCGGATGTTTTCTCTATCAAATAATCTTTTTTTCCGTATCTAAGTCACTTCATTTTCTGTGTTTAGAGCAGAATAACAGCTCTTCTTCATCCTCTAAACCTTTGAATGGTGATCTGTTTCAATTAGTGATGTGAATGTACCCCTGACTAGTATATTGCAGAGGCATGTCTGTATACATGCAGTCATTTGAAATCTTAATTGAGTTCTCCAGGGTAAATTTCTTTTCCTTCTCAAGTTAGATAGCAGTCTTCCACCGCAGACACTTACTTCCTTTCAATTTTGGCCACCATTTACTTATTCCATGATAATATTGTCTCATTCTTTGCCCTCCTTCCATCCTGCTGCCCACTAGCACTCCAACTGTTTCCATTACAAAGACAAAAATAAGTCAATTGGCCAGGTGCCAGTGGCTCACACCTAGAATCCTAGCTACTGAGGAGGCTGAGATCTGAGGATCCCAGATCTAAGCTAGCCCCAGGAAAAATATCCATAATATCTTCTCTCCCATCAGCTCCCAAAAGGGAAGCTGTGGATCCAGTGATAGAATCTGAGTGAAAAAACTAAGAGACAGTGCTCAGGTCCTGAGTTAAAGCCATATACTATCACATACCCAGGCCACATAAAATTAAATTAAAATAGCTGCTTCTTCATGGGACAGGGCAAGGAAATAGGAAATTCCTCAAGGAATAACCCAATATTTCAATGAGGTAATCTTTCTAAATGGTCAAGAATATTTTAAAATATGTATAAAGCGTTGCCTGATCTTACATGTCCTCTTCTGGAGACCTTACCAGGTAGGACAAAGTTTTCATGAGACTTAAGCTGCCATCATGCATATTATTATAAGTCTTAGTCAACAGAAAAATATAAGGGATTCTAAAGAAAACAATGGAATGGATCTACATATGCTTCCGAAAGACTCCAGAAGAAGAAAGAGGGAAACATTTGAATATAAATGTAAATTCTACAGGTGTGAAAAATTGATCTTTTCAGCTCAACTACCATTGGGATAATTTCTTCAAGTGCTTTCTTAGAGTACTTGTCAAATTACTATTTCATGTGTGACTTTTTTGCAATACATATAGCAATATTCTGTTTACATCGATAGATTGTGGTGAATATTTTGAAAACTGGAGTGATTATTTTCATATGTAGAAAGGAAAATGACATCACTTCCATTTGTACATGTGCTGAGTGAAAGATGAAGTTCTATGACTGTTCCCTGTTACCTGACTGTGTTTCTTTCTCCTTAGGCATGATGTTACCATCTTTGACATCAGCTGTCTACTTCTTTGTATTCCTGGGCTTGTGTACCTGGTGGTCCTGGTGCCGGACTTTTGACCCTTTGCTGTTCAGCTGTCTCTGCGTTCTGCTGGCAATTTTCACTGCTGGGCATCTGATTGGGCTTTATTTATATCAGTTCCAATTCTTTCAAGAAGCAGTTCCCCCCAATTACTACTACGCAAGGTAAGATAAATTGCTCAGGCATTGTAAGTTGAGGGAGTTTCCTCCCCATGGCTTTTATGGTCTTGGTTAGGCCCTGTGAAATTTCAGGCTGATTCTGAATGCCAATTGTTGGATTAAACCAAGATTTGGTGGGGTAGGGAAGCAATCTAGCACTTTATTTTTGCTGATTCTGGGTGACACAGGGTAGAAGCCAAAGAATTTCCTGGGATACCTAAGACCTAGGGTCTTAGCTGTCAAAGGATTTCCTAGAAGAACTTATATGAAGAATAATCAGGGCATGTTTTAAGTATTCAGCTTTCACAGAAAGCTTTCACAGGCCAAAAAGATCATCATGAATTAAGCATTCAAAATAATAAAGAACTGATTATAAGAATTTAAAAACAAGCTAGGCACTGGGGGCTCATGCCTGTAATCCTAGCTACTTAGGAGACTGAGATCTGAGAATTGCAGTTCAAAGCCAGCCCATGAGATTCTTCTCTCCAATTAACCACTAGGAAACCAGAAATGGCACTGTGTCTAAAGTGGTAGAGCACTAGCCTTGAAGAGTTCAGGTACAACACCCAGGCCCAGAGTTCAAGCCTCAAACTGACCCCCCCCGAAAAAATGCATTAGAATCCAAGCATTTGGTCTAATGTGGGGGCAGGGCAAATCTAATTTTCCTCGGTAGAAAGGCAAGTAAGTATTATATCAACTTCTTACCATGGACATGGGAATTAGAGATAAAGAACCCAGAACTTTCAAAGTTTCTGAAACAATTCTAGGGCCTTTCTCCATTAGAAAGGGAAGACTTTTGACAAGGAAATGCCCAGAAAGGAAAAGTAGAAACAAAAAATTGCTATCTGTTCATCTTTTATGATTCTGACTACAGTCTGAGATTCTTATTTCAAGTGGGTCGAAAGCTGATTCCTGATATCAGAGTGTAACCACATTGATTATTTACTAAAGAAAAGAAAAGTATCATAAGTTACAAAGATAGTTCAACAACATACTCAGTTGATCAACATTAACATTCCTAGCTAGGTGCCTGTGGCTCATGCCTGTTTTCCGAGCTACTCAAGAGACTGAGACTTGAGAATCATGGTTTGATGCCAAGCCAGGAAGGAAAATCTGTGAAACTTTTAAATCCAATTAATCACCAAAAAGCTGAACATGTTGTTATGGCTCAAGTAATAGGACAATAGCTTTGAGCAAAAAAGCTAAGAGATAATGCCTAGGGATAGCACCCAGGCCCTGAGTTCAAGCCTTAGGTCCAGCTTTGAATAGGTAAATGAATAAATAAATAACATTATCCAAAATGAGATGGCCTGATATTTCAGATTTTCTGAGCCTTTCAACATCAGAGGTACATAGTGTCAAGCCTTTTGGTTCAACCTGTACTATATTGGACATGCAAAGGATAGACATAGCTAAAATGGCTCCACGGGAATGTGGGTCTATGGTACATACATACAGAACATATAGAAAACAAAATTGTGGCAGGGAGTGTGGCCTAGTGGTAGAGTGCTTGCCCAGCATGCACAAAGACAAGGGTTTGATTCCTCAGTACCACATACAGAGAAAAAGCCACAAGAGCTGCTGTGACTCAAATGGTTGAGCATTAACCTTGAGCAGAATGTCCAAGGACAGTGCCCAGGCTCTGAGTTCAAGCCCCAGAACTGGCAAAAAAAAGATTTATAGACAAAATGTGCTAAGAACTACACTAATTTAAAGGAGAAATCAATATCAACATTCAACACCAACACACATGTACAGTATGCCAGTATATTATATCACTAAAAGATGTTAGGAAGTTAGAGGAGTTTTCAATGTTCAGTGGACTTTAGGAAGTAGTATGCAAGTTTCTCAAGTGACTTAGTGGCAGGACAGGCAAATGTTGATGCTCTAGAAACTACTTAGGCACTTATTCACGAAGCCTCGGGATGTCTGCAACATTTAAATGATTTAACAACAATTATGACAGATCATAAAAGAAAGATAAAGACCACAAAATTATTTACATTAGGTCATCAGTAGAGGGTTTTCTATTGTCCTATTTGTCCTTTTCTGTCTATCAAAAAGTTCATAATTTAAAGTTGCAGAAAAGGAATCAAAATGTCAGGAAAGGCTGTGGAAATAAACATTGTTCCAGACTCCTGGTCTCCATCACTGAACGGTTCAGTGTATCTTGTCTTCCTATTCAGAAATGAGGAGGCCATATTTGAAAAGAGCAGGATTGTTCATTTTCAGCTATACAAGTTTACATCCTTCTTTTAGCTGGTCTCAATATAGTTTGTATGCGGGCTTTATGTCAGATTTGACCGTAAAAAAATTCTAATTTGTGGTTATGTCCATATAATGCTGGCAAATGATAATCAAACAAATTCGAATACTATTTAAGTTCAGTTAAAGTAAATGGTGACTTGAAAACTCAAAAAGTCATATTTAGTGTAATGAGAATAGCACATTATATATATACAGCAAAAGTGGAGAGGCTCTTTAATGGTGCATATTGTATAATACTTATTAGGCAGGAAGGAATAAATGCATATATAAATACATTTAAAGTAAGGACTTTCTTTAATAGTACAAATTGCATCATATTTATTATATTTAGGAAGGAATAGATCTAAATTTTAGTGCAGTTTTTTATTTGTGGTTTTGTGAAACACATAGAAAATATGTTTTGTACTATTGAAAGAACCAACTATTATAGGATAACTTAATTGGAAATTTGCAAGTTCTCGTTTGGGCAATAGGTGTGTGTGTGTGTGTGTGTGTGTGTGTGTGTGTGTGTGTGTGTGAAGCTTAGGATCTTTTCTGCCATCTAGGGGCAGCTAATGGGAAATACAACAACTATAATCATCCTAAAGCAGATCAGGCAAACTTTCTCAGTCCAGTGATTCAGACTTCGAAGGCTATAAGTCCGTCACAGGTGTTTCAAAGTGCAAGAACAGTGAAGACAAGATTTGAAGAATAATTAGAGATGTGTTTCAATGAAACTGTTTATGGACATCAACAGGAAAGGAAGAAGGAAAGAAGGGAGAGAGGGAGGGGAGGGAAGGAAGGGGAAAGAAAGAAAAGAAAGAAAGAGGAGGAAAAATACTATTTAAAAGATGTAACTCCACCTCCCAGACCTAAACACTGTTGATTTTAATATCTCTATTCTTCCTATGCACATATGGACATTTTCCAAAGCAGAGTTTGAATTCTACTGTACACCATGTTTTGTAATGTGGTACTGAATTTATTTTCCTCTGCCATGAACTGTTCTTCTAGAATATGTTTCTGGTAGGCTGCAATGTGTTGTATTGTGTAGTCACATTACCCTGCAGTCATCCCTGGGGTTTGACCAGCTAGATGAAATAAAACTCAGGATGAGCAAGCACCCTTTGCTTGACCCTTTGCTCTCTTAGTGTGAAGAGGCTCTCTGGGGCTGGGTGGTGCTTGACTCTGCTGGAGGAACTCGAGGTTCCCAAGGTCGGTGTTCATTTGGTGACTTTGGATGGCTTCAATCATGTGGGTGCTATGTGTGGCAATCTCAGGCCAGTTTGTCACACATCTGACATTTCCTTTCTTTCTAGGGTGACTTTTTCTTTAGCCCAGTGATCCCAAAATATTACAGGTTTCCTTTCACATTTACCCAGACCATGGTGAAGTTTTTTCTGTCACATCTTTTATTCAGAAGAAGATATAGAAAAGATGCTAAGACCATGTTGAAGAGAACAAAGTTGACATAGAACTTTGATGTGATGTTGGATCAAGAAAGAAAGTATGTGTGCCGGCACTTGTAATCCTAGCTTCTCATGAGTCTGAGATCTGAGGATCAAGGTTCAAAGCCAGCCACGACACAAAAGAACTTGAGACTCTTATTTTTCAATTAACCCCTAGAAAACTGGAAGTGGGGAAATTGGCTCAAGGGTAGAGCAGTAGCCTTGAGATGAAGAGCTCAGGGACAACGTCCAGGCCCAGGGGAATGATGGTAGCCTTGAGCTGAAGAGCTCAGGGACTGTGCCCAGGCTGAGTTCAAGCCCCATAGCCCACCAAAAAAAAGAAGAAAGAAAGTATGTGAACTTCTTCCATTTTTGTACATAGGAGTGATAAGAATGCACTTTCTAAAACAAATTTCATTATTATGACAAGTGTACTTATGGGAACATTAAGACACTTATCCAGTGTTAAATTATTCTTGCAAAATTTGAGACAATTCAGTTTATTACAACCACAAAAAAAATAGTGCTCACAGTTTTTGGAGTAGATCCAAAAAATAAAATATCAAAATGAATCTACTTAATAGAAAAAAATGAGCATGTATACCAGTGGAAATAACCTAATAGAAAAAGGTCATATTAAAAAAAACTGCCATTCTGGCAAGTATTGTTAAGAAACATGGCAAACTAAAATTTTGCCTTAGCTAATATATTTTCATGGAAAATTTCTGCAGGCAGTACAAACATATTCTGTTTGGAAAGATGAAGGAAGAATGATTTCACCAGCAAAATCTGTGCTAGATCATGGCTCAAATGGTATGGTGCCAGCCAAGCAAACAAGCTGAGTAATCATGCCACATTGTGTTTACGCAATAGAACTAGTTAAATGTCCAGATTTGTCCATTTATTTGGGTATAGATCCTTACCTGTTCCTGCCTGGAAGACTATCTGTCCAGCTATGTAATCTAGGAATACTGAACCACTTCTGTCCTATGGAGTCCTTGCAAAGACGGTATGCTGGGTAAGGGACAGGAGGTAAAGTGAATAATCCAGTGTGTACTTTGCTGTCATGAGTGTGTAGTTCTCATGGAGGGAACACACATATCTGCAGTGATCCCTCTTCTGTAGTCTCTGGTGACTCTCCTAAGAGCCAATTCTAATAGCTTGGCAGCATACCTTTTACTGGTTTCCCTGTAAAGATGATACCTAAAGTAATTCTGAAGTGTATTCGTCTAAAAGCAGTGTTGGCATACAGTGAGCCTGTATTTGCTTTTTCGTATCCAAAGCAGGTAAGTGTGCTGGGCAGGGCAGGAGGCAGAAATAAATGATCATCGTTTTCTTCATCATAACGTAGATACTGTGGAAGAGCTGGTGCCAAATACTCACACAGGAGGATGGGATCCTGAGGATCTTTGTTTGAAGCCATCCTCGGCAGAAAAATCCTTGAGACTCCATCTACATATGACCAGCAAAAAGTTGGGCTGGAGGCCTGGCTCAAATAGCAGAGCACCAGCCGAGCAAGCTAAGCAGGCATGAAACTCTGAATTCAAATAACAGTATTGGCTGCATAGATGATAGATCCATAGAAATCAATGGATGGACAGAGATAGAGTGTAGATCGAAAATGGATGCTAGGTAGGAAGATAGGTAGATAGATAGATAGATAGATAGATAGATAGATAGATAGATAGATACTCTTAGGAAGATAGATAGATAGACAGACAGACAGACAGACAGACAGACAGATAGATAGATACTCTTAGGAAGATAGATAGATAGATAGATAGATAGATAGATAGATAGATACTCTGAACCCATGTATTTATTTCTCTGACCTACTGATGAACACTTTGCATATAATATATAATGCTGTAAGGCAGAGGTAATTTTAGATTGTCTCTCTTACTCAGTGGCTAGCTTTTATTCTGACCCCCAAATTTTAAGGAACGTCACTCCAAGGCTGAACTTGTTTATTTACTCTCAATTTGTTATTCTGTGGCTTTGTTCACCTTAAATTTTGGAAGTGGAGAATGAAGAAATGGGAAGTGCTGGGAAAGATTCTCAGACTGTTCTCATGAAAATAGCACTCATATTAAGTAAATATACAATAGCTGTCCTGTTACCCTTTTTTATTTGCTATTTCCATGAATCGCAATGATTAGAAAATACATCATGTGTAATGAAGGAAAAGTTTATGTTTATTTCAGAATTAAAATGATGTAAGCAAAAGAAACAGCAAAGCTTGGAACATCAGAGGATTTTGTTTCAAAGCCAAGCCAGGCAGAAAAGGTATTGAGACTTCATCTCCACTAACCCAGCAAAATCCTGGCTTGAAGGAGTAACTCAAATGGCATTTCTCATTATGTGACAGCGAGTTTTATGATCGAGAATGAACCAAAGAATGTTAAAGTTCAATGTCATTCATATATTTATGTGATCTGTGTGATAATAGTCGTTTCTGGGTGAGCAGAAATAAAGGTCTTGGTGTAGGGTATCTCTCCAATTTCAGTACTTGGACTCTGAGTCCATTTGAACATGTACCACATCTTGTGATCAGTCACCCCTAAATGCATAACCACATATATGGTGTGGTACCAAAATCCTGCCCAGCCATGACACCTTACCTTGGGCATGCAACAACTGCTGCTTTTTACCAAGCCACAGGGTGTTTGCATGGATGTTTGAGTACTCTAGAATAGTCCTGTTTTGTCCTGCAAGTTCTTCTTAACACTGCAATCAAGGGTCAAATGGTCCCCACGTATTAATAGTAATAAATACTCTAGCTCAGAAATCTTGAATCTTAATTCCTAAGCATTGTACATATCAAAATCCTGCTTAAATACTCTGGCCTCATTCTGCTGGCTTGGTATGGAGTGACTTCACACTGAGCACAGCGTGGTGGTTGGTGGCAAAGAGACTAGGCTATGGAGAAAGAGGTGATAGTGACTGGCAGGTGGCAATCACTTGCTATGTCTGAGACATGAGGAAGATCACAGCATAATGAGTCCAGCAGGAAATCAAGGAGTTAGGAAGTGGGCAAGATTATTAGCCTGATTACCATGCCTGCCTGGCATAGGGATGCATTTGTATGTGCATGCTGATGAAAATCACAGACTATTGAAGGCATCAGACATTTTCAGGATTCACACACATGTCTCCTCAAATAATCCTAGCCTTATCTCCATTACACTGTCAGGGCCCTGCATGCACAATGAAGACCCCAGCCCAGCACCCCTCCCTTCACTAGAACGGTCCTTTCCTGCTTGCTTACTCATCTCACTGTTTTCTTTCCTCAAAATATTGCCTGGGCCCTTCTTTCTGGAACTTTCCCCTTCTGCTGTGCAGAACAAAAGTCCTCCTGGTAGAGGCAATCCCTTCTCAGCAAACACCTATCACTTGCTGAACGGTGTCCAGAGACTGTCTTTGGTGTATGGCCACCTAGCTAGGCCTGAATTCTGCCAGTGGTCCTTACGGGCTTCTGAACACCCAGGATTTAACAGGATGACCCCACATTGGACACTGGGGAACTCTTGGATCAACCTTGTTTTCTCACCACGTTTTCTAGTATTTTAGCTATGTGGACATAAACAGAATGTGAGATGTCAGTGTTCCAAAGGATCTGATGTGTCCGTACTCACTGGATCCCACTCCCGTGCTCGGTGTCCCAGCCCCTGGTTACTCACCATCAAGTTCAGTTAAGAAACTAAACAAGGTGCATGGAGAAGGATTGTGATTCCTTAGGGGTGGGGCTAGCTAATATTTTGTTTTAGCTTAAAAAAAAGAAATTAGAGGATAGGAGTTTGGCCTAGTGGTAGAGTGCTTGCCTACCATTCATGAAGCCCTGGGTTCAATTCCTCGGTACCATATACATAGAAAAAGCCGGAAGTGATACTGTGGCTCAAGTGGTAGAGCTCTAGCCTTGAGAAAGTCCAAGGACAGAGAAGTTAGTAATGGTTTAAACCAAGCATGATAGCTATTTCTGTAATCCCAGCACTGGGGAGTAGATGCAGTGGGATCATGAATTTGAGGTTAGTTTGGCCAGACCTTGTCTCCACAAAAGAAAAAAATTATTATTATTATTATTATTATTATTATTATTATTATTATTATTATTGCCAGTCCTGGGGCTTGAACAGAGGACCTAAGCACTGTCCCTGAGCTTCTTTTGCTCAAAGCTAGCACTGTTGGCTACAGTCAGTATAGTTAAAGAATAAATAGATTTGATATTTGACAAAATAGATTTGAGATCATAATCAGTATATTCTTCTTGGGACACCCGGAGTTCTTTTCTAATCTGGGGCCTGCATGGCTGGCAGGGGAAGCCACGGGGCTGCAGAGTGATGTGCTGTGCTGGGCAGTGGGTGGGATAAATAGCACAGGGTTTCTCAGTGCCTACTTGTAGGATATAACCGAAAAATGTTGAGTTCATTTTCCTTCTGCCACTGGAGTGTGTATATAAACTCTTCATGGTGTGATTTTTTTTATTAAATTTCCCTCTTTGAAGGTTAATATATAATATGTTCTTCAATTCTGATGGAGTTCCAACTTACATAGCATTCATGGCTTCAGACAACCGAATGCAAACACAACAAAGCAAGCCTCTTTTATTTTGTACCTTTTCTTAGCGTTTACTATTATCTTTTTATCACTGATCCAAAATTAATCTCTCTTAGTCCTGTATCTGGGAAAACTTAATTCCATTCTTAGTTTTTAATTCTAGATTTAGTTTGATTATTTTTAATGTTTTTCTTAGTATTATTTCTAGAAAACATAATTCAGTCGTTTACCAACATTAAGTTGAAGTTCTAAGTATGTATGTATGCCCATACATAAATGGGATTAAATGTAAGAGTAGCTTTTCTATGAATTCCATATTAAGTGATTTAATGTTTATGAAATAGTGCTTATAGACAGTAAAAACTGTAAAAAGGTGTTTGGAGCTTTAAGTTTGTTAAACAAGTTATCCTGAGTGCAAAGTGTTTGGCATTTGACTAGAAATTTAATCATAATATGTAAAAGAATATATCACCTATTTGGGCTTCAGGCAATTTAAGTTTGAGTGCAATTATCTAACTTAGAAATTGCTATCGCTTTTGTGTCAGTTATTTTGTATGAGGCTTTTGTTGGTGACATTTGTTTTAATTCTCTCCAATAATACCCACATGTGCATGTGTGTGTGTGTCTTCTGGGGCTTGAACTCAGGGCCTGGGCATGTTCCCAGAGTTTTTGTGCTAAAGGATGGTCCTCTAAAACTTGAACCATGGGTCCACTTAAGGCTTTTTCTTTTTGATGTTTAATTGGATAAAAGAATCTCATAAATTATTCCTACCTAGGCTAGTTGTTTGTTTTTTTTTTTTGGCCAGTCGTGGGACTTGAACTCAGGGCGAGAGCACTGTCCTTGAACTTTTCTCAAGGCTAGAGCTCTACCACTTGAGCCACAGCACCACTTCCAGCACTTTTTCTGTGTATGTGGTACCGAGGAATCAAACCCGGGTCTTCATGCATGCTAGGCAAGCACTCTATTAGTAGGTCAAACTCCCGGCCCATACTTACACAAGTTTTGAACCATGATCCTCAGATCTCAGACTCCTGAGTAGCTAAGATTACAGACACAAGCCACCAGTGTCTAGAACCAGGTTAACTTTGCTTTTATTTTTTTTTTGGTGCTAGTACTGAGGCTTGAACTCACTGTCGTGTCCGTGAGCAATTTTACTCTAGGCAGCCCTCTTCCACTTCAGCCAAAGCTTTATGTCCAGCTTTTTGGTAGTTAATAAGAGTCTCATGGACTTTCATGCCAGGCTGGCTTTAGCCATGATCCTCCAATCTCAGTCTCCTGAGTAGCTGCATTACACAAGTTGGCTACCTGCACCCACATATTAATTTTTAAACCCATTTTTTGTGTGAGGAAACTCTCAGATTTACAAAAGTTATAAAATGCATCCTAAGCAGGTTCATTTAATAACTATACTCTCCATGAAACAAAAGACCCAATTTATAATGTTTCTACTATCTTCCTTGAATATTTATGACAATCCCTTTACCAGGTTACTGACACCTTAGAAGCCACCCAGGCTTTGCATATTGCCACAGGAAGGCCTAGGCACTCAGTCATTTACATCCATTTTGAAATACATTAGCAGGCAGCCTAGCAAGCCAGACCTATTGGGTATGGAGCTGGCTGATTTCTCCAGATGAACAATTTCAGGATCCAGGCCAGTATATGAAAAATTAACTCTAAAGAGATTGTTTGAGAAAGAGTATTTTAGAACCAAACAATTATTTAACTATCAGACTTTAACAGAATATGGGATCATCTTGTTTGTGAAAGTTAAGATCTTCCTTCATCTGAGTTCTGGAGTTTAACTGATTGCAGCAACACCTCATTAATTTTTCAGTTTGATTGTAGATAAGCCAATTGGGCTGCTTCCTAAGATATTTTAAGGATAAATATACAGAGACATATTGTCTGATGACTGCTGGGATTGTTGAAATTGTGAATGTCATTTGTGCAGTAACTTCTGCTTGTTAGTTCCAAGTAACCATGACTCAGTAATAAGAGATTTTCTTTGAGCATTAAGCCTAAGATGCTTTCATTTCTCTCCTCTGAAGAAACTTTCTGCTAAGAGACTTTTGGCAAATGTTTCCATAAACTTGCTAGTTATTCATTATTGATCACATTAGCTTGGTGTTTTCTTAAAAGCTTTCATGAGATATAGTTGATAGGAAATCAACTGGATACAACTGAAGGGTACATTTTTCTACATTTTGACAGAAACACTGGCAACACCGTTGCCACAGTCAATGAGGCACACATAACGCACACTTACCCGTCTGATCTAAAGATTTCCTTGTGGCTTTATGGGATTTCTCCATTGCTCATCTTGCCTCCCTCTATAAACCAGTAACCACTGGTCTGCTTTCTGTAACTAGATGACTTGAGATTTTTAGGATCTCATAGAAACAGAAGCATGCAGAATGCCAAACATGGAGAGGCATGAGGTACTTCACTGAGCCTGGTCTAGTGACTGACACTCACCTGTGGTTAACCAAGAGTTCCATCTCCCTTGCATTCTCATTCACTTGTGGTAAAGTGAATTCTAGGCATTTTAACAAGTGTGTACTGACAATTTCTCCTGGGTTTCATTTGCTTTTCCCTAATGATGCAAAAGGCTGAGAATCCAGGAGCTGATTTCATAATCGTATTTCTTTAGATGAAGCCTATCAAAATATTTGCCACTACAAAAGTTAGATCTGTTTGTTTTCTTGGTATTGAGTTTGGAGGAAACAACTGGGATTCCTGTTATTTGCCAAGTCATTATTTTGCTATGATCTCCCCAGTCTGGGAAGTGTTTCACCTAATGGTGGCTGTGCTAGAGCAATACTCTCATTCTGATAATGGCTACATGGCCAAATTGTTATTTTATCAATCATTCTTTCAATGTGGCATTTAAGAAATCATTTCCAAACTCTAATTCACAAATTTGATTTTTTCTAGAAATTGTATAGAGTATTTTGCTTATGATGTCATTTCAGAATATTCCTTCAAAATTGACTATTTATCAGAGTATTACCTTATATATTTCTTTTTTCTTTTTGCCAGTCCTGAGTCTTAAACTCAGGGCTTGGACACTATCCTTGAGCTTTCTCACTTTATAAGGGTTAATGCTCTACCACTTGAGCCACAGCACCACTTCCAGTTTTTTCTGTGTATGTGATACCAAGGAATCAACCCTGGGCTTCGTGCATGTTAGGCAAGCACTCTACTGTTAGGCCACACTCCCAGCCCTATAACTGTAATTTTTAATGGGGATATGTTTAAATAAAATGCAGTTCTTTAAGTATGTCAAGACATTTAGATTCCTAGTTTATGTTTCGCCCTAGATTTATTAGGTTATACAGTTATGGAAGGTTAGAAGATAAAAATATAAACAACAACCGTATTTTTATGTACTAGGGACAAATAGTAGTGCTACAAAATAGAAGAGAGTCAATAATTTTACATAGCTCATGGCTGTGTGTGTGTGTGTGTGTGTGTGTGTGTGTGTGTGTGTGTGTGTGTGTTACTAAAGGAAGACTGTTGTTTTGGGTTAACAGATCAGAACAAGTCCAAATTAAGATCCACAAATTAATCCACAAATCTGGAGGAAGGCCCCCGCCCCACAAGGATAACTTTCATAGGAAGGTACCAGTCCTGGTTGTATTGACAGCTACCTTTTCTGGGACCCCTATCTGGTGTAATACTTGTGGTATAATATTTGGCCCCTGCGTTCTCATTTTGTTTCTTAAGCTTACATCTTCTGGAGTCCATACAGCTCAAAAGGCCATTAGAATGAGGAACCTCCTCGCCACTGTCCTCCAGAATTTTCACTCTAGAAGGTTGGTAGGGGGTCTTTCTTGTTTTGTAGGTTCCACATTGTTTTCTAAAGAAAGTATGTTACCCACAAATACTGTTTACCTTCATTGGTTTCCATTTGGATGCCTTCTTTTTCTTGTCTTTTCACACTTGCTGTGAACTTCTTAAAATGTGTTTAGTAGGTTGATAAAAAATTACCATCTATTCCCAGTTTATAAATATATAATTAAACAGATACAAGGTCATAGGCACATGCATACTACTGTATTAACTGAGTTATGGTATTTGTATTGGAGAATTCAAATGATGTAACACCTTAAATAACTAACTGTCAGTGTAACGAAATCAAATACCAGGAATCTGATACTGAACATATGTGTGGAGAGGTAAAGGGAGATGGTAATGAATGAAAAGAATGAAGGGGGAGAATTCAGTCATAATAATCAATCTGGATCCCACGAAACTAGGAAAACTGAGAGTGGGTTTGGGAAGGATAGAGGAGGATAATGAAACGAGTGGCACTGATCAAAATACATTGTGCTTCTAAAGTGACATGTTGAATTATAACACTCGTGTACAGCTACTTAATAATAATGAACACAAAATTTGAAAAATAAATAAAAGATAAGACAAGAACAAAAGAGTGACTGTAGTAGAAGACATTACTAAATGGTCTAACTTGTCCACTGAAATCACAGTTGTGCATACAGTACCTCCTGTACTAGGTACAAAGTTGTCCTTTGGACTGGATGCTGTACAAAGCAGTATTCTGCAAATCTAGCATAAAACACAATAACTGCCAATTGGCAAATCCCTGAGACATACATATGCCCCTAGAAACTTCAAAGGCATGATGCAGAGCCCAGGAGACTCAATGCAAAGTTTTCCCAAGTCTGAAAAAACAGCATAGTGTAAAATTTGACAGATTACAGTTTCTCACACAGAGAAAAAAATAAGTATCCATAGTTTTTGGCATGGAAACATGTTTAAAGCCAGAGTAAGAAAGTAATGAAAAGCATAGTTAAACATTGGCTGTTTTCCCTATGACATAATCCATGCAGGGAGATGGGGAAGGGAGGAGTTAGAAGCCAAAATTGAAAAAAAAGAAAAAAACTAATGTATAAGAGGCTGTGTTACACTGAGATTGGTGGGATGCCATGAGAACTAGAGTGATCTTGCTGGAAAGAGTTCTTAGAATTAAGTCTTGTTCCCACAGAGAAATGCGTCTAACATGGAGGAGAAATTGTACGGTAGTTGGAAATACAGAAATTGCTTTCTGTAGATAACTGATAGCCTGTACGTATTCCTCTCGTGTGCACATTAATCCTACTGGGCTCTCTTCCCCTCACCCCACTGCCCAGCCATTGGAATCTAGACCCTTTGGGTTACACTATAAAACTTGGAATTGGGAAGAGATTTTGACTCTTTTTTTCAATAGCCCTGATGGCCCCAGGACTGTAGAGGCAAAGCCTTGTGCCAAGCAGTGACGATGGTCTGTCCTACTCACTGTCTATTCCCTTAGCAATCACTCCAGCTTTTGAAGGGTGATGGTGCTCCCTGAAGCAACCAGATCTGAATGATCAAAAAGATCCTCAAGACATTCTGCTTCACCCAGAGGGAAATTCTCTTCTCTCATCAAAGATTGCTGAACCCGAAGTCTCTCTATGTGCTAGTCTTGGAAAATTGCAACAGCAATAATATTATGTCATTTATAGATGAAGAGATGGACCAAGAAAAAAAATTATGCTAAGTAAAGTAAGTTAGTCTCAGAAAGACAAAGGTACCTCCAGTAAGTTTCATCCCTGTCATAAGCCAAGTTCATGCATGAATCATCTTTAACAATCACACTGATAATAAACAGAAAGTCTAGAACAACTATTTTGTGCCAGATTATGAGATATTACTTTATATGCATGAAGCAGAGACCCAGTTTTTAAACCCCAATCTCCAAATCCAGAAGTTCCAAGTTAAGTTTGTCCCTATGTGCCAAATAAAGAGACAAAGGGCTGAGATGGGAGATTGTCTGCACTCGTGGGAAGACAACACTTCAGTACATCTTTGGCTGAGTTCAGAGGTATAGATATTGGCTTTAAATTAAATAAGGATGCAAGAGATGAGAAATAAGCAGAGTTAACAGAGTGGCAAATTGAAGGAGCGTCTTTGTTGCCTATTAGCTCAGTCCTGACCATTGGAGGAGTTCTGAAAAATTATTGACACTTTATTGCCAGAACAGAACAGGAATAAAATAGTCTCCTGAATTTGGGGATGTTTTCTTTAAGATAATAATAAAAAAGCATTACTTGTTTGTGGGGTACTTTGCTTCTTACACCAAATTGTTTTGGGGCTTTCCTGGACCCATGGAGATTGCACAGTTGACTGCAGTAAAGTATAACTCAGATCAAGGGACACAAATACAAAGTTGAGGGACTTTTAGTTAACTCACAGGACACAGCAAAGTATCTTAAAATGATACATCCCATCACAATCTAGTAATTAACAACAGAGTAATGAATTAGCAATGGGTCAGCAGGAAATAGTTTTCAAGCAGTCTAATTTATAGTTCTAGCTTTTTTGTTCAATATAATCGGTGTCCTTGAACAGGCCATGGTTTGTCTAAACAAAAATAACAGAGGGCTTCAAGCAGATGTGAAAACCAGGCAGAAGAGGCCAGTGATGGCTAAGATTCTTTTCGGCTCAAAACCATGTATGATTTCATATAGATCTGCACGCCTTAAAACAAGTCACCAGAAAGCTTGGAATAATGGGATTGTTTGCTTTTGTTACTACTCTTTACTAAGATTTAGTGTAAAAAAAAAACTTCAGCAATAACCAATGCAAAGAAAAAGTTATTACCTGCCATGAATCTAAAATGTGGAAAAGGGAGAAGTGTGTCCAGAGAGAAATGACGTCTTGCAGACGATTTTTTACTTACTTTTGTGATGTTGATTAGTGCAATCCAGTGATGGGGAGAACCATCACAAACTAATTACAAAAGTAAAAGTTGCCTTATAAATTCCAATAGGATAAATGGAGCATAAATGACAATGGTTTATTTGCAGTTGTTTATGTCACTTTCTTACATTAGTTACACTACAAAACAAGAGAATGTTTTAAACTTCTTAGCAATGGAGCATTTTAGTTTGTTTTAGTACTGGGACTTGAACTTGGGACCTGGATGTTGTCCCTTAGCTTTTTCACTCAAGGGTAGCATTCTACCAGTTGAGCTACACCTCCATTTATGGCTTTTTCAGTGGTTAATTAGACATGACAGCCTCATGGACTTTCCTAGCTAGGCTAGCTTTGATTTGTGATCCTTAGATCTCAGCCTCCTGAGTAGTAGGATTACAGGTTTATTAGTTGCCAGCACCTAGCAGCAGTGGAGCGTTTGCTGAGATCCTGTTAAGTCAGATTTCATTTTAGTGAGAATTCCCAGGAATAAAAATGATCAATGTGGGAAGTGGGTGAGGAGTTTAATTATGTAGCTAAGTTTAACCATGGGCAATTGCCAGCACCACATTATGTGCATATTTTAATGAAATGAAAACAAAAAAAAAACTACGAGAAAGATAAAGAGCAGGTATCTGGAAGGTGTCACTGTCTTCAGAGGAAGATATATTTTGTCCTGAACAACAAGTACGCTTGAGTGGCTTCTTGCTCAATATTCTAAATCTAGAGTGTCTGTTTCTTTTCTGCTTGTCTTCTTCCTCCTTACCTAAGAGGCAGAGGTCATTCTTGTGGCCTCCAGTCTGAGAAAGCTGCTTAGCCCAGCTGGGAACAGCACTGTGAGGTGCTCACTAGAGCAAACAGCTGCTTCTCCCTGCTCCTGAGGCCGACTTGTCCAAGCAGTGTTTGCAGCAGTGTTTGCAGGGTATGGTGGGATTTCACATCTGGCTTTCCATAAGACTATCTCTCTGTTGTGTCCACATACAGTAGAGAAGGGAAAGTGACACTTCAGGAGATACTGGTCATTACCAGGAGGACTTTTTCCCCTCATGAGTCAGTCATCCTTCAAAGGCAGACCTCTAAATACTCTCACAGAAGTCTGATGCTTCCTTTAGGCTTTGGGGAGACAAGCCTCTAACAATGGCTGGTGACAGTTCGCTTGTGAAGGGAAAGCAGCCATCCTTTGGCATCCTTCAGCTCCTCCATGGCCACGCCTCTACTTCATCCTAGAGTCCTCTACTCCTCACTCAGCCATTCTTTCTCTTCCTTCCTTATAGATCCCTCCACACCCTCCCACAGCCAGACGCCAAGTCTTCTCCCAGTCATCTTTCCACATGGTCGCTCAGCCATTTCTTTCCATCCTGCATTAGTCATCCCTCCATGTTCTCACTCAGCCATCGTCCATATCTTCCCTTAGGCATCCTTCTACATTGTCCCTCAGTCATTTCTCCATGTCCTCCCTCCACATTGACCTGTGCCAAGCAGACCTAGTGTATCTCCTATTCCTTCTTGTAAAGTTTTCAGGGTATACCTGCTTTAACTCAAGGTCTTTGATCGATCTGGAATTGCTTCGGGCGCAGGGTGACATATAACTTCAGTTTTCTACACATTTTAGTTTTCACAGTAGTGGTCCTTTCTATGTTTGGTTAAGTTAATTTCTAAGTATTTTATTTTTTGAGGTTATTTATTACAAATGGAGTTTCCTGATTTCAGTATCACTCCTCTCATTGGTGGCCTACAGAAAGACCACTAATATTTGTGGGTTGATTTTATAACCCACACAGAATGGGAGAAATCTTCACTAGCTGTACATCAGACAAGGGCCTCATATCCAAAATTCACGTAGAGCTTAAAAAATTAACCCCCACCCCAAAAGTAAGCCCTGAAAAGCACAATAATCCAACAAATAAATGGGCTAAAGATCTAAAGAGAGACTTCTCAGAGGAATTAAAAAAGAATGACTAATAGACACATGAAGACTTCACTGGCCATAAAAAATGGAAATCAAAACAACAGTGAGATTCTACCTCACTCCAGTTAGAATGGCCATTATCAGGAAAACGAACAATAACAAATGCTGGTGGGGATGTGGCCAAAAAGGAACCATTTTACACTGTTGGTGGGAATGTAACTTTGTTGAGCCACTCTGGAAAATAGCATGGAGGTTCCCAAAAGACTGTGATCCAGCAATCCCACTCCTGGGCATTTATCCAATGGAACACAAATGAGGCCAAACTAAAACCATCAGCACAACTATGTTTATTGTAGCACCGTTTATCATAGCCTAGATACAAAATCAACTTAAATGTCCCTCAGTGAATGAATAGATCAAGAACATGTGATATATATACATATATACACACACATATATATGCATATATATATAATGGAATTCTACTCACCCATTAGAAAGAATGATAGTGGACCACTTGTAAGGAAATGGAAGGACTTGAAAAATATTACATTACGCAAAGTAAGCCAGAACCAAAAAAACATAGGCTTCTTGATTTCCCTCATTTGTTGTAACTAGAATGTGCCTTTACTACAGGTAAACACACTGAATGACCAAAACAAACAAATAAAAACACGATATGATAAATTATATTGGACCCTGTCATTAGCCATAGGAAGCCATGCATAGGAGTAGTGAGACAAGGCTTAATAGCTATGGACAGATAATATATTAAACAATATTCTATGAAATGAACTCCAAAGAAGGAAACAAGAGATACTCTTTAGATGCCATTGCTGCCATTTTTGATTTTTTTTCTTTTGTATTGTTTGTTACTTTCTTTGTATTTGGGAGGGTAAGGGGGAGTACATGAATTGTAGAAGAAGGATGAACAAATACAACAGTGATACTCACCAGACACTATGCAAAAATTAAACTGGATATATCCTGAGTGAGAATGGGAGGGAAAGAATGGGAGAGAGCAATGGAAGGGGAAAATAGTTTAAACAGATTGTACTGACTTAGGTAACTGTAGATCTGTATAACTGTAACAGTTCTATATAACAACTACACAAAACAATAAAAATTAAAAACAATGACCCTCGTTCCTTCTTCAGTCATCTGTTTGCATAGAGTAGTAGCCCTTCTAGGAACTCTTCCTTCCTTTAATTCTCAATGTGAAAGAAATAATCTGGAGGGAACAAAGATGCTTCCACCTCTGTTTATATTGTATTTGTCCAGCACAGTTTGGCATCTAGCATTAAGACTATCTGTTCTTTTCAATCAGTGGGTGGGGCCCAGAGGGAAAGTTTGAAAATTGCTTTTCCCTGGTCTCCACCCAGGTTCAGGCCATAGACATTCTGGTATAAGGACCTAGAACTGGCATTTCTAGGCTTCTGCAGGAAATCTGAAAATTCCACTTTGGAAAGGCTGAGTCACATGCTCTTTGTGAAGTGAAGAGATAGAAACTATAATATAAACTCTGATCTTAGATGTTAGAGAATGCTGGTAACTCTTAGCTACACATGGGTGTGTTCAGCTCAACTCAACAGGAACAGGGTGGCAAAAACATGAACATCCCCAGGAATGTGAGGGCCAGACCTCCACTCTGGAAAGTGAGGAGCAAGAGAGCAGAGGCTCTGTAGGGACAGTCTTTGGAGAGGTGGTGGTATTGTATTGGGTTCCTTTTGATTTTGCCAAATAAAGAATTATGAGAGAGGGAAAGTTGGAGCAGAAGCAAAATTTATTCAGAAATGAGAATTAAGGTGCCAGGGAAGTTGTGGAAAGCTTCTTGACTACTGTTAGTTTGGTTAAAGCCCTCAGTTAGGACTCTCATTGGGAGATTCGCCTGAAGGTCAATTTAAGGGATCCTGTTACCTAATATGGTTTCGAACTGCCCCAATGGAGTGCCATTTCAAGGTAAAGTTGGGTGGGGGGAGGTAGATTATTTACTGCCAGCACCAAATGTTCTTGCTACTCTTACTGCCTGTACCAAGTAGGCCTAATGATGACCTCTCTAGGAAAGGTACCTGTCAGATGCTGGGAAACGAGCATAAGCTATGTAAAAAAGAGGCCTGTTGGACTTACAGGTCCCCTGCACCCTACAATAATTCCACCATCCACACAGAACTCATTTTCCCTGTGATAATTATTGCCTTCTACTCCAAGTATCTCCAGCATCATTTAGGAATCAGTGGAAGGAAAAGGTGAACTTCTTAAGCAGGCAAGTAGAATGCCTCAAACTTTCCACCCATTTTGTTAAAATAGAAAACCCTGCAGGGGGTTCAGGTTCTTTTTTGGAAAAATTTCATTGTCCAGTTTCATTTGTGGGTTGTACAGACCATCGACATTAAATGTAAAAACTGGGGATTTTTTTCCACTATTACAAATACTTGAAGATGGGAACAAGTTTATATCAAATAATATTTCAATATCCAGCCTCAGATGATTAAAGTTGAAGCCCAATGATAGCTATGACTAGTTTTATGGTTATTAAATGCCATCATACTGGTTAGAATTTGTCTAGGGTTATTCAGTGCTAACTTTACCTTGGGTAGTGAATTTTTTAACCAGGAAAAGTAGCTTATTGCCAGCATTGGTTAACAAGGCCACCTCCACAATGGGAAAGGGAGAAATGGTGCCTCTCCCTATTCAGGGGCACCCATACAACATAGAGGCCAAAGGTAGGAGGTGCTCTGTGTGCACAGCTATGCAGAGTGTGGGGACCTATCCCGGGAGAGTTCTAGGCAGGGTGGAGTTCTGGTCTGTGTGGAAGGTATTCTGCTGAGGCAGCTGGGGGTAAGAGACATAGCTGCCCCAGGAAGAGAAGTGGGAGGTGCTGAGGATCTGAGGTAGAGAACATGCTAACATTCCCCCCTTTGTTGTTTAATAAGTAAGGGTACAGGTCAAGGAGTATGGGCAGAGGTCATTTCTTCTGGAGCTACTTCCTACTGTCAATGGGGGAAGTATTCAAGGGACCCTGATTTGTTGTTCAATTGAGTACCGTCCAAGAAAATTGACAGGTTGGTAAAAGTCTTCATCTTTTCCATGACAATATTTTAGTAGAAGGCAAAAACTTGCTGTTAGTGGACCCAAGGAATACATAAGCAAGGGTATGATTCATACTCTAAAGAGGCTATCGAAGACCTGAGATTGCCTTCTTGATCGTAGCATGGTACCTGACTCCCCCATTCTATAGGGATACTTTATCTTATGATCACAGGAGCCCGAGTAGGAGGTAGCAGAAATATTTAAAGATATCAGAGGCAATGGCATCATGGTCTTTTCGGGGGCACTTTCTGCTAGTGTGGGGGCATCAAGGAGTCAATGGGGCTGGGGTCTTTAGAGTCTAGGTCTGCACTAGGCAGGGCAGGGCAGTGCAAGTGAAGCCCCTATTTGCCTTTAGTAATAGGGTGGCCTTGACTTGTTCCCAGGTGGTATCCTAAGTAATGGTTGTTATCCTGTCAAAAGAAACTTTTGTAAAGGTGAGATCAGGCAAAAGGCTGACAGGGTGGCAGGACCAGTTAACATCAATGATACTAGAGAACATAGCCTGGCCACAAGACAGAAAAGTTAGCATGGACCCAGTTGTGGCTCATTATAGTGAAGGAGGAATTTCCATATTACTGGACTGGGGGCAGGAAGAGAATGTCTGGGGTTTTTGGCATTTAGGTAAAGGAGAACATAGTAGACTGGTTGAGAATAACCAGTCTGAGACTAGAGTTGGATTGGTGTGGTTAAGGGTCCAACAGGAAGCCTTGGTAGACGTTCAGATTGTAGATGTCTGGATTATAGACTATGTATAGAGACCCAGAAAGCCACCAAGGCTAACGGTACTCAGTCTAAGACTTACTATAAATACAAATAGCAGGTAAAAATGGCAAGAATGTAAGTTGCTATCCAGTCATGGACCTTAGATGGGCAATCTTATTAACTATTTCTCTTGAGCTCCTGCTCTGATTAATTTTCAAAGGATGAGAATGGAGTGACTCCATTTAGAACGTGACACCATCTCCTCATACTCCTCTTCAGGGTTCCTTGTTTTCAAGACTGGCTTTGTCCTGGGAGTTCAGGTGCTCATTGCTATCGTGCGTCTCAGCTGGCCTTACTTTCACCAGATTTGAACACAAGGACTGGTTGCTGTCCCTGAGCACTTCTGATCCAGGCTAGCACTCTGCTACTTTTGAGCAACAGCATCATTTCCAGTATTTAGCTGGTTAATTAGAGATAAGAACCAGGCTTCTAGCAGTCCTCAGATCAAAGGAGTCTGCTACAAAAAATATATATACTTTCAATAAAAGCTACAACAAGGAGACTAAAATAAGAAGTTGAGCTTTTCTATAACTTTAGACTTGACGAATAAGGTTTATTATTTTTCTTGTGGGTCTGGCTAAACACTGCAGAGGGTAAAACTCATTGGATATAATGAAAATTTTAAATCTGTTTAGCTGAATATAGCACTTTAAAATAAAAACTTGAAATAAACCAATGGCATACACACTTGGAAAGCACACATTAAAACTTGACTAACTCAATAGTATATTTGAACCTTTTGAGATTTGTAAGACAATTTTTTACTTTCCAAATCATTTTTTATCCAAAGGAAAACATTTTTGTCTTCTCACTTCCTTTCCCAAGGCCCTTTTCCTCATTTTTTACATTTACTTATTGGTTTTTTCCATAATTTGTGTTTTAAATTAACTCTTAGACACGTTTGCTTGCACCCAAATCTGATGAGATTCTTTGTGGTTTATATTTAAAACTTTCCTCTTTTTTTCCCTTTGACCTGCCCCAAGGCAATTAACTGTGACTCCTACCACAGTTAGGCTGTAGAGACAGAGTAGTTTGTCAGGCTGTGGCTCACATTACAGCTTTTATTGATAACAGTTTCCCATTTAACAAGCAGCACATTTGATAATCGACTCCTTTAACACAGGGTTTACATTAGCTTGTAGTCATAAAGCAAATAATTTTGTACCATGGTGACAGTTACATATTCTGAATATGTTCACACACACACACACACACACACACACTTATGCACAAGTTTTAAGAGGTGCTTAGAGTTTTGTAAAAAAAGAAAATCGGTCATTTGAATTCTCTGGAATTTCAGCAGCAAAAATGACATCACTTTAAACCTCAACATGATGGAACCACGTGGTCAATTAGAAAATGAAAAACTTAAAAAACAAACACTTTGGGCAACAAACAAAATTTTTCAGGTTACCAAGACCGACAAAACTTAAAACAGAATATGTGTAGACATCTTTGTGAGCTTTGAATACTTGACTATGTTTTTTTCCAAATATACTTAATACTGTTAGGAAACTAAGCCATGAAGCTAGTAAAGAAAGAGCAGAAACATAATATCAACAAACCAGATCAACTCTACTGGAGACCTGAATGGGACACCATGGTAAACTAAGGAAAGGCATAGTGCAAAATGGCAGCTGAGCTACTTGGAGCCTAAACAGGGCCTTGGTCAGGAGGCAAAGAGTCTCCTGAGTTCATGGTATAGGTCTAGAAAGGTTCACTAACCTATTATCTACATCCCTGCCCCGCCTCTTGGAATTCAGGCACACCTGGGAGATAGGTCTCCCACTCCAAGAGTTTTTGTTTTGTTTTGTTTTGTTTTGTTTTTAATTTTCCACATTGCCAAAATGGTGCCTGTTAAACCCAATTTTATACAAAATAAGATTTAGTCAACAAGCAGAATTTAAAAGAATCTCCATGCCTAAATATGCTGTGCTAATAGGAACAGAAAACCTTTCCTTTGTCTCTTCTGTGGCAGGTGTGAATCTCCAGGACCTGTAGAGAGAAGCCTGAATGGCTTGCCTTGCAAGGAAAGGCACAAGCAGAGAGGCAGGCCAGGGAGAAGGGCAGGGGAGGGGAGGGCTGTACACAGACAACTTTTCCACTCACAACTCAAAACCACTCTTCACTAAAGCATGACTGCCTAAGGTGGGGTCAGGGAATATGTGGACAGAGCTGAAGCAGCTTGTAGTGCTAGAAAGTAGGAAAGTGTGAAATTGGGCCAGAGTTCAAGCATTAGAGAACTTGAGAGGCCCTGAGCCCAACTTTAATAAGAGAGGGGAGGAAAGCAGGTAGGGAAGGGAAAAGAAGAGAAGAAAAAAGGAGAGGAGAAGAGAGGCTAGGGGAGGGGAGGGGAAGGGAGGAGTGGGGAAGTGAGGGGAGGAGAGCAGAGAGGAGGGGAGGGGAGGGGAAGGGAGGGGAGAGGAGGGGAGAGGAGGGGAGGGGAATAAAAAGGAAGGAAACTATGGGCTTAGCAAAGGAACATAAGCACAAACTGAAAGATGTTTTAATGTTTCTAGCTGGAATGAGTTAAGCAACAAAATAAAGCTATATCAATTTGTACTACATCCATAATGACAAAAGTAAGCAACTAGATGAATAAATGTTCCCTGTTGGTTTATTGTAATTCAGTACCCCAGATGGATTCTAAGAGAGATAAATAAAGGGCTTAAGTAGAAACCCAAATGCAGTGTGGACTGTAATTAAAAGTGACTCATCACTACTGGCTTGTTGGTTGTGACAAATCTGCTGTGGTAATGCAACAGGAGAGAGTGGGTATAGGGAATCCCATATTCTTACTATATTTTCAACTTCTTACAACTCTAGAATTATTTTTAATGTCTAAATAGTTAAAACATATCCTGATGTATTCTAGATATAGATATATAGATATATAGATGGTCTGTTATTTTTAACAGGTGCACAGTATTCCATTATGTACACAACTATATCAAATCTGATTCAAACATTCTGCCATATGTTCATTTAAAATTATCATCTTTGTGCAACTACTGCACATGTCCAGAAAAGGCCTAAATTCACATGTGTGCACACAGGCAAAAATATATATATCAAAATTGTGCATAAAACCTAAGGCTTGCAAAGCTCTGGTAGAGAAAACTGGAGTTGGGAATCCACAATTTTGAAAATATTAAGATCTTGTAGATCTTAGTACTATCTACAATATTTATTTTTCTTTTCAGAAGTCATTCAAGTTAATGAGAAATATATCTTTCTCCTCTTGTAAATTCCCCCTGGTTCTAGATTCTTAGTCTGCAGGGGTTAATGTTAATCAATTTTTACTATCTTTATGTTGCTATATAAAGGAGTTTCCATTCAACAGAGCAGTTTATGAATACAGCTTCTTGATCAATGTCATCTCTTTTAACATTCTCATTCCCTCTGAGTCTGTGGGGTCTTTTTTAGTGCAATGAAATGCTCATAAGTTCAAATGAGTATATTACAAAGGTGCATAAAATATGCACAAATGTCATCATTTACATACAACTATTATATGCGCTTAAAACACATACATTATGATTAGGTTTGTAACTATTATGTACTAATATAGTTGTCACCGATGTGCTTGTGAGGATTACGGAGTAGGCAGATGAAAAGAGGAAGGGTAGGCGAATGCAGTCATAATATTCAGTGTATATATGTGAAAATGAACTAGAAAAAATTGAGGGGATGGGTGGGGTTGGGGAGAGATGGGGAGAATAATAGATGGAGTGATACAGATGGAAATGCATTGTGCTCACAAGTTGACATGCTGACTTGAAATATCTTTGTACAAGTAAAGATAATTTTTTAATTATGCAAAGAAAACTACACAGAGACACAAAAGTTAATATATACTACTAAGAAACTTGCTTGCAGTCTAAAATAATTTTACATAAGACATTTCCAAATCACTTCTCAGAATTCTAGTTTGAGGACCGGGAGTTTGGCCTTGTGGTAGAGTGCTTGCATGTACAAAGCCCTGGGTCCAATTCCTCACAGAAAAAGCTGGAAATAGTGCTGTAGCTCAAGTGGTACAGTACTAGCCTTGAGAAAACTCAAGGACAGTGCCCAGGCCCTGAGTTCAATCCCCAACACTGGGGAAAAAAAAGGAATTCTAGTTTGAAGTGTCATGAGCCTTTCTAAAGCTTTAGTCATATCATACACCTAACCCTCACCATTTGTTATGTATGGCCAACTGTGGTGCCCTATACCTATAATCCCAGCACATGGGAGCCACAGACTCACAAATCTCAAGTTCAAGGCCAGCCTCAGCAAGATAGTGAGTTTGAAACAAACTGGAAAAACAAAAGTTGCATTTTACTTGTTTTCCAAATGAGAAATTTGAAGTATAAAATAGTGGAGTGTCTAATTCAAGGTCACATGGAAACCATTCTTCCCACTCCCATTCTTCCCACTACACTTAAGCCTCGGATATTTTCAAGTTTATTGGGAGAACCATCCTAAAGTAAATCAATGGAAGATACTTGTTTATAAATCAAACTATTAAATAGAGAATATATGCCACCTGAATCCTCCTCATTTTTTTAACTTTTAAAATGGAATACATGTTTCCATTTTACTTTGGAGGCTAAAACCTGGAGTACCATGGTTCAAAGCCAGCTCAAGCAGAAAAAATGATTCTCTGTCTCCAAAAGAACCACTAAAAAGCAAGGATGGAGGCTCGACTTAAATAGCAGAGCACAGCTGAATAAGCAAGCTGAGTGAGAGCTGGTGGGTCCAGAGTTCCAAACACAGTAACTGACCAAAGGAAAAACAAAGTAAACTTGAGTGTATGCACTAGAAGTATGACAACACCAGAACTTTTCCCCGACTTTGCAAAGCTGAGCATCAAGCAACAAGTCTCTTGTGTGTCTTCCAAGTCTGCTTTTCCTTACTGCCTATATCCCAGCACTCAGATTTCCTAAGACACATCCACCTCTCCCGCACTGCCCTTCCATTTCTTTCTTCTTCTGGTTACCCAGAACTCGCCTATGGGTCATCCTGATAATCCTACTTACTGGGAAGGCTGAGATCTATGGATCAAAATTTAAACCAGCTCTGGTGGGACAATCCATGAAATTTTTATCTCTAGTATACCACCAAAAAAGCTGAAAGTTGAGTTGTGGTAGAATACTAGCCTTAAGCAAAAAGATCTCCAGGATATCACCAAGTCCCTCCAAGCCCCAGGACTGGAAAACTAAAAAAAGTAAAAAGATGTTATCTTTGTATAGTACTTTATAATAACAGGAAGGAGCCTATTTCCTGGTGGCAGGACAAGATTAAGCATTTACCTTAGACTTTAATCAACCTAATGCTTTTAGATAGCCAATGCTCACTTCAGAGGGCCAGGGTGAAAAGGGCTCTGAGCACTCAAGGAGAAAAGGTGTCTCATTTTGCACTCTTGAGGATAGTTACCCTTAAAAAAATAAAGTTACAAATGTTGGCAGGGTTTGCAAGGGTGTGCAGATATTGGAAACTAGTTTTTCTGATAGGACGTAAACTGGTAGAGCCACTATGGAAAACAGTATGGTGATTCCTCAAAAAGTAAAATTATAATCACGGTATAAGTCAGCAAATCCTGGTTAAAAGAATTGAAAGCAAAATATTGGGGAGATATTTGTATATGTGTATTCCCAGGACCATTATTCCTGAGTAAAAGTAGAAGTGCTATGTTGAACATTGCATTGCACATCTGTAGTTTTGCTATTTGTGGGCCGAAATAGGAGGATCACATGCCCAAGGCTGGCTGAAGCAACATGGTGAGACCCTGTATTAAAAAAATTTATATCAATGATATCATAACAATGATTTAACTAAACAGATACCAGTACATGGCATATGCATGCAACTGAATAATATTCAGCCTTAAACAAAGGGAAATTCTGATACTTGCTGTGACATAGATGAACTATGACCTCAGCTAGCTACCAAGACACCAATACTGTAAGATCCCACTTATGTAAGGTATGGTTTGTAAGATACCCAGCTGAGTTCATAGAGACCCATTAGTACAAGGATGGTTTACAGGGATGGGGAGATTGGGTTGGGAAATGTTTAAGCAAGGGGTTGCAGTTTCAGTGTTGCAAAACTGAAAAAGTTCTGGATATTGGAATACTGAACATACCACTGAACTACACAGTTAAAATGATTAAAGTGGTCCATTTCAATGTTACACATATTTTACTACAGTTAAAATTACCTGTAAGTGTGGGTTGATTTCAGTATTGCACATGTCTTATAAATGGCCTGGGATCCTGTGGAGAGGCCAGGCAAATGTAGTCTGGGCCAAAGCTAGAAACAGGGGGAGGCAATGTAAATCTGCCAACGCATATAAGTAGAAACAAATGTCTTGCCATTTCATCATTGCTTCTGCTGTCAACCATCATGACTGTTTCAGAGGAGGGAAATGGCAAAGGAAGAGCGCAGTGGAGTGGAGGTGTCTTTAGAGGTCCACAAGTTCCCAAAGCTCAGAAATTGAGCTTGTGAGCATCTGTCCTAGGGGGAGGATAATCAGAGATAGGAAGCCAATTATCAAAGATTCTCACATAAACTATCCATAAAACTGGACCCCACGGGACCAGGAGTTTGGCCTAGTGGTAGAGTGCTTGCCTAGCATGCACAAAGACCCAGGTTCAATTCCTTGGCACCACATACATAGAAAAGCCAGAAGTGGTGCTGTGGCTCAACTGGTAGAGCTCTAGCCTTGAGAAAGCCCAAGGACAGTGATCAGACCCTGAGTTCAAGCTCCAGGGCTGGTAAAAACACCCCTCCCCCCAAAAAAAAACACCTGGACCTCAGATCAAACAGATGAAAGGAATATAACAAAAGCAGAAACAAAGATGTATTTTTTTTGTTTCCAAATAAGCAACATACAGATTATTTTCAGTTTTGTCATTATACACTCCTGAGGCAAAAAGAGCCCCTCCCTTTTTTTCTTAAATTTGTGCTGGTCCTAGAGATTGAACTCAGGGCTTGGGCATGCTCCCTGAGTTTTGTTTTTTGCTTAAAGCCAGCACTCTACCACTTGAGCCACAGCTCCACTTCCAGATTTTTTCTGGTTAATTGCAGGTAAGAGTCTCACACACTTTCCTGCCAAGGCTGCCTTTGAACCCTAATCCTCAGAGTTCAACCACCTGAATAGCTAAGATTACAAGTATGGATCACCATTGCCTAGCTTCCAAGAGACATTTTTATAAAGAGATTCAGATAGTTATTCAAAGACTTTGGTGATTGGAGAAGGGTTTTCATTACAGATATAAGAAATATACTCACTACCTGACTTATGTAACTTTAACGCCTCTGTATATCATCTTTATAATAACAATAAAAAATAAATTAAAAAAATTACAGGTACAGTTGTCCCTCTGGAGGCGCAGAAGGATAGTTCCAGGAGGCAGTGTGAATATGAATATATGGATACTCAAGTTCCCGTTATAAAAATGACCTGATATTTGCATGTAATGTCCCACTTGAAATCATCCCTAGATTATTTCTTATAACTAATAGGAGATAGATGGTTCATAGATAAATGTTAGCCTGTCTTATGTAGGTATTTATTATAGAATACAAGTTTGTACAAGTTCAGTAGAGACACAATTTTTGTCTGAAAATTTTATATTGGTTGGATCCATGAGTGTGGATTCATAAATAAGAAGGCTGACTCCATTTTTATTAAAACAGTTTGAATGCCAGACTTGTACCACTGTAAACATTTTAGCAATCATGTGGATATTGTCAACATAGAATAAGGTTTGTTAATACACAGTGAAAACCATTTTCCATCTATCTGCAGCCTTTGAGACTTTTCCCCTGCTCAGGCTCATGGGATGAACAAAAAAAAAACACCAATCCCTCAACATTTCTCATTTCTCCCCTCTCATCTACTCATCTACTAACTGCCCCAGATCACACTTTCTTCCTGACAACATGTTCCTGTGACCCCCTTCCACATTCACTGGGAAAATACCTCCTTGCTCTCCTTCTCCCCTCAGGCTAGCCATCATATCATGTGGTCAACAGGCCGTGGGAGGGAGTTTGTAAGGGTTGACATGAGAATCACTGTTCTTTCTAAATGCAACACACCCTAGAAAGTAACTAACAAAGTAAACCTAACAGTTATATACTGAAGGGACCTCGAATTGTAACAACACAAACAATATGAGAGTCCAAGTATAAATTCCTCTGCTTAAATACAAATTCTTTCTACAATATATAGTCTCTTGAGAGAGAGATGCAGAGAGAGACAGAAGCAAAGATGCAGAAACAGAGATACAAAGAGAAACACAGAGAGAAATCTTTGTAAAGGACAATTCTACAGCTTCTTGACATGTTTCTTAGGTCCACATCTTGTAGTACAAAATGTAGGTTCTTAAATGTTTGTATAGAAATGTTAAAAACAGTTCAGAAGGTACAGAGTTCAATTTACAAAGCAACTATGAAAAATTTCTGTGAAACGTGTTTATTTAGCATGTGTGTGTGTGTGTGTGTGTGTGTGTGTTTCTATGTATATATACTTGTTATAAAGTTTAAACTCAGGGCTCCTCCTTCTCCTTAACCTTTATTGCTTAAACTGGCAGTCTACCACTTGAGCCACAGCACCACTTTCAACTTTTTGGTGGTTAATTGGAGATGATAAAAAAAAGTCTCACAGACTTTTCTGCCTAGACTGGCTTTAAACCTTGATCCTCAGCTCTCTGCCTCCAAAGTAGGCAGGAATATAAGCAAATAAATTTCTAAATTCATCACATTTTACAAATTTACACATTTTATACACCAATAATATTTTATACAGTTCTCTACTATGTAATTAGAAATAGTCTACTAGCATTAAAAAGAAATCCTTTCAAAGTTTAACAAATCTCATAAACTCATCTTTCAAAATGATGAGGGACAAAGCTTTGGGGAAAAAATCAATTTTCCCATAAATAAAATTTAACAGCAATATATCATAGAAATTTTACCATATAATATTTGCCTTTTGTGGCTCATTTGTAGAACTATGTCCAACTTCAATATTTGCCCCATAATATCAACACTAGCTGAACAGCTAATGCTAAGTCCAGCCAGAAACAAAATATTTGTTCATTTAGTTGGACTTGGTAACATGTTACCACATACTTGGCACTTTCATAATGGAGCTGGTGGTGACCAAAATATAAATTTCTTTATTTAAAAAAAAAAACTAGTAGAAGCTAATTTTGTGAAGTTTTTATGCTAGTACTGAGCCTTGAACTCAGGGCCTGAGTGCTGTCCCTTGGCTTTTCTTCTCAAGGCAGGAACTCTCACTGGAGCCACAACTCCACTTCCTGCTCTTTGACCGTTAGTTAATTGGAGAGTTTCACCGGCTTTCCTGCTCAGGCTTACATTGAATTGTGATTGTCCAATCTCAGCCTGCTGAGTAGCTAGGATTATAGGCATGAGCCTCCGGTGCTGAATTTCTGAATCACTATAGAGCTCATTTGGTTAGTGTGGATGTTAATGTTGGATATATGTTTACATGTGACAAGGATGTATATATTATATACATATTGCAAATATCTGTATATAGTTATAGATTGGGGCTATCATGAATCATAAAGTTTGTAGCAGCTTTCAGGCATTCTCTTTATTTGCTCATAGGTTGTTTGGTATCAAGTCAGTGATCCAAACAGACTGCTCCAGCACGTGGAAGATCATAGTGAACCCTGACCTGTCCTGGTATCACCATGCCAACCCCATCCTGCTGCTGGTGATGTACTACACGCTGGCCACGTTGATCCACATCTGGCTACAGGAACCCCTTGTAAGGCCCAAACACTCTCTGTGATCTTGTCTGCAAAGTAACCTTAAATCTCGGGGTAAAGAGTTGCATTCCTCTAGCCCACTGACTAGTCAATACTCTAGTCTCTCCTGATGCTCACATTCTGGTGGTGGTATCATAATTCTGCCAAGGAAAGCTACACTCTGGTAGCTCGTGCTTCTAATTCTTTTTTGTTTTGCCAATCCTGGGCCTTGAACTCAGAGCCTGATCACTGTCCTTGTGTTTTCTCAAGGCTACAGCTCTGCCACTTGAGCCATAGCACCACTTCTGGCTTTTTTCTATGTATGTGGCACCGAGGAATCGAACCCGGGTCTTCGTGCATGCTAGGCAAGCACTCTACCACTAGGCCAAACTCCTGGCCCTCATGCTTCTAATTCTAATCCTAGCAACTCAGGAGACTGAGATGTGAGGATCATGGTTCGAATTCACCCTGGGCAGAAAGAACATGTGAGATTCTTGTTTCCCATTAAGCTACAAAAAGCCAGAAGTCAAACTGTGGCTCAAGTGGCAGAGTGCCAGCCTTGAACCAAAAAGAAAAAAAAAGCTAAAGGACGGAGCCCAGGCCCTGAGTTCACACACACACACACACACACACACACACACACACACACACACACACACACAGCAATCAATACACAAAGTTGCAAAGAGGACTGAGTGTGAAAGACCAGGTTTCTTTCACCCCTGTGTGCACTATGAGTGGTGGATGGTGAGCAGGAGAGTAGGTTCATTTGGACTGAGCCCTTGGTAAGCTCCAAGTGTCGTGTTGTTTATGTACATTATCTCAGTATGCTAAATTCCTCTGAAATATAATTATTATATTTGTTTTACAGACAAGAAAAAAAGGTGTAACAGGTATTTTCTAAAAGCTCACACTAAATGATACAAACCAGCTTATACCCTAATTTGACAGCAAAACTTAGTCTTGAGAGACCATGCAACCTTGATTACTACAATGATGGGAGTTTCCAAATCTTATCCAGAGCTCTCATCCCCCGAGGACCCTGTAGTGCAAGGCCAGCTTTGGGGGTGCCTTGCCTAGCTGTGAGGCAGAGGGGTAAGGAAGCTCCCTGCCTACAGTATTGGCAACAAGGACTTGGGGTTTTTGAGGGGAAACTTCTCCTCTTTCGGTGGTTAACAGCTCAGTCTTCTATTCGTTCTCCTATATGACTGTGAGGAGCTCAGAGGTGCATCAATGGCATGTAAAGGGAGAAAGTTGATACTACAGAGAGGACTGTGCTTTCCCCCCATCAGCTGCCAGGGTGCTACTCACATCAGTACTTGGCTGAATCCAATCTCTCCTTGGGTATCATTTCCAGCCTGGATTCATTTCCTACTTTTACTTGGCTTCACACCATATGCTGTACCAAATCCACAAATCCAGTCTTCAGTCAGGTGCCTTGCTGTGTCTCATGATAATATAGGTGTTAAAATAGCATGACCTCAACACACAAAGCCTGCAGTTGTTAAATTGGCACATCCTACAAGAGAAAAGCATGTCCCAACCCAGGCTTGGCAGGTGTGCCACTAGAAACAGGGATGTGCCTTCCCTCTCTGTGGTATTTCTCCCCAGTGCATGAACAGGCATGCAGGGCAAAGGCGACTAGCAAGGATAGATTATATCCTTGATGATAGGTTATCTCCCTTGAGGCCACCATAGAGAGCATTTAATAGCAGCAAGGTCACCTTGCATTGCCATGTGCTCGAATTCTCATAAAGTTTCCTATTCTTGGTAAAAAAAAATCTTTTTAACATTTTCATTATGTTTGCTTCCTCCACAAACATACCAACGAACATGGATACTGATGTGTATCTATAGACTAATATGTACACAGAATTGACACACACGATTGAATTACTTCTAAATAATGTTTTATACATGGCAGAAACCAAGGAAGTGAGGAATAGTTCTCAGAGTCTTTGGCTCTTTCTGGGCATCAGATAAAGCAGTAGTTTGGTGAGATCCTTTTGCTCCCTCCAGGTCTGTGTGATAGCCTGGTATCCCAGACCTGGGGTTTCCAGGAAACAAGGGCAAGCAGAGAGAACCAGGAAAGCAATCTGGGCTGCAGTCACACTGGCCACAGCTTTGTTACAAGCAGAGGCCTCTAGCTGTCCATGAAACACAGACATCACATCAGCATCAGTATTTCAGTTCATCTGTATTCTAAGTAGACTGGAAGTAGGACTTTTTTGCTGAGGTAATGTGAAAATAGAAGAGGCTGATTACATCCTGATCCCAGATACCTTAGAACATTCAATGAAAAAAATACAGGCCACTGAATGTGAGTGGTTCAGGCGAAAGTCTAGGGAACACTGCTAGGCACTGATGTCTCACTCCTGTGTCCTAGCTACTTAGGAGGTTCTGATCAAAGGATCTGATTTTTCTGCCAATCCAAGAAGAAAGATTAGAGCGACTCTTATTTCCAATTAACTGGCAAAAAGCTGGAAGTGGAAGTAGTGCTCACGCACTAGTGCTCAACCGGCCAAGGACTTGAGGTCAAGCCTCAGTAGCAAGACAGACAGACAGACAGACAGACAGACAGACAGACAGACACACACACACACACACACACACACACACACACACACACTACATAAAATGTTTTTAAACTAAATGATTTGTGTAATTATTTTCTAGTTCGTTTAGAATGTACTGAGAGACACTACAAATATTTAACATAAGTCATATGCTATCATATATGGGTCTGTCTCAAGTACTGGACAATATGTAATAAAAAAAAACACACTTGTGGTATCCCCTGCTGCCTGCTCACAGATGAGCTTTGGGAGGCAGAGCTGTTCTTGTGGTTCTGTGTTTCAGGTACAGGTTGACAAGACAAAGGAAGAGGACCAAGCCCTGGCTTGCAGCTCTAATCAGAATACAGCAGAAAGGAGGCGGAGCCTGTGGTATGCAGCCCATTATCCAACTGATGAGAGAAAAGTAAGCCCAGGAGCCACGTACTCCATCAATAGTTTCTGCTGCTATGTTGGTATTTTACTGTTGAGTATGCTCTTTGTCAAGCTGCTGACGTGTCCCTGCTGTTAACATGAGGGCGCAGTTTGATTTAGACAGCTAGGTGTCACAATATAGGAATGACTTGTCCAATGAAATCCTGGACAAATGTGATTCTGTATGGTCTTGTTTCTACTGAAGCCTCTTAGTCCTTAAATTAATCTTCTTAATATATCTACATCTCATATTTGAAGTAAACCATACTTAAACAAGCAAAACAAGAGTGGATGAGTCACACTTCTAATCCTAGTTACTTAGCAGGCCGAGATCCAGAGGATTTCTTCTTGAAGGCATCTCAGGCAGAAAAATCTCTGAGTCCCTTATGTCCAATTAAGCAGCAAAAAGCCAAGTTGGAGGCATTGCTAAAATGATAGAGCACCAGCCTGAGGAAGCAAGCCAAGTAAGCTCAAATCTCAGCACCAACATAAATTAACAAATAAGGAAGGAATCTGTGGACACCAGAAGAAAATCAGAGTTGAAATACATTCAGCAAGTGAGTTTGCTCTGTTGAGCCCCTTCCATAGTAATCAACAACCACTTAGGGGAGAACCAAGGTCTTGCTGAACAGAACCTGGACCCATCACTGCGTGAAGGCCTCACACTGGGATTGTCCTGAAGGCCTGCAAAGTCTGCACCATCTGTAACAACAGTGTTTTCTACCTTCTTGATCATTCACTGGCCAGCCTGTGTGTTCACATGGCCTCGTGCAGTGCTGTGAGGACAAGTCCTCTTAGCATTCTTACTGGTATCAGCAAGGGGCTCCCGGCATAGAGAACACAGGAGTCCATTCAAAGATTCACATGGTAATTGGTGAGTTTTTCTAAGATACTCAGCCCTGGCACCAGCGTGGCTGTCCTACATTGAGAGGGATGTGACACTTGACAGTTTATGGAATCCCTTTGATTACATCACCCCACGTTTCAGGCTGTCACATTTAGTCCATTAAATAATAGATAGAACCAAGGGTAGCCCAACCTGTCCAGTGAGGCCTATAGAGCTCTGAGGTGAATAATGTTCTTGAGACTACAACTATACTTAAAATCTAGCTGGGTCTGGTATGTACGCCTGTAATCCTACTGAATGCATAGGTAGGAAGACTGGGGTAGGAAAATGCCTGCCCTGGGTGAAAAATCGGAAAATAAAACCATATACTTATAGTTATCTGATATTTGATAAGGGAGCCAAAGGCATACAGTAGAAAAATAATAGCCTCCTCAACAATTAGTGTGGGGAAAAGTAGGCATCTGTATGCAGAAAACAAAAATGGATCCTTGCTTGTCACCATGCACCAATATCAATTTAAAGTGGAGCAAAGACTCCACATCGGGACGGCACTGGTGGTTCATGCCTGTAATCCTAGCTGCTCAGGAGGTTGAGATTGCTGAATCACAGTTCAAAGCCAACCCAGGCATGAAAGTCCAGGAGACTCTTATCTCCATTTTCCCATCAGAAAACAAGAGGTAGCACTGTGCCTCAAGGGTTAGGGCAGTAACCTTGAACTGAAGAGCTCAGGGGCAATGCCCAGGCCCAGAGTTCAAGCCCCATGACCAACCCCCCCCAAAAAACACTCAATGTCAGACCCAAAACTTTAAAATCACTAACAAGAGAGAAAAAGAGAAACATTAGAACTTCTTGAAAAGAGTCCCAGGGCACAACAGATAGAGGATAGAGTTGCCAATATAAATATTTTCTGCATGGTTAAAGACTAGTTATTAAACTAGAAAGACAGTCAACAGAGTGACAGAAGATCTTCACCAGTAATATGTCAGTCTAATATCCAATATATGCCAAAGCTCAAGAAAATAACTCCTCCCAGACCTAATAAACCAATCACTAAATGGGCAAGGGAACTAAGGAGAGACTTTTCAGAAGAGGTAAGAATGGCAAAGAAACAAATGAAGAAATGCTAATCATCCCTACTGTATAGGAATTACAAATAAAAACAACTCTGAGGCTCCATCTCACCTCAGATTGGCCAATGTGAATTCAAACAACAAATGTTGGCAAGGATATGGATGTGGAAAAGGGAACCTATTGCACCATTGGTGAGAATGTAAGCTAGTCCAACCACTCTGGAAAGCAGTCTGGAGGTTCCTCCAAAAAACTAGACATAGAATCATGTTGAATAAGATAAGTCAAGACCAAAGGAACAAAAGGCGCATGGTATCCTTAATATGTGGCTATTAGATCCAAACAGTACAAGAATGATGACTCAATATTTGCATACCCAATGCTATAGACATGGTACTGGAAATATAAACACAACTACATAGATATAAAAACTTATGACTCTATAGACATAATGGGTTTTTTTTGTCAGTCCTGGGCCATGAACTCAGGGCCTGAGCACTGTCCTTGGACTTTCTCAAGGCTAGAGCTCTACCACTTGAGCCTCAGCACCACTTCTGGCTTTTTTCTATGTATGTGGTACCAAGGAATTGAACCCGGGTCCTCATGCATGCTAGGCAAGCACTCTACCAGTAGGCTAACCTCCAGGCCAGACGTAATGTTTTATTACATAGGTTAATATGTATCTATGACAGACAAACCCTCAGCTTAATTTTAATTATGTTCTAAAATCTACGTGCCAGTGATTATATATAGAGATTCCCTTCTTGAATGCTTGTTTGTTAAACACATCATTTGAAATATGATGTAAAAATAAATGTTAATAAATTCTTTAATAAAAAAAAACTAGACATAAATCTTCCCTATGACCCAGCCAAACCACCTCTGGACATCTAAGCCAAGCAGCAAGAGTCAGGATCTGACAAGGACACTGCACAGCCATGTTCCTTACCACACTATTCACAATAGCCAAGATATGGAAAGGGACCTGATGCCCTAGAATAGATGAGTTCATGCCCCCCAAAATGCAAAAACAATAAAAGAAGAAGAAACCACAACCGCACATGTTCTCTCTGATAAGTTCAAGTTATGTCTAAAATACACTGGGATATGACAAATTATGCAGGGTTCTAGATACACATAGTGAGACCAGAAGAGGAGACAAATGTAAAGGAGTAATGGCGCTCCCTCCCTCCCTCCCTCCATCTCCCTCTCTCTCTCTCTCTCTCTCTCTCTCTCTCTCTCTCTCTCTCTCTCTCTCTCTCTCTCTCAATTTCTATTTTTGATAGGTTTGTCTTCTTTTCTTTATGGAAGGTATATTCATGTGTATATCATCAGGTGGGTAGGAAGAGGGTAGAGAACTCAAGGGGACAAAGGGGTGAAAAATGCAGCAGTGGCGCTCACTAGACACTGATATAAGTGAACTAGACAGTTCATGAGTGGAGATGGGAAGGAGGGACGAGGGGAGACTGAGGGAACCGAAGATGCTGTATGAAAGGAAATGTACTCATTACCTGACTCTTGTAATTGTAATCCCTCTGTGTATTAATTTTTTAAATTAAGATCTTCTCAAAAATTAACTAAAGCCAAAGGGCTTTAAGCATGGCTCAGGTGATCAAGCATCAAGCTAACAAGTGCAAGGCTTTGAGTGCAAAACCCACTACAGAGGAGAGGGGAGGGGAAAGGAGGGAAGGGGAGGGGAGGGGAAAGGAGGGGAGGGAAGGGGAAGGGAAGGGAAGGGAAGGGAAGGGAAGGGAAGGGAAGGGGAAGGGGAAGGGGAAGGGGAAAGAGAAGAGGAAAGGATGAAATCTTTGCCTGAGGATTCAAAGACCATAGTGAGTAAAACTGGGATGCCTGAGCATCATAAATCACAGTTGGGCTAACCAACTCTAACCACAAAGTAGTGGTCATAAGTGGAACCCTTCACTGCCAAGAATGCACAGAAAGCAAAAGAAAACCTGCTTCCTCATAAGAACAATCTTGCTGAACGGCTCAGGCCCACATAACTGTTTCTGTCCTGTCCATGCAGTTAGTGATTCCTGGTCTGGATAGAAGATTAACATATCCTCCCATCTCTAACTGCATTCTCTTAGAAACCACTCATGCTTCACATTTATTATCAAAATGGTGTGTTGTAGCAGATCATAGCACAGATTGTTTGCCTTGTGTAAGCCTAACCCTAAGAAAATATGTAAAAGCATAAAGCAATGCCAGTAGTTGGGTTTTTTTTAAAGAATATACGTGGGATTAATTTTTTATAACATATAATAGGATTTTATTTGTGTGTGTGTGTGTGTGTGTGTGTGTGTGTGTGTGTGTGCGCGCGCGCACGCGTATGTGAGCATGCATGTCTGCATGTGGATGTGCACCGACACTGAGACTTGAACTTAGGGTCTGGATTCTGTCTCTTAGTGTTTGCACTCAAAGCTGTTGCTCTACCACTTGGCCACAGCATCACTTGCAGCTTTTCAGCGATTAATTGCAGATGAGAGTCTCATAAACTCTTCTGCTCCAACTGACTTCCAACCATATTCCTCACATCTTAGCCTTCTGAGAAGCTAGAATTACAGGCATAAATCATCAATACATGACAATAGGATTATTTTTAATGAATTACTAACTTATTTTTAAATGCCTCTCTTTTAGTTTTCTGGTGTGGTAGGTCATCTCCTAACAAAAGACTCTTTAGGACCCTGAGTGATTTTTAAGAATGCAAATGAGTCTTGTCTGCAAAATGTTGCAGAAATACCTTCTGTGTTGATTGTGACTTTAGGGAATCCCAAACCACCTGTTATTAAAAGAGTTTAAAAGAAGCACAGTCATATAAGAATTTTTTTGTGGTGAACAATATGTAAATTATAAAACAACCTCAAGTCAAGTGATGCTGGTTCATTTCTATATTGTTAGCTACTCAGGAGGCTGAGATCTGAGGATTGTAGTTTGAAGCTAGCCCAGGCAGACAATTCCAAGAGACTCTTATCTCCAATTAACTGGCAAGAAAGCTAGGAATAGAAGAGTTGCACAAATGGTAGAGTGCCAGCTCTGAGTGAAAAGGCCAAGTGCAAGCATGAGACCTTGAGGTCAAGCCCTAGGACTGGCACACACACACACACACACACACACACACACACACACACACACATGAATATATCCCAGACTTCAGTATAAATCATTCATCCTAGTAAGAAACCTTTATATCTTGAAAAGTGAGTGCCTTAGGAATCTTTCTCCTATCTGATAGATATCTGGGAACATAAAAGCAAAATGCTTATCCTATAGAATTAAATTCTTGGACAGTGCAGCAGCATGATAACTATGTGGCTTATGGTGCTTATTTGCTGTGATAACTGAAGGTAACTTCAGATGCTGGGAAGTGATTTCAGTGAAATGTAACTGGTGTTATTGAACCCTTTGCATTTGCATGGCAGAATGAACCGTAGCATGGAGTCAGCTGGCGTGGGTGCATGGATAGTAGTTTATAGATGTATAGAAACCTTCAAAATGCTCTTTGCTTACCTAATAACATACTGTTTTGCATTGCTTTTTGCAGCTTTTATCCATGACTCAAGATGACTACAAACCATCTGATGTTAGTATATTCTTAGACTTACCATTTATGCTTATGTAAGTGACTTGAAAATGACAAACAAAAGGAACACCTATGAGTCTGATTTAACAATCTAGATTGCCAAAGCTTTTCCATTACTTTATTTGCAGAAGTGATACCTCATTTATCACTAAGTATAACATACAGAATACATATGGCTGTTTTATGTATTTTGTACTGACTCTACTAATAAGTACAAAATTTAAAAAGAAAGTCTTGCATGTGCATTTACTTATGTATATGTTAAAATCAAAATACATAATGCCAGCGAAACTAGGGAAAATCCCAAGTATCTGCAGTCAGTAGACCAGACCTTGCAGTTAGGCAGAAATCCCAGGCAGGTCTAGCCTGAGACCTAAGGAATATTTGCATGTCTATAATCCTGGCTATTTAGGAGGCTGAGATCTAGGGATCCAAGGTCAAAGCCAAACAGAACAAGAACGTCCATGAGACTTCTGTCTCCAAGTAACCATCAGAAAGCCGCAAGTGGAGCTATAGCTCAAGTGGTAGAGTACTAGCCTTGAACGAAAGAGGAACAGTGTCCAAGCCCTGAGTTCAAGCCCCAGTATTGGGGATAGGAGTTGGGATGGAGGGCCAGGATGGTCTGGTAGACCTCAAGGGCACAGAGATAAGTAGGAGTGCAGAAAGCTAAGGCTAAAGAAAGTATAAACATCACTATGGGCCTTTCCCCCAAGATCACACCACAGTGAGGCAGAGTGTGCAATGCATAATAGAGGTGCTGCAAGGCCAGGCCTGCATCTTATTACTGTCATTCAGGAGAGATCAGAATTAAAGGGACAGGCCTGGTGCACATACCTTTTCTTCTGGTTACTTGGGAGGCTGAGATCTAGAAGACCAAAGTTTGAAGCCAGCCTGTGCAGAAAAATTCATGAGACTCCATTTCCAAAACATCCAGCACAAAAATCTAGGCTAGAGGCATGGCTCAAGTGGTAGAGCACCAGAAATGCAAGCTCTATGTCCTTAGTTCAAACCTGGTATTAGCAAATAATAATAATAATAATAACCCTCATAATTTTAGGGAGAATTATCAGAGTCACTATTAGAATATTTGGATAATTGCCTAAATTGTTCAGCTTCTATTTACTTCTTCATCACTGGGATATTTGTGAGCATGGGGCAGGGTTTATGCCATGCAGGCAGCCCACAGCTCTTGGCTCAGGTGTCCTGTTCGCTGGCTTCCTTTCTAGGGCCTGCTGGTGACAGTGAATGGCAATCCTGTGGACTATCATACCATCCATCCCAGTCTACCCATAGAGAATGGCCCTGCCAAGACCGACCTATACTCCACCCCCCAGTACCGGTGGGAGACATCAGAGTCCTCAGGTAAAGTACCTGCGGAGAAGGAGAACTTACCCAGGGCTCCATTTCCCTCTCATTCAAGATACACTGCATCTTTCCTGTTTGCTGCTTATGTGATTCTTTAGGAGTACAGGTATGCAAATGTTCTTTAGGTCTCAGGCCAGTAAAGCTAAGCTCATTTCCTTAATTTGTGCCTATATTTAATATCTACACTGCTTTTATTTATTCATTTATTTATATTTGTTTGTTTGGTGTTAGTACTGGGACTTGAACTCAAGACCTGTGTGCTGCCCTTTTTCTTTTCTACTCAAAGCTAATTCTCTATCAGAGCTACATATACCTCCACATCTAGCTTCTGTGATGGTTAATTGGAAATAAGAGTCTCTTGAATTTATCTGCCTGATCTGGCTTCAAACCTTGGTCCTCAAATCTTACCCTCCTGAGTAGTTAGGATTACAGGTGACATGTTAACATTTTTTGCCAATCCTAGGCCTGAGCTCAGAGCCTGAGCATTGTCCCTGGACTTCCTCAAGGCTAGAGCTCTATCACTTGAGCCACAGCACCACTTCTGGCTTTTTTCTGTGTATGTGGCAGCAAGGAATCAAACCTGGGTCTTTGTACATGCTAGGCAAGCACTCTACCATTAGGCCAAACTCCTGGCCCCAACAAGTTAACTTTTTAACAACATGAAACCTACATGAATGTATGCAGATTCACCTAGTTAGCTAGTTGTATACTAATATTTCTATTTGTTGCTGTTTCAATGATATCAGTAATTTCTTTTCTTTTTTTTTGCCAGTCCTGGGCTTGAGCTCAGGGCCTGAGCACTGTCCTTGGACTTTCTCAAGGCTAGAGCTCTACCACTTGAGCCTCAGCACCACTTCCGGCTTTTTGTATGTATGTGGTACCAAGGAATTGAACCCGGGTCTTCGTGCATGCTAGGCAAGCACTTTAACCACTAGGCCAAACTCCCGGCCCTATATCAGTAATTTCTTGACAATGTATAAAAACATTTTAAGACAGTCATTTTTGACCATAAAAAACAACAAAAAAAGGAGGGGGAGGGATTTCTGGTAGCTCATGCCTATAATTCTAGCTAGACTGAGATCTGAGTGTTGGAAGCCAGCCTGGGCAGAAATCTCCAGGAGACTTTTCTTTCTATTTAACCAGCAAAACCAGAAATTTGGGCATGGCTTCAATGGTAAAAAAAGGCCCTCAGTTCTACTCAGCTCTAGCTTCAGTACTAGCACACACACACACACACACACACACACACACACACACACACAGAGAGAGAGAGAGAGAAAGAGAGAGAGAGAGAGAGAGAGAGAGAGAGAGAGAGAGAGAGAGAGAGAGAGAACAAACTTGCACTTTTCCCTCAATAGGTAGCATTCTAGGTAGGAGACATAGAAGATCCAGAATGGATGTCTCTCACACACCCTCTCCTTTCCTTTGGCACAGCAAAGCAAATAGCAAATAGCTTACCACTGGACTATTTTTGTAGTCTGGGGAAGAGTGGTGAGTCCACTTGTTGTCATTTGTTTTTTTTAAGTCCAAATAGGAGAAAACTTGCCGTGTGATGTAGAAATTGGAATTCTGGAACCCTTGAAGAATATACTATGGTCAACACTCATCCCTTCTCTCTGTCAAGGCTAGCGGGCTTTCTCTTGTCCTCCTACATGTTGGGTTTTACTTTAGAAGCTCCATCACACTCATAGAAGGCTGCTCTGAAAATATGAAGCCCAGCAGGTGGAGCTTTGAAGATCATGTTAGAGGATGCCATCACACTCTCTCAAATGGAAATTTCAGGGTGCTGTATACTGCGACCCTCATCAAGCAGAAGTGGGTGCTTCTATTTGACTTCTGGGGCCATGATTCATTGCCAATTCCTCCGAAAATCTGTATTTTAAGGCTGTGCCCCAACCAGACCATTCTACATTGCCTGGGCCATTTGTACAGATATCACACATTTGCATGAATAGTTATATAAGGTATTTGTCTGTCTAGAAAAGAAAGAAGAAGAAGAAGAAGAAGAAGAAGAAGAAGAAGAAGAAGAAGAAGAAGAAGAAGAAGAAGAAGAAGAAGAAGAAGAAGACAAAGAAGAATTTGAAGAGGAAAGGAGCCAGGAGGAAAAAAGAAGTGTCAAAGTTCATGCCATGGTCTCTGTGTTCCAATTTATCATGAAACAAAGTTATATTTGTGCCCTCATCGCTATGATGGTAGGTATATCTGCCCCCGTTACCCGGTAGATATGAGCATCACCCAACACAGCATAGAAAAATGGTGCACAGGCCCCCGTGGCTGCAGAACCTATTGGCCTCTAACAACCAGCATAAGGAACTCAATCTTGTCCATGGCTTGGCAGACAATGGTGGGCTATTTTTATTTTTGGGGGGATTTTTGTGCTACGGACTACAAAGTAATGTGCTCTTCAACTCATTTTCTTTTAAAATATTAATATATTTTTTCTCCAATTAGCTTATCAAGTCAGATTGTCTTCTAGTTTGCCAACTTAAGGCCAAGAGCACATATTGTGGTATAGAAAGTACGAATGATGTTCACATCTGACATAAGCTGGTTGTATTACTTCCAAAGATACCAAGACAAGCATCAAATTATCATGGATCCAACTGTGAGCACTCTATTTCTGCTGTTTCTGTTTACTTCTGTTTCCAAATTACAGCTCTGATGATAGTTCTTTGACTCTTAGAAGATAAAGAAAGTTCTAATGTTTCCCTTTCCTAAATACAAATTCTTGGGAGATCTGATTTATTTTTGAAAAACATAATACTTTTATTTATAGCATAGCTCTTCTAAATTCTGTTGCCAATGATGAGATTCCAGGGACAGCTTGGTGATACAAAATGAAAATATTTTAACTCAAGGGGAAAAAATGTATAACTTAGCCAGGCAGTCAGTCCCGACAATTTCTGAAATGAAGCTATGTATGACTTGGCTACAGATTCTAGAAAAGACACTATCATCTGGGAAAGGAGCTGGGAAAAAGTTCCTGAAATAAAAAGAGCTCACCTCATGATCCCCAACTCTATTTGGTGTGTGTGTGTGTGTGTGTGTGTGTGTGTGTGTGTGTGTGTGTGTGTGTGCCAGTATTGGGTCTTGAACTCAGGGCCTGTGCACTGTCCCTGAGCTTTTGGAGTCAAAGCTAGCACTTAACCACTTTAGCCACATCTCTACTTTCAGCTTTTTGGTGGTTAATTTGAGGTAAGCCTGAACTAGCTTTAAACTGCAAAGCACAGATCTTAGCCTCATCTGTAGCATGAGCCACCAGCCCCCAGCTCCAACTCTGTTATTTAAATAGAATTAAGTCTGCACTCTGATTACTTACAGAAATAAGTATATGGTGGTTTGAGTTCAAACAAAAAAAGAATTGTCCTATGTAGGTAGTATAAATTTAATTTATAATTCTTATTTAGCACCATACAATCATTTTTTCTCTTTAAGTAGAGTTTGAAAAAATAGATTGAACACAATATTTTTTTTACTTAATAGAAAAAAAAGTCTGTACTAAAACCAGCACGATTTTTCATTCAAGACCTGAACTTTGGGGTTGGGAGTGTGGCCTAATGATAGAGTGCTTGCATAGCATGCATGTAGAAGGTTCGATTCGGTAGCACATACACAGAAAAAAGCCAGAAGTGGTTCTGTGGCTCAAGTGGTAGAGCTCTAGCCTTGAGAAAGCCCAAGGACAATGCTTAGGACTTGAGTTCAAGCTCCAGGACAGGCAAAAAAAAGAAGAAGAAGAAAGAAAGACATGATCTGTTGTGTTTGGCTCAGTTAGTGGAGCATTAGCCAGTGAGTAAAAGCATCAGGTACTGAGTTAAAGTCCAGGTGTCATATCTCCAGTCCCAATAACCCCCCCCCCCAAAAAAGAAAGGAAGCAAAGAAAAAGAGAAAAAGGTGGCCACAAGTGACCAAGCCATGATGTTTGAGATGTGGCTCAGTTGGTAGAGTGCTAGCCAGTGACCAAAAGTGTCAGGTGTGGAGAAGTCCCAGTTGCAGCCCCACCCAACAAAGGACATAATCCTGGCTGGTGCTATGCTCGGGATGTAGAGGAGCCTGTCCTCGGAAAGGCTGTCCATACTGCAACAGGCATTTTATGAAAGCAGAAGGCTTAGGAACCCAAGCCTCCTTACAATGATTTTATATTTCTTCAAAAATTCATGGTATGAGTGTGCCAACTTATCTGACAGCTCTGAAATCAACGGTAGGAAACCACAGCTCACACTCAACTTCTTAACTACCACAACCCAAAGGTAGATTGCATTAAATTTCCCTGAAAATCCTCGTTATTCATTGTTCTGTTGCTACCCTCACCCTGCCAAAAAGAACAATACAATGAGAGGGAGGAAAATATCTGCTGCAATCACAGCTTTTTGAAGATTCATTTTTCCTGAATGATACAAAGAAAGTGACAAATGTATCTTTCCTTTCCTAATGGGATAAGTTCATTGAATATATTAATATAATAATATTGATACATTAATATATATTAATGAAGATAAATCCACTCAGTGTGTTCTTTTTATGTAAATACTCTAAGTATATCCTAAATTTTGATATATATTGTTTATAAAGTATAATACTTTGAGGGAAATAGTTTGGACCTTTATGGTTATCACTTTTTAACTTAATATAAGCAGTTTAATTTCCAGGATAATTACCATGTAATTTATCCAATAATTTTAAATAACTTATTGCTTTAAAAGCTAGTTCTGCTTTAGGGAAAATTTGCAATTTGCTGAAAAAAATATTCGTAGTGCCATGCTGGGTTCATTTACCTCATTTCTGCCCACTACATAAAGCAGACTATTAAAATGTTCTAGAATTTATAACTGTTTCTTGAAATAATATTCAAAATTGTGTCTCATCTCACTAAGCCTTCAACATAGCTGCAAAATGTTTTAAAGGCCTTTTCCTAAAATAATATGGTAGTCAAAACTACAGTAATAGATAACAGATTTCCTAGTTCACAGTATTCATGCAGCAGGTTTTAATTTGCATATATGTGTGTATGTGTGTGTGTGTGTGTGTGTCTGTGTGTGTGTGTGTGTGTGTGTGTGTGTGTGTATGTGAGTCCTGGGACTTGAACTTGGGGCATGGGTACTGTCACTTAGCTTTTTCCACTCAAGGCTGCTATGACCTGAGCCACAGCTCCACTTTCAGCATTTTGCTGGTTACTTGGAGATAAGTGGCTCAAGGGCTTTCCTGCTTGGGCTAGCTTCAAACCTTAATCCTCAGATCTCAGCCCACTGGGTAGGTAGTTAAGATTACTGGTGTGAACCACTGGCAATCACCTTTTTTTGCCAGTCCTGGGCTTGAGCTCAGGGCCTGAACACTGTCCTTGGACTCTCTCAAGGCTAGAGCTCTACCACTTGAGCCTCAGCATCACTTCCGGCTTTTTTCTATATATGTAGTACTAAGAAATTGAACCTGGGTCTTTGTACATGCTAAGCAAGCATTTTACCACTAGGTCAAACTCCTGGCCCTAATCACCTTTATTAACTTGGCCTGTGTATGTATGTTTCATGTGTGCAAGCTAAATGTTGAATTTATGTCCATCTATTAATTGATTCATTTCTGCCCCGTTTATCTGTCCATCCTGTTTACCTACATGACCTTGTGATTCTCAAAGCTTCTGTTTCTTAGCCCAGAAATAGCTCACATTCACTATTTATAAATAATTGCTGGCTCCAAACTGTTTGGGGAAAAGTCACTTGCATTTTTCTATGTTTGTTCTTTGTTATTGTTTGCTTTGTTTTGTGCTGGCTGTGGGACTTTAACTCGGGGCCTTGACATTGTCACTTAGCTTTGTCTATCAATGCTGGCACTCTACCACTTGAGCCATAGCTTCACTTCTGGATTTTTGGTGGTTAATTGGAGATAAGAACCTCACAGACTTCCCTATCTAGGCTCCCTTCAGTGATCCTCGGATCTCAGTCTCTTGAGTAGCTAGGATTATGGGTATGAGTTACCAGGCTCTGCAGTTGTTTTAATACTTCAAAGTGGGGTGGAGACAAAGAGACTTGGGGTGAGAGGGCCTTAAACTCCACTAGCTACAGGAAGCAAAAAGCCGATGTCCTCCTCAAAATACCCCATCTCTTTTCCGTTCCCTGTTCCACAGTCTGGGGTCTCTCTCCATTTCCTTTAGAACTCTGCCCTTTCCCTAGTTAACTTGTTATTCAAGGTTTGTCTATTAGATAACTGAACATAACATAAATGGGATGTACATCAACTAGTCTGTGACGGTGTTTTCTTTGATATTTCTCCCTGGAGGCTTGGAGCATCACCTACCACAGCTGGCTGACTTTCGTGCTGTTGATTTGGTCATGTACTCTTTGGATGATTCGAAACAGAAGAAAATATGCTATGATCAGCTCCCCATTTATGGTTGTTTATGGAAATCTGCTGTTGGTGTTACAGTATATATGGAGTTTTGAACTTCCTGAAATTAAAAAGGTACCTGGATTTCTAGAAAAGAAAGAACCAGAAGAACTTGCCTCAAAGGTATGTTGTTAGGAAAACAAGAAACCTAGAGACAAACAGAAAAATAGTAACAATAACCAAAAAAAAATAATCATCATAATCTTATCCAGGGAAACTTTGAAAGACTAGGTTCTAAATACGTATTGATTTTCACAAATGAACAGATGTGAGGCTGTGAGGAATAATTCATATTGCTCAAATGTCTCTTTCATCTAAGCATGAATGTGTATTATACCATGCTTTTGACTTTTACTGAAAATGTAATTCTTTCCTCTCAAAGAATTATAGCATGAATTATTTTTATACTAGTGTACAATAGTATAGTTCAAAATAGTTTAGTAGCAATTACATGTGTAAATTGCAATGTCAACAAATGTAGAAAAATGAATAGAAATAGAAATTTTATTTATTTTGCCAGTCCTGGAGATTGAACTCAGGGCTTGAGCACTGTCCTTGGGTTTTCACAAGGCTAGAGCTCTGCCACTCAAGCCACAACACCACTTCCTGCCTTTTTCTATGTATGCGGTACCAAGGAATCAAACTCAGGGCTTTGTGCATGCTAGGCAAGAACTCTACCATTAGTCCAAAGTCTCAGCCCAAAATAGAATTCTTTTTTTTTGTGGGTCATGGGGCTTGAACTTGTCCTGAGTGCTGTCCTTGAGCTCTTCAGCTCAAGGTTACCACCCTACCCCTGGGCCTGGGCTTTGTCCCTGAGCTCTTCAGCTCAAGGCTACCACCCTGCCCTTGAGCCCCACTTCTCATTTTCTAGAGGTTAATTGGAGATAAGAGTCTCGGGTCCTTTTGTGCCCAGGCTGGCTTTGAATTGTGATCCTCAGATCTCAGCCTCCTGAGTAGCTAGGATTACAGGCATGAGCCACCACGTCCAGCTCCAAAATAGAATTTTTTAAAATACGATGTAAAATATACCAAGGGATTATTGGTTGATTGTCAATTTATTTATGAGTTTGATTATAAGTTTGTTTATTAGTAAATTTTTATTATGGATATTTTTAAATGGATATGAAATATCAGCATTGCCCCTAAGTATATGCTAAAAAATATCAGAGAAATTATGATAGCTTTATTTTTGTGCTGATAAACCATCTGTATTAGGCCTTCCATAATCATTCCATTGCTCCTTCATTTTATTAAGATATTTTAAAATTTTTATTTGAGAAGATTAAGTGTCCTAACTTACTGCCTGTTTAGTTAGCAAAGTGATATATTTTAAATGCATATTTGATTTTTGTACATGACTTTTCTTTATGACAATGAAAGCAATCTAATATGCAAAAGCAAAAAGCTTCAAACATTCTCCCCATTAGTGATAGAGAAGAAATTTAGTGAGAAAAATAGAGACACTCATTAACATCACTGAAATTAATTTTTTCTGGGAGCAACAATTCCATCCTATATGGTGGGATACTTAGTACTACACCATAGGTTATATAAAGGAGGGCTATTGAGAAAAAAATCCTAGCAGGTGGCTCTCTGTGCTGTTTTTGTGGACTGTGAAAATGCTATCATTCATTCATCATAAACCCCACTTTCTTTCTGAGCTAAACTCCATGCCAAAACTCCCTCATAACACTATTGCTCACAAGTGCCTATCAAGGTCTTTTCTTTCACTCTCCCTCTCTTTCCCTTAAATGCAGTGGGAACAAGCTCCCACTCATATTCAACTAGTATATCTTTTTCCATAAGGAAAAAACTTAAAGAAATTCAAATTTTGTCTTCCTTGGTTGTGTGAACTTTAACATGATCCAGAGTATCAGATGTTAACAAATGGGTGCCAGCAGAAGGTATCCCTACTACACTGTTGGTGGGGGTGTAAACTGGTTCAACCACTATGGAAAGCAGTATGGCGATTCCTCAGAAGACTAAACATAGAGCTCTCCTATGACCAGCAATCCCACACCTTGGCATTTACCCAAAAGCCCAGAAACAAGGACATATTAAAGCCACTAACACAACGATGTTCACTGCAGCACTGTTTACCATAGCAAAGATAATGGAACCAACCCAGATGCCCCTCAGTAGATGATTGGATCAACAAGATGTGGTACTTATACACAATGGAATTCTATGCAGCCATCAGGATATGGAAACAAGAGCTTTATCTCGTGTGATTGTTGTTCTCAATGTAATATGCTATTTCTCTTCCCTTTTGTTGCCCTTTGGTTAATCTCATATTGTTACTGTATCTGACTTTGCTACCTCGTATATTTTTTTTTAATATTTTTATTGTAATTAATAAAAGGGTTACATGATATTTGCCAGATAGAAGGTGCATTAATTCACATACATTGATACCCTTTCACATGTCTTGGTCCCATTATCCTCCCCCCACCCTCCCCTCCTGTCTTGGTTTTCCCCCCTTCCCTATCAAATTTCAAATAACCAAATACAAATAAATTCAATATATCAGATAACAAAGTGAGATACTGTAACAATATGAGATACCCAAGGGACAGCAAAGGAGATGAGAGATAACATAGTACATTAAGGACAACAATCATTCGTTATATGGCTTTTGTTTCAATATCCTGGAGGTCCTTTCAATTAGCTTCATATTATATGGCCTTATATATCAAGATTTTGCTCTATTGCAGATCTCTGCTAATAGAGCCCAAGGTTTCTACTGATTATGACGAATGAGGGAAACCATTGAGCCTAAGTTCCTTTGAGTCTGGCTTACTTCACTTAATATGATTTTTTCTAAGTCTCTCCATTTCCTAACAAATGGGGCGATGTCATTCTTTCTGACAGCAGCATAGAATTCCATTGTGTACAAATACCACAACTTGTTGATCCACTCATCGACTGAGGGACATCTGGGTTGGTTCCATATCTTTGCTATGGTGAATAGTGCTGCAATGAACATTGTTGTGCTAGTGGATTTAGTATGTCCTTGTGGTTGGGTAAATGTCAAGTAGTGGAATTGCTGGGTCATAGGGGAGCTCTATGTTTAGCCTTTTGAGGCACTGCCACACTGCTTTCCATAGTGGTTGAACGAGTTTGCACTCCCACCAACAGTGTAGTAGTGATCCCTCCTGGCCACATCCCCTCCAGCATCTGTTATTATTCGTTTTCCTGATCCTGGCCATTCTAACTGGAGTGAGGTGGAATCTTAGAGTTGTTTTGATTTGCATTTCTTTTATGACCAGAGATGTTGAGCATTTCTTCATGTGTCTATAGGCCATTTTTGTTTCTTCTTCAGAGAAGACTCTCTTTAAGTCTTTGGCCCATTTTTTAATGGGATGGTTGTTACTTTGGAGATTAGTTTTGGAGTGATTCAATTTTTTGAGTTGTTGATATATTTTGGATATGTACCTCGTATATTGTATATATGTTTATTTATTTATTTGAAGTTGGAAAGGGAAGGGGGAAAACAAGATGATTTGGAAGGGGTGGGGGAGGGAAATGGGGACAAAAACATGAGAAGGGGTATCAATGTGTGAGAAGTAATGAACCTACTACCTGGCAAATGTAACTGTAACCCTGACATTACCCTGACAATAATTTTTTAATGGGTGCCAGGCCCAGGAATGTGGCCTAGTGGTAGAGTATTTGCCTACTATGCAGGAAGTCCTGGGTTTGATTCCTTGGTACCACACTCACAAAAATAAGTCAGAAATGTTTCTGTGGCTCAAATGGTAGAGTGGTAACCAGGAGAAAGCTCAAGGTCAGTGCCCAGACCTGAGTTCAAGCCCCAGGACTGGCAAAAAGAAATGGGTGCCAACTCAAAACTAAGGTTCTGTATTTTATAATAAATTTTATTTCAACCTAGAACTCATTTTTTCAAAAGTATGAAGTAAGCAGCAAATCCTAATCACTAGACATTTTCAGGAAAATAGATGGAATTAGAGATTACCATGTTTGGTTCAAGCACAAATATTTCATGTTTCCATTTTTCTGTGGAATCTAGATCTAACAGGCATATGTATGTATATATATATTATTATGCATTACATATCATATAATCATGTGTGTATAATTAATTACATGTGTATTGTGTATGTGTATACATATAAATATATCAAGTATAATATGTACAAATATTACTGTGGGACTATTTGTGAGGATGAAGAGAAGAGGAAGGGGAAAGAATGATAGATGCTGTCTATGTATGTAGACAATACAATCTCACTGCAAATTGTTGTAAAATAGGAGGGGAGGGAGGATAGGAAAAGAATAATGCAAGTTAGTATGATTCAATTATTTTAAATGCTTACATCAAATTCTACAGTGAACCCCTCTGTACAATGATTCATACACTGAATTAAAAAACTAAACGACAGGAAAGTAAAAGATACCATGTTGGAGGTGGTCTGGTACTAGTATGAGTGGGACAATGGAGAGAGTAAAAGAGGGTGCATATGGTCAATTACTGTATATACAAAATGCAACTAGAACAATGAAACCTGTTAAAGCTGTTTTAGGAAAGGCCGAGGGGATGCAAGAAGGCGGTGGAAGGAGGGAAGTTGAACAGAGTACTTTGTGTGCATGTGTTTAGATATCACCATGAATCATTCATCATACAACTAATAGATGCTAATAAGAACTCTTGATTCTATATGTCTGGGTTGTACGCATCTTCCCCAGAGAAAATCGAGATCTGCTGCTGCCTTCTGCTAAGCTTTCTGCATTTGTCCCAATTTACAGCCTTAGTCAATTCATGCTGACTTTCAGAATTTAGTGCTGAAGTTTCAGAAGTGCAAGCATTCTAGATCTTCACTTCATGAGATCCTGGACATGTATCGAGAAGCCCTTATTTATAGCATGATAAATATTTATAGCAGGACTTGTTTATAGCTTTGTTTGTACAAGGGGGAGTTCCCTTTGACATGTCTATATATGCATACAATATACCTTGATTCAGAGTTAACTACTCTTTTGCTGCTCTCCCTTCTTCCCACTCCCACTTCCCAGTTTCAGAAATCTTCATTTTTTTCATTTTCAAACATGTACCTTAAGGATCTGGGTCATTTTTCTCCTCCCCTTTCCATTAGGATCCATACTCCAAACAGGACAAGTGTCACCTTTCTAATAATCAGTTTTATTACAGTTATTCAAAGAGATTTCACCATGTGTTTTCACACATACAGAAACAATACTTTAAACATATTGATCACATACCTTCCTGTATGTATTTACATCTATGTTTGCATTTTATATATAGTTCTCATATAAAAGAAAGCATGTGTGCTCTGTGTGCCCTTCTGGACTTTGCTTAATTCATTTAATATGGTCTCCATACACATTCATTTTCCTGCAAATGACATAATTCCATTGTTCTTTATAGCTAAATAATTGTACATTCATATGCATATTACATATATATTACATTATAAAGAATACTCTATTATATATCCATTATATACTCATTATATATGTACACATCATATATCATCGTATATAATACTCATAGATAGGATGGAGAGAGAGAGAGAGAGAAAGAGAGAGAGAGAGAGAGAGAGAGAGAGAGAGAGAGAGAGAGAGAGAGAGAGAGAGAGAGAGAGAGAGAATAAGAGAATTTTCTAGGTTGATGAATCAGTCTTAAAAGCATCTGGGCTATTTCCAAAGCTTGGCTATTGTGAATAATTCTGCAGTGCACATGCCTGTGCAGGCGCCTTTATTTCTTCATTTACATTCCTTCAGATAAATGTCCAAGAGTGCTGTCACTGGATCATAAGGACATTCTATTGTTACTTTTTTTTGAGGAACCTCCTTTTGATTTCCATGTTAGTGTATGTGACCATAGCTTACAGCTTATAAGATTTCCTTTCTCCCTGCAACCTCAGAGATACTTGTTGCTACTTGTGATCTTTAGAATGGCCATTGTGAATGAAGTAAGGAAAGCTCAGTGTCATTTTGACTGCTAAGGATAATAAGCATATCTTCATGTATTTATGGACCAGTTGTACACCTTTTGGGAAGTGTTTGTTCAAATCATTTGCCTTTAATTGTACTGTTGATTCTTTGAGATATTTTTGAATTCCTTGTAAATTCTGGTTATTAATTCTTTTTCAGGTGTATAGCTGAGTTACCATAGTACCTATTTCCTTTGCTGTACTAAAGCTTTTTAATGTGGTGCAATCTCATATGTCAAGCCTTGCTCTTATTTGTTGAGCTATTTAGAGTTATAATCAGGAAGTTACTGCTCCTGCCTAAATGTTCCAGTGCTTTCCCCATTAATTCTGCTTCACAGTTTCAGATGTACATTAAGGTCCTTGATCCATTTGGTTAAAATTAGTACAAGATGAGGAATATGCATGTGGATATCCAGTTTTCTAAGCACTCTAAGATACATTTTGCAGCCTTTGCATTTTTTTCCTCTTTGTATTCAGCTCGTGAGTGTTTTTAAATGAACAAACCATGTGATGTATGAATTGCATTGTAATGCCGTTATCAACAGAAAATGCTATTAGATATCAGATATTACATTCTCTAAAAATGTAACCTTTTCCCCTAGCCCTTAGAGAAATGTTAATCAAAAGTTTAGACACTAGAGCTTGGAATGTAGCCTAGTAGTTGAGTGCTTGCCTACCATGCATGAAGCCCTGGGTTTTATTCTTTAGTACACATATATCAATAAAAGCCAGAAGTGGTGCTATGGCACAAGTGATAGAATGCTAGCCTTGAGAAAGCTCAAGAACAGTGCCTAGGCCCTGAGTTCAAGCACAAGGGCTGGCAAAAAAATGGTTAGACACTTAAGACTCTTCTTTCTGTGCAGGAAGATTGAAGGGAAACAATCTGGGGTTCTATTTTCTGAATGAAAATGTTTTGATATCTCTAGAACTCTTCAGAATTAGAGGAGTATTACACATGAAACACATCCTCCTTTCCTAATCATAGTGACATCCCACTGAGGAGAAAATCAAGGACAGGGATCATGGAGGAACGTGGTTACTGATATTGATATGTTCATCTTCCTGGAACAATATGCAGTGCCCATGTGCTTCTATCCTGCAACCCCCCCACACACACATACATACATCAAGGTGGAAAAATCAATTCCTTTGTGTTGGAAACCTAGTGGAGGCAGTGATTTGATTTTAAATTAAAATTAAAAGGCTAATAATATATGGTGCTTCCATTACCCTATAGAGGATGTGTTTGTACTGCATATGGTACTGAGTTATTTTGTTCACTCTGATTTCAGATTCTTTTCACTATTACCTTTTGGCTGCTTCTGAGACAGCACCTCACAGAGCAAAAGGCCCTTCAGGAAAAGGAAGCTCTTTTGTCTGAAGTCAAGATTGGAAGTGAGGAGCTTGAAGAGAAAGGTAAGCCTTCTGGGGAGTATTGGAGTACAAATTTCTATGCTGAGCAGAATTACAAAGAACTCCAAATACACCTGAAAAAAAATACACTCTGAGAGGCTGGGATTTTGGCCTAGTGGTAGAGTGCTTGCCTAGCATGCACAAAGACCCGGGTTCAATTCTTCGGTACCATAAACACAGAAAAGCCGGAAGTAGTGCTGAGGCTCAAGTGGTAGAGCACTAGCGTTAAGGAAGTCCAAGGACAGTGCTGAGGTCCTGAGCTCAAGCCCCAGGACTGGCAAAAACAAAACCAACCAAACAAACAAAAAACACCCTGGACTTTAGATGGAGTTAAAGTTGATTGTGAACTTGAAGCCACAAATAACAGTAGTAGAGACTGTAGCCTTTCATCTTAGTTCTTTAAAGTTTTATAAAATTTGATGTTAGGATAGAACCCATGATTTTAACACTGTAAGACTCCACAGGGCAATTTTACAATTCCCCATTGTATGTTCACAAAAGTCATGGCCAAAAGAAGAAGCAACTGAGAGGCAGAAAAATGTAATGATTTCTTCAAGGGCATATGAAAAACTAATGTCATTTTTATTTTTTTGAATGTGGTTTACTTTGTTTAATGTAATAGTCTCATGGCATAATTTCAGTGAGAAATGGAACCCAAGAACTGACTTAAATATGCTTAATTAAAATCCTCTTCTTTTCTAAAAACCAAATATCACTAAAGAAAGGGAGGAAAGGAGGACGGGAAAGGAGAAGTAAGTTGGCTGATCAGCATCTCTATGCTTTTAATGATAAATAGGTAAAAGGGAACAGTTTGCTCCCCAACTCTGTGGACTTATCATTAGTGATAATATTGATATTTAGAGGACTGGAAACATTATGAGGTCAAGAGGCATTCTGTGTTGTAACTGTATATGACTTTGTTACTGGGTATATTGTATATATGTTTATTTGAAATAGGGAAGGGATTTGAAATAGGGAAGGGCAGGAAGAAAATGCAATGACTGGGGGGAGGGAAATGGGGTCAAAAACATGAGAAGGGGTACCAATGTGACAGAAATAATGCGCCTACTACCTGATGAATGTAACTGTAACCCTTCTATACATTATCCCAACAATAAAATTAAAAAAGAAGCATTCAGTTTTGGACAGGTTACTCTCAAAAACTTGGCTAGTAACCTTAATGAGATTATCTCTGAGCATATAGCTGTATATTAAATCACACAGTAACAAAATATATTGTGGAGAGTCAGATCTTGCCTTCATAGGATTGAATATCTACTCAGCCAATTAATTTTGGTAAAGAATGGTTCATTTAAGATAAATAATCTAATCCTTCATTTTCACACATCTTACTCTGAGAATCTACTGGGTTTCTTGAATGGATTATTCAAATTAGATAGATTTGGTGACCCAGGGATTAAGTCCTGAGTATTAACATATTTCAAAACAAGATGAAGCATCTTAATTCCAATGCATAAAATTAATTTGTAATAATTCCTCATACATGATTTAAGCTAAATGATAGCTTTATTTATAGTTTTAGATACTTATAGGCATACGTTAAGATTAAAGTTGTTAGGATTAATTACAGTCAAGTACTGCTTAGATTGTATAGAGCCATGAAAGAATGAGAATTTAAAACTAATAGTTATTTTCACTTATATTATCATTATATATTTATTTTGTAGATTCTAAATCTATGAAATAACAAATTGAAGAAAAGTTCTAGAAAGAGATCAGTATAAAATATTACCAAAGTTATTTTCTTTTAACTACATTTCAGGAAGGCTATGAATTCAATGTCAATCTTGCTTTGTGTCTTAGACTAGTCTAAAATCACCCAAGTTATATACTAACTCATAAAATACAAGCATTTGTGTCCCATGTACATTATATAGCCAAAATGCAGTATCTGTCAGACAAATCACTGAGTGGTAATGGCACTGTTTTCTATTTTGAAGATGAAGAACTTCAAGATATACAAGTGGAAGGAGAACCCAGGGAGAAGGAGGAAGATGAGGAAATAAAGGAAGAGAAGCAAGAGAAAATGAGGGAGGAGGAAGAGGAAGAGGAGGAGGATGACCAGGACATCATGAAGGTGCTAGGCAATCTGGTGATAGCCATGTTCATCAAGTATTGGATCTATGTCTGCGGGGGCATGTTCTTCTTCGTCAGCTTCGAGGGGAAAATAGTAATGTACAAAATCATCTACATGGTGCTCTTCCTGTTCTGTGTGGCCTTGTACCAGGTAGGTAAAGATTGCTCTCCAGTTTTCGATGGTTTTTATCTATGAACTCTCTTTGCCGATATATATATATATACATATGCACAAATATATATGCATGTGTGTGCATGCATGTTCATCTGTGTGTGTGTGTGTGTGTGTGTGTGTGTGTGTGTGTGTGTGTGTGTGTTTGTATTGCCAGTCCTGGGGCTTAAACTCAGGACCTGGACACTGTCCCTGAGCTGTTTTTGCTCCAGGCTAGCATTCCACCACTTGAGCCACAGCTGCAGTTCTGGCTTTTTCTATTTATGCAATACTGAAGAATCTATGACAGGGCTTGGGCATGCTACCACTAAGCCACAATCTCAGCCATTTTCCAATATTTTAAGGGTTTATAATTCTATGAACATATCGTAGAGAATGATTAATAAAATTCAAGAATTATCCAGGTGTGGTGGCACATGCCTGTAATCCTAGCTACTCAGGAGGCTGAGATCTTAGTATCACAGATCAAAGCCAGCCTGGGCACTAAAGACCATGAGATTCTAGAAAACTGGGAGTAGTGCTGTGGGCAAGTAGCCTTGAGCTGAAGAGCTCAGGGACAACACCCAGGCCCAGAGTTCAAGCCCCATAATCGACAAAAACAAAAAACATTAAAAGGGGTATCAATCTATCTGGCAAATATAACTGTAACCCTATTAATCACAATATTAAAAAAATTCAAGCATTGTCTTCAAAATCCTAAAATGGGAGGTGACTACTGTCAATTCATTCTCAACTATAAACTTTTAGATACTTAGAAGATCGAAAAAGTTCATTAATTTATCATAAAGTCTTAATTTAAAGAAGAAATCTGGGCCGGGAGTTTGGCCTAGTGGCTGAGTGCTTGCCTAGCATACACAAAGCCCCAGGTTCGATTCCTCGGTATCACATACATAAGAAAAAGCCAGAAGTGGTGCTGAGGCTCAAGTGGTAGAGCTCTAGCCTTGAGAAAGTCCAAGGACAGTGCACAGGCCCTGAGCTCAAACATAGGACTGGCAAAAAATGAAAGAAAGAGAGAAAAAAAGAAAGAAAGAAAGAAAGAAAGAAAGAAAGAAAGAAAGAAAGAAAGAAAGAAAGAAAGGGAAGAAAGAAAGGGAAGAAAGAAAGGGAAGAAAGAAAGAAATTTGTATAGCTAGATTATCTTTTGAATATATAATACATTAAAAGCAATGTTAAGATCATCTTAAACAATAGAGGATTCCCTGGTTAGCTATTATTTCAAAGCTTGATGTCAAGAAAACTACTAATACATGTGTGTATGTGTGTGTACACATTTGCATGCATGTGTACATTAAGTGCGTAAGTATTTCTTTAACTACAATTTGTAAAAAGATAATATTAAAATGATTTGGTGTTTGTACACACAATTTTAACTGATCTAGAAGAAATCCAATGATAGTAATAATAAAATATTATAAATAAAATAATAAAATAGTATCAGTAAAATATTCTTGCAGGAACCAACAAACCAAATAAAGCCATAAAAATAAACCAGAGTATATAGAATAGAGATGTAAAAGCTCTCAAAAATCAATAATAATCTTTAACATTGTTTTAGTGTGTGTGTGTGTGTGTGTGTGTGTGTGTGTGTGTGTGTGTGTGTGTGTGTGCAAGTACCAGGGTTTGAACTCAGGGCCTAGGCTCTGTCCTTCAGCCTTTTTGCTTAAAATGGATGCCCTGTCACTTGAGCCACAGCCACAGCCACCCTAGTTGAATGGTTTGAATATATACCGATTACAACACCTATATGCATTCTAGTTAATTCTTCCAGCTTTTTGGTGGCTAATTAGAGAGGAGTCTTATGGGTTTTCCTGCCTGGGCTGCTTTGAGCTGTGACCCTTAGTGGCCAGTCTCTTGAGTAGGATTACAGGTGTGAGCCTTTGGCACCCAGATTTTGAACACTTTTTTAAAAAGTATATGCTTACAAATGGGGTGATGTCATTTTTTCTGATGGTAGCATAGAATTCCATTGTGTATAAATACCACATCTTGTTGATCTACTTATCAACTGAGGGGCATCTGGGTTGGTTCCATATCTTTGCTGTGGTAAATAGTGCTACAGTGAACATCGTTGTGCTAATGGATTTAGTATGTTCTTGGACACTCCTAGCAGAGGTCTACAGGAGGACAAACCCTAGATACATAAGGCCGTATAGGATGAGGCTAAATGAAAGGACCTCCAGGATATGGAACCAAGAGCTGTATAATGTGATTGTTGTTCTTAATGTACTATGTTATTTCTCATTTCTTTTGTTGTCCCTTGGTTATCTCATATTGTTACAGTGTCTTATCTTGTTATCTGGTATATTGTATATATGTTTATTTATTTGAAATAGGATAGGGAAGGGGAAAACAAGATGAGGGGAAGGGTGGAGGGAGGGAAATGGGGACAAAAACATGAGAAGGGGTATCAATGTTTGTAAAGCAATGTACCTTCTATCTGGTGAAGGTAATGTAACCCTTCTATTAATTACAATAAAAATAAAATAAAAAGTATATGCTAAACAATCTCTAATGACTAGCCATAGCTTATGATAAAGACTCCTGTATGATTATTTTATATTGTTATTACTAAAACCCCATATTGGATTTCAGAACTGATGCAGTTTCCTTGACCAGTAACAACCACCATAACATAGTATTAGCTGAGTGCCATCAAAAGATGAGATAATGTGCTAGAAACCTTCTAAGTATCATCTTACTGTTCTCATTTTATATTTGTGCTCATCCTGGGGCTTGAACTCAGGCCCTGGGCAACGTCTCTTAACTTCATTACCCATGCGAGTTTGGCACTAGACCACTTGAGCAAAAGCTCCACTTCTGGCTTTTTGATAGATGTAGATAGATACAGATACTTGGAGATAAAAGTCCTAGGGTCTCATAAGATGTTCCTGCCTGAAGTTGGCTTTGAAGTGTGAGCCTCAAATTTCATCCTCCTGAGTAGGATTATAGGTATGAGCCACCTGTACCCTGCTTTAGTGTCTGCATAACAGCTCTGCAAAGTATCTACTTACCGAGGAGAACACTGACGTTGCTTAGCAACTGTTCACAATAGCTAGTATAACCCCAATTCTAACCCAGATCCACCCACTTAAAGATGAACGCCTTAAAGAATTTTAAAAATCGGACTATTTTCCAACATTTTTCTATAGGATCACTTGTTTTAGTTAAATGAAGTAAAAATGTGGTGAGTTTTCCAATAGCATGTTTGTCTTCTTTGTCTTTTGTGATTCTCAGGTACACTATGAATGGTGGAGAAAAATCCTGAAATATTTTTGGATGTCAGTGGTGATCTATACTATGTTGGTGCTTATCTTTATATATACATATCAATTTGAAAACTTCCCGGGCCTGTGGCAAAATATGACCGGATTGAAAAAAGAAAAGTACGTGATTTTGGTGCAGGATGGAATGAGAAGCAGCTAAGCCAGTTGAATAGTCTGAGAATATGTTGGTTACAGCACCTAATGGATTCTAATAAAACAGGATGATTTGGGGAGCTTATACATACTGGGATTTGAACTCTTTTTTCTTTGTTTTTCTTCTTTTAAAGCTTAAAATGTAGTAGCTATTCCACAAATATTGGCTGACAAATTAATGTTTTTCAGCCCTATTTCGCAAGAAAGTGTTCATTTCTGTTGTTGGTTTATGGGAAATGCATCTGTACAGTATTGCATCCAACTTCTGCCTTCTGTATGCAGCTTTGTCCTTTAGCTCAAAGACTTATGTAATTCATGTGCTCTACATCAAGCAAAGCCTTTTCTTTTCCATGTCTCTGGGCTTAGACTGAAAGTGAACTTAGAGCCATAGAGAAAGCCATTTGCTCAGGTACAGAGGGCCCAACGATGTAGAGATATCATGGCCTGTAGGATTAATGGATGGTGCTTTCTCCTTTTCTAATTTGCTTCTCTAAACATCTGGAATTAGTTTGGAAGCCTGGCCAGCACTGAGAGTTGGATGATAAAGTATTAAGAAGAAAAGGAATAAAAAGGAGTCAAGCAGTGGGGTATTCTGTCTATAATCCATGCTTTTCACAAGGCAGCTATCTGAGGATCATAGTTCAAAACTAGCCTGGGCAAGAAAGTCTGTAAGGTTTTTGTTTTTGTTTCATTTTTTGTGGGTCATGGGACTTGAACTCGGCTGGGTGTTGTCCCTGAGCTCTACAGCTCAAGGTTACCACCCTATCCCTGGGCCTGGATAGTATTCCTGAGCTCGCCAAGCCCCACTTCCCCTTTTCTAGAGGTTAACTGAAGATAAGAGTCTCAGGTCCTTTTGTGCCTGGGCTGACTTTGAACCTTAATTCTCAGATCTCAGCCTCCTGAATGGTTAGGATTACAGGTGTGAGCCACCGGGCCTGGCAAGTCTATGAAATTCTTATCTCCTGTAAACCAATTTAAAAAAAAACAGAGGTAGAACGTTGACCAAGTGGTAGAGCACTGGCTTTGAGCAAAAAAACTAAGATGCAGCACCTGAGTTCAAGCCCCAGAACTGGTACACACTGGCAACAAGAACAAAAAAAATGTCATGTAGCTAAATAAACACATCTGCCATGTTTATTTACAAATTTTATTGAATACTCATCCTGGGGATACAATAGGAAACAAGAAAATCTAAGTCTTATGAGGTCTACCAACCACTTACTCTCTCCAAGTTTATTTCAGATTGTGGTGAGTCTGTGCAGGAAAAGTGCAGGCTGATGGAATGGTAGGGGAAACTATAAATTGTGGTTTCAATTGTCTTCTAAGCAGGTGTCCTTTTAACTCTCCTTGAAGGTTAAGAAACAACTTGTATTGGGAAAGGTCGGGGTGGGTTTCAGGTACAAAAGAGAACTCCTGAAGGAACCAGTACCAGATTCAAATGTTCTGTAACAACACTGAATGTGGCCTGATACATGTGAGGAACTCAAAGAAGTTTTGCCTGTTGAGAGGAAAGGAAAGGAAGAGTGGGAAAATTTCTTTGGACATTTCCAAGGACTTAAAGATCGCTGACTAATTGAGAAAACTTGAGGTGTAGTAAATAAAAATGAGACTACATCTCATACAACACCTATGAGAAACAAGGGGAATTCTGTCTGACCAGATCAGGGCAAAGACAGATAGATTGCAACACTGGGTGGTTAGAGAATGTTAAAGCAAATGCAGAGGAATGTGTTAAGAAGGGAAGGAATCATGGTTTCCTGAGTTCTGAACTTTGTGCGGGGCAGATGGGTATATTGTTTACTGATGCATAGAAAACCAGCATAGAAATAGGAAACATAAAGATAAACTTCTCTAAGGAAAAGAGGGAGAGAATGAACCGTTTTCAGAACACTAAGTATGAAGTTACCTTGGAACAGCTAGTTTTCATTAGCAATGTGGGGCTGAGAGCTCACAGGAAAAGGCATTTACGTCTTTGGTATTAGGATGGTGGATTCATCCCTGGGACATACTGAGAGCACCAGGAGAAAAATACAAGTGGAGAAGTGATCCCAAAGTGAGTCCTTGGGATATTTCAGTGTCTAGAGGTACAGAGAGACGGGGCAGGGTGGGGGGGAAGGAGGAAGGGAGGTAAAGAGAGAAGGAAAAGAGAATATGGTAATGGAAAAGAAAACCAGGAATGTGTAGTAATATCTTGACAAGGCTTATTTCAGGGACAAGAGGAAGATAGATAGCCATTGAATTTGGCAGTGTCAAGGTTGTTTATGTCCATGGTAAAAGCAAGTGGCTTGGATTAGTGAAAATAAAAACTAACTCAGGGTGGTGTTCAAGAAGGATACCACGAATGAGGGTGATGAGAGAGCACCTGACAGTGCCTGCATTGTCCAAGAAATCATCTTGCTTTTTGTCTTGTTTTCAACAGGCTTGAGGATCTTGGCTTAAAGCAGTTTACTGTGGCTGAATTATTCACTCGCATATTCATCCCCACCTCCTTTCTGCTGGTGTGCATTTTACACCTTCACTATTTCCATGACCGCTTCCTTGAACTCACAGACCTCAAGGCCATCCCCAGCAAGGAAGACAACACCATCTACAGGTGAGCCAGTGAAGTATTTAACTCTTGTTATCAGGAAGTTAAGCTCTGTTAACAAGTTTTTGTGAATCTAGTGTTCTATTTCATGCAGAGAGGGAGGGAGGGACAGGGAGAAGGAGAGAGAGACAGAGAGACAGAGAAAGTAACACAGAAAGAATACAGACTATTTGATAACACTTTCTGAAATAGTTTGGAATGAATTACAACTGATTCATGTAGAGTGTTCTCTAATCCCATAAGTAGATTCACAAGAGCTTTGATCATAATTCTAAAATCCATTGATGGGGCCAGAAGGTAGAGTGCTCACCTAGCATGTATGAAGCCCTGAGTTTGATTCCTTTGTACCACATATACAGAAAGAGCCAGAATAGTGCTAGCCTTGAGCAAAAAGTGTCCAAGGACAGCACCCAGACCCTAAGTTCAAGCCCCAGGACTAGCAAAAAAAAAATCATTGCCGATTCAGTGTGTGTGTGTGTGTGTGTGTGTGTGTGTGTGTGTGTGTGTGTGTGTGTGTGTGTTTGCAAATGCACACATGCATGCATGCTGGTACTGCAGCTTGAACTTGAACTTAGGGCCTTGAATTCTCAACTTTTTTTGCTCAAGGCTGTTACTACCACTTGAGCCACACCTCTATTTACCTCTATTTTCAGTTCTTTGTTGATTAATTAGAGTTAGGAATGTCATGGACTTTTCTTCCTGTGCTAGTTTGGAACCATGATCCTTAGGTCATGAACCACCAGCAGCACCCAGTCTGGTGGTGGGTATTTTGTGTGTACACTGGTTATATGTTTTTAGGACATTCATAGCATAATTCAGGAGTGAGTTTTGCATTTTGCTAACTACGTATAAAAAAACACCACAAGAATATGATTTTTAAATTCTAGAAAGGGTGAACCTTAGCCAAAAGCAGAGAAACTGCAGTCTGCTAGCAATCAAGAAAGTATCTAAGAAGAGGAAGTAAAGACAATGTCTTCTTTTAACTGTTTACTGTGGCTTTCTCTTCGTCAATAAATATAAATTATTTAGAAGTAATAGACAGGATATGGCTTCTCTATGTTTACTGAAACTATAATGGGTTATCACAAATCCTCCTTTGCTATCATGGGAAAATTATAATCATTCTCTTGATTTTAATGCTGAGCAATTTTGTTCTGTCCCATACTTAGTCTATGATTGAGTTCTTAGAAAAATACTTGCTACATGAAACTAATAGAGCAAAAAAAAGAAAAACTGACACTAGTATAAAAGCACAAATGATTGGAAATTTAATTCTTTAATTTCTAAGGAAATAATTGATCACACGATTACATCATGAAGTAGACTAAATCTCTCATTCTCAGTTTTCTGTTCCAGGAAGAACTGAAATTACAGGTAACTCTGAAATACTGCTATTTGATAATGAAATATACTTTGTGATACTGTAGATTTGCTTTCTGTATTGGTTTGGTTTAATGTCATACTTAGTTTTCATTCTGAGTAGACTCTCCAAGTGACTACCAGCCAATAGCATGGTGAGATGCCAGTCAGTGTGGTTCTTAGCCATCTTGCCTGTGTGCGGATGGGGCTAAATGATCAGGCTTCCATACATTTACTCCGATCTCTGTAACTATAACCAGGCATTGGGAAATCTTAAGTGTTTTAGAAACCTGTGCTTGCTGATAATGGAAATCACCTTAAGTTTGAGTTTATAAAGACTGTGGCTATCTAGAAAAAGTGAGTTGTCCATTAGAAAAATTATTATTTGATCACTTTTAATATTATCTTGATACCTGTGGGTATCAACCATGTATGCGCTCTAGTTAACTCTAACTGTCAGCATTTCTCAGACATCATATTCAATAATGAATAAAAATATTTTAGGGGCTCAAGTGTTGCCTACCTTGAAAGTTCAGTGCCCTGTGTTCAGACCTTAGCATCACCCAGCAATATTTCTGATTAGCAGAACATATTTATATTTGTGAAAGAAATGTAATTATTGATCACTACTAATAAGACTTTTGAAAATACTTTTTTTCCTAAATCCTTTCTTTCTCTTCCACATGAATTTTCTTGTCTTTCAAAGTTCTTTCCAGTATTCGGGGGCTTTCATTGCCTTCATTAATAAAATAGAGCTATAGCTGGGAGTTTGGCCTAGTGGTAGTGCTTGCCTAGCATGCATGAAGACCCAGGTTCAATTCCTCAATACCACATACATAAGTGGTTCTGTGGCTCAAGTGGTAGAACCTTGAGAAAGCCCAAGGATAAAATAGAGCTATAGGCCACAATTTATTCAGAAAAGTCTACCTATTTTAGGATCAGCCTAACCATATCACAGGTTTTGGACGTCGTTTACATATAAGAGCTGAACGTGTTCCAGAATTGCCTTTGAGTCTGTTCTGCACTGCCTTTCCCAATTATGCAGATTGTGGGTAAGGAGAATTGTCCCACATTAATGTTGTCTGTTCACTTTGTGGCACTTACCCTCTCACAGACAAGAAAAAGAACAGACCTGAAGAACCTGGGGGCAATTTCAGATTGTTATCTCCTTTGCTCTCTGTGATTACTCCAAGATCACTCCCTAACAGTGAAATTTACAAGAAATTGTAAAGAAGAGATGGTGGTATATAAACCCAGTTACCTGAAAAAAAATTGAAGCACATGTGCTTCCTCTTTCAAAGCAGTAGAAAAACACTTCCCTTGAACCTGGGAGAAAATTTTAAAACTCACATAGGATATGTTTTGTCCTTTGAAATTTCCTGCAAAATTTCAATGTCAAAGTCCTCGAAAGTTAACTTTACACATAAAATTTATATCCTACCTTTTAGAAACTCTTTCTTATTGTGTTTTTCTAGCTAATAATGCTTTATATCACAGTATATTTTAATCGAACTCTTAATCAGTGATTGAATTAATAATAAAGAAAAAGACATTTTCCAAGTTGGGACTGGCTGCCTGGTTTTGCTTTTCCTGTACTTATCTCCTTTCGGATGATTTACCAAAAACAAATGCCACAAATCTGGAATTAGGACTAATTGTAGTTATTAAACTGTCACACTATTGTTTCTGTCACTATTGTTTCTCCTGTGTGTTTATTGTTTATGTGTTCATACATGTAGTACAGACAGATGCCACTTCTGTGTGTAAAGTTAGTATTATGAAAATGTTCTATGATATACATAAGATGGAACTATTGTAATCCAAATTAATCTCACTTCTATATTGATAATAGTATATTATATAAAATAATATGTTCATTATAACAAAATTGTCATTATTTAATAATAATTTACTAAGAATTCTTTATCAGTTGTTCATGTCAGAAAATATCATTACACATACAGAAACAAAACAACTTCTTTCTCCAACTTCAGCTTTTGAAGATCTGAAGGAAAATGTGTCCACTATAATTACTTTGTAGACTTCTTTGGAATTCTTGTAAAGGAGCCAATAGTTATTTTTCATAAGATTGCATTAAAGCCAGGCACGGTGGCTCATGACTGTAATCCTAACTATTCAGGAGGCTGAGATCTGAGGTTCAAGGTTCAAAGCCAGCCTGGGTACAAAAGGACCTGAGGCTCTTATCTCCAATTAACTTCTAGAAAACGGGAAGTGGGGCTTGGCTCAAGGGTAACACGGTAGCCTTGAGCTGAAGAATCAGAGACAGTGTCCAGGCCGAGTTCAAGCCCCATGACCCACACAAAAAAAGATTACATTAAAATATTTAAACATTGCTAGCGTTTAGCTGCATTGTGTGAACTGGAAGGTATAAGAATAGGACACATTTTCTCTCATGTATAGAAGTTAGATCTATATTATAAATATATATGTAAGCATATAAAAGGTCATATTTATACCAACACATTAACTACAATATGGTGTATGTGGGGAGAGGCCTTTGGTGTAACTCCTTTGAACTATTAACTTGTAGTTTACCCAAAAGTATAAAAAAAAACTGGAACAAGTGTAATGAACGGGGTAAGGTCAAGGGGAGCGGGAAAGACAATGGAGAGAAGGGTGGGCGAATGCTAAGATAATGTTTAATGCACATGAGTTGCCATGAAACTAGGTAAACTGAGGCTATGTGGGGTTGGGAGTGGTGGGGAAGATGACCAAAGGGATGATATTGATCAACAGGCAGTTTGTACTCACAAATTGGCATGTTACATTGGAACTTTTCTCTATAACTACTAAAGGATAAGTTGGCTGCCTGTGGCTCACGCCTATAATCCTAGCTACTCAGGAGCCTGAGATCTGAGGACTGCAGCTCAAAGCCAGTACCAGCACAAAAGTCCATGAGACTCTTCTCTCCAACTAACCATCACAAAAACAAAACAAAACCTGGAAGTGACAGTATGACTCAAGTAGTAGAGCACCAGCCTTGAGCTGGAGCTCAGGGATAGTGTCCAAGCCCAGAGTTCAAGCCCCACAACAGACACAAAAAGATTATTAAATAATAATAAAAAACTAGGAATAGTAGGGCAATGAAAATATTTGGGAGGTAAAAGAGAAGGGAAAAGGGGGCCACATTATTATTAAGCATGTTTCCTGCATGTGTCTGATTTCCTGTTTCTGTAGATTCTTGTTGCCTACGCTCTTTCCAGGCTGCACACCCTGTGTAGATGACGACACATCTGGTGATAGGAAGCCTAAAATATGGCCTACATCACTGTCTCTGTCTAACTGTCTTCTTCTCTCTCCCTCCCATCTCCCATTGCCTTCTTGTGCTTTTGTCTCACCTCGCAGCCATGCCAAAGTCAATGGCCGTGTGTATCTAATAATAAATAGGTGGGTACTTTGATGTTTTCTCTCTTGCTTGAAAATGTCTCTTGGTATGTTCAAACTCTTTCCTGCTTTATAAATTTAAAAAAAATGCCACCAGGTAGTGGACAGTGGCTTCCAGGTATGCTTGTGGAGGTATTCTGCAAACCAAGCTATTTGGGTGCTATGCCAAATGGCACTGCCAGGTGGTTGTGGAGGTTGCTGAGGGTCTGCTGGTGCTCAGCAGTTACTCTCAGTCCTAACTTAACATTCCATTGACTTTATTATCTTGTGGTAGAATCCGTTCAAGGCTTACCTGAGAGTCCGTCTCATTCTTGAGCATATCTACTGAAGAGCTCAACTCAAGAACCACCTCCTACACACACACACACACACACACACACACACACACACAGGCTCTCATAAATGCCAACATCTTGCTAAAAGTCACCTGCCCTTCATCTGAATTCCTATGGCACTTTGTCACTGGGGCTGTCCTGACACTCTGCCTTTCAGACCTCCATCACCTGCTTGGCTTATCTCGCTTGCATAAGCTCCTCAGGCCTGAATGATCTAAGGTATTCACAAGTCACTCTCTCCCAGCCTTACTTCTTGGTTGATATTCACAGCAATGTGTGGTTGACAGACATCAAAATTTCAACTGTATCTCTAGTTGCAAGATCAACACAGATTTGAAGAAAGATTTTTTTTGTCTGTTCTGGGGCTTGAACTCTGGGCCTGGGCACTGTCCCTGAGGTCTTCAGCTCAAGGCTAGTGCTCTACCACTTGAACTACAGCACCACTTATTGTTTTCTGGTAGTTAATTGAAGAGTCTCATGGATTTTTGTGCCCAGGCTGGCTTTCAATTGTGATTCTCAGATCTCAGCCTCCTGAATAACTAGGATTATAGGCATGAGCCAGTGGTGCTTGGCAAGAAGGATATTTCCTAGCCAGTAGTTTTCATCATAAGTCTGCAGCACTGGAATGAGGTCCTCCTTTCAGATGAGGACCAATGACTTGGAGAGAGAAAACCCGCACTGAGTATTCACCCATTACAAAAGTGAGCTTTGTAAGTGCAAGGTGCCCACAAAATGTCCCACAAGAACTGAGCAAAGATCTTTAAGGTTCTGTATCCTCAAACTATATTTTTGCCGTTCCTGGGGCTTAAACTCAGAGCCTGAGCACTGTCCTAGGGCTTTCTCCGAAGCTAGTACTCTACCACTTGAGCCACAGCACCACTTTTGGCTTTTCTATGTATGAGGTACCAAGGAATCAAACCCAGGTCTTTATGCATACTAGGCAAGCACTCTATCACTAGGTTAAACTCCCAATCTTATTCTTACTCCATTAAGCATGTCAATGAAATTTTTCACTCTCAAAAATTCCATATCAGTAGTAAAGTTAGTTTTTAGTTAAGAGAAATATACATTTTACAATAAACTTGAGTAACAAACCAGGTTTTGGTTTTGTATTGAATTCATGTTTTTCTTAGGGTAAGTGGAGCTGTGGTTCAAATAGTAGACCTTCTAGTCAGCCTTAAGTGAAAAAGCCAAGCAAGAGTAAGAGGCTCTGAGATCAAGCCCCAGTACTGGCACCAAAACAACAAAAGTTTCTCTTTGAGAAAAATCCTAATGCAGATAACTAGGTCTGGCAAACCCAAGGAGGCAAAATGAATGAATGGATGCAGTCCTGGAGAAGGTGTAGGGGAAAATAGAATGAAACTTCCCTGGCCCTGGGGTCTGTCAGGGCCCAGAGTTCTGGACGGCATCAGAGAGAAAATTCTGCCTGTGGCTTTTAGCTGCTAAGTAGAGAAATAAGATGTAAGAGACACCAGTCAGAAATCTTGAGCATCTCCATAAACCCTACCTCTCCAAGCCAAAGGAATGACCCTCTCTTTCTCTGTGCCTCTTAACATTTAGTTTTACTCAGTTAAGACATGGCTGCCATCAAGTATCAACATCAACCAAAATAGTTAAAATCTTGGAATACTCAGACTTTACCATGATCTTCTCAATTCAATTTCTCCTTTATAGAGGAAAGTTTAATATAAAAGATGTCAGAGACGATGCCGCTGAGGACACATCAAACAAACCAAGGGTCCCTCTTTTCACAATGTATTCTTCTTAAATGTGATGTGTATAATATGTCCAAATTTGAGTAGGACCTACAAGAACCTTAAAATGAGAGGTGTCTCCTTATGAAGTGTGCATACACTCACAAGTTACTTTGTTACTGTTGTTTTATGAGGAGAAAAAATATCTTTAGAAGGGTAATTTACAAATTAAAAGAAGAATTTGACCTACAATTCAGCATACTGATGGATTAATACTTAGACAATATTTTACAAGATGTAGAGTAATAGAGCATGTTGAGAACTGTGAGCCATCTTGATAAAGCCCTAATAATGTGAAAGGTGCAGGAAATCAAACTTACTTAATATAATAATCAGTGTGAATTAGAATATTTTAGCTTTCAGAAGCAAAACCTAATCCGTACAGTCTTGCGTAGTAGGTATTTGTGAAGGAATCACTACAATTCGCATGTAAGAAACAATATTAAATTCACAAATCAGTTGATTCTGTGTGAATACAATCCCCTAAAATTAATTATAGATTCTAGAAAATCAATTATCCTAAACCTTACAAATATTCTACTTTAAATATTACTGAGGTCATACACTAAAATAATGGAAGATATTTCACTTTAACTGTTAATTGATACCATAAACTACAAATTTGTCTAATGAAAAGAGTGAATACAATTTACATTTCATATATTCCGATTTCAAATAATTTGAAATGAATAAAAGCCAAACACTAATGCCTCATGCCTTTGATCCGAGCTACTCAGGAGACTGAGATCTGAGGATCTCAGTTCAAATCCAGCCTGGGCAGAAAAGTTTATGAGAGTCTTATCTCCAACAAACCAGCAAAAAAAAAGCCAGATGTGGGGGCCGGGAGTTTGGCCTAGTGGTTAAAGTGCTTGCCTAGCATGCACAAAGACCTGGGTTCGATTCCTCCGTACCACATACATACAAAAAAAAAAGCCGGAAGTGGTGCTGAGGCTTAAGTGGTAGAGCTCTAGCCTTGAGAAAGTCCAAGGACAGTGCTCAGGCCCTGAGCTCAAGCCCAGGACTGGCCAAAAAAAAAGCCAGATGTACAATTGTGTCTCAAAAAGTAGAATGCCAGACTCAAGCAAGAAAGCTCAGGGACAGTGTCCAAGCCCTGAGTTCAAGACCCAGCATGTGTGTGCATGCATGCACACACACGTATGCATGCACACACACACACACATACAGAATAGAATATAAACTAAGGAGTTTTATAATGACAACATTTTCATACAGAAAGTAGCTTAACAGCTGGCTTTTCAAAATTGAGTCATCATTCGAAAGTAAAATTTGTTTCTTCTGTTTCAAAGAAGATTGTGTCCCCAGAGCGTAGAATGTCAAACTTGACACTCAGTGGATCACAGTGAGTACCAAAATCAGCACTGTCTTGACCAAGGAACTGGCTAAAGCTAGACTAGAATTCCTTCTTCAAGGAGAGAATGCCCACAACACATACTGAAAATAAAATGATGTGGGTACAAAGGGAGAGATGCATAGATTGAGGGCATGAAGGGGAGAGTGGAGGAATAAATGAACAGATAGATAACATCTCTTAGAATTGGAAAGGAGAAACAGTTTACCTATGAAACACGCAGTAAGAGCTTAGAGCCTAAACCAATATAAAGGCAAGGCCACAAAAGGATCTGTAAACATGAAGTAAATGTAAAGAGAAGACTGTGAATTCCTCACAGAGACAGGCAGGTGGAATCATTTCATATGAGGGAAGAAAGGAGATTCTCCCAGACTACAGTGGGCCCATCCATGTGTCTATCTGGAGTCCTACAACAAAAAAACTTTCCTCTGAATTATAAATAAGTAACACAAAATGATCAGTGAAGAATTGTAAGTATTTCACAGAAAAAGCCAGAAGTGGTGCTGTGGCTCCAGTGGTAAAGCACTAGCCTTGAGAAAGCCCAAGGACAGTGCACAGGCCCTGAGTTCAAGCCCCAGAATTGCCCCCCCCTCCCAAAATAGCATTCTCAGTTCCTTAGCCTGACATTTTGAGGATGTATTCATTCACCAGAATGTGCTTTTAACATTGATTTTGAGGGAGAAAAATGTCAAGATTTTTTATGATTATTTACTAAGGGGAAGAAAGGCTGAGTTCATAGTTTTCTGGGTCAGCTGATCTGTGTAGCAGACTAGAACCTGTTCACCCTCTGTGGATGCGCATGACACATCCATAATGAAGGAAGTCTGCCTCCCAGTATATAGAGTTTTCAGAAGCCATACCCAACAGTGTGAATAAACAATAAGACTGTTGTCTCCAACATTCCCAGGAAGAAGTATCAGAATGTGTTCTGAAGGTTTCTTTTAAGTACACAAACTGCCAAAGAATGGGCTGAGGAGCGAATTATACCGTTTAGCATCTTCTCTCATGTCCATTGTTGAGTGGTCCCTTGTAAGAACATTATTTCTAATTCTGCCTTATATTAGAGGGTTATTAAAACTCAGTATAAAAAAATCTCAAAGATGGTTTAATGTCACTACATACTTACAGAAGTTTCTTTGTTTTCTATATATCACATGAAGTAGGCACAGCCATTTCCAGCTTTTACAGACCAGCAAACAGAGACTTACAAGGCATGTTAAATAGTTGGCTGTAAGACCCCCGACTCAGCGGGACGTCTTCCAGAAGGAGACCCTTCCCAAGGAACAACGAGGCCACGCAGACGGATGCAAACAGCAAGAGGTTTATTTGGGTACACGGGCGTCCGGGGCGACAAAGTCTCCTAGAAGACTTGCGCGCCGAGGCTGGGGAGAGGGGAGTATTTATGGGTAGCTGAAGCATGGTTACAGAAGCAGAAGCATGGTTACAGTGTAGGGATTGGTTAATTCAAATAAGGCTGGGGGTTTATTCTGGGCAGTAGTGGAATTTTCCTTTTTGGCTAGAGAAGGGCTTACGTGTCCTTCTTCTGGTCATAACATGTTATTCACATACTCCTTATCTTACTCCTTATCCTTGGCTAGAGAAGGGCTTACGTGTCCTTCTTCTGGTCATCCTGACCGTGGACATCTTGCTGGTTATTTTTCAATTTCTTTTTATGACTAAACTGCAGCTGCTACACAAAATGGAGTCACTCCTGCTATCCTGGGAATTACAGTTAAGGCTATACATTTCTCATTGGCCATTTCACACAGTAGGAAATGATCTCATTGGGCTTCAACTTGTTTTTGCTGTTGTTCCAGTACTGGAGCTTGGACTTAGAGCTTCATGTTCTCGCTTAGCTTTTTCATTCAAGGCCGGTGTCTACCACTTGAGTCACAGTCTACCACTTGAGTCACAGTACTCCTCCTGGCTTTTTGCTAATTATTCAGAGATACTAGCCTCATGGGATATTCTGGATTTGAACTGTGGTCCTCAGGTCTGTTTTATGAGTAGCTAAGATTATAATTGTGAGCCATTGACACCCAGCCTTCAGTCTGCCTTTCTAACTCCAAAACCCCATACTTTCAACATTCTTTTTTTATTTCCTCCATAAAAGTATGGTAAGATAGAGATAGATAGATAGATAGATAGATAGATAGATAGATAGATCAACAGATATTAAGAAAAACTCACACTGATTATTTTAAAAGCATTATTATTCAATCATGTATTTAAAACTTTTTCATGTCTACATGTTTCAGACACATCAAATCTATGAATATCCCGTGCAAAATACCATTCACCAGAGTTCCCAGATAGCCAGCAAACTCCTATGCTAGAATGTAACAGTCCCATATACATTTTCCCCTTTTTCTCTGCCACCTGTTACAACTTTCAAGGTTCAATCGCTTTTTCCAAAGCATCCTAGGTGTTGCCTGGCCCATTTCCTTATAAGGATTGTGTCAGAGTACAGTGAGCAGCATGAGTGGTGAAATTTCAGAACTCTTCCATCTTCAGCCCCACCTGTCTCGTAGGGGATTACAAGTTTCTAGAAAGAATTGCAGATCTTCCGAAGGGCTTGTTCCAGGTCTTCCTTTGGTTCCTCCATTTAATGACTGACCTCTCTGCCCAACGCTCAGCAGTATGGGGACATTTTGCTCTATGGTTCAGGTAAATCCTGAACCATAAGCAGCCTTTTGTGGCTAATGGTCTTTTGTTCCATAACTAATGGTGATTATTAACATGTTGTCTTCTTGTCTGTATGATACAGACTTTAAAATGCAGTCTGAGGTGGTCATAAAATCTTGGTTCTAATGACAGACAGTGTCTTCTCACACAGTATAATCTGACACTGCTTGAAGTGAAGAGATAGATGGCTGTGGCCACATCCAATTGCATTTAGGACATAGAAAAACAGCCTAATGACACAGGTTTAAAAAAGAACTAGGCCAGGCTCCGGTGACTCACGCCTAGAATCCTACCTACTTAGGAAGCTGAGATCTGAGGATCAGGGTTCAAAGCCACACAGGGCAGGAACTTTCATATGACTCTTATCCTCAGTGAAGCACCAAAAAAAGCCAAAAGTGGAGCTATGGCTCAAGTGGTAGAGTACCATCATTGAGCAAAAATAATCTCAGAGGTAGCACCCAAGCCCTTAGGATCAGCACACACACACACACACACACACACACACACACACACACACACACACACACCCCAACATGGAAGAGAAGAATTGTACTTGTCATTTACCTTATGAGAGATACTGTAGGGTCAGAGTGGCTGTCTGCACTCAGTGAGAACTTCCTTCTTACTGAGGCTAAGGTTCCTTCCCCATTTCTGCCACTGCTGCCACCAGCATAGCTGCCATCAGTGACCCTCAGGCATGATTTGGTGCCGATCCATCCCAACTCCTGAGAGCATTTTGCTTCTGTTGCACTGGTATTTGAAGCTGGTAGCATGGGGTTCGCTACTGCCAAGGTTGATTGAGAACACACATTGTTAAAGAATTTGAAAAAGGAAACCTTCCTGCTTTTTACAAGATGGTTGGTTGTGTTCCTAAAAGGCACAGGAGTCTCTGTGTTCTCCTCCTTACAAACCCGCAGTCCTATCCACTCAGATCCGTCGCTGAGCCTAGGGTTCTAGCCAAAGCTCGCTACTCATGCCATCCCGCCATGCACTTGGCATTAGGCCGTTCCTGCAAGATGCATACAGGAATGCAATAGTGGGTGATGTGTCGCATGATGTATGATCTCTGACTCTCCTTATAATTCTTCTGTTCTCATCTCCTTTTTTTCCCTCTCTATTTCAATTACTTTGAGCAGCATCAAGAAAAAATTACCAATCCACCAAAATGAGTAAGTCCCCCCGTGAAGTCATGAAATGCTTGCTCTACATGTGCCATTTCATGCTTCTACATCCTAAACTCTGACCATTGCCTCCTCTGGGGGGGGAAATGTCAAGTTTAGGTGTCAATAGCTCTCATTCCTGATTAGTCACTGGAACTTGAATATGAAAAGTTACTAAAACCTTGACTTGAGAGTTTGTTTTTCAAAAGAACTTAAAACAAACCAACCAAACATGGCAAGATGCTAACACCCCACCTTGCAAGGTCTTTGTACGTGTACTGATTCTCGTTTCATTTATCCTCCTTTGACTTGCCCCTTGCTCTTCTCTCTCATGGTCCTCTTCTTCTGACTCTGTTGTTCTCTGCCAAACAGATTGGCCCATCCTGAAGGAAGCCTCCCAGATCTGGCCATGCTAAACCTCACCTCTAGCCTGGAAAAACCTGTGATACCAAAGCTGGTGGAGCCCGGGGAGGAGAAACTAGAGGGATACTCTGAAAAGGCCAAGAAGGGTGAGCTTGAGAAAGACAGTGAGGCATCAGAGGATGACGAAGAGGAGTCAGAAGAGGAGGAAGAAACATCAGGTAACTATCTCGCTCCTAGCATTTGTTCTGACTGATTGAATCATTGACCTGCTCCATAGGATCTGTATGTGAGTTGGAGAAATAAAAGCAGGAGTTTTCCTGGATTTTGGCAGATATATATTTGGTTGGATTTGATTGCTATAATATTCTTGGTTCAACTGTTCCAATTATTTCCTTCTAATCTGACTGAGAAAAGAGGAAATGGCTGTTACTAAATCCAGACCAGCAGGCAGGGCTTTGGTTTGGAGACCACAAGGGACCAGAAGGACATATGTCACCATCCCCTATAGAGGATACAGCAGCCCCTGTGCAGGTGCCGGTCTCAGCTTTATACATTTTCTTGAGGAAGTCTGTCAAGGATTTTCCTGGGATAGAGGAACTAAGAATGAAGAAAATGTGCAATCAGTCCCACCACTGATCATTTTAAGGCAGCTCCTAAAGATGTTACCTAGGCATTTTCTCTGCCTACTCTGATGTCAAGGGGTTTCTTCCCCTTTATTTGTAGACTTAAAATAAAAATATTTTAACAGGATACGATGGGGATCAAATGGCCTTAGTAATCAGGAAATGTTCCCTGACAGAGTATGCAAAGGACAGAGCCACTCATCTGTGCCACAGTATCCAGGGCATATAAGAGGAAGCAAAATGCCATCTTAGAGGCAGAACACTGAGGTAGCACCTTTGCTTTTTGTTTTGTGCTGACCCTGGGGCTTAAAATCAGGGTCTGGTTACTGACCCTGAGCTTATTTGTTTTGGTGCCAGCCCTGGGGCTTGAGTTTAGGGCCTGAATACTGTCCTTGAGCTTTCTTAAGGCCAGAGCTCTACCACTTGAGCCTCAGCACCACTTCTGGCTTTTTCTATGTATGTGGTACCCAGGAATTGAACTCGGGTCTTCGTGTATGCTAGGCAAGAACTCTTACCACTAGGCCCAACTCCCAGCCCAACCCGGAGCTTTTTAACTCAAGGCTAGCACTCTACCCCTTGAGCCAAAGCTCCACTTCTGGCTTTTGGTGGTTCATAGGAGATAAGAGTCTCATGGACTTTTTCTGCCTGAGTTGTCTTTGAACCATAATCCTCTAGTTTCAGCTTTCATGTGAGCACTGGTACCCAGCCTGCTGCCCTTGTTTTTAATGGTCTTTTCTTCTGTATAAAAATAGAAATTACAAAGCGCATAAGGAGGAAGATTCCTCTCAGAGACAAGTTCCTCCAGCAAACCTAGTCACTGCTCCCGTTCATCTCAGAAGGCAGGAAAGGACCAGAGACATCCCCACATAGCTGAACACCACCTGCACCCCAGTGTGAGGGATTTAGACTCAGATCTTCCTCTGTTGACTTCAGGGAGGTTGAACTTTACTAGTGGCACGTTTACATTCACACATCATCACATGTAATAACTATGTACACCACCCAATCATGTACCCAGAACTTTCCATTGACCGATTTCTGTGTCATGTTATAAATAAGCATTTTTCACAACTGCAACCTTACTAAATATTCAGAACTATGTACAATAATGTTAAATTTACTTATGGTGCCAGGTAGAGAGTGTGAACTTCTGTCTACAAACATAATGGAATAATCCATGATGTGGATACGACAGGCCAAAGTAAACCTGTTGCAGCTTTCAGTCAGAGTAAGCCAGCACAGTTCTAGAGAGAAGCATATCCTGTGTGTCTACCCCAAGGTGGAAAGAATAAACTGTCATGATAAAATGAAAAGAAAAATGGTTAGACTCTGCATTTGATCACATTTCCTGAATCTGTGGACTGGGCCATCCAGTCATTTTTTCATTTGGAAAAGGGGTGCGCAGGCTGCACCCACTTCTTGAAGATTACAGACAGGTATGTCCTCTCAGAGAAGAAGGAGAGCTTTAGCTCATGACTTCTGACACCATCATTTTAACAAGAAACATGGCATTGACAGAGAGCTTGGGATACTTAGAATTCCCAGGGAACTAGGGAATCATTATTTCCTCCAAATGCTTCTTTACATCAGTATTACGGAAGTGTGGTTACAGTGACATTGTCTCTGATCTCAGTTTACGATGTCCATGTGATCAGAATGCCTTGGGGCTTTCAGATCCTCATCTCTGCAGATTCTCTTGAATCTCACCACTACAACTATTTTGCAGCCTCTTTGAAAGTTATAAGACATGCATTAATGAATAATACAGACAGTCCTCATGCTCTTGGGTGACCTTACTGTCTTGCAGATCTAAGAAACAAATGGCACCTGGTGATTGATCGCCTCACTGTGCTCTTCTTAAAATTCCTGGAGTATTTTCACAAGCTGCAGGTGTTCATGTGGTGGATCTTGGAGTTGCACATCATCAAAATCGTCTCCTCCTACATTATCTGGGTTACTGTGAAAGAGGCAAGTGAAAGTTTGTTGTATTATCAGACAGAATAGAATCAATCACAATGGCCCATCCATCTGTTTCCTTCTCCATCTCTCCTTGGTGCTTTTCATTCCGTGCCTATTGTATTAGAACATCACAGCTAGGTGCATGACCTTTGACATTCAGAAGACACAAGGAACTCAGAAGACAGAAAGACTGGAGAGAAAATCGGGTGGCTTAGGTCCTAAATGGCTTGGTTGTGATGCCCTACTTTCTTATTTTCATCTAGTCACAGTGGATTTTTTTTTGTTCTTTGAGACAAGCCACTAAGTATCTGATCCATTTGTATAAAGCCTCTGTTTTCTTGTCCGTAAAGAAAAATTACCATTCTGTCAGCAATTGTTTCACTTTTGCTATGGAAAATTAACTTTCTCTGAACTGAGGTTTTATTGAGTCCCTATTTTAACAAGTGGTTTTTGTATAATGTTTGCATATTTTATTTTAATTTTATTTTTGAGATGCTCACAATTCAAACTATCTGCTAGCAACTAAGCCAGGTAATCGCTATCTGCAGTCCTTAAAAAGTTTAACTAAATTGGCCACTGGTGGCTCAGGCCTGTACCTATGTGACAACTGCATTTGATCTCACTTCTTGTGTTCCTCCAATCATTTGTTAAAGAAGCTCAAGCCACGTCCGTCATTATCTTTTTTTTATCCAACATGTTTTGCATTATTCAACCAATCTTCCCAGAGAGTAAATGGGATTGTGACAGTCTCTTACTTATAACATCACCATAGAGTTCCCCCCACCTCTACCTCTGTCCCTGTCATGTCCCTCCCTCTACCCCTCCTTCCTCCTTCTTCCTCTCCCCCCCCTCTCTTTCCTTCCAGTGCTCACAAATGCATGGTGTGAAACACTTCATTTAACCTTATTATTCCTTCTTTTTAGATTATTTTTCTAATACTGGGGCTTCAATTCAGGGCCTAGGCGGCACTGTCCTTATGCTTTCTCAAGGCTAATATTGAGCCACAACTTGAGCCACAGCACCATTTCTGGCTATTTTTTTTTGTGCATGTGGTACAGAGGAATGGAATCTAGGGCTTTGTGCATGCTAGGCAAGCACTGTACCAGTACGCCATGCTCTGGCCCCTTATTATTCATAAACTCAAGAGCATGAGTGGGTTTTAAAGTCCTCTGGAGCCAGGCATCAGGTTTATAATCTTAGGTACTCAAGGAAGCTGAGATTTGAGGATCAATGTTCAAAACCAAGCCAAAGAGGAAAGTTCATAAGAGTCTTCAATAAATCACCAAAAGATAAAAGCGGCACAGTGACAGCCTTGAGTGAAAAAGCTAAGGGACAGTGTTCAAGTATCCAGGCCCTGAGTTCAATCCAAAGTCCCAACACACACACACACACACACACACACACACACACACACACACACACACACACACACAGTTCCCCCCACAGAAACACTCACACTGCCTTTCCAGCACACACACCATTTACCTATCAGTGTGTGTCCCTCGTATGTTCTCTCTTAACTATAAGGCCTTGGACCTGCCTTGTCTTCTCCCCATCTATCTTGTGCTTACACTTCCGGTCTCAATTTAGGTCTAATGTCTTTTTTGTGTGTGTGCCAGTCCTGGGGCTTGAATTCAGGGCCTAGGTACTATCCTTGAGCTACTGGAGTTGCAGCACCACTTCTGCCTTTTTCTGTGTATGTGGTACCAAGGAATTGAGCCCAGGCTTTGTGCATGCTAGGCAAGCACTCTACCACTAGACCATGCTCCCAGCCAAGCCTACTCTTTTAACCTTCCCTCGTATAGCCCATAGAGCTCTGGACTTGATACATGTTTGACTTTATAGTAAATTCACGCTGTTATTTTCTTCTTGTAGCATTAAATGTTTCTAGGGCATTTTTTTCTGTGCCAGTACTAGAACTTGGACTCTTGGTAGGCACTGTCCTTTAGCTTCTGCACTCAAGACTAATGTTCTACTACTTGAGCCACAGCTCTACTTCCAGCCTTTTGGTGGTTCACTGGAGATAAGAGACTCACAGATTGTCCTGTTCAGGCTGACTTTAAACCACAGTCCTCAGATCTCAGCCTCTTGAATAGTTAGGATCACAGGAACCAGCTCCTAAGGCATTATTTTAAGAATATTCAACATATTCCATGACTGAATACAACAGAGGTGCTTCTGTACTATTAATGGAAAGGAAAGTCATTAGACATGGGGGAATATCTCCTTGATACATAACCTCATTTGCAGCTAAAAGCCAATATATTTGAGTTGACTTTATTGTTCTCCTTCCGAAATCCTGTGCCCCACCCCCTCAGCGTTTTCTATCTTAGCAATGATTCTAGCATCGATTCAGTTTGCCATGAAGAAACCTGAGGTAATGTCTTACACCTTTCCCTCCAAGTCTCCAACCTGCTTCCATCAAGTGATTCAGCGACAAATCCAGCTCATGTTCCACTTAAGTCCATCTCATCTCATGTTCCATTTAAGTCCAGTGCAACTGCCTTAATGCTTCCTTCCAACTGTGACTCACATCCTTAGCCCCTGCAAATCCCAGGGTAACTGGTCTCTGACCTCAAGTCTGACCAATATCACATCCTCTATTTTTCCATCACATTTATCTAAGGAAGCTAGAGATCATACCTTACTTTCAAACTCTTTGTCAACAGGTCCTTTAAGCCTCTCTGTTTGCTGCAGAATGAGTTCATGTGCCATTGCATGGCTCATGCGAGATACATTGAAATTTGACTTTTGGTTATGTCTCTATCTTCCCTCATTGTGGCATTTTACTTTATTTTACTTCAGTTCATTTTTTTCTGTTCTTTTATGTGCCAGTACTGAGTCTTGAACTTAAGGCCTAGGCACTGCTCCTTAGCTTTTCTTGCTTCAAAGCTGCTGCTTTACCACTTGAACCCCAGTTCCACTTCTACCTTTTTGGTGGTTAATTGGAGATAAAAGTCTCACAGACTTTCCTGCCCATGATCCTCAGACCTCAGCCTCCTGAGTAGCTAAAATTATAGGTATGAGCCTATAATCCTAGTGCCCAGTCTACTGTGGCATTTTATACTTCCAACTCTTAATTCCCCATGGTCTGTAGTCATCTTTTCTCATCATTTGTTTCCATACTTTCTTGCCTTTGCTTCTGCATAGTTGACTGGAATTTACTACCCACCTCTCACATTCAGTACTCACCCCATTCACCTGGTTCTGCTCTTTGTGAACCCACTCATCAGACCAACGATCCCTTGTAAATGCTCTCACAGAAACTCACATGCATCTGTAACCTAGCTATTGCTGTTGTTTTATAGCTATTAAATTATCCTATGTCTTATCTGTCTTCCATATAAAATGTAGTATCCTCCAGACCATAATTCACTCATTCCCTCATGTCCCTGTGCATGCCAAGAACACAAGCAACACGTTCAACTGGAGAAGTCAAGTTGTCTTGCCTTTGATGTTATTTCATATCATATCTTTTTGTCCCCATTTCTGATTTTATGTTTCCAGGTGTCTCTGTTCAACTATGTATTTTTGATATCTTGGGCTTTTGCTCTGCCATATGCCAAGCTGCGCCGTGTGGCCTCAAGTGTCTGCACTGTGTGGACGTGTGTGATCATCATCTGCAAAATGTTGTACCAGCTACAAACCATTAAACCTGAGAACTTTTCTGTCAACTGCTCCTTGGTGAGCTTTGAGGATGGGAGACCTCCCTGAATGTCTGTTAGGGAAGCAAGGCAGATACTTAGAGTCTACCCCCACCACTCCCCATTCAGCACATGCAGCCTAGATTGTAGGCGAAGTTGTACAGTCTGGCTCTGTTAGCGTGGACCTGCATCTACTTTGGAGTTTAGATCCCCCTTGAAATGAGCTCCCAAATCTACCATGCCCAGAGCTGAGGGAGAAAAGCCTGCCCATGTCCACTTGGCAAACTGACTCTACCTTCTCTCTCCTTTTTAGCCAAATGAAAATCAAACCAATATCCCCCTTCAAGATCTAAACAAATCTCTGCTCTACAGTGCTCCTGTGGACCCAACAGAATGGGTTGGCCTGCAGAAGTCTTCTCCTTTGCTCGTCTACCTGAGGGTAATGCGTCTCCTGTGCCTAGCCTATAACAGCACAGTTACAATTTGCAGTCCTCTCCCAGGACAGTCTCAGTGTCCTGTGTGGTCATCACTGCATCTTCTTCCATGGTTTTGAGAGTCACCTTGGCTGCAAACAAGTGGATATTAAAATCAGTACTCATCTTATATGCTGAAGGGAAGTTGTCCAAGCAGTCTCATGTTGGTTAGATAAAATATGTTAAGGAGCTCACAATGTAAAGAGCAAGTTTGATGGAAACATCAGAACTAAAATATATCCAAAATAAATTGCAAATCTTTTAAAAAGCATAATGTTAACTTGGCCAGAAACAAAGAAGAAAAATTGTCTGAAAAGGAAATGCTATAGTTTACAAGAAACTAGCATTCCATTGCAAGAAATTTTTAAATTGTCTCTATATTTTTAAAGGGTATATATTATAGCTAGAAACAATAAAATACATATCTCTGAAAAAACTTTGATAACAAATACTCATAGAAACATAGTACAAACAGAAGAACATAATTTTTCACATTTTACTTTGACAGATAATTTAAGCAGTCATGGTCATATTATACTAGCCATTCATATAAAATAAAACCATATACTTGGCAGTTAGAGGTGTGTGTGTGTGTGTGTGTGTGTGTGTGTGTGTGTGTGTGTGTGTGTGTGATTTTTGCAAGTACTGAACTCAGGGTAAGGGTGCTTTTGTTTAGCTTTTTCTATCAGGGCCTGAGCACTGTCCTTGAGATTTCTCAGGCTAGTGCTCTACCACTTGAGTCACAGCACCACTTCTGGTTTGCACATGCTGTGCAATTTCCAGTTTTTCCTTACATGGTAGATAGTGTTAAAAGTCGCTCTTAGAAGGATAAAATACATTAATATTTGAAAATAGCAATTATACTAATATCTGTCAGCTATTTCCCTGCATGTTAATTATTTCCATCATTATCGTTATAAGAACTACAATCTTACCCTCATGAGCATTCTTTCTGGGGTCGGATTTCAGTGATATTAAAGCGTTCCCTCTAGCTGGCACCCCACTTCTCCAGCATAGTGTAATCCCAGGATATCTCCCTGCTATCATTGCACTTACACTTCCTATAAGGTCAGACTGCCTTCTTCCAATAGGCAGGCACTCTGCTTCCTTAGCATATGGAGTGTACTTAGCAAGTAAATAGGAGTGACCAGTGTGATGTACAGAGATTTTACCTCCTGTTCCTGGGGCACCCAGCCTGAGTCCTCAATGGAGATGACTCCACAATAAGACAGGGAGAATCAGTCTTCCATTCAATCCTACCATGAATTACTAGTAGGATATTATAAAAATGTCCTTTTAGATATCCAGAATTAAGTACAGTGATGGGGATTGCTTAAAACTAATGAATTGTAAAGCATTTGGTCTACCCTGTTTTTGTTTTCCTTCTTATGATTTGTAGAATAATCTTCTGATGTTAGCTATTCTGGCCTTTGAAGTCACCATCTACCGCCATCAAGAGTACTATCGAGGTCGGAACAAGCTCACAGCCCCTGTGTCTAAAACTATCTTTCATGACATTACAAGACTTCACCTAGATGATGGGCTTATCAATTGTGCCAAATACTTCATAAACTACTTCTACAAATTTGGCCTGGAGGTAAGTTTTCATACCAAGGTGATTTATTTCTATTTACCATGAAAAGTCAAGTAGCATCTTTGGCTAGCTGGTCACCAGAGCCTCACTATCTATCTTTAGCCAGGAAGTTTGATCCTCTTGGGATATACAGATGCTGCTGCTGTTGCTGCTGCTGCTGCTGCTACTACTACTGGTTAGCGTGGCTGGGAATTTTCCACACTCAAAAGCCATTTCTCCAACTGCAACAGAGGCCTCTCTAGAACCATCCAACTATATGGAGACCAGTTATCATAATAGTTCCATATAAGGAATAAAATTTTAATTGCTGGGTACTGGTGGCTCATTCCTGTAAACCTAGCTACTCAGGAGGCTGAGATCTGAGGATTGCAGTTCAAAACCAGCCCAGGTAGGAAAGTTCCTGAGATTCTTATCTCCAATTAATCACCAAAAGTCAGAAGAGGAGGTGTATCCCAAGTTGTGGACCACCAGCCTTGAGCTCAAATCTAACCAAGAGCGTGACCTGACACCCTGTATTTCATCCCCCAGTATCTGCACCTCCAAAATTATAATACTGACCTTTTGTTTTTACACTATTTTTATGCAAGTTCAAACTGCAGTCACAATGAATGCTATAACCTGACATGATTGTGGTAAGGCTATCTCTTTAGTATGAGGTGGTTATTGTGACAATGGCATAGTCTATCTTCCCACTCAGTAGAGACAGCCTGAGCACTGTAGGTCTCTACCCCAGCAGGTGCACTGGCCCACAACCCCTTCCCTGTAAAGCCGATCTCTCTTGCATCTTATCACCCTTACACAGACCTGTTTCCTAATGTCAGTGAATGTAATCGGTCAGCGAATGGATTTCTATGCCATGATTCATGCCTGCTGGCTGATTGCCGTCTTGTATCGATGCAGAAGAAAAGCCATCGCTGAGGTCTGGCCCAAGTACTGCTGCTTCCTGGCCTGTATCATCACCTTCCAGTACTTCATCTGCATTGGCATCCCACCTGCCCCCTGCCGAGGTGAGCCCTGTCCCCCGGCTTTTAGCAAAAGTCATTATCAATGGCCACTGGAGAATTGATGTTTGTTGTTTATCTCGGCCCTCCCCCAACAGATTATCCATGGCAATTCAAGGGTGCCAACTTCAACGACAACATTATCAAATGGCTGTACTTCCCTGATTTCATTGTGCGACCCAACCCTGTGTTTCTGGTCTGTAAGTGTTTCCACCACAGGGTTCATGACATTCATACGCGAGTTTACATTGGCTCATTATTCTTCCCATGGTAGGCATTAGTGCTTTTGCTTCTTTCCCTGAACTTCACAATCATGTAAAGGGTTGTTTTATTCATTAATATTGCAAGTCATTAATGGTTCCTACTTGCTCTATTACATTTGCAAATATTAATAAATCAACGTTGAAGTCCCACATTCACTTGTATAACTCCCTTTCCAATATGTTCCCTCCTTAGTCACAGGTATCTGCATAACCCATCTTTTTGAAGGTAGTAGAGAGGGAGGCCTCTCAGATTGAGTTGTGATCAGGTTTCAAGATGCCACTATCAGGCAGGCCAAAATGAAAAACAAGGCTGTAGTGGCAAGAAAGAGGCTTTCAGGCAGGAATGAACAGGTCAAAGCCTTTGAAAGAAGCCAGTAAATAAAGGATTGGAGCAGTTTCTTTCCCTTCCCCCAAACACACACACAGAGTAGGGAGTGTCAGACAATACAGAGTACTTGATTGCCCTAAATATTTCAGGATTTTAGGACCAACAAAGCAACCTATGACTTGGCTCTGGTGACCTGGCCTTGGGGTCTGTGCCAGGCAGCTCTTAGATATTCTTCTTCCTGTCTTTCTCTCTGCCCCCGTTAGTGTATCTAAGCTCAAGGAATATCATGTGGGTACTAATGCACAGGGAATGGCACAAGAATGTCACATCTATCACATGTAAAAGATAAGAAAGAATATGGGGAAGGTCCAGGCTGGGATGTGGCACTTGCCTAGCATGCATGAAGGCCTGGGTTCAATTCCTCAGTATCATATACCCAGTAAAACCCAGAAGTGTGCAATGGCTCAAGTGGCAAAGTGCTAGCATTGAGCAAAAGAAGTTCAGGAACAGTATCCAGGCCTGAGTTCAAGTCCCAGGACTGGGAAAAGAAAAAAAAGAATATGAGGAAGAAAAGTGTTCCAGTAGCTTTCTCAAAACTAGGAAGAATCCTGGCATGCATAGCTAATATTTCCAATCCTAGCCATTCAAGAGGCTAGATATAAGAGCTTCAGTTCAAAGTCAGCCGAGGCAGAAAAGTCTGTGAGACTCTTATCTCCCATTAACCAGCAAAAAGCTAGTAATGGAGGTGTGGCTAAGGTGGTGGAGTACCAGTGTTGACTAAACAAACCCAAAAGAAAAGACCTTGGCTCCAAGTTGAGCCTCAGTACCAAAAAAAGAAAGAAAGAAAGAAAATCCTAATGGGAAATTAATGCAAATCCACACTGTCTCAGGAAAAATTCTCTACAACTAGAAGCCTAGTAGTGAACACCTCACACTGGTATAAAGCAATGTGCAAACAAATCCCAGGCTTTCTCTTGGGGAGGCCCAGCCTGTGTGTTCTATCTTTCCTCTGGCACACTGGCAAGTAATGACTTTTACTAGACCCTGAAAGCCTAGGGTGCGAACTTTGGGGATGCACTTTCCCACAGGTGTTGGTGGCTAGTTCATGCTGCTTGTGACACTGGACCCCAGAACAGGAGGTGATGTGGTAGTCACCTCCCTTTGTCTTGCCAGATGACTTCATGCTGCTCCTGTGTGCCTCCTTGCAAGGGCAGATTTTTGAGGATGAAAATAAGGCTGTGGTACGAATCATGGCTGGGGACAATGTGGAAATTTGCATGAACCTAGATGCAGCTTCATTCAGCCAACACAACCCCGTGCCAGATTTTATTCACTGCAGGTAACAATGGCTTCGTCTCCTCAAGTCACCCAGACATGAGCATTGCATACAGATGGCTCCTCTGCTTCAGATCTCTCTAGAACACTACTTAAAAAGAAGCTATTTGCGAGAAATTTGACTAAAAGAAAATGATAAGCATTCATTCACACAGGGTTTCCCCAATTCATGTTTGTATATTACTACTTATGCCAGGGTTTCCTGTACACCAGGCCAGTGGGAAAGGAAAGATGGATGCAGGGATCATAGTATGGTTTCTCAACTATTCCAATATCAAGGATGAATTTCCCCCCTTCATACAGTGGCATTCTTGACCTTGCTTCTTGCTTGTTATGTTGTTGTCTTTTGACTGTTTTGAGGTTGTTTCCCCCCTCCCCCTGCCAGATCTTACTTGGACATGTCCAAAGTGATCATCTTTAGCTACCTCTTCTGGTTCGTCCTCACCATCATCTTCATTACGGGAACAACTAGGATCAGCATCTTTTGCATGGGCTACTTGGTGGCCTGTTTCTATTTCCTGCTCTTTGGAGGCGATCTGCTCCTGAAACCCATCAAGAGCATCCTGCGTTACTGGGACTGGCTGATTGCATACAACGTGTTTGTGATTACAATGAAAAATATCCTGTCAGTAAGTGGAACCCTCTCCTATATAACACACTTGTGGTTTCCATGTAAGAGTAAACAATCCTCGTGCCTCTCACATGACCTTGTTAAAAGCCTGCTGAACATTTAGGATCCAAATGATGGTTCACTCCTTTTTTTATTGAACCAGATTAGGCCAAATTCTTTCTACTCATTTTTCACTCCTTGAAGGCCATACTTCAAAGGGATCTGTATTCAAAGGAATGAATTCTAAAATGTATTTCACTAATTAATCCTATCCTTCAGAGGAACAATTTGTCATCACTCACTGCATGGTTTTGAAGTGACTCTAGTAACCTGAATCAGACTTACAGAATCCTCATAGTATTTGAAAATAAAATGCTCTTCCATAAAAAGAGTCATAGGAATGTGTAATAAACTGAGCAGTTTTATAGACTGTTATGTGGGGTAGGGAATGATGAAGAGGGACTGGGAGTGTGTCCGTGGTAGAGTGCTTGTCTAGCATGCATAAAGCCCTGGGTTCGATTCCTTAGCACCACATAAAAAGAAAAAGCCAGAAGTGGTGGTGTGGCTCAAGTTATAGAGAACTAGCCTTGAGAAAACTCAAGGACAGTGCTCAGGCCCTGAGTTCAAGTCCCAAGACTGGCAAAAGAAAATATCTTACATATCTGGGTGTGGTAGACATTAGAGAGAATTCAACATTGTGATGGCTTCTAAGCAGAGACATCCAGATGAGTAGAGACATCTTGTTTGCTCTGCCAGTGAATACCTGTGTCCTTTCTTTACCATGACAAATGAATTACAGTGCCCAGTTGTAATTCTATAGTACTGATCATTCTATTGCACTGATCTTCTAGACCCCAAGGGCACCCCTTCAGTTATTTGGTGCTGCAAATATTTGGTTAAGAACCTTTCATGAGCTCATCAATAGCATTATGTTGGACCAAAGAGATCCCCAGAGGACAAAGTCCACAACTGTCTCCAACCTGGGTATCAGACTTGTGGTGTTGTCACTGAGGAGAATTTCTGGACACATTGAAGCAGAGACAAGTTTATTAAGGAAGCAGAGCAAAAGAGAAGGCAACATACACAAATTGGATGCAAATATACAAACACACACAGAGTACTCAGTGGTGTAAGTATAAGTACTCAGTGGTACTTATACATGAAAATAAGACAGAAGAGTTAACATTCCTCTTTGTTCTGGATACCTTGTATATCTAATCATTCTTGACATTATCATGTGGGACCAAAGAGATATTAAAGCTAGCCAGTTTGCTAAATCTGGGCCTTAATTTCTTTTCTTTTGACAAAGTCTCCTTCTAGTACAAAACTAGTTTTCCTTGAAATATTTACCCAGAATATTCTTATCCAGAACCCTGGATACAAAGTTAAAGGCACTGTCAGTTCCTACAGTCTCATGGAAGAGTAGCAAAACCTAAGAAAAAACATGCCAAGTCAAGCCATCTATCAATAGCAAGTGTATTCGTAGCTCCGTCTTCTTCTGCCTTCATATCCTGATTCTAGCATGGCTCAGGCAGAGGGAGTTCATGCTGCTTCAGCTGCTTCTCAACTCTGTGCCTGGTTCTTACAGCTGGAACTGGTACTGAGTTAGAAAAGCAATGATGTAATGATCCACTGCTTCTTTCCCACTTAGGGATTTAGGGATGAGATCATCCACCATTCAATTGCAAAAAGCTATTGCAGACTTGAGTTGGGAGATGATATATAATGTATAGCATTGTGTTTAGAGGTCTAGAAGGGCCAAGCATATGCAGTCATAAATACATGAATAATTTATTTTGCCTCGCGTCTGTTGAAAGATGAATTGTCTAGTTGATGGTAGAGGCGGCTTTGGGCAGGTCAGCACTTTACCCCATTCACATTAATTTACACTTGGAAAGTATTGAGAATCGAAAAAGAAGGTATAGACAGGAAAACAAGCCATTCCACGCTGGAGCCAAGCTCGTGATGAGGGGTTTAAGCTAACCCATCCATCCACCTATTTGTTCATCTGTCCATTGTCATAGTCTTCTTTGCTGAGTGAAGAGCTAGAGATAAATAGGACTCAGTTTGTAACCCTTAAGGAACCAACTTTCTAAAGAGGAAGATATACCTGTTTTAAAATTATGGCAATAGATGTTGGGAATTTGGCCTAGTTGTAGAGTGCTTACCTAGCATGCACAAAGACCAGGGTTTGATTCCTCAGTTGCACATACATAGAAAAAGCCAGAAGTGTCTCAAGTGGTAGAGTTTTAGCCTTGAGAAAGCCCAAGGACAGTGCTCCTGAGTTCAAGCCCCAGGACTGGCAAAAACAAAATTATGGCAAAAAAATCATCTGTGAGAACGATTGCCACATTTTAAGAACAAAACAAATGTAAAAGTTAGCCTAGATCTCACCTTGTTGTATGATGGATCCAGTCCTGAGAACACAGAAGCCCCCCATGTAAAAGCCCAACTTTGGAGTTTGTATTGTAGCACTAGTGGATACTACAGGCTCTCCAATCTCAAAGCCCTGCCTAACTGTGTTGAACTTATACATGGTTTCCATGGCCAAAACCTACACAGGTGCATAACAAAGTAGAAAACAAATCAGATGTGAACACAATCAAAGTCAGTCAAAAACCAGTGAACACTCAATTCAAGCAAAGATATTCACTATAAGGCCAAACAAATCAATTGAGGGCAAAATCAGTTGGAGATAAATGTCTCACAGACTGTTCTGACTACTCTGGCTTTGAATGGCCATCATCAGATCTCTGCCTCCTGATGAGCTAGCATTACAGATATGAGCCACCTGATCCTGGCTGGAACCCATCTTTTAAGTTGATACTTACAAGGAACAAAAGCTTGGTAGCACACAAATATGTCTGGGATTCCTGGCTAAATAGCCTCCGCTTTAGGAGCGAGGTCTAAGGATTAGTACTCACAGGATCCCAGCTATACACACAGTGAATCATCATCACCTGTATGTGTTGGCCAGCAGTAGTTAATGCTTATTTAAAATTCACCTCCCAGGGAACTTAACATAACTGTCTTGATACATTCATTTTTTAAAACAGATATTTACTAGTCATCATCAGCAACAGTAATAACAATAAAAGATTCCTTTATCCATAGAATTAGCCAAATAAGCCCCAAAAGACTTCCTTGGTCTCCCCTGAAGACTAGACACCCATGTCCTTCTTGGACACCCATGAATGATATGCAAGTAGTTGTTTGTCTACATTATTTAAGGAATAATGACAAACAGAAACCTTCACAGATTCAATAAGGAGCCATCAGTGATTTTTCACATATTTGCTAGCCAAGGTTGGTTGAATCCCAGAAACAGCCAACAGGTACAAAAGCCAAGCCCTGCTTACCATTCCTTCCTTCAACTCCACCCTGCAGCTTAGGTCTGGAATGCTCTCCTTGAGGGACAGCATAGATTTAATTGTTAGACCTGTGAGAAAGGAAGTGTACCAAAATCAGAGTCCTAGATTTCAATGAGTATCCATTCTCAGAGTTTGTTTCTTCCAAAATAGCTGAGAATTTCTTCCTTGAAAAGAAGTGTTTTTGCAGAGGCATCACATTGGAGACCTTCCTTTCATTCATTAGGTATAATTTCTAGAATTTACATTGCTCTCTGAGCAGCTAAAGTAAGCCTCCATGGTAACTGGACTTTTAGTTTAGGTATGGACAGCCCTCTGTAATCATTGTCACTGGGTCTTTGTCAATTCCTGCACGTGCTGGGGTCAGAAGAAACCAAACTTTCTTTTTGGATCCCGTGGTGGAGAATTGACCTCCCCATTTGTTTTTCAGATAGGAGCATGTGGATACATTGGGACACTGGTACAAAATTGTTGCTGGTTGATCCAAGCCTTTAGCCTGGCCTGTACAGTCAAAGGCTATAAAATGCGTAAGTATGCGAGGCAGAGATGTTCTCATTTTAAAAACAGGGCCTAAGTACATTCATTAAAGATGTGAAATCGGAGCTCAATTTCTCCCTAAATAAAAGCTATAGAACTGCAATGCATTGTGTACAGACTGTTCATAGTATGAGGAGCCCCCATTCCCAGAGTCCCTGGACCATTTTCTAGAAACTCCCAAAGCCCCAAAGGATTTGGGGATTGGATGCAATGCAGTAGTAACTCCATATGCTTTCTGAGATGTGGTTAGTAAGCATTCCAGATGTCTATCCAAAATTACAGTTGTTCCAGTTAGAACTTTGAAAACAGACATGGTGGAAAATGCCTACAAATCCCAGCTACTTAAGAGGCAGAGACAGGGGAATGGAGAATTGGAAGTGAGCAAGAACTTAATCTCAAAAACAAACAAATGGGCTGGAGATGTGACTCATGACTCAAGAACAGGTAGATGGTAAGTACATAGCACATACATACATATATGCATACATTCATACATATATACATGCATACATACATACAAATATAGATGAAAGAGATGTAGAGGTAAAAATCGAGAAATATCTTGGGCCCTCAAAGTAAGTCAGACTTCCAGGCCTTCTTTCCTGTTGAATCTCAGGGAGCTTCTTCATATTTAGAAAAATCATTGGAAGGACCCCCAGAGGTTCCTGGAATTGACTTCTTTCTGCCATCTGCTTCTTGCACCAAACACCCAGGATACATCACACATGGTCTGTTGTGGTGTGCAGATGCTCATGTGCATGCCAACATGACGTTCTTCTGAATAATGGTGTCCAGTCAGGCTGAATCAGACTGCACACAAGCCATCCACCTGACAAAATGTGCTACCTGCCATCCCTCCTTCAATCACCCCATCCTGTACTCAGTGTCAGGTTGGGTAGAGAACTCTGTCCTAGAATAGATATTGTCTTTTGTGTCAGTGCATTTCCTCTATCATTAGGACATTATTTTTCCATGAACCTTTTTGGAGATTCCTGAAGAAAGAAATGTTCCGGGGGCTTCCTTGTGCCTCAGGGTCAAGAGCTCACGATGGGGTCACCTTGTGAGTCCATGTGGACATTGGAGCTCAAATGCTTGTGGGGAGACCAGATAGCAGAGTGCTGCTCTTGTGCCTGCGTGACTCGTAGGACTGTGGAAAGCACAGATTTCCACAGTAGTAGTGGGAGTGGAGTTAATTTCTGTATTGCCCCTGCTGCACTCCCACAGCTAACGAGGACTCGTCCTGCAAGTTGCCCAGTGGAGAGGCGGGGATTATCTGGGACAGCATCTGCTTTGCCTTCCTTCTGCTGCAGAGGCGAGTCTTCATGAGCTACTATTTCCTGCACGTTGTAGCAGACATCAAAGCCTCTCAGATCCTGGCCTCCAGGTTGGTCGGGCACGATGGGATTCCATGGTTGATTTTCTTAGGAAACATACAAAAAGGAATGCTTCCCTATATTTTTGTTTTAACTTGTTGGGAAAGCCCACGGGAAATTAAGAAAATTCTAGGAAAATCAGGGCAAAAAAAATTACAAATAAGACTTTGGGGATCTCAGATAGACATGGTAGTACAATGTGACACTTTATCAAAACTTAGGACATGTGTAAGTGGTACATAAGTATAATTGAGTCCCTATATACACACTCCTCACGGGAAGCAGTCCATGCTGGCCTCCAGCAGTAACAGGAATTTCTCAAATGAAAATATACAAATGGTGGCTGTGGTGAGAAGTAATGCACCTACTATCAGGTGAATATAACTATAACCCCTCTATACATTACAATAAAAATTAAGAATTTTAAGTAAAAATTCTCATGTATTAAAAGCCTTTATTAAATTCTGAGATTAGAAATCCAGTAAAAAAAACTGGATATAGATGTCATGAGTCTTCTGTTCCCTCATTCCAAAAGCTTATATTTTTATTGGTATTCTATGTTTTGGCAGTATACTAAGTATAGAGTTGAGGGATGACTCGCAATGAAAGCATTTACCTTCTCACTTCACCTCCTGTCCAGTCTCAAAATGGCTATAAAACTGCACCACACAGCCAGCATGTGGCACAGCCTCACAACCACCTGCCACTCAGAATTGATCAATTCACAACAAAAAACAGAAAATCATAACCAGATAGCCACATAGAATATAGTGAATTTCCTTTCTGATTGTAAAAATGAACTATGAACTACAGAGTTCACTGGGTATATTCGTTCTGCTTAGCATAGAAATCGGCACTGTTGGCCAGGGCTTTGTAATGGAATGACCCAAATTAATGTAAACCCTCCTTAACTATATTAGAATATTGAATAATCATTATTTTAAAAATTATTTGCCATATCTTCAGTCTTTTTTTTATCATATGCCACATCTATGTAATTGTGGCTAGCTAGTCTCATCAGACAAGGAATGTCACCAAAGCGCATGACCTCATGCAGCGGTGGGAAAGACCCTATTAGTAGAAAATCAAATCAGTGCTAATCTTTCCCTTACCTAATTTTGGTATCACCTAGATCTGGTTTGGACCTCTCCTCTCCCAGTAGTCATTTTCCACAATCAGCAAGTAGGATAATGAAAAAAATGTTTGAAATATGGCTTAGTATATCTAGATAGAATAAAATTTAATCCTCAATATTGAATTTTAACATTATGATGAAAAGTGAGTTCTAAAGAGTTTTATTTAATTTTCTGCCCAGGTCAAAAGACTAACAAGTTGAAAACAAGTGTAATTTTTCCATTTACTGTTTATTGGCACAATAGTCAGCTACCATTATGGTAACAGACTGAGAGAACTGCCTGTTCCTGTCAAGTCACAAGTAAACTGTGCTTACTTTTCTGTTTTTAAAATACCTCTGCTAGTTAGTGAGACCTATCCATTTCAAAACCATGTCCTATTGAACGCTTTGTCTTTTCAGCTGAGGTAAATCACTTTGGTTGTCCCTCCTTTTTGCATCTAAACATTGTATTTTCAAAGAAATTGGATATGGTCTTTGGTAATCACCTTACAAGTTGATAATAGTTTAAAGAATTTCCTGTGAAGGTTATTAATGTTAGATTTTATGACTCATTTCACCCTCATTATATCAAATTCATGAAGACTGGTATTAAAACTAAATGTGCCTTATTACAGTACTTGATGGTGCAATAATGCAGAAATGTGTGTAATTCATGGTTTGGAATCATTCTGAGCTGTGCTGTTAAATTTTCTCTGCAAACTACATTTTCTTTTACAAGCTTGAGAAGAACACAAGAAAGAAAAACATATTCTACTTTTTATGGTCTTTAATGGGTTCCAGAACTCACCTTTAGATCTGGAAGAATTTTTTTAAAGCCCTTATTCTGATCTGTTGAATGGCAGGGTTGGGCTTTCAAACTAAAGACTATTATGGTTGCAATATTAATATAAGTCTGTCAGTGGTGTTACCATGTTGCCATGGTCAGTAGTGAAGATTTTAGCATGGTTTGCAGGTACCTAAGCCTCTAGTTCCATACCTTTGTACACACATGGGATTGCATTATTGCTATTCAATGATACCTTCCATACCCATATCAATTCTGTACTACTTAAATTAATGACAAGCCTTGTTTTATCGTTAATCATGTGAAATAAAGGGCAAAGTTTCTCAGGATGCAAGTGGTGAGATTTAAAAATTAATGTCCCACTAAAGGAGTCAGTGATGATATTTGCATCCATGCAATACACGTGTGTGTGTGTGTGTGTGTGTGTGTGTGTGTGTGTGTGTGTGTGTGTGTGCCTGGGTGAGCAGCTGGCCCTCCATATGAACTAACAAACCTGGAGGGGCTTTCCATTTACTACCAGCAGACGTGACATGAGAAAGCATTCTCTTTATTTTTAAGCTTTGTTGTAATGATATTTTATAAAAGTCATGAGACCTTTAAAAGAACATTTCCTTTTTGTCTTAGTGTGCTAATAGCACTTGGTTGTATGACAAATTCTTTATATTTTTAATGGTAAAAGCCAGTGCTTGAGGTGAAAATCACTTGAGCTCATGGATATGCATAAGGGCTACAGAAGAAGGTATGATTGAATACACTTAGCTATGGATTGATTTCGATGTCTATAATGAGGGTAAAATGTTCCATCCTATGATAATCTGTATTTCTCCTGAATGACCATGTGACAGTAGTCCATGTCACTCTCCTGTGAGTCTCTTGGCTTACATGAAGGCATTACTTTCATGGTCTTCTTCTATGTCAAATGTAATGCTACAACTTTGATTTGTTCTTGCTTATTCTTACCTTATGTTATATTGCATTTATTTCCTCAGGCCTGGACCCAGTACTCTGGGCCTGGTTTGTTCTTCAGAATCACAATAACAAATTACAGTGTTTCTGTTCAAGGATATAAGGCCCAATTCATTCACTCTGTATCTTCATGAAATGGAGGCTTCTGAGTCATCTAAAATCATGGGCAAAATCATTGGACTTTTGACCATGTGTAGTGACAGCCAAGCAACTAATTTTAAACAAGCCAAGGTTTTCCATTACCTTATGAGATGTAAGGCCAAAAAATAACTTCAACTATCACATTCTCTCACCTAAAAGATGGATGCCTCAGCCTTGGAAACCCAAATATGATTTGAAAATATGAATGTTTTCCTGTAGTGGTCGTACAGTTCTTGTAGCATAAGAAATGTACATACTGGGAATCCTTTGTCTAGTAAACATAATCCCTAGCAAACTGATTGTGATTGGGGTTTTTGAATCTTTAAATCTCTGGACAATCCCCACTCTCTCTGCTCCCAACTCGACACAGGCACCATTTTCTTGTAGGGAAAGCATGAGGCTAGGCAGAAACAGTGCACACTGTGCTTTAAAGCTTACGGTCAGTAGAATTCTTTCTTGAATTCCCTTAGGCTCCAGGGTGTGGCTTGTTGACCAGGATCCTGACAGAGCTAATTCTCTGTGGACCATTTCTGCCATCCCTGTTGGTCCCCTAGCTATAGGTAGAGCAGCTGACACAGTGGTAGTAGTATTTCTGTTGTTGTCATTGTTTCCATTTTCATTTTAAATGTTACCTAGTCATTTTCTCCTCGTGGTGGTGTTGTTGTCATTGATGTTGTTGTTTTAACTCTTTCAAGCGTCTTGTCATATATGTTGTCTTACATGTGATGTGGAGAAGCCAAGTCTACAAAGTGTAAAGTGAAGTAGAAGGTTGGTGGCACTGATCTGGGTCCTGAGTCAACCCAGTTGGCTTACCTATAACAGACGTCTGGTCTTCCATTCACTGTGGCCTGGTCTAAATGATCCAAATCGTGGAATTATGAAATAATCACTATCAATTAGTTTCCCATCTCGGTAACAAAACTGGTTGTTGCTCAGTTGAGTAGATTCAGCCAGGTAAAACTTCCAACCAAGGGGGGGAAAAAACCCAGAGTGGATAATTCCATTCTTCTTATTTGGCCCAAACAAAGCCACATACTCTATGTACTCAGTCAGATCCATACCAGGCGGCCCTAACCTGGACAGGCTCTTGTCATCTCCTGTACCTTCCTCCCATCTAATGTCTCTTACTGTGGTCCTTGTTTTGTTTTTGTTGACCATTTGCACATCTTGAAGGGGCATTTCATTAATAAGCCCCCATTGTCTCCTGTCCCTTCCAAGAAATAAGTAAATATTTTGTTTCACATAGTGGTCAGGAGTGGAGATTATTATTTGTTTGAGACGGATAGTGAAGAAGAAGAAGAGGAAGAATTAAAGAAGGAAGATGAGGAGCCTCCAAGGAAGTCAGCGTTCCAGGTAATGGTGGGGTCGGGGAAGTGATGACCTTGGATAGCTGGAACTCCTTTAATGGTTACATCTGATGTATGTACAAGTCCCGCCTCTCGGATGATGCAGATTGGCATCTGAGATTGTTGATTTCTAATTAAACTGCAGCATTTGCAAGTGTTCAGGCAAGTCTTCATTCCCTGTCATCAAAACATGTTCCTACACAGTAAAATATGTTCCCCAAGTGCCCTTTATTTTGTTGTTGTTGCAAGAGTAGGTGAAGAGATATCCTTGGCCTTGCTTTTGATTCCTTGAATGGACTTCCCAATTCAATATGGGAAGGAGCTGATTATGAAATTCAGTTTCACTTATAGTGCTGAAGATTTGAGACTATTGAGGCAATATTTCAGTGCACTTCTGAGCTTTGCAGCAGAACTCAGATCCTGTTGATCAGCTAAACAGTTACAGAGCCCTTAGTCCTTGCTTACTGAAGACCAGGCTCCTCAACAGAGATCACGTGGGAGATGAAAACTTGTGATATATTTCTCTTTCCAGTGGGCCACGCACCAGAACAGTTCATTCCCATTTCTTAAGAGTACGGGACACCTAAAATCCAATTCACCAAGCCACGGGGTGGTTAAAATCAATATCAGCTTGCTGGCCGGGCCTTTGTAAATAGACAGCTTGCACTCATATGCCTTCCCCACGACGATGGAGAACTAAATGCTTCCTGGAAACTCCTTGACCCGACACCGCCTCCCTGGCTCTACTCTTCCCTGTGTGTTTCTTGGTGTATGTTTCATGTTTGTGTGCATGTATGCAGCTGCCCTGCCAAATACTACTGACCCAACATGTTTATTTTTCTTGTATTGAGTTTTGTTGTAAGCGCTTCTCAGAAAACAGCAAAGAAAAGAATCTGGATCATCTTCATTCTGTATGGATCACATACCATGACTGACTTCATTTCTTATTCCTAATTGACAAGTGGAACACATTTTATTCTAGTTTCTAGGGCTGGCACATTTGGATATCATCGCTCTTAATTATTAGAGACAAACTCATAAGACAGCATATATTAAATTGTTAGTGTTTGGGGTTTTGTTTTCTACTAATTACTCTTGCTTTGTCCTTCTTTGTAGAGAGCTATTGGGAAGTTTGCCTCAGCCATTTTAGCCTTGCCAAAGTCTGTCATAAAACTTCCCAAAACTATTCTTCAATATTTAATCAGAGCTGCAAAGGTATTTCTTATTTTACTGACATGTAGTGTGTAATTCTCTGCTCTGTAGAACTTTAGAAAAACATCCCGGGATCTGCATTTTCTCTGTTCTATAGATCATGCAGTGAAGGAATTCTAAGATTGTGAAATATTAGGAAAGCTTTCCAAAAAGACTTCATAGAAGCCAGATTTCTTATTGGACCTCAAAGACTACTGAAAAAATAGAAAGAAAAAATGCAGATCCAAATCTACTTTCTCTTCTCATAGTTTCGCGTAAGTTACAACTCATTTTTAAAGGGTCTCCTCTGATTGCATGCATCAATTCTGATAAGTAAAACATAATAATTTTTCTCAGAAAGCTGGTAAAAAAAAAAACATGAGTAACCTAATAAAAGACTCCTTTGGTTCCAACTCCTTCCTGGCTTCTGATTGCTCTCCATCTTCCCTAATTGGCACTGACTGTCCAGGTCTTGAGTTCAGTATTTCTTGACTGTAGATTGCTCAGCTAGGAACAGTCTCAATAGCCCTAATATCCATGCACCTTAGAATAAAGTGTTAAAAAAAACTGTTGATTCATCTGATTGATGCACAATAGAAGTTATTCAGCTTCCTGAACTATAGTCACTTAATTATTGAAAATAAAAGAATAACATATATAACTCTGCTTCTAATTTTATCAGATACTTATCCTCTGAAAACTCCAAAAGAGTTTCTTCTAAAAACTTTCGATCTTTATGCTCCTACGTGTTAAGCAAGAGATGAGAGTAGTGACACAGACCAGTGCACCTCGCATCTTGAAATGGCTGATCTGATTCAGGAGTAGCCACATCCAGCCCTTCCGGATTTAAACCCCAGAGATGGGCCACAATTGAAAAGTCATTGCTTTGGTTCCTGTGGGCCTCCTTTTCCCACCTGAAACCACTTCTAGGATTCTCTAATCCATAGTTGAAAATGAGAAGATTCTGCATAACTATCCCCTTTCTTAGTACTAAGACAATCATCTAAAGAATGATGATTTTGATAAAGAAGGTGCTGATCACATTTGTATTAAAAGACAAACTAGGAAATATCACCAATTTCTGTAAAGACTAAAGTTTTAAAGAATAAATGTAAAGACTAAAGTTTTAAAGAATAAATGTAAAGACTAAAGTTTTAAAGAATAAATATACTTTTGCTTCATCATTTTTCAGTGAAAATGAATACTTCCCCCCCCAAGAAAATGGATAAGATTTAAGATGAAATCATTTAGGATAAAAATTTAAACTAGAAGCCAGACACTGTGCCTCATGTCTGTAATCTTAGCTACTCAGGAGGCTGAGATCTGAGGATCAAGGTTCAAAGCCAGCCTGGGCACAAAAGGACCTGAGACTCATCTCCAATTAACCTCCAAGTGTGGCAGGCTCAAGTGTAGGGTGGTAGCCTTGAGCTGAAGAGCTCAGGGGCAGTGCCCAGGCCGAGTTCAAGCCCTATGACCCACCAAAAAATAATTTAAATTAGAGCCAAAAGTGTGACCTAGCAGTAGAGTGCTAGCCTAGGATGGGTTTGATTCCTTGAAAGCATTACACAGAAAAGGTTGGAAGTGGTCCTGTGGTTCAAGTGGTAGAGTGCTTGCCTTGCGAATGCTCTAGGACAGTGCCTAGGCCCTGAGTTCATGCCCCAGGACTGGCAAAAAATTAAACTGAAATCAGGGGCACTTTCACATATTCATGAATCTTGAAGCTCCCAGGTAGCGTTGTGAGAACCTGGCTCCCCCTGGCACCATCTGACCCCCCGTAAAACCTCTTGATGTCCTTCATCCCCACTCTAGCTCTCCAGATGAACTTGTCAGGTTGGGTAAGACCTAGAGTTGCCAGGTAATAATTAGGAAGTTCAGTAAATGTCACTCAACTAAAGATTGGAACCCTTCCCTGCCTCTGTTTATCAGTCTTTGAAAATAGTCAGACAACAGCAAAACCTAACCTTCAAAAGCTCCTGGAACTGTAACATAGTTGGTTTTCAAATTGCTAACCTGAAGAAAGGTTTCCTACAAATAAGGTATTAACTGCTCCCTCTAGATCTGCATTCTCTAAATCTAAATATTCACCTCAGGGAGACCATATTGGAAGGTTTCAGGCGCTCAGAAATCAAATGTCAAGATGTTAACCAGACGTTCCCTGTAACTCTATCCTTAAACCATCCTCCCTGGAATTCCCCTCTCCCTCACAGTTGCTGGCTTTTTCTTCAGAGCAAAATATTTCCTCCAACTTGTGTGTCTAATGTGTTCACAAATCCTAATTACGTTCTTGTTTTCTATTTCGAGGATTTGAAAACATTACAATGGCCTTGGTTTAAAGGAAATATCACCAGATGTTCTTAAGCCTGCAATTTTTTGATAGCCAGGCTGTTTTATTAAAAAAAAACCATTTAGGAAAATTATCTGCTGATGAACTTACATACAAGACAAAGGGTCCAGAAAGTAAAACAGTGACAAAAGGGGAAACAACAGAAAATAACAATAAACTTCCCAAATAGAATAATAAAAAAAACTCTTGTTTCAATTCTTGAGGAGGTAAAGGGGAACTACAAACCTGGTAGTACAAAAAAAGTGAACTAATTCAGCAGTGACACTAGAAACTATGTTGGAAATGAAATCTACAATTTGTAGGGGAAGGGGAAAGAGGGAAAAACTGGGAGAAAATGAGGGAGGGGAAGCAACTGTTCAAAAAGAAATGTACTCATTACCCGACTTACGTAACTGTAAACCCTCTGCTCATCCCTTTACAATAATTTTTTTAAATTATATGTAGAAACAAACTTTTTCAGTTTTTATTTCTAAAAATAAGAGTTGTAATAATGATCTAAAGAGTTAGTCAATAATGTAACAGAAATGAGTTTTCAGTTTAACCAAAGTTACTTCATTCTGAAACTGCTCTGGATAAAATAAAAAAAAAACAGTTTCCTATCTATCTCCTAGAAATATATGCTTCTAAAGAGATAAGTAAAGCCTGCAAATGTTTTATGTATAATCATTCACATCCTTTCAACACAACTGTTACTGTGCTGAAACAAGTTTGCGTTTTAAAAGTCTTAAACCTGAGAGATATCCTTGATAGAATTCCCAACTAACATGTTCAGTAAACTTCTGCCATAACTTTCTTTCTATATTCCTTCACATCACAGTTTATCTTCTCATTTCCATACATTTTTCACATGAAGTAGAATAATTGTTTGCTTCCTGGCTTGATTATCCAGAAATACTATTTGGGTAATTTGAGTAGCCTTCCCATACAATTTAGATTTCTACTAGTGAGAAATTTCTAATTCCCTTATGACCTCTTCACTTCTGTCTATGGAAAAAGTTCAGTCTGTCTTCTACTGATATTACAATGCCAGTTGTTGGCTTTCCTGTGTTTTTCAAAGTTTTCAACCATGTTACTAGCATAGGGCAAAATGATAGTGTCTAAGTCATAAGAACCTGATAATATTTCTTCAATCTCATCATTATAATGGAAAAGCCAGCTTCCCTGAGACCCAAGTGTTTGAAATGCATGCTGCATGCGTGCTTGGCTTGTTTGTTTGTCCTGTTTTCTTTTGTTTCTTCTGCATGCCTTGGTGGGTGGGCTGTACAGAACACCCTCTTTCCTGACTACTTGTCCTAAGATATTGATGCAACTGTCTTCTGCTCTTGATTGCAACCCAAGCACCACAGTTTTCTTTCCGTACTGTCCTGGAATAACTAACTAATGGCAATGCCACAATATTTCTCCTCCCAAGAGACTAATCAATCCACAAAACTCATTTTCAACTTGCTGGTAATAGCTATTACTCACCAAGGAGAGTATCGAATGTGAAAACCTTTATTCTCAAAGTAAAGAAGATGTTGGTTTTTGAATGGAAAAACTAATAAGCTGAGTGAGACATTCTGTTTATTTCATGTTGTGTAGTGCAAAGAGAATATCCATAATTGAGCAAAATAAGTGGCAAGGTATCTGGGAGACCTGACAGTTTGTATATACTAAAAGTTTATGTCAGGATCATTTGTGACACCAAACAAAATACATTCCCGTGGTATCTGTTTTCATATATATCTCATGATTAAAAAAATAATAACATAACAGCCACGATCAGCTCAACATATACAGGGATGTTTAGTTTATACTGGGAGAAAAAGTAGTATTTCTTAAAGCTAGGAAGTATGGTGTAGGTCTTCTTTCTTTTCAGATTAGTAGAAGGTCAGAACATAATTGAAATTTCTTCTCTCAGTTTGTTTATCAAGCCTGGATCACAGATCCTAAAACAGCACTGTGGCAGAGGCGGAAAGAGAAAAAGAAGTCTGAAAGAGAAGAACTAAAGCGGAGGCTTAAAGGATCTGGGGAGGGTGAGTGCTGAACAGGGCATCGTTTACAACTAGTATGTCCATTCCTGTGGCCTCAAGGAGAGGGAAAGCACACAAAGAAGAGTCTCATGGCCTGTTCTTTGAGCTCTATAGGGGATGGACAGAGAGCTTTATTGTCCTTAATTTCTCATAGCTGACCATTAATTTGTGAAATCCTTACTACTCAGGAGCTGAGATCTAAGAATCTAAGAATCATGCCTCAAAGCCAGCCTAAGCAGGCTTTGAATTAAACACACATAGATACACAGAGACAGACAGAGGGGGGGAGGGAGGGAGGGAGAGAGAGGGAGGGAGAGAGGGGGAGGGAGAGAGAGACACAGAGAGAGAGAGAGAGAGAGAGAGAGAGAGAGAGAGTGGGGGGGGAGAGAGAGAGAAATAGACCTGTGTCTCTAGTGTCTCTAGCTTTGAACAAAAAAGCTCAGGGACTACCCAGGTCCTGAGTTCAAGCCCCGGGACCAAAACAAAAACAACAAAATGAAAAACAATAAAATGGGGAGAAAAGATCAAAATTAACCTGAAGAAACTAGAAAGATAAACTTAAGATTTAGATGACATTAAATTATCAAAAAGAGATACAAGACAATGCCTGACGATTAAGTTAAGGAGTGCTTTTTTGTGAATAGTCAACGAAAAAGACAAAACGTAGTCAGTTCCATCCAAAATGGCAAGTAAACAGGTACTACTTGCCTATAATCCTAGCTACTCAGCTGAGATCTGAGGATCTTGGTTTGAAACCAGTAGGACAGAAAAGTCCACGAGAAAAAAAAAGTCCATGAAACTCACTATCAAAAATCATCTCACTTAACTATCAAAAATCCAGAAGGTGTGGCTCAAGTGGCAGAGCACCAGCCTTGAGTTGAAAAATCTAGATGATAGCACCCAGGTTCTGAGTAAGTCCAGTATCAGCATGTGTGTTTCTGTGTCTGTGTATGTGTGCATATACACATATACACATGCGCACTTGAGCTGCCATAGCCTCCCAAGACGGGACTCAGTAAAAGCAGAGCCTTAAAATAAGTGTTCCCCTCTAAGTATACTAACATCCCATATCTGGCTTGGTTCAGACACTCTGAATGTTAGAAATAAAAATACATTTGCTAGGGCCGGGAGTTTGGCCTAGTGGTTAAAGTGCTTGCCTAGCATGCATGAAGACCCGGGTTCCATTGCTTGGTACCACATATATAGAAAAAGCCGGAAGTGGTGCTGAGGCTCAAGTGGTAGAGTTCTAGCCTTGAGAAAGTCCAAGGACAGTGCTCAAGCCCTAAGCTCAAGCCCAGGACTGGCAAAAAAAAATACATTTGCTTTAAGATGAAATAAAAATAGCCATTAAAAGCTATCTGACCAGGGCCAGGAGTTTGGCCTAGTGGTAGAGTGCTTGCCTAGCATGCACGAAGACCCAGGTTCGATTCCTCGGTACCACATACATAGAAAAAAAGCCAGAAGTGGTGCTGAGGCTCAAGTGGTAGAGCTCTAGTCTTAAAAAAATCCAAGGACAGTGCTCAGGCCCTGAGCTTAAGCCCAGGGCTTAAAAAAAAATAAAAAGCTATCTGACCAAAAGGATTAGTCTTCAGGATATGTTAAGAATGCCTACAATCAACAGATGTTGATTTTATTAACCCAGTAAAGGAATACATACAAAATAATTCACAGACCTGTAAACAAAGGTGTTACAAAGGTGATCAGCTTCAATAGTAATATAAGAAACAAACGAAATGTCACATAGTGATTTTCAGTGTTGTTTATGTTGTTTTGAACATTGTGGCTTACCTACTGGATTTGCAAGAGCCTGAGCATTTCATGTGTCACGGTTCGGGAGTTGGTGATATATGCTCACACGTGGAGAAGTGTTAGGAAGGAGTTTATATGGAAGAACCAAGTGAACATTATGGAGAATGAATCAGTCCCATTCTCAGATGTGTGCCTTGACTTCAGCAAAATTTGTATCTGTGAATCATATATTTAAGAATATCCATTGGGAAAAATCGTATCTATCAAGTATTATTTGTTAAAAACAGCAATTTGGAAATGTTCTTCATGTGTCTCTAGAAGGAAGAAAAATGTGTATATTGTGTTACCAATGAATTACAGAACACTGTTCAGTAGTTTCTTGCCATATTTTTAAGTGAAAAATATCACTCTGGAAATGGCATTTACTTAATGCAATGATTCATGAAACAAACAAAAAAAAAAACACAGACCATACTTTGCACTTTCATGGGTGCAGAAAACAGTGTCTAAATGCAAGAGAAATATCACAAAGAATTCTGCACTTTTTTTATGGATAACATAACCCTTGTGAGTGAGGGAGCCTTAGCCTCATCTCCTCTAGCTTTATGCTTTACAAAGGGAGTGTGATCATTCATTCCTTATCCAATTAAAAAGTAGTGAAAGAGAAAAGGTGAAAAGTAAAAATTTCTTCAAGCCCAAACCCTTCTTTCTTTTAACCTTTCTTCTCCCTGATATCATCTGGCAGCATTCATTTTAAGGTACTTTATTTGTTTGAAAAGATAAAGTTGATGCACACTTGAAAGTAGTACACAAGTGGTAATAAAGCAGGGCACAATCCGCCCCAACCCATGCCTTGGGGCCCGGCCTCTATGCCCACAAATCCTCACTTCCCCACATGTATATACTTCCTTTATTAGTTTCTCAAAAATGAGTTGATACTGCACAAATTACTGAATTTTCACGAACAATACATCAAAACAATGTTCTGACTGTGAAACTGTCATTTTAATAGTTCAAAAGGCTCCATAATATATACTGCATAATTGTTTCCATTATTTCAAAAAGATTGTATCTAGACAATCTTTTTTATGTGAACAAAAAGATTATGTCTAGATTTTTTTATCCACATTGAACGAGTGATAGTAGATATCCTTTGTTTTGTGTATATGTGTGTATGTAGCGCACATACATGTTCATGTATGTGCATGCATGTGTGTTAAAAGTATAGCAAAAGTTAAGAACACACACTTCTAACAGAGCACGTTCTCAAATGTGGGAAGTCTACGTATATCCCTACACGTGTTAGGTCAAGAAAAATGCATTTCCTGTACCTCTGTATTCCAAGGACATCACTGCTTTTTAAAAATGTTTGAAAATGGAGTTTTGGGCGAAAAGCCCCAGTTCAGAATTTCCAGTCAAAGTGGACTGCGCCATCTATTCCTGTCTCTACACTCGGATTACAGAGAGGAGTTTGATGGTTTACAGAAAAAAGAAGGCTGGGGTGGGGAGTTTGGCCTAGTGGTAGAGTGCTTGCCGAGCATGCACAAAGACCCGGGTTTGATTCCTCTGTACCACATACATCGAAAAAAGCCAGAAGTGGTGCTGAGACTCAAGTGGTAGAGCTCTAGCCTTGAGAAAGTCCAAGGACAGTGCTCAGTCCCTGAGCTCAAGCCCAGGACTGGCAAAAAAAAAAAGAAAAGAAAAAGAAAAAGGAAGGCTAAGGAAGCCAAGTGACACTGAAACTGGCCCTGGGGTATTTGTATACATGTTAGGGAAGATGGGGCCAGACATGTGATTAAATGATCCTGGCCAAAGGTGTGCTCAGGTTAATGGTTGGTTTGTTTCCCAGGATGTTGGGTAGTGTCGGGTCACAATAAGAAGGCTTCAGTTGTCTGAGAGACAGCTTCTGCTATTGTCCCAAGATGTTTATGAATTGTTGGTGTCCTTCCTGAAATCTCATGGTGATGACCAGAGGAGAGAATTACTAAGAGAAAAATATTAAAAATGGCAGAGAGGGGCAGAGAAGCTTACCAAGATTAACAATAACAGTAGTACCAGCATTGTACTGGTGTAAAAGGAATCAATTTCATCTTCTTTATTAAAGAATTTATTAACATTGATTTTTACATCATATTTCAAATGGCATGTTTAACAAACAAGTGTTCAAGAAGGGAATCTCTATAAAAAATCACTGGCACTTAGTTTTTTAGAACATAATCAAAATTAGGCTAAAGGTTTGTATATCATAGCGATTTCATCTTTGTTGAACTCACTTGACAGGCCCAGTGGAATGGGAAGATCGTGAAGATGAACCAGTCAAGAAGAAATCTGATGGACCAGGTAAGAAAGTAAAGGCAAAGATAAAGAAATTTGAAGCTGATTCTTGGCCAGATGGCAGAGAATGGAAGGCTGCCTTACCTGGAGTAAATCCCCGAGTTTCTGGACTGAAGCAAAATAATCAGCGAGCTCCAGCAACTCATCTCTCTTAAGACTGAGCAGTGATTCTGAGAGCAGAGCTGACCTCTGCACCACTGAGTAAAAATGCTGTCTGTTTATAAAACTTTTCCTGTAAATACTTATAAAAGGAGTTTCAGAAACAAGTGCTATGCCTCACAGAAAGCAGTAGAATAAAGGCACACACACACACACACACACACACATACACACACACACACACACACACACACACACACACACACTGGCTATTAACTTTTCTGTTTCCTTTTCTTTGCATAATCTTTTTTAGTTTGCTTTTCTCATTGATCACAATAATCATATTTATGTGGCACAGTGTGATATTTAGATACATATTTATAAAAGTATGATGACGATATCAGAGCAATGAACACATCTATAACCTGACAAATTAATCATTTCTTTATGTTGGTAGCATTCACTATTCTCTCTTCTACCTAACATATACTATAAATGATAGAGTAAATGCAGAAAGAAGAAAGTGAATGTCTGATGAATAGGACTAGGGAGAATCTAAATGCTCCAGAAGCTTCAGAGCAACCCATTCCTTTTGAGAGGAGAACCAAGACCTCGTAAGAGTGACTTGCTCTGGATCCTAAGAAATAGAGATGGGTAGAAACCTGTTGTGTTCAGCTTTGGTGCAGTCACAACACCACTCTGGTAGTTCTCTGCCAGGGAGGATGGTTTCTCCATGCAGGATGGAAAGAATAAACGCAAAAACAAAATCTGGGCTTGGAGTGTGGCCTATGGGTAGAATGTTTGCCTAGCATGCATGAAGCCCTGGGTTCAATTCCTTGGTACCACATACACAGAAAAATCCAAAAGTGGTGCTGTGGCTCAAGTGGTAGAGCACTAGCCTTGAGCTGAAGAACTCAGGGATAGCACCCAGGGCTCATAGGTAGGTCAAGTTCCACAATTGACCAAACACACACACACACACACACACACACACACACACACACACACACACACAGAAAACAAAAAAAATCTATGAATGAATATGCTGAGTAGGGCAGAAAACATGTAAATCTCTCCATCTTGAGCTTCAAAACGACTGCACACAGTACTTAGCAGACAGGATTGTCCTAAGATTGTCTCCTACTCCTCAGGCAAATACTAAGCTTCCAAAGCCTCCATTTTCTAATTCAGGCCTCCTTACTTCCATTACTCCCAGGCTGCATTACCACATAATTGAATGTGAATGTTTGCAGAGCTAGGCATCATATTATTGACATAAAGCTTTATACAACTTTTTCCAGCATTTCAAATTGCAATCTTGTTTGACAGGCACTTTTCCAAGTTCTATTGCCATAGTAACTTGTTTAACTCCTTTAAAATTGACTGGGTATCAATGGCTCATGCTGGTAATCCTAGCTACTCAGGAGGCTGAGACCTGAGAATCACAGTTCAAAGTGAGCCTGGGAACAAAAGTCTATGAGACTCTTATCTCCAATTAACCACCAGAAAACTGGAAGTGGCATTGTGGCTCATAATATAGAGTGCTAACCTTGAACCAAAGAGCTCAGGGATGCACCCATGCCCAGAGTTCAAGTCCCACAACTGACAAAACTAAATAAAACAACAACAACAACAAAAACTCTTACCCACATTTAATGAAGAAGGAACTGAGACATAAAGAAACGTGCTTTCTTTTTGTGGTTTTACTGGGATTTGAACTTGGGGCTAATCACTTGGTAGCATGTGCTCTACCACTTGAATCACTACACAGCACAGGAAAATGCAGCTGAGGTTTGTATTCTAGCAGTTTGCAGCTGAGGTTTCTATTCTAGCAGTTTGAATCCAGAATCTGAGTTCTTCATCACTACCTCTGCTGCTCTGGGACTCAAAAGTTATTTTTTTTTATTGCCAGTCCTGGTCTTGAGCTCAGGGCCTGAACACTGTCCTTGGACTTTCTCAAAGCTAGAGCACTATCACTTGAGCCTCAGCACCACTTCCAGCTTTTTTTTTCCCCTATGTATGTGGTACTAAGGAATTGAACGTGGGTATTTATGCATGCTGAGCAAGCACTCTACCACTAGGCCAAACTCCAGGCCCCAGTTAATTTTTTTTAAAGTCCTCTCCTTCCCATTTCTAATTCTTGTTGCTACCTCAGCTCTTGAGTCTGCTTTAACATCACCTCTAGCAAAGCAAAACTGTAATGTCATCATTGTGTTTATTTTTGCTACTTCTGGTAAAATGGGGACATTTGTCTTGTAGTACACACTGTAAATTATTGTTGAACAAGTGATGAAAAAGGGACTAAAGTGATCAAATGTTTTATGGCCAATAACAAATACCACTTGAAAGAAGTAATTATACATAGTAGAAAAATCTAAGTTCTCAAAACTTAAGAAGCTGCTAAAGCAAACTGGTGAATTTGGGCTTTGGCTCAGGCCTGAGCACTGTCCTTGGACTTTCTCAAGGCTAGAGATCTACCACATGAGCCTCAGCACCACTTCCAGCTTTTTTTTTGTATGTATGTGGTACTAAGGAATCGAACCCGGGTCTTTGTGCATGCTAGGCAAGCACTTTAACCACTAGGCCAAACTCCCAGCCCGCAAACTGGTGAATTTAACCCTAATTTACATTCCCTTTTGTGTCTACGTGAAGCATCTGTAGGCCCAACTACACTTGGGTTGTTACCACTTGCATTGGCCAAGGTCTTTTTAAGGCAGCAGGGGTGGGGAGAGAAATTTAAGCATTCTTGGCTTCTTCCTCAGAATTGTTCTTCTGTGGCATCTGCTAGGACCTCATTTCCCTTCTTTGCCTAACAAAGGAAACTCTCTTCCAGCTTCCTAAAATGCAGCTCCTGGAAGACCCTCCCTCATTTTGATTCCATATTTAAAGCATGTGACATACTATTTCCATACCCTATGTATACTGAAGTGATTGCTACAGTCTAGCAAGTAACTCTAACCATCACCCCAGACTCAACTTTTTTTTTTCATTTGTCAGTCATGAGGCTTGTACTCTGGGCCTGGGCGCTGTCCCTGAGCTCTTCAGCTCAAGGCTATCGCCCTACCCTGGAGACACAGCCCCTCTTCCAATTTTCTAGTGGTTAATTGGAGATAAGAGTCTCAGGGACTTTAGTGCTCGGGGCCAGCTTTGAACTACCATCCTCTGATCTCAGCCTCCTGAAAGGCTAGGATTACAGGCGTGAGCCACTGTGCACAGCTTGAGTTAACTTTTCGTGTGAGCACATACAGTCTACTCATTAGTAAATTTGCAGCACTCTGTTTTATTACTAATTACGGATGCATATGTACCACACGGCCAATCTGCGTAAGTACAGGTGTGTACTCTTTGAGCTACTTGATTCCTTTCCCATTTCCGCCTTTCCCAGGATTCAATTCTACCCCGTGAGCTTGACTAGCTTAGGTTCCATATGTGAATGAGATCATTCAGCATTTATTTATCACCATTCAACTTATTTCATTTAAGGTCCTTCATGTTCATCCATGTGGTTGTAAGTGACAAGATTTCCTTCCTTCTTAAAAAATTAATACTTGAAAGAATAAGGTCCTGATAGCTGTGGAAACATCTCAGACTTTCCTCAGAAGTCAAGAGCTCATATATAAATTTCTTAGCATGCTGGGGGTGGCTTATTTGCTTTGTCAATACTTGGGGAATATGTTTGTACTCTGAACAGTGCTACCATGTGACAGCTCCTTATTCCCCAGTCACAGCCACAGAATAGGATGAAAACCCACCTGTAGCAGGACTCCCAAAGCTTTGATTGGTAGGAGAAATCAATCCCAGGTGCAGAATTTTGTGGCAAGCCCAACTCAGGTGAAGGTAGAGCATTCAACAACAACAGCAACCATATAATATATATATACCTATATATGTATATACATATATATATATACATAGCCTTTTATCCATGTAATGAACTCTTCATGAAAAAAGGAGAATGGCCTGGGATGTGGCCTAGTGGTAGAGTGCTTACTTAGCATGCACAAAGCCCTGGGTTCAATTCCTTAGTACATGCACAGAAAAAGCCAGAAGTGATGCTGTGGCTCAAATAGTAGAGTGCTAGCCTTGAGAAAGCCCAAGGACAGTGCCCAGATCCTGAGATCAAGTCCCAAGACTGGAAAAAAATAATGTACAGCCCTGCATGACACCAAAATCACTTGTGGTACTGTGTTTCTCCTAGATAACATCATCAAGAGGATATTTAATATTCTGAAGTTCACCTGGGTCCTGTTCCTGGCAACTGTGGATAGTTTCACCACCTGGCTTAACTCCATTTCAAGAGAGCACATTGACATATCAACTGTGCTGAGGATTGAGAGGTGTATGCTGACCAGAGAGATTAAGAAGGTAATACTGTGGCCATGATTATTTGAGCTTGTTGCCAAACATTTCAACTCCTTTCTTCTTGGTTTTGGAATAGTTGTATAGACATAATGAGCTACAAAACTTGCCTACAGGTCATGAGCACCTTCTACACATAGATTATTCATTCTCCCTTCTCCCCTCCTCAGAGTTCACAGATATATAGACTTTGCTGTAGCCTATAAAGAACTTCAATTAATCTTTGGAAAAATTCAGATGAGTATAGCAACAATAAAGTATACCATAGTCATGAACAGCTTATAAATTCTATTCAGAAATAGTAGCCTGTTTCTGGAAAAGCACTATGACAGAGACATCATCACCCTTGAACAAAAGGCTTCCTCTTTAGAATTATCTAGTGATACTGAGTGGCATTAATGCTCATCTTCCCTAACAGGGTGTATTTAGGCCAGCTATGTGTAAGTACTGAGCATTGCTGATCTGGTATAGAGTGGTCCCCAGGAATGATGGTGACACCCCCCTTTCTCCACAGGGCAATGTGCCAACCCGGGAAAGCATCCACATGTACTACCAGAACCACATCATGAACCTCTCCAGAGAGTCAGGACTGGACACCACTGACGAGCACCCGGGAGCCACCTCGGAGGCACAGGCAGCCCGCAGAATGGATAGCTTAGATTCCCATGACAGTATCTCCAGGTACTGCACTTCCCAAAATGTGGGTTTTCTTGCCCCAGGTAAATGCAGTCAGTGGCATCACACCTGAGATGAGGATGAGTGAAAAATGAAAGCCAAAAAGGTGCCTCGTGCCCCTGGCCCTACAGGTGATGTATTCCCACACTGCAGTGTTGAAAGAACCTCGTTCCTTGACCCTGTAATGAAAAGCAGGCGGTGATGTTGAGTACAATTCACAGGCTCAGTGGTGAGATTTCCAAGCTTGAAGTAAAGCACAGTAGCCCCTTCCCAACCTCTAAATTACTCTTGGGTCAGGCCTCCAAAACAGTTGCTTCATCAAGAATCTACCCTGCTCCTTTCTGCCTTCTACTGCTTTCCTTAAATGTTTCTGCTGACAATGGTTCCAAAAAAGCTTTCGTACTGTTAGCTTGTTTCTATTTTCTCTGGACTTTGCAGCAGACCTAGGCACTGACCTCCATGCAGCTGGACTCCATGCGGATAGAGGCAGGCTCTGCCGCAGCACTCAAGCTGTACCTTAGCATCTTACCAGATGCTATGTGCTTCTCTAGCCAGATATTTCAAAGACAAGAGGGAGTTATTGAGCAGTTACAGAGCAATGCCTTTGAAGGAAAAATGGGTATGACCTAGGATGATTAGCTGACTGAAAAATTGTACGTCGTAGTCTTCTGCTAGCTCAGAATGTTATCCCTGAGGATATCTGTATATTTACTTTTGTTTTCATAAATTTTGACCTATTCTAGGCCAGTTCCTGGGCTCAATTCTAGCCAAACACAAATAGATAAGGGACTAACCCACTAGATACATGATGTGAGCCTGGGAAAATCTGAGACACTTCCATTGTCTCCTCTAGTACGTGCTGAGATGAGAAAGTGCAGACTGGAACTGTCATCACGAGTTATATCTCAGGGCTAAGGAAGATGCTAAAGGCTAGGGTGACATTTCTCCATTTCCAGATGAAATGGGGCAAGGGGGATTGAGACTATTCAGTCAAAACCAAAACCCCAAATAGAAACTGGAAATCAAAATCAAAATGTCTGGGAGAAACGGTTTAAAAATAATTGTTCCTTTTACCCTAAAGGACTTGTTTTTTAACTATTAGTCAATTGCAATATTTTAGCTTCTCTGATTCAGCCTGTTATTTTTTCTACTCCACAATTATCTATGGATGCAAACAGATTTATATTTTTTAGCATGGAAAGATAATTGTTATAGATATATCTGTTGCTGTTACATGTACACATTTTTGTCTGGGCTACATGCCCAAACTCAAGTTTTAAAATAGTATATATTCCAATTTGTATTCTTTATTGTTATTATAAAGATGATATTCAGTGGGGTTACAGTTACATAAGTCAGGTAACAAGTATCTTTTGGGAGGGTAGGATATGGGGCTTGAACTCAGTGCTTGGACACTATCCCTGAATTCTTTTGCTCAAGGGTAGCACTCTATGACTTTTTAAATTTTTTACTTTAGGTTGGAAATGTGGCCTAGTGGTAGAATGCTTGCCTAGCAGGCCATTAAGTCTTGAATTTGAGTCCTCAGTACCACATAAACAGAAAAAGCCAGAAGTGGTGCTGTGGCTCAAGTAGTGGAGTCCTAACCTTGAACAAAAGAAGCTTAGGGACAGTGCCCAGGCCCTGACTTCAAGATCCAGGTCTGGAAAAAAAAAGTTACTCTTTATTGTTATTATAAATGTGATGTACAAAGAGATGGCAGTTATATGAGTCAAGTAATGAGTACATTTCCTTTGTGCGGTGTCTTCTTTCACCTTGCTCTCTCCCAGTCCCTTCTTCCTATCTCTACCCACAAATTGTATAGTTCACCTTCATCAGCATCCAGCTAACTCCACTGCTGCACTTTCGCCCCCTTTCCTTTGAGTTCTCTACCCCCTCATCCTCCAGAAGATATACACATGAATACACCATACACAAATGAGTACATTTCTGTTTGGACAATGTCACTCTTTCCCTCACTCTCTCTCGCTCTCTCTCCTAGTTTTTCCCTCCTGTCCCCCATCCACAAGTTGTCTAGTTCATTTTCAACATACTGTCTAGTGAGTATCATTTTTTTATTTGTTCACCTTTGTCTGTCTATTTCTGTGCCCCGCTTACCCTCCCAGAGACAGAGAAACAAACAAACAAGACAAGTAAAAGAAAGCAAAAGGAACAGGGGCTGAGAATTTAGCCTAGTGGTGGAGTGCTTGCCTAGCATGCACGAAGACCCGGGTTCGAGTCCTTGGTACCACATACATAGGAAAAAAAAACTGGAAGTGGTGCTGAAGCTCAAGTGGTAGAGCTCTAGCACTGTCCAAGGACAGTGCTCAGGCCCAGAGCTCAAGCCCAGGACTGTCAAAAAAAAAAAAGGAACAACAAGGGAAAAAAACCTCTTGTTTCCATTCCTGGAGGCCCAGCAGTCTTCTTAAATTTATTTTTTAGTAACATGTCTCTGTATCTATAAATCAATGTACTTCAATGAAATCTCTGTTCTCTCCTTAATTTGCTTTAATGCCAAAACTTAAGATTCATTTAACTCACATTCTGTCTAAGCTCTGATGTATTCCATTTTATCTCACCAAGCAATCAGTGCTAAGGATGTAGCTCTTGCATGCTAAGTATGTATGAGGCCCTGGGATTGGACCCTAGCATTGTAGTCAGAACAGAACAACAATCAGAGTGAACATGAGCAGGTGAACACACATACACGCACAGGTATAGTGTTCAGGATGGTAGAGCAATGAACATTCTGATTGTGTTGAGTACTAACTACAAGGTCCATATTCATCCACTTTAGAGCCTGTTTATAAACAAAAACCTCTCATGTAAATAAAGACACACATCTTCTGAGAAATGTTCCATCACCTACCCACTCATCCATCTACCCACCCATCTTTTACTCACTCACCAGTCCATCCCTCCATCTGTCTGTCTAATCTCATGTCCATTTACTCACCCCATCCATCCATTTGCTTCACATTTAAAAATGCATACTGCCCTCAGTTTTTTTGTTTTTTGTTTTGTTTTGTTTTGTTTTTGCCAGTCGTGGGCTTGAGCTCAGGGCCTGAGCACTGTCCTTGGATTTTCTCAAGGTTAGAGCTCTTCCACTTGAGCCTCAGCGCCATTTCTGGCTTTTTTTCTATGTATGTGGCACCGAACTATCGAACCCGGGTCTTCGTGCATGCTAGGCAAGCACTCTACCACTAGGCCAAACTCCCGGCCCAAAGACATTCTTTTTTTTTTTTGCCAGTCCTGGGCTTGAGCTCAGGGCCTGAGCAATGTGCTTGGACTTTCTCAAGACTATAGAGCTCTACCATTTGAGCCTCAGCACCACTTCTGGCTTTTTTCTATGTATGTGGTACCAAGGAATCAAACCCCGGTCTTCATGCATGCTAGGCAAGCACTTTAACCACTAGGCCAAACTCCCGGCCCTGCCCTCAGTTTTTGAGCAAGGCTTTTCTGTGTATGTCTAGGGTGGACAGAATCTAACCCAAACTATAGCTTTTCAGGTGCCAAATTTAAAAGGTTCGGGTAGCTCTGCCTTATTTATGCAAAAATAAAATCATATTCAGTTCAAATTATTTCCTTCTACACAATGAAGGATCTCATTCTATATATGCATACTATGTTATTCCATTGTTATCTTTCCTTCAAGAAAGTATGTTGTCTCTAATGTGATTTATAATGTTTTCTTAAATGTCTGTTTTTAACATTTTTGTCTTGTTTTATAATAAAGGGATTGTTTTTGTCCCTAAGATATCTAAGTGAAAAGGAAAATTAATGGAATAGTTTCTTTTCATGAGTTAGTACACTGATGGTAATGGTAGCATTAACCCCTTGTTAAAGAGGCAAGACACATATCATTGTGAAATTGTGTAATATTTTTGTAAAAAAAAAATAAGGATTTCTTCAGCTTTCTGAAAACCCTACCTGGACTTGCTTGAACAAATAGTTTGATACGCATATATACAGAGAGAGAACAAAGAAAACTGAAATAGTTCACAAAGAAAACCTGCATGATTCGTATACTAGCGGTTCTTAACTCTAAAATTTATACCTTGTCTAAGGAGATTAACTGAATACACATCAAAAGTGAGGAGGAAAAAAAGGGGTAAACTGGTAAAAATAAAGTCATGAGATTGATTTTTAATTAGGTACTATACTCATGATCAAAACCTGTGAGTTAGCCACACACTGGTAGCTCAAGCCTGTAATCCAAGCCTTTCAGGAGACTGAGATATGATGATCATGATTCAAAGCCAACCCTGGCAGAAAGTTTATGAGGCTCTTATCTCCAATTAACTATGAAAAAGCCAGAAATGAGGCTATAATTCATATGGTACATCACCAGCTTTGAGTAAAAAGCTAAGAGGCAACAAGTCCTGAGTTCAAGCCTCAGTACAGCATATGAGAGAGAGAGAGAGAGAGAGAGAGAGAGAGAGAGAGAGAGAGAGAGAGAGAGAGAGAGAGAGCATGAGAGAGAGAGAAAACTTGTGAGTTGGGAGATATTGGAAATTATTGGTTGCTTTGAGTTAAACACTGTCAAAATATCTCCCAAATTATAAAGTAGTAAGTCAACAAATATGCTAGGAAACTGTAACCATTAAAAATTGGTCTGGTCTGTAATGTATTTTGATTTTAAACTCACAAAAGAGGAGATACAAGAAGTCCATTTTGTTGGGAACTAGGTGAGTTTTTGTGCTGACTGAGCCTCATTTTCAATTTATACTTTAGAACTTCCAAATTTTCCAGCAGAAATTGGTCAATGCTAAGGTCTCTGTGAAGTTATAATGCTAGAAAATAGCAGTGTCTTCCCCAGGAGAGATTCTTCCAGTGGAAGCTGGCTTGGATCTTACATTCCTGGGACAGGTCTAGTGACCTGTCACTAACCTGGCTTTGCTAGAATTCCTTTATTATTTTCTTTTAGTATTCTGACTTTTTATATTGGTTGATATCTTGGTATATATCAAACCAGTATCTTTTCTGTGTATATTGTTTGGCTTAACCAAATATCATTCAGAAAACGGTGGGAAAAGTCAGTTTTGTGGCATTATTCCAGAGCATTCTGGTGAATTTTTTCAAAAGAAAAGTGAAATTCATTGTTCAAATTGTATGCAAAATTAATTTTCTTGTTTATGCAATTGGGTTGATAAATGCTCTCGGTGAACTTAGTGTTACGATTTCCAGAGAAATCTCATTTTTTTGGTGAGAAACAAAAGAACAACTCCATTGCAATCTTATAATGATAGAAAACCTACCTTTTGAGAGAATGACTGAAACATATAATTACTCTGTTTCCCTGGCCCACCCAGAAAGTGTCATTTGAAAATTCATCATCACCAATGTATTTTTTTTTAAATTCCAGCCTTCTTCTATTTTGTTAGCCTGCTAAACAGGTCCTCACGGCTGCGTGGTCAGGTTTGGTGGTGGTGTTGATTGTGTTGTGCGTTATTTGCTTGGCAGTGTGTAGGTTGGTTGATTGTATGTGAGCTGATGGACCAGTGGTCTTTTAACTCTGTGTTTCTGTAACTGTTTGCGATGCTAGCTGCTACACCGAAGCCACCATGCTGTTCTCAAGGCAGTCTACCCTTGATGACTTAGATGGACAAGACCCCGTTCCTAAAACAAGCGAGCGTGCTCGGCCTAACCTCCGTAAAATACTCAGCATGGACTTGTCTTCCTCTTCAGCTGACAGTGGCAGTTTAGCATCAAGGTGCTTAACTCGTTCGTGCATGCTTTGTTCTGAAATCTGGTTCCCTTCCTCCTTGATGTCTTTGCAGAGATAAGTTTTAACATGTATGTTGAGTTTCTTTCTTAGCTTGCCTTGGAAGCATGTGCACGACTAACAAAAACAGAACTGTAGCCCCTTCTGAGGCTGACTGTCCCCCAGAATCCTGTTCCATGACACTAACCCCACTTCAGTTTTGTCTATTAGGGCATTCTTTAAAATTCTGACTGTAAATACTCATGTGTAAGCATGCTACCTATACTTGATTTACAGGTTCTATTGGCAGCCTTCATATGGCGAAACCTCAGGAATTATAGAAACTTTTTCTTAGGATTTAACCCAAGGAGACATACTATACAAAAGAACACACCCTGAAAAGCTGTCGTGCATAGCCATTTTTAGTTGATTCCGAATAAATCTGCCAATGTCTTATGTGTGTAGCTAACCTAAAAGTCATACCCAGGCAAGTAAGTCACACCTATAATCCCAACTAACCCAAGAGGCAAAGATGAGAAGGTTCACAATCGGAGGCCAACCCTAGCTAAAAAGGTCATGAGCGAGCCTCCATCTCAACCATTAAACTGGGCCTTGGTGGTATGTGCCTGTCATCCTAGCTAGATGGGATGTGCAGACAGGAAGATGTGGTCCAGGGCAGCCTGAGCACGCCTTGAGGCCTATCCAGAAAACTAAAACAAAAAGCCTGAGGACATGGCTTTACAAGGCTGGATGACTGCCCATCAAGTAGAAGCCCCAAGATCAAACTCCAGCACCACACACCACACACAAAAAAGAGCCAGAATGTTTTACCACTGCCTTTTTAAGAGAATATTATTTCAAATGTATGTCCATTGTAGGCTGTCACTTGTTTTGTTTGCAATGAAGACTTTGTAAATATTTATTAGTATGATCAATTGTACAAAGAGGCTTCGTTGTGATATTTATAACATGCATGTAAGATACTTTCATCAAAATCATCCCAACCACGTTGCTGGTTTTTTTTAGCCCACTCCTCTCATTTTTAACAGTCTATGATGAACTTCATCATTTAATGTTCATCCACATATAATAGCTTATGTTTTTATTGAATCCTGTCCCCTGCAAAGGTAACTACTTAGAAATGAATTATCTGTAAACAAAGCCAAGACATTTAAAAAAAATGTTTTATGGGTAGGTGACAATGGTTCAGCCTGTAATCCTAGCTTCTCAGGAGGCTGAGATCTGAGGATCAAAACCCACCCAAGCAGGAAAGATTGTGAGACTCATCTCCAATTAACTACCAAAGGAGCCAGAAGTGGAACTCTAGCTCAAGTGGTAGAGCTCCAGCCCTGGTTTAAAAAAATGCTCAGAGACAGTGCCCAGGTCCGGAATTCAAACTTCAGGACACACACACACACACACACACACACACACACACACACACACATACACGTATATAGATAGACAGATAGATAGATAGATAGATAGATAATATGTGTTTTATTTATATATATATATATATATATATATATATTAGTGTGTTTAAGGATACCAGCTAGATTGTGCTTATCCTGACATGAAAATAACCCAGTCTAAAAGAAATGTAACTCTGATAGCCCATGGTGGCAAATTTGATGATGCTTACTTTGATTTCTGGCAGCTGTGGGGATCACTACAACACTGCATGCTGCAGGATGTAGGCTGGGGGTTTGGTTGGAGCTTGCTGACTTCTGAAGGAGCCCTTAGCCTTCAGGCTCTCATGTGATACCCCCCCAACCTTAGGAACTCTGCTTACCATGACTCCCAAACATTAGGAAGTCAGAACTTGGGTAGGGTTGCTCCTATAATCTGAAAATCCATGGGGCAGTGAGACAATGTCTCTGCTTGTTAGAGAGCTATATCTAGAGGAGGTAGGTATCTAATGAATCTCTTCTTAGGCCTTGCATTCCCAGACCTGTCTACATGATGTGCATTCTTAGGACCAAAGCTCTGAGCAAGTTTAAGGGTTCGACCTGGTTCTTCTGTCACAAGATGCCATGTGGGCTCTTCCCTGCTCATTCATACTCATTGGCATGACTACATACCAATAAAAATAGATTTTATCTGTACATTTGGAGATCTCCATGTTTCTAGGGCCTACTTGCTCATGTATTTCATGTAGACACTAGTGCATGCTTCAGGATCTAACAAATTATATACACCCTCCACCAGGCTCCACCTCCTCTTCGGAGGTGGGGAGAAGTCCTCAGGCTTCCTCCACCTCCAACCAAAGGACACAGCAACATAGGCATGTCAGAAATGGCCTCGCATGGCTTCTCTGTTTTCTGTTCTAACCTTTCCTGCATGCAGATAGGGAAAGCTGGACGAAAAGGGTGGAAAGGAAAGAGAGGAGACAGGGGAAAGTATACCATGGCCACAGCGTGTAGAGAAATTCTGAAAGAGAGACCAATAAGTAATAGTACACAGATGCCTTTAGGAGCCTGGAGGAGAAAGGACAACATCCCAGAGTATAGCGGGCCATAAGAGGGAAGCCATACTGAGAAGGTTAAAGATTTCCAGAAAAATGACTGCAAGCTATCGTGGTGGCAGGAATCTAATCATGGGAGCTGTTGGTCAGTAATCACTGGGTCAGCTCAACTGGCGATCACTCCTCTCATCCCAGTCGATCTGAGTGGGTCCTTTACGTAGGACTGAGAGTAGAACATATCTTAATTAAAAAAAAATGTGTGGCACTAGCATGGCTTGTTCTTTGCATCTCCACTCCTCTCTTCTTCAGAGACATCTGCTGCTGGGTAGGCTATGCTGACTAGATGATGATGATTTAGAAATAAACCCCAAAGCTCATGGCTGTGAACTTTGTTTGAAAAAAAAATATATATATATATAGAGAGAGAGAGATAAGCCTCTGTACATAGATGAAATTTGCATCTTGAGAGAAATGTGACTTGCTTCGGTTTTGAACGGGGTGCGTGCTCACTGTCCACTTCTATATCAGAAAGACTGCTGTGTGTGCGGTTTCTGCAGACCAGGAATTAGTCTGATGGAACAAAGCAGCTGGAATGCATTTTTGAAAATGGGGTATTTCTTTTCCTCTCTTGCTTGATGTTTTCTCTTGGGAGTTCTGAGGCGTGTCTTGAGAGTTCAGGCTAGTCGTGGGGAGTATGCACGCTAAGATGAGTGCTCTGTGCCCATCCTCTCTCCTAACAGTGAACCTACACAGTGCACCATGCTGTACTCATGCCAGGGGACCACGGAAACCATCGAGGAAGTGGAGGTGGAGGAGGCGGAGGAGGAAGCCATGGGCTTAGAGCCTGAGCTCAGAGAAGCTGAGGAGGAGAAGCAGGAAGAAGAGGAGGAAGAGGAAGAGGAGGAAGAGGTGGAAGAGGAGGCGGAGGAGGAGGAACAGGAGGAAGAGGAGGAGGAGGAGGAGGTGGTGATGGTGGTGGTGGAGTTTGATGCCGAGGCAGAGGAGGTTGGCCTCACTCCTGATGAAGAGTTGCCCCAGTTCTCCACAGACGATGGGGATGTGGAGGCCCCTCCCTCTTACAGCAAGGCTGTCAGCTTTGAGCACCTGTCCTTTGCCTCACAGGACGACTCTGGAGCCAAGAACCACATGGTGGTTAGCCCTGATGACAGCCGCACAGACAAGCTAGAGTCCAGCATCTTACCACCCCTCACTCATGAGCTGACAGCCAGCGAGCTACTGCTCAACAAGTAAGACCAAGCAGCAGGCCCAGCTCTTTACACAAACACGTATCTTCTGACCTCATGAATGGCCCAGCTCAGCCCCAGACATCAAGAGCTCACTAGCAACTCTAGGACTTCTTATTCTTTAGTACCTACATGACTGAGTCACAGTCACGAGTCACTGAGTCACGGCCTTGAAGCCGTGTTTCTCTTTAAGAAAGTCTAGAGAGGACTCTTGTGGTTCTTGCTTCTAATCCCATCAGGAGATTGAGATATGAGGATTGTGTTTGAAAGCCTGTCCAGGCAGAAAAGTCCATGAGACTCTTATTTCCAGTTTACCAGCCAAAAGCTGGCCTAGAGGTTTGGCTCAAGAGGTAGCCACCAAGTTTCAGTGAAAAAGCCAAGGGAGAATGGGAGGTCTTGAGTTCAAACCTGAGTATCGGCACACAAAGAGATCTAGACATCCTAATCTGGACATCTTAAATCCAAAATACTTTAAATGCCAAGCATACGAAGTAGATCAACTCATCCCATGAAACTTTTTTCATGCACAAAATTTGGTAAAATAATTTTGAAATTGCCTCCTGGCTATTCGAATACAATAATTAGGATACATAAACTTGATGTTTAGATTTGAGTTTCCAACCCAAAATGTTTCATTATGAAACTCAAATCTCTTAAATTTTGAAGAAGGGAAAAAAAATCTGAAATCTGGAACACTTTCCAGTCCCAAGCATTTCAACAAGGGATTCTCAAACTGGATAAAATTGACTAAAAAAAAAATAGTGGGAACTAGGAAGTCAGGGCAAAGACTGGGGCTGGGGGAATGCAACAAGAAGGGTCATGCTAAATGAAATACAGTCAGAGACAAAAGTCTGATGGTGTTCACTGTAACAGGATGTTCCATGATGATGAGCTGGAGGAATCAGAGAAATTCTATGTGGGCCAGCCCCGCTTCTTGCTGCTGTTCTATGCCATGTACAATACTCTGGTGGCCCGCTCGGAAATGGTGTGCTACTTTGTGATCATCCTCAACCACATGGTGTCTGCCTCTGTGATCACTCTCCTGCTACCCATTCTCATCTTTCTCTGGGCCATGCTGTCTGTCCCCAGACCCAGCCGGAGGTTCTGGATGATGGCTATTGTCTACACCGAGGTAGGCCCGTCACCCACCCAGCCTTCTTTGACTCATGTCGTTTTCATCAGCAGTTACCTAGTGTTGATATTTATATACCTCCTCATAGTTCCCGTAGCATGTGGTGAATGATAGTGCTGTTTTGTTTCAAGGGGACAGCTTGAGTGAGATCAAATAATTGACTTGGAGTGTCTCAGTTGTGGAATGGTGGGACGTATTGATACCTGGTTGTGACCGGCACAGTAGTAATCACTGAGATAGTAGCTGTCTTTTGTAAACGAAGGCAGAGTGCTGGCACAAGCAAATACTCAACAATTAGACACTGCAATAACAAAAGACAAGAATATACTTTGAGAACTGGGTATTGATGCCTTATGATTGTAATCTTAGCAACTCAGGCCGTTGAGATCTGAGAACTGTGGTTCAAAGCCAGCCAAGGCTGGAAAGCTTGTAAGATAACCTGTCTCAAACTAACTGTAAGTGGAGCTGTGGCTCAAAGTGGTAGAGCACAAAAAGCTCATGAACAATGCCCAAGCCCCAGGACTGACATCAAAAAGAGAGAGAGAGACAGAGAGAGAGAGAGAGAACATACTTTGAAAATTGGGCTCATGTTCATGCTCATAATCCTATCCACTCAAAGAGTCTGAGATCTGAGGATGGAGATTCAAAGCCAGCCTGGGCAGATAAATCTGACTTTTATCTCCAGTGAACCAGCAAAAAGTGCCTGAAGTGGAAATGTAGCTCAAGTTGTAGAGTGCCTTGGGCAAGAGAACTAACAAAGAGCACTAGGCCCTGAGTTCAAGCCCCAAAACAGCACAAAAAATCATTTTGAAGATACTTTAGTACAACATACATATTTTCCATACATCCCAATAGAAAATCGAATAAGCACACAAAAAATCCAAATGACAGAAAGGACACAGATAAGTACTTATTAGAGAGTACTTATTTGGCTAGAGCAACCTGTTTTTCTAGCCTGTCCTTTGAAATCCAGAGATGATTGTAAAGTCCCAAAAAGCCCAAGGGAATCCTTGCAGCCTCGTGCCAGGCTCCTGTGATGAGTAGTATGGGTAGGTCTGTGAAGAAGGCTGAGTTTCCATCCAGGCACCTAAGGATACTGTCAACAGCACTGCACGTGCGTCTTAAGGTACAGGACTTAGACGTCCAGTTTGAGCCTAGAGATTCCATAGGCTTACAAGTCATTCAACAGGCAATTAAAACAAGATATAAAGAGAATCATCTCACAAGTACTGTTTAAAGCATTGGAAATATGTACCTTCTTCCTGTAAAGAAAATAAAGGTTATAAAGACAAAGACATAGCTATTATTCTCATTGAAATATTAATCCAGCCTTACCAAAAATAGCCATTGTTTGAACATTCCCATTGTTATATCTCTTGGGATGTGATGAATCCATCATAAGTGATGGAAACCTCTCTGTTTTCTTACCCCTCTTTCTGTGAGGGATTTTTTTCAGACCCCCTTCCTCACCTAAGGATGAGTAAGGGCGGTACCCATAGCATGAAAAGGAAGATAAGAACTGCTTATGCAGCATTCATCTCAAAACTAGAAATGTTCTTGGTGGAGTTGAGCTACCTACCTTCTGTCACATGAAAGGTGACATACATGGAAACCAAGTTGACATTAGAATATGAACCACATGCCAAAAAAACCATAAGAACTGTCAGACTTTAGGAAATCAGTATGAAAGCTACTTCCTCAATATGAGATGACACTTGCCTAAACAGCAACACACAGTACATGATGGTCTCCCTGTGTCTACAACTTATGACACCTGTGACCATGAGACTCTGCTTTTGTTATGAGGTCTAGTGATACTGGTATTTCACATAATTGTAGGTATCCCCCCATCAAAACGCTGAAATTCATATTTTCCTCTAGTTCTGTGTCCATGCTTCTCCTACATACCTATTCCTAAAGAATTTCCTTTGAATTTCTGTCATCCATATGTAGGTGGCAATTGTAGTCAAGTATTTCTTCCAATTTGGATTCTTCCCCTGGAATAAGAATGTGGAATTGTACAAGGATAAACCTTACCATCCCCCAAACATCATCGGAGTGGAAAAGAAGGAGGGCTACGTGCTTTACGACCTCATTCAGCTCCTGGCCCTGTTCTTTCATCGCTCCATCTTGAAGGTACTGGTTGCTAATGGTTCATCAGCTCATGGTGACGCCCCAGCCCTTGTGCTGGTTCCCTGGAAAGCTTGAACAATGGGATTTAGGATGGGGTTAAAGGGTCCATGGGTAGCCTCTGCTCATCTGCTCCTTAAATGACAGTTATATCTATGTAGTGCCCATTTCTCTAAATAGTTCATAAGGGAAACTGGTGTTGATCTGTATTTCAACCCTGGGTTGATCATAATTACTCCACATTTGTGGAAGCTTCCTAAGTACTGAGATCTTAGCCGACACACCAAACTCCACCTTGCTTCAGCTAGAAACTCAGAAAACACTCAGAAATGGATCACAAGGCCTCTCATCCCCATTACACCGCGTGCCTACTCCTAGTGTTACTGCTTCCATAGGGGTTCTCTTGTGAATCCATCCATGGTGGCTAAAGACCACAGCTGGTACAGCCAATTTGCTGTAGAGGGTGCTCTTCACCATGTGACTCCAGAAAGACCCCCGGCAGGGCAGAGCTAAGGAGTGGTGTGGGATCTTTCTTCTCACACACTGTCATAAACAAAGCTTTATTGTGCCATTCCATGTTAATGAAATTCAAATTATCCCATAGTATTTTTCTGTACTCATATCCTCCTGTTACTTGAAAGTTAGCTTTTGATAAAGTGTTTTAAATGTATTTTATCAACTAGTGTATCAGTTCCTAGGATCCTTTTGGGCACAGGCTTGGAGTTTACACACACACACACACACACATTGTCTTTTGGTGAACTGATCATTTTCTGACTTGATCTCCAACCACTTGGCCTCTTAAATATAAGTCATAAGAAGGACCAAGCCTGACAGATCTCCCAGTCAGAGGACAACCCCATTGGAGTACTTCATGCACAGGGCAAGGCTGTCCTACATGCTATAGCTTTATGCAGGCAGCCTTTGGCTCCAGGGAGATCCCCAGGCTCTCAGCCTCTTGTTCTGCCATTTTTCCTCTCTTCATCAGCTCCTCATTCCATTTCCATTAAGTAAACACCAGGCTCTTGCAGAGAGCATCATATTTGAGTAGGATATTTGCCTCATATTTGAGAATATTTGCTTTGTTCCTGAATCTCCCTGATGTGAGCCAGCGGTCACTTCTCACTGTGAGGCTGTAGGAGGGATAGGACCACTATGGGAAACAGGGGTGCTGGTGGATTTGGAGTGCAGGGGAATTCTCAGGGCTACCTCATTGCAACACTCCCAATGCTAGCTTTGAACACAAAGACGTGTTCTGGAAAACGCTTTTGTCCAAGCAATTATTTCATCTTTATTCCAGCTGCCAGAGCTTTCTTGATCTTCTCTATTAATCCATCAGACTGCTTGCTGCCAGCCCTCTCTCTTTTCCTGGGACCATCGTCCAGCTTCTGTACACTTCTCTCCCTTGGTTCACTTGGTTTAATACTGTACGACAGAATGCCAGCTCCCCCACTGGAAATGGTCACTTCCCTTGTCACTTTCTGTCTCCTCAGTGTCATGGCCTGTGGGATGAAGATGACATTGTTGATAGTGGCACAGACAAGGAGGAATCGGATGATGAGCTCTCTCTCAGACATGGCAGAAGAGACTCTTTAGATTCACTCAAGTCCATCAACCTCGCAGCGTCCGTGGAGTCTGTGCACGTGACATTCCCAGAGCAGCCTACGGCCTTCCGCAGAAAACGTTCCAGCAGAAACACCCAGATCTCCCCAGGATCCAGCTTCTCTTCAAATAGGTCCAAAAGAGGTATCTGCCACATGGCGTCAGGCTGAGCTCATCTTGCTGGAACCTGTGGGTCATAGGAAGTGACATTACTAATTAGGTGCTATCAAGAGATGGATATTGTAACACAAGTCTAAGTCTTGCCTCTGCTGGTATGGTTTCTTTGCTCTAAATATCTGACTCCTTGCAGGACTGACAACTTCAGAACATTGCTAGTGAGAAAATGTCAAACATATGATTTGTTCGGGATGCGTAAATATTCTGCTGGAATGGTATTCAGAGAACTAAGTCCTTTGAAAAGTGGATTTTAATTTAGCCAGTGGGGGCTTTTCACAAAACTACCTAGTTAATTCCTAAATGACTTACTACTTGCTAAACAGTCAGTGTGATCAGAAAGTAGATTTGTTCCGGGCTCACGCCTGTAATCCTAACTACTCAGGAGGCTGAGATCTGATCAAACCGAAAACTGGAAGTGGTGCTTTGGCTCAAGTGGTAGAGCCCTAGCCTTGAGCTGAAGAGCTCAGGAACAATGCCTAGGCCCAGAGTTCAAGCCCCATGACTGATGAAAAAGAAAGAGAAAGTAGATTTGTCCTACAGTTGCTACTCTTAGAGTAACTGAGTAACTAGGCCTTCATATTTGTGGAAACTAGTATTTATTTGGAAATTGCCAAATGCCTGGGGATGTTTGTCCTCAGAACCTGCTTCTGAGGCAGACAGACACTGGCAGACCTCATTTTTGTCATTATACCCTTAGTGAAGTCGAGGCATGAAAACAGGGATGGGCCATAGGTTCTACCAGGACTGTTGAGCACATTCAAGGCTGTTCTTCCAGTGTGTCCCTAGAAAATCCTTGAGCAGCGATTTCAGAGCTAAACCCCAAAGATGTTGTTCAGTGACGCAGAGTTGAGAAGACAGCCTACTAGACACTAGTTCGTGAAGCCATCTGCCCAAGTGCCCTCCAACCATTAAGCATGTGGGCTCCACGGGCTGCCCCGATACTTTGAGTGACAGGTCTGACTCACCCCTCACCCAGCATCTTGTGATTTCTCTCCATTCTTTGTTGCTTTTAGGCAGTACAAGCACCCGGAATAGCAGCCAGAAAGGAAGCAGTGTTTTGAGCATTAAACAAAAAAGCAAAAGGGAACTTTACATGGAAAAACTTCAAGAGCATTTAATCAAAGCAAAGGCATTTACAATAAAGAAGTGAGTATACCAGAAGTTAGTCACAGAGCTGGGGAAGTGGCTTTACTGATTTTTTACAACCAGAGGTGAGATGTACCCCCAACCCACTTTCCAAGGCTCAGAATCCTCTTTTGTGCCACAAGCAAGGGAAGAGATGTACAGTATCATCTTCAGAGATCATACCTGTCTTGGCAAAAAAAAAATCCTATCTGCCCTCCTATAAGGATCTGTCTCCAGAAAGATTATCCTGAGACTGAGAACAGAATGATCTATTGATAATGGGGGCTAATTATTCTCTCCTCATCCTCTTCCTCCTTCTGAAGCAAGTATGTGTTATTTTCTGACTTGCAGGACTCTGCAAATTTATGTACCCATCAGACAGTTCTTGTATGATCTCATTCACCCAGACTACAGCGCTGTGACTGACGTGTATGTGCTAATGTTCTTGGCTGACACTGTAGATTTCATCATCATTGTCTTTGGCTTTTGGGCCTTTGGGGTAAGTTTGAGCAAAGGCCTCTGAATGCCCATCATTTACTGGGCAGTACCACTCAGGCCTAAACCTCATGTCTCTTCCCAGAAACATTCGGCGGCTGCAGACATTACCTCTTCACTGTCGGAAGACCAGGTCCCTGGGCCATTTCTGGTAATGGTGCTCATTCAGTTTGGAACCATGGTGGTGGACCGAGCACTCTACCTCAGGAAGACTGTGCTAGACAAGGTCATTTTCCAGGTCATCCTTGTGTTTGGGATCCACTTCTGGATGTTCTGCATCTTACCTAGTGTGACTGAGAGGTGAGATCTTTATGAGCAGAGACAGAAGGAAATGAGACGCAAAAGTTTGGGATCACTTCTAAACTGAGTGCAAATCCACACTCCCTTTATTTATTTATTTATTAGTTATTTTTCAGATAAGCGCTCACATTTTTGCCCAGGACTAGCCTAGATCAAGATTATCCTGGGTCCTAGTGGTAGAGTACTTGCCCAGTATGCACAAAGCCCTGGGTTCTATTCCTCTGTATCACATCCATAGAAAAAGCAGGAAGTGGTGCTGTGGCTCAAGTGGTAGAGCCCTAACCTTGATAAAGCTCAAGAACAGTGCCTAGGCCCTGAGTTCAAGTCCCAGGACTGTAAAAAAAATTATCCTACCTCTGCTCCTTGCAGAGATGGAACAATAGGTGCTATGCCTAGCCCCCAAATATAACTGCCAATCATGATTGCTTTTAATCTAGACTAAAGTAGTTACATCACTTGTGTTTTTATAAGTTATTAATAGATGCACTGAATAGCAATTGACTGTAATCATGGCTTTTGAAACTAACTGCACATTGGAAGCTCCATTATTTGATTCTCTTGCCCCACCTTTTATCTTCGGCACACTCTGCTGTGTATGAAGAATTCCTTAGAATTGCTTTAAGTGGCAAAAAATGAGATTTGTTGATTTTAAATTGCAACTTGTATCTCTTTGAAGCAGCAAAATATTCTCATGACTTTGTATATTTTTACATTTTAGGAAATTCAGCCAGAACCTAGTTGCCCAGCTTTGGTACTTTGTGAAGTGTGTTTACTTCGGGCTGTCAGCCTATCAAATCCGCTGTGGGTACCCGACACGAGTGCTGGGAAACTTTCTCACCAAGAGCTACAATTATGTCAACCTCTTCTTGTTTTAAGGGTGAGGAAGCTGTGTGTCACTATCACTGGTGGAGTGTAGGCTGACAGCTGTTTTCTGTATAGAAAGGAAGAAGGCAACTGCAGAAATGGCAGTCATGAAATGCCTTTTGAGTGTAATTGCCCCTCACCTGCCAAGAAAGCTATTCTAGGATCAACTACATGATATGATTTTCTATTTCAGTATCCTACTTAATTACTGTGAAAATACTTGGGGGTGAAAATGGGGTTATGGGCAGGCACTGGTTCATGCTTGTAATCCTGTCTAATCAGGAGACTGAAATAAGAGGATCACAGTTCCAAACCAGCCTGGACACAGAAGTTCTTGAGTCTTCAAGCCAATTAACTACCAAAATAAATAAATAAATAAATAAACAAACAAACAAATAAATAAATACATGCTGGAAGTGGAGCTGTGGGCTCAAGTGGCAGAGCATTAGTCTTGGGCAAAAATAGCTCAGGGACAGCGCCCAAATCAAGCTCCAGGAACAACAACAACAACAATAATAATAATAATAATAATAATGGCTGTGTGATCCTAAAATATTAATAAACTGAGCGCATAGACTAGACCATTAAAAACACTTTGGGAATTTGAAGAGGGATTTTTATCCCACCAAAAGCCACCTGAGCAGGGTGCAGTGATTCACATCTGTGATGCTAGCTACTCAGGAGGCTGAGATTTGAGGATCTCACTTCACAGCCAGCCTGGGCACTAAAAAGTCCATGAGACTCTTAACTCCAATTAATCTCCAGAAAACCGGAAGTGCCACTGTGGCTCAGGGGGTAGGGCAGTAGCCTTGTGCTGAAGAGCTAAGGGACAACCCAGGCCCAGAGTTCAAGCCCCATGACCAACCAAAAAAAAAAAAACATCTGAATGCTATCAGCATGCTTTGCTGTGGGTAGTATGTTCTTCAGTGCCATGATTCAGTGCATCTTCTCTACATCGCCCTGGATGTCAGTCACATTACCACATGAGACACATAAGACACATGAGACACCTAAGCACTGGCTATCCAGTCCAGAAGAGGAATGGGGGATATCCAGCTCTTGTGAACAACAACACATTGAGCATTCAGTTCTAGGTTGGGCCTAGGCCTAGTACATATGTCTTTTAGGAGCCAAAAGAGCCCAGGTGGGAATTTCTCAGTGATCAGAATTCTAGAACAGTCTCTAGTTCCCCAGGCTGGGAGAAGGTCTGTGCCCTTCTTAAATCTGAATCTTCCCCCATGCCTAGAGGAGCCTAGGCCAAGCTACAACATGCAAAGGAGGCTAAGACAGAGGCGACTGGTCCTCCCACAGAGCTTCCTCCTGCCCTCGCCTCCCAGTGGCATGTCCTATCCCCCCTGACATTTCCCTTTTGCCCTCATCTTCTCTTACCAGATGTATTGTCTTTACTACTACATCCATCAGGAAGTAACACATAGTTCAGTAACCCTATGGCCAACAGATAATCATAAACAAATAAATGTGAATGAAACTTATGTCATTAAAAATGGAACCCAGCCAGATGCTGGGGATCACACCTAGCTACTCAAGAAACTGAAAGCTGGAGATCATGGTTTGATTCTAGCCTGCGCAGAAAATCCATGAGACACACACACACCACACACCCCTGCATGCATGCATGCATGCATGCAAACAAATAGAAATAGTAATTGATTATATAATTACCAGAGAACATGATAAGAATGAAAAATACTAATGTACATATTGAGCTCATAATGCAAGTTTGATTTTCCTGGGAGAGTCACCTTGAGAGTTTGTCTTCATCCGTTAGGTTTAAACAAAGGAAGTGCATGCATTCTTGAGGTGAGGTAGATAATGGGGCCACCACACAAAGACTTCTCTGACCAGAGGTGGTTTCTGGCAGGTTCCGCCTGGTTCCATTCCTGACTGAGCTGAGGGCAGTGATGGATTGGGTATGGACAGATACGACCTTGAGCCTCTCCAGCTGGATTTGTGTGGAGGACATCTATGCCCACATTTTCATCCTGAAGTGCTGGCGGGAATCAGAAAAGGTAAGAAGCCCATAAAAGTGCCTCCTTCTCATTTGTTTCACTTGTAAAGCAGATTGCTTACAAGGATCATATAGCTGGTGGGAGTTTTATGGCCAAATGAATGCAGGCAGAGGCAAAAATGGTCATGGCCTATAAATAATTGTGCATTGATTTGCAACTCACTGGAGTTGGAAGTTTTGATCTTACTTTTGCCGGTGTCAGCAATAGCATTCAAATATTTTCTGCCTCTGGGTGCAGTATACTAAAGTTATTGTCACAGTGCTCTCTGGGGCAGAGGCTATGGAGTGTGGAAGATGGCCGGAGCTCATGTTCACCTTCTTTCAGGACAGCTAGGGAATGAACCTCTTTATACAAAAGAAATTCAAGTGTAAGTATTTCTTTATTCCACTGTGTTAAATATTCAAATACAGATGAGATTTGTTGGATTTTTCAAAAGTTTAGGTAGCATATAAAGTAAGAACCTCTTGTGTAATAGCAATAAAAATACCCAGAATCACACCTGTAATCCTAGTTCTAAGCCAGCCTGAGCAGGAAAGACTGTGAGATTCTTAATCTCCAATAAACTACAATCAACAGAAAAGAAAGCCAAAAGTGGAGCTGTGGCTCACTTTAGTGAAAAAGTTAAGGGCCAGGTGTGGTGAACCAGGCCTGTAATCCTAGCTGATCAGGAGGCTGAGATCTGAGGATCAAGATTAAAAGCCAGCCCAGGCACAGGAGGATATGAGACTGTTATCTCCAGTTAACCTCTAGAAAATGGGAAATGGGGCTTAGCTCAGGGTAGGTTGGTAGCCTTGAGCTGAAGAGCTCAGGGACATGAGCACCCAGGCCAAGTTCAAGCCCTATGACCCACCAAAAAAAAAAGCTAAGGGACATCATGCAAGGTCTTGAGTTCAAGTCCCATTATTGGCATGCAAAAAACATTATTCTTTGGAACTGTCTCCCCCGATCTACATAAATTCTCTTGTGTACTTTGAGTTTCTGGTGCTTTTTTCACATTCCAGACATAGGCCCATCATGCTGCAGCCTCTGTGTTTATGAGGCTAGTAGAGCAAAAGAGATAGCACTAATGCAGGTGCTCGAAATTGTCTTGGCATGGTCTTACGTTAAGGGAGCAAAGGAACTGACATAATAACAGGATGCCTTGATCTACGTTTTGGGGGGGAGGGCTTGGGGGGGTGGAGGTTGGAAGCACTGGGATTTGAACTCAAGGCTTCCTTCTTGCTGAGTACTTGCTCTACCACTTAAGCCATATGCCTTAGCAGCCCTCTTTATGTTGATGTTTTGGGTTTTTTTTTGACAGAGTTTCACTTTATACCTGGGACAGCCAGAACTGCAGAACTGATAAAGAGTGAGCCATTGTACTCAACTTGGTTCATTTTTGTTGTTGCTGATCTAACAGAAACCCTGAGACTGGGTGATTTTTAAAGAAAGGAAGGTTGTTTGGGTTCCCAGTTCTGGCTTCTACTAATGAATTCCCACTGATCCATGCATGACAGAAAATCAGGGAAACTGCCGGGCTTATGTTGAAGAAGAAAGAAATTAAGCTCCTATGATAGCAAGCCTGTTTTCCCAACAGACATCAATCCATTCACAAAGTCAAAATGCCTTGTAAAGCCTTCGTTACCCCTCAATACTGTCAGCTTAGAGATCAAGGCAGCACAAACTGTGTGTAAACCAGAACACAGGAGCGAAGAGCCACCATACCAAAGAGGCACTGAGGGTAGAAATCATTACATATGAGAAAAAAAATAATTTTTATTCTAAGGAGAATAGATGTTTTCAGCAACTTGAAATAATGGAAAGAATGCAAACTAGAATTGATTTGTGAGATAATCAACAAGCTAAACAGAAAAGAGAATTAAGACGAGTAATCAAAAGGTCCATAAAAAGAAAAGAAGATGGCAATTAAAGTCACTCTGTTACTAAATTGGCTGCTTCAAGGGTAGGTTGCTAAGATATGTACCAGCCACACAGATAGATATCATGGCAGCACTCGGCTCACTCTCAAGTGTTAGATCACTCACACCATAACAAAGCACCTGTGATATATCAGCTTAAAGAGAGGAAAGATTTGTGACTTGCTATCTTGACCACTTGTTCTTATTACTTTGGGCACTGGGCAGCACAGTTCGCCAAGGCAGGAGCCATGTAGCAAAGTCCTGTGTTCAGCACATGGTGACTGGGAAGTAGAAAGAGAAAAACATCAAAATCCCACAGTCCTCCACCAAGGTCTTCCCCCTAAGACCCAGCCCCTTCCAGGAGCAGGAAGAATTTAGCACACAGACCACCAAGGGGCATTCCAGATTCAAACAGAACTTCAGCCCTGGAAGTCATTTTTCCACAGATAAATGATCAGTTGTGTATCTCCGCTAACAACGCTTAGTTCAAAAACTGGTTTCTCTTTCAATGGTCATGTTCATTGGGAATCCATGGGAGACTTTTTCTTCTTTCAGGTCTGCCAGATGCCTAAGTTTCTTACATAAAATGATGTTGTAGTGTATGTGTATATACCAAGGATAATCTGTGTACTTTGTCATCCCTAGATTACTCATAAAGCCTAAGAATGCAAATGCTAAGCAAATACAGGGCTGACCGTATTGTTCGGGGAATAATGACAAGACAAAAAGTCTCTAATGACACAAATTCCCACTCAGGTGTTCCTTTTTGTATTTTTTGTACTGGTGCTTTGACTCAGGGGCCTGAGTTTGCTAGGCAGGTGTTTACTACTTGAACCACACTCCAATCCTCTTGTGCCTTTGCTATTTTTCGGTCGGGTCCTTACAACAGGGGCATGCAAGCATGCAAAGTTTTTGCCTGTGTTGGCTTCAATCACAATATTCTTCGAGTGGCTAAGATTACAGGTGTGAGCTGTTCCACTCAGTATATTTGATAGGTTGATTTCCTACAAACACAGTATAATACAGTTGATGAACAAGAACAATTTCCAGAAAGGCACACGCCCACTCATGCAGGCCACTTATTCCTGGGCAGATTCCACAATGATTTCCTTACAGCTGCTTCCCAGAGCGCTCCAGGAAGCTGGTGGGAAATGTAACAGAGCAGGGCTGCTGAACTGAGTTTCCCCACTGGCCTGTAGTAAAGAGCTAAGTGCCTAGGAAAGGGATGACTGAGTAGTTCAGAGAAGAAAATGGCAATCCCTTAGAAAAGTGGCCACCTGCCTGGAGATAGATCCAGAGTTCATCCTGAACCACCCAGGGAACACAGCAGGGAGGAACAAGAGCTAGCTCCAGCGGCTATTGAGATAGCTGAGGACTAGGGCCCACTTTAGCAGAACAGACCACAGCTGTCCATGACAGAGATAAGACACATCTGCTTTGCTGGGGGCTTAAATCAAGTAGCAGAATGCTGGAACAAGTTCCAGTCCCAGTACCATCAGAGAGAAAGAGAGAGAGACAGAAAGAGAGAGAGAGAGGCAAAGACAGAAAGACAGAGAGAGAGAGAAAGTGAGACAGAGAAAAAGGAAGGAAATGAGACAGGGAGAGAGAAAGAGAGGAAGGAAGGGAGGGGGAGGGAGGTAGAAAGGGGAGAAAAGAATGAAGAAAGAAAAGAAAGGAAGGAAGGGCAAGAGAGACACATTTTTCTTGATCTCACAGATTCCTTCACAATGCAGTGTTATTATGGTGTACTGACAGGAGTGCCCTCAACTTGCTTCATTGACTGAATAGTGGAAAATCAAATCAGCTCATTTGTGTATACACACACACACACAAACTCACACACCATATTTGATAGATATTAATCAACTAATTAATTTATCAATTAATTCAATATTAAAATACTGAACTCTAGTTTTATTTGTGAAGCTCTAAATTAGAATATTAGAATTTGTGTGCATCTGTAATCTCAACTACTAAAGAGGAAGAGGTTGGAGGATCTTGGTGTCCGGCCAGCCCAGATAAAGTTAATTAAGAAAACAAAAACCCAAACTAAAAACAAAAGGTATCGGGGGACCAGGAGCATAGCCTAGTAGTAGTGTGCTTGTCTAGCATGCACAAAGCCCTGGGTTTGATTCTGTTATGGGGTCAAGAGGAGGGGATTCCACATCCCTCCAGGTGGGGATTCCACGTCCCACCAGAGTCCACCACACAGAGACAGTCTCATATAAAAAGGTGAATTTATTGGAGAAATAGATGGTGAACTGACCAGCCAGCGACACAGTGCAGACTCGGGAGCTGACACTGTGACCCTGAGCGGCTCTCACGCAGGGTTTTTAAGGGCAAAACCCATGCGGTGGAACCTGGCCACACAGGTGGCCAATGGGATAGTTACATACACAGAGGGACCATAGCCAGCTCCAGCCACACGCAGGTAGCCAATAGGGTTACAGCCCAGTGTTTGCATTTACCTATCACCTTAGTTGGAGTTGCAAATTGGGAAGGTCTCCACACAAAAGGGGCCCACCCCCACCCAAGCTGATATCCCTCCTCATGGGGGTGGGGAGAAGGTCAAGGTTGCCCCTCCCTAGAAGGGCAAAGGCGACTGGGCTGTACCAGATATCCCTCCTCATTGGGGGGGGGTGGGGAGGTCAAGGTGGCTGGGCTGTACCATTGTCGACCTTCCACAATGGGGCAGGGGAACTCTTAGGCACCAGTCCCTGCTCCCCTCTACACTCCCTGCTCCCCTTAACAATTCCTCAATACCACATACACAGAAAAGGCCAGAAGTGGTGCTGTGGCTCACGTGGAAGAGCGCTAGCCTTGAGCAAAAAGTGTTCAAGAACAGTGCTCAGACCCTAAGTTCAAGCCCCAGGACTGGCAAAAAAAAAAAAGTAGTGTGTGGATGGACAGAATATGTGTCTAGCAAGCACAAGTTCAGTCCGGGTACTGGAGGTGGAGGGACTCGGAGAGAACAAAGGAGAAAGTTTTCCGCAGGAATGCAGGGGTGGATCTGGAGCACTTTTGCTCCTAAGGAGCAGAGCTTCCCCTCTCACTGCCCACAGCACTTAGTGGAATCTTACTGCCTGCTTTAAATCCAGTGGAATGACCTCCTGCCTTATGGGTGCAGCGTGCAGACTCCTCCTCCTTCCCGTCACACTCCTGCACTCCTCTCACTTCTCCACTCTTACCCAGGGGAACCCAGGCCCTCATACATCAGGAATTCAATTTTTGTGTATATGTAGGTATTGGAGTTTGAATTGAGAGCTGGAGGCCCTTGTTCAACATTTCCCCTCATGGCTAGCACTGTACTTCTTGAGCCACACCTCCAGTCTAGTTTTTTGGTTTTGGGGGTGGGGGATTTGCCAGTCCTGGACTTGAGCTCAGGGCCTGAGCACTGTTGTTGGACTTTCTCAAGGCTAGAGCTCTACAAATTGAGCCACTGCATCACTTCTGGTTTTTTTCTATGTATATGGTACCGAGGAATCGAACCCAGGTCTTTGTGCATGCTAGGTAAGCACTCTAACACTAGGCCAAACTCCCTGCCCTAGTTTTGCGTTTTGTTTGGTTGGTTGGTTTTATTTGCTGGTTAATTAGAGATAAGAGTATCAGGAACTTTTCTGCCCTGGATGGCTTCAAATCGTGATCCGCAGATCTGAGCCTCCTGAGAAGTGAGGATTATAAGCAGAGCCTCTAGCACCAGCTTCAGGAATGCCATTTAAAAGTCTTTCTATCCTCTATGCAGGGAAGGCTGACTTCAAGACGCTGGTTTTAAGTATTCAGGAATTTAAAATTTCTTTTCCATACATAATGCCTTAAAAACATTCAATTTAGTCTGCAGGATGTGTGACCCACACTCACAAACAAAACACACAACTTTTCAGGATACTTTTTTTTTTCTTTTTGCCAGTCCTGGGGCTTGAACTCAGGGCCTCAGCACTGTGCTTGAGATTTTTTATGCTCAAAGCTAGCACTCTACCTCTTGAGTCATGCTCCACTTCTGGCTTTTGTGACAGTTAAACAGAGACAAGTGTCTCATGGACTTTTCTGCCCAGGCTGGCTTCTACCCATAACCCTCAGCTCTGAGACTCCTGAGTGGCTAAGATTACAGGTGTGAGCCCCCCTTCAGGATTCTTTGGCAGCACTCTGTGGACCAGAGGACATGTTGTAAGCTTGACACAGCGTCACTCCACTTCTCAACTTTGCTCTAAGGTTGGGACAAGGTTGCCATCCCCATGTCAGTGTAAGTAGAAAAGAATCAGTCCTGTGAACTCTCACTGCACCTCTCCCAGCATGTGTGCCCAGGCCTCTTGGAATCCTTCTCTTGCAGAGATACCCTCAGCCCCGGGGCCAGAAGAAGAAGAAAGTGGTAAAATATGGCATGGGCGGTATGATCATTGTCTTGCTCATCTGCATTGTCTGGTTCCCGCTGCTCTTCATGTCCTTGATTAAATCTGTCGCTGGAGTTATTAACCAGCCTCTGGATGTCTCGGTTACCATCACCCTGGGAGGATATCAGGTAACCTAGGTCTAACCTACCTTCCAGAGCCTTTCTTAAGGCTGCATTCTCTCAGCAACACCTTCAAGAATAGTTAGCGATGGCTGGCAGTTCCAATATCCTGTCCTGGTATTGACTATTTAGCCAACACTGTGTGAAGTTCATGCAAGAGATGGAGAAAAAAAAATCATTTCATTGCCTCGCATGCATAAGGCCTTGGATTTGAACCCTAGTACCACCAGCCATCTGGTTTGAACACACAAACAATCGCTGCATAAACATTATATCTGGCCCTTGCAAGATGGCTCTGATTTTTAATTCCAAATATTCAGTAGGTGGAAGAGAGTGACTTGAGCTAGGTACCGTGGCTCACAACTTAGCAACTGAAGAGGCTGAGCTCTGAAGATCATAGTTGGAAGCCAGGGTGGGCAGGAAGTGAGAAACTATGAAACTATCTCCAATTAACCACTAAAAAGCTAGAAGTGGAGCTGTAGCTCAAGTGGTCACGTAACAGCCTCAAGCAAAAAAGCTAAGGAACCTTGTCTATACCCTTCGACCAATATATTCTTTCTCTCTCACCCCTCCCTCCTCTTTCTCTCTGTCTCCCCTCTTTCTCCCTCTCCCCCTCTCCTTCCCCACCCCCTCACACACACACACACACACACACACACACACACACAGAGTGGTTTGATGCCAGTCTGGGAAGATAGCAAGATCCCCCATCTCAATAAATGAGTGTGGTGGCAGGTGTTTGTAATCCTAGCTAGGCAAGAGGCATAGGAAAGGAGGATCCTGGTCTGAGGCCATTCCTGGGCAAAAATGCAAAACCCTATCAAAAACATCACCTAGAGCAAACAAAGCTGGGGAGTATCCTTCAAGTGGCCCCAGGTTAAACCCCAGACTACCAAGAGAAAGACACAGAGAATGATCTCTGAGGCCAGCTACCTCAGGATGCTAGATGGTTGTACTGTGCAAATGTATTTCTTCTAACATAGGGGACAGAGAAGTGTCAGCAATGCTTATAGCCTGTGTGCCTTTGTTTTCCAGCCTATTTTCACAATGAGTGCTCAGCAAAGCCAACTGAAAGTGATGGACCAGCAAAAGTTTAATAAATTCATAAGAGCTTTCTCTAAGGACACCGTAAGTAAATACTTGCAGTAGATCTCTGAGAAGACCTTGCTTTACGTGAGCCCAGGACTTTAAATTGCTTAATACTTTGCCATGGCTTGTTATCAGGCATAAATGGTGATAGACATAATTTAAATTAACAATAGTTTAATGTGAGTTCAATAGCTTTTGAGCCTTTTTTTTAACTTTTAAGCTACAGTAGATATGGCTCTTTGGCATGTCTATTATGCTGAGAATCTATCCTCAGAAAACAATTCAAATTAGGAGAAAGCACATGTCTGTTATTTGCTTAATAACAGAGATAGTTGGGTTTGAGGGTTGGTGGATGGGTGAGATCATGAACATTCTATTAGTTTATCACTGGTCCTCTTCCCTGGACATGGCGGGAGAAAGGGCTTCCATTCTTTGCTCTATTTACATACTCATGAAGACTTTCTAGTCAACTTCTTTTGTAAAAGGTTGAACCAGGCGCCGGGATGTTCACACTTATAATCATAGCTATTCAAAAGGCTAAAATTTGAGAATTGTGGTTCAAAACCAGCTCACAGGCAGGAAAGCCTGTGACACTCTTTTTTTTTCTTTGCGGGGCTTGAACTGAGAGCCTGGGCACTGTCCCTCAGCTCTTCAGCTCAAGCCTACTGCCCTACCCCTTGAGCCACAAGCCACTTCCAGGTTTCTGGTGGTTAATTGGAGATAAGAGTCTCATGGACTTTAGTGCCTGGCATAGCTTTCAACCACAATCCTCAGATCTCAGCCTCCTGAGTAGCTAGGATTACAGGCATGTGCCACCACGTCCAGTTGTCTGAGAGGCTCTAATCTCTGGCTAACCACCAAAAAAAGACAGAAGTGGAGCTATGGCTCAAGTGATAGAGTGCTAGCCTGGGTACTACAACACCCAGTAGCACGCCCAGGACCAAAATAAAAAGAAATCATCAGTGGCTAGGAGTTTGGCCTAGTGGTAAGAGTGCTTGCCTAGCATGCTCGAAGACCCGGGTTGGATTTCTCAGCACCCCACATACATAGAAAAAGCCACAAGTGGTGCTGTGGCTCAAGTGGTAGAGTGCTAGCCTTGAGAAAGCCCAAGGACAACGCTCAGGCTCTGGGCTCAAGCCACAGGACTGGCAAAAAAAAATCATCATCATCACAAAGCCTATGACAGCTACCCAGACTAAAACAAACTGAAAGTGTGGCCTAGTGGCAGAGTGCTTGCCTACCATGCATGAAGCCCTGGGTTGGATTCCTTGGTACCACATACACAGAAAAAGGCAGAAGTGGTGCTGTGGCTTAAGTGGCAGAGTGCTAGGATTACAGGAGTGAGTCACTGGCATCATGAAAATGAGTTCTGTAAGTCATGTTTAGGCCCGGGCATTGGTGGCTCAGGTCTACAATCCTAGCTACTCTGAGGCAGCCAGGGTAGACAAATTCTTATCTCCAGTTAAATTGTATAAAATTACCATCATCATACTACACCCTATCAAAACAAATTTTGGAACTAGTAAAAGACAGCCAAGATGTTCTAGGTGAAAATCTTGAAAACTATCTCTGACTTCATAAATTTCTGTCTAAGAAGAGAAGAGACACAATGACAGTAATAAAAAAAACCCTATCTGGATATCCATTATTGCTTAACTGGAGCATTTCTGTGGGGGTACATCACTGGGGTTCAGCCAGCTGATTGACAGCTGCCATCCCTGAGAGCAAAATGGGACGTAGCATCTGTGTATCATAAATAATCCTTTCCTATCAAGAAATCTCTGTGCTATCACAGGGAGGAGTAATTGTTTTCTTTATAAGCATTATGTTTCTAATTAATTTATGCATGTGCATTTGTGCACATACAGGGCGCTATGCAATTTCTGGTGAATTATGAAAAAGAAGACATAACGGTAGCAGAATTGGAAGGAAACTCCAATTCTTTGTGGACCATCAGCCCTCCCAGTAAGCAGAAAATGATACAAGAGCTCATGGACCCCAATAGTAGCTTCTCTGTTGTTGTTTCATGGAGTATTCAGAGGTAGTTACTGCATTTCCGTGCATCATTCCCCAGCCCCATCTAGGATTATGGACTTTCAGCTAACTTCCTAAAAAAAAATTCTGGATTTCCTCACCTAGGGGAGGGGCTCTGAATCATGAGAAAGTTTCTTTCCCACAAAGCTCTTCCCTATGTGTCTGTGTCCTGGCAGAAATCTTTCTCTATGCATCTGGGTGGGGAGTTCCCCAGATATACTATAGTGGACAAGCGGGTCAAGGCATTGAGGAGTGCAGTCTGTAGCCCTTCCCACTGAGGCTTCTGGAATCGTGTGTGAAGGAGCTCAGTATGTTGGAATGTAGAGGTAGATACATCTTTTCCTTTCTTGATTTGTGTGGGTGTCTCTATCGGAGCGACTAGTTCACTTGCGGGGTTTCATGGTTGAGTGTCAAGGTTAGGGCTCGCAGTCATGTCCAGCTGAGATTTCAGGACTTAGTGAGCAGTGCCTGGCCTCCCTTGTCAAGAAAACCCCCAGCCACCTTCAGTTCCCCTGTATAGTCCTTCTCTGTGTTTGTATGGTGGTGAGCAACATCTGCTCTAGGGAGAACAGAGAGACCCAGTTCCTTCAGGTAGACATCCTGGCTCTGAATGTTAAGATCCAAACCAAGTGTGTGCTATGTCTGTTTGGCTAAAGGACAGCTCTGAAATATCCCATGGCAGAGCAACTCACTCCTGAGCAGTGCAGCTGACTTACATACCAGGTACTCAAGAGCCTGAGATCGGGGGATCCCAGTTCAACCCACAGTCACTGAGTCTGTGAATTACAATCAACTCCAAACGTGGAGTGGGCTTGGGACTGAAAATGAAGAGCACTGAGTATTAAAAACGGTGGACAAGAGCCATGCCCTGAGTTCAAGATCCAGAATGGAGAGAAAAAATAAAGGGAAAGCATTTCTTTTTGGAACTGGATCCCACTTTTGCCTTCTTAGCCCTGTTCTTTCTGACCCCTTTCTCTCTACCTGAAAGAGTAGCACTTTGGTCCGGAAGTAAGAGCATGAAGGAGAAACGATCTCTGAGAGTTTCTCGTAAATCTGCATGCTGTCTCTGTAGGAGGGACAGAGAGAAGTGACAAATGGGAAAGTGAGAGAGAAGGGAGACAGGCTTGGTTTTGTTTTAGAGTCTGGCCTGCAAGTTGCCTGAACAGGAGGTTTTCAAATGATTGTATGAAGCTCCCAAGGACCCAGGAGCTGGAAGCAATTTCTTCTTCATGTCCCAGTGGAGTCCAGCCCAGTTGTATGAGACAACTGTGCTTGGATTTCCTTTGGACAGAAATGTAGAATTACCACAGAAATCCTGGACAGCTCCTCTGGGTCTCTGTCCAGCTTCAGTGAGACATTGCACTGAACATTTGCCGGTGCATGAACAGGCATAATGCAGGCACTGTCCCTGTTTTCCTGGCTAGCAGCCCAGGTCATACAGGCTTGGAACTGGGGCTGGTGGTGAAGCTGGCTAGTCCCTGTGTGTGCACAGCTTCTGTGGAGAGAAGGACCCACCTGGAGACCTCTTGCCATGTGCTGTCCAGGCGCTGGATGGCTCTGCTGTGCAGAGCAGAGAGGATGGCATGGAGGGAGAAGTTCCTGAGGACTCTGCATTCCTGCATGGGAAGGGGGTGTGAGCCTTGCATGCTACTGCTGCCACCTGATGCCTTGCTGGCTGGGCTAAGCCAGGGTCAGTACAAGGATACTGGGGAGCTGCTTACAGGGCTTCAGAGGGGAGAGAGGGCTGACCAGGCCTGGGTGAAGTTGCCCCTGAGTCGTGAGTATGAGGAAGGAGTGAGCACCATTGCATGTGTGGTATGTGGGAGTCCAGACAAGATGGCCCTGGGCAGGAGGGCCTGGAGTCCACACAGGGCTCTGAGCACATTGGCACATCTCAGAATATAAGACCCTGAAGGGAGAGTTTCTAGGCAGCAGCTGTGTCTTACCTTGGCCACTGAGATCCAGTGCTCTAGCACCCTTGCCCTGGAACAGGGCTGCATGCTGTGGTCCCCTAAGCAGGTGGTGAGCACGCAGGAGAACACCTGGTCAAACTGTGTGAAGGTGGCCCGGATGGTGGGGGCCAAGTTCTCCATGTCGTGTCTGTCCTTCTGGGAAATGGCAGAATGCAGGCAGTGGTGGGGCACCACCTTCAGGAACAGCTCCTGCCAAAGGAAGGAGTGTCTCATTGCCTGGCACACAGCACAGTGCCCAGCCCCGTAGTTGGGCTGAGAACTCTGGCTGTGTAGGGGTCTCTGAGGCTTGGGCATGGGTTTGTAGGGATGTTATGCCGCTTCGCAACCCTGGAGGGCACCTGAGTGTCCCTACCTCATGTCAGGGTCTGCTGTGCAATGTGACTCTTCCTCCTTGGCCTAGGCCGAATTTCTGCCCTCCCCAAGTAACCCCATGCCTGTCCTTTAGTTTATATCCACAGATGCTGCTTCTGTAGCACTTTCTGTTTTCTGCACTAGGCTCTGGCACACACACCAGAATCCTCATAATTGCTTGGGCTTATGTGGTCCCTGCCAAATACGGAGGAGCTGCGATTCTGGCTGCACCTCTCCACGCATAGCTCCTGGGACACAGAGGTATCATATTCATTTTAGTGTCTGCATTTAAAGAGTGTTGCTAGGAAGCTTGAGCCAAGGTGAAGCTCAGGCTGGATGAAAGCTTGGGCTCTAGGGGAAGGAGAAGGATGAGAAGGCAGCCATGCAGAGAAGGAAGCCCGGTCCACCCTGCCATGCCCAGGGCCTCACCGAGTCCATCCTGGTGAGCTGCTCAGCCACCAACAGGGGAGGGAAATCTAACACCTCATTCTTCTCCTTGTTCAGTCCCTCCCCTGTGCTCCCTGAAGAAGGACAGGAAGATCCTGTGAGGAAAGCATGCCGGGTCCTATTTCAATTCTCCATAAATTAAGGGGTCCCACCCAAGCTGTGGACCAGGGGCCAGGTTGGTGGTTCCCAGGATATGGATTCCAGGGTCCCTTGGGAGTCTACCATGAGGCCAAGTTTCAAACTGGCTCCCAGTCAGCAGAGCAAAGGAGGCTGGTACTGCAGGTGACATAGCCTCAGAGTCCCGGGAAGACATGGCTGCCACCCACACCTGATGCTGCTGCTCCCATCTCGTGGTACAGTAGAGTCAAGGCTGACTTTGGGTGTTGGTCTAACCCTGGTAATGTTCCTGCAATTGGGCTGCACGACAGAGCTTGGAGCTCAATGCTGCCCTCTTAGACAAACACTGGGCTAATGCTAGAGCTGCAGGAGAAGACAAGGCCCTCTCCATGAGGATTTGTCCTGAGTCTTTGAAAAGAGAATAAAGACCCTCTTCCCTTTGACTTCCCAACCTGGATCCCTCTACCCATCCTCATTTTCAACTTCTCTGCACAGTCTCTATGTTCCAGCGTGTTTCTTCTTCCTGGCACAAGGCCTATATTAGAGCCTTCTCCACCCTCTGATGGCCCACATTCATCCAGCCTCTTTCCTCTGTCTTCCCACCCAGTTTCCACACCATCAGGCTGTGTCTGGCTGGGCTCTTGGGCCTCCATCTGATCCAGGAGCCGTTGTGCACGGCTTTCCACGTGTGATCCAGTCATGTGCCTCTTCAGGTGAGCCAGCAACTGCTTGAGGCAGGCAACGTGTGCAGGCTGGCAGAAGTCCTCCCCGTACTCGTCCAGCCACATGTCCAGGAGAGAAGAGAGGGCACTAGGGGCAGATGGGGGGCAGCAGAGTCAGAAACCTGGCCAGCGGCTACCCCAGACACTCTCAGCACTCATTTGAAATATGGACATCAGTATCTCCCCAAGCCAAGCTTCTTTGGTGGTGGAGGTAGTGACAGTGCTCAGGAACCAAGGAAGGATTGAAGGGAATTCCAGGGAGCCAGCACCCAATCATGGGATGAGCAACTCTCCCCTCTCCAGGGAGCTCTCCATACTCCTGCAGCTCTCTAGTCCCTCCCCACTGCATGGAGTCTCCGTGGGGTCTGTTGTATGCCTGGCATGAACTGGCTGCTGGTGCACATCCACTGGTGACTCTACTGCCTCCGTTCCAAGAGCCACACGTGGGCTATCTCCCCACCTCACTGTTCTCTTGGTGACCCAGCCAGGCCTTCTACTCTGCCAGCCTTCCTAGGGTCAGCAGAAGTCCTAAAACATGACATCAATGCTCTAATCCTGTTTGCGAGGCCATGGTGAGGACAGGCAAGGCTGGGCATCAGGGGCTGTGGAGAGGATGGTTTGGCACAGGGCTCAGCTCTCCCAACAGCACTGTCGGTCATGGACACATATGCCTGCATATGTGGTCCTGCATACATATGCCACACTTCAATCCTGTGGTGAGAACGTCAAGATTTCTGGGATCCTGAGCTCGCCCACCACGCTACACTCAAACCTGGCTCCACTGTGCATACAGATGCCCTCCTTTGAGAGCAAAGTCCACTCACTTTATGAGTTTGTCCTGTGGCATGCCATCCTGGCTGGAGAAAGGCAGGATTTCATCCTGTGTAGAGGAGTCCTTGAAGGCCTCACCTCTACTGAACCTATGGAGGAATTGCACAGTTACTGGCTGTCTCTTCCTGTGTTTTATCCGGCTTGCAACAGTGCGGCTTATTTGTGCTTTCTCCCTACAAACATGTCCAGACCCGGAGGGGCTTCAACCTATGTGCGATGGAAAGGGACAAGCCTTTTCTCCCTTGAGAATCCTGTGGGCCGAGGGTCTCTCACTCTGCCTTCAGCTATCCCTGCTCTGTCTACGTGTAGTTGAGGAACCATTCTCCAAACAGGGAAAGTCTGCTTTGTCTGAGGGCTCAGAGCTTGGAGGCAGAAAGCTGTGTCCTGAGGAAGAAGGTCACAGGGCTGAGCCAACACTACTAGGGAGCACACAAGGCATTTCCCATGGCCCTGGCATAACCTAAGATGCTTCTCTGCCCACCCCCACTCCACAGGATCAGAGTAGCCCTGAGAGTTGTGCAGGTCATTCCCAGGGTCCTGTGGAGAAAAAGAGTCCACTGCCCTTGCAGTTGGTACTCACGTTTGGAAGAGCAGGTCCAGGACGTGTTCTGTGCTGGTGAATTTTCGGTAAGTGGAGAGGAAGGTGGGGATGAAGAAGTGTTCCCCGGTTTGCTGGGCAGGCACCAAGTGTTCCACCAGCTGCTCCAGGGTGCCTGCCCTGCAGCCCTCGTCCTGGCTTGGAGCTTCATCCTGGAGTGGGACCAGGGGAATAGTATAAGCTGAAACTAGGGAACCAAAGAGGACTCTGACATACAGTCCAGGGAATTACATTAAAATGACTTCCTATTCTCTCTATGCATGTCTTGCTGTCTGTCTCTGTATCTCTCTCCCTGTCTCTCTCAGTCTCTGTCTTATTCTCTTGTCACTCTCTGTCAGTCCTTCTGTCTCCATGTCTTTCTGTATGCCTCTCTCTGTGTCTGTGTCTGTCTGCCTTCCCCCCCCGTCACACACACACACACACACACACACACACACACACACACACACACACACAGAGAAATACACAGAGGGAAAGGTGAGCTGGTAATGACTGGAGACTTAGATGTGGTGGGCTTTCCAGCCACTTACTGGCCTCGGCCTCCATGTCACTTGTGGGTTACAATGACCCAGAAGTTTTCTCTGCCAGGACTGGCCTTGTTTGGACACACCTGTGCCAGACACCCTCTGCACTCTTCCATGAGGCTTGAGCCTCTCCCATTTGAGGCAAAATTGGCAAACATCTCCTGAACGTCTGCTAGCCAGAGAAGTGAGTTGTGGGCTTGTGTTGACTGAGGGTGCTGGGATACCAAGGTTCTAAGTTCCATTGTGAAGGTAGTGAGGTCATCTGTGGAGGTCTCTTCAGTGGACTCCTTCCTTCTGACACACCCTCTCCAAAGGTCCCCTTCTCTATCCTCTTGCTGGCTCTGAGCAGGACATAGCTGTCCAGTGTTACCCCAGCACCTCAATTCTATGGTCCCGGGGTAGATCTGTGTGGAGTAGACACCACCCTGGAGGAGACACAATTGGGTTCTCAGCCTCATGGGACCCAAACTTAAACCCCTTTTCTCTCAAGTCCCACTCTGCTCCTCACTTGTCTTCTAAGACACGAAAGGGAAACCTTAAGATGAAGATTCCTGAGAGATGCTATGGACTCCCCAGTGGTCAGGCTTCAGGGTCAAGTCTCACCAGTTGCCATGCTGCAAGTAGAAAATCACTGAGGCTCAGACCAATGTGCTCTGTCCCTGATACACAGTTGTTGTCTAGACAGGGCACAACCCCTTCCTTACTGGGACCGCAGGATTGACACCTGGGTAGAGCCTGCCTGAGTGTGTTCTCAAGGGAAGTGTGACTTCCTCATTTTGTGGCAGTCAGCAGTGGGTTTGGGGAACACTGTATTTCAGTATGGACCTGTGCGGCCACTTCCTGGTCTGGGAAGTGTGTTGTGTCATGTCTCTCCAGCCACAGGGACCTCTTTTCTAACCTGCTCCTGGACACACGTGTGCTTCTGCTGTCTTCCTGGTGTCTTCATCGCTCCCCCCACATTCTCCCACTTGTTCCTCGAGAGTTTGGCAGGGGCCTGAGAGACTGAATGGACATCTGCCCTCAGGAGTGAGGTGGAGGACTGGACCCCTCCTTTCTCCAGCTTGCAGAGGAACCCATGCAGCCCGCAGGCTCTCCCAGCTGCGGTCACATAGCTTGGATCCCATGAGCACCTGGGTATTGTCTAGGTCTCCAACCTTGCCCTTCCTGTCTTTAGGAATTTGTACTCAGGACCTGGATCTTGTTCTAGAGCTCTTTTTGCCTAAAGCTAGAGTACTACAGCTTTAAGCCCCAGTGGCTATGTGAGAGGAACATTTCATGGGGACTTTTCTGCACAGGCACCGTGATCCTCTGATCTCAGCCTCCCACCAGCACCAACCAGGCTCTCACTGTGATTTTTATCCCTATGTAAAGAAGTTACATTATTTTCACAGATGCGTAGAATGGTTACAGTTACATAGGATATGTATTGAGTTCTTTTCCTTTGGTCCAGTGTCATTCCTTCCGCAAACTATCAGTTTCCTTCTTCTGCTTCTACATGTGACTTGTCTAGATTTCTTTCAGTACAATGTCTATTGAACATCAGTGATGAACATTTTCACACTTTTGTCCTGAGTTCTATGTTCCTACCCAAGATAGACACCAAAACAAGTGTTCAGAAAGAAATAAGAAAACAGAATCAGCAAAACCCCACAAGAAAAAAATGTTTTTCTATACAGTGTCGTTTATAGAGATATGTTTCTGAGTACGTATATATACCTGTCTATTTATATTTATATTTATATATATATGGCAAACAGATTAGTATATGGGGTAATTGTTTTGTCAGATGTTTCAGCCTGGTCTTCACAGATGATTTAGTTGGGTTGACATTTACTTTGCTGAGAGTAGATTGTTAACATCTATTGTTGAACGGATCCATCGTCTTTGGGTAGCCTCAGGACACTGTTTTAAAGTGTACATAGTTGATTCATTGGTTTGTGCATCAATATTTACCTCTTCTTGAGTGTTTTCCCCTTAGATCATTCCCTTCATTAATATGCAGTGTCCTTCATTATCTCTTTCTACTGGTTTGAATCAGAAGTCTATTTTATGGTGTAACCTCATAGAAACCCCACATTCAGCCAGATATGAGGAATGATGTGCATGTTTGGTATTCTTTTAGGCTATTTGTGTATCCTAACAGTGGATCATTGTTGGAGAATGTTCTGTGTGCAGCTTCTTGAATGTGAGTTTCATGGTCATCTGGTGACATACTGCTTTGAGGCCTATTAGCCCCATTGGCATTATTTGAATTCAGAAATATGTTTGTCCATTTTCTGCAGTGAAATCACTTTTCTAGCAATTATTGGACTGCATAGAAGTCAGCATTACAGGACATCATCAGACATGGAACATCTGTCCAAGAATGAAGCTTCTTTAACAGTGCAAGACCTACACACTGAGGAGAGTCATTAGATCTAGGGATGCTGGAACTCTTGACTACATAGAGCAGCTGCTTTCTATCTCCACTATGTTACATCATAACCTTGAGTTTCTTGAGAACACTCACACACACACACACACACACACACACACACACACACACTTATATATACTTATATATTTGTGCATCTCTCTCTTCTATGGCTATATGTAAGTAATTGTCAGAAGCCTAGACTGAATTGCCAAATCTAATTTTGCTTTTCTTTTACCAGTCTGGATATCTTTAAATACATGCTTGGGAGCTGTCCTGAAACTTTATTATTTTTTCCTATGGCTAGAGCTCTAGCATTTGAGCCACAGGGTCACTGCCTGCTTTTTTGGAGTAGTTATTTGGGGTTTAGTGTTTCCTAGAGATTCTGGCCAAGGCTCTACCTCTTGTTTCTCAGCACCTCTTTGCAGGTTTTTCTGTTTCTGTTGTACTGTGGAGTTGAACCTAGGGATTTGTGCATGCCTGGCAAGCATTCTACCCCTAGGCCACTTTGCCAGCCCTGTGCATTTAAATGGAATACCCTGTGATGTAAGGCCAGTGTATGTTCTCTGCAATTCCAGTGACATTTTCTGAGAGGCTGCAGTCCTGTGTGGGTGGGTGACCACGGGTCTCTTGAACCTCATGCCTATGGGATGACCACCATTCATAAGGAGGATTGGAGCAAGGTACCCCTATCCCACTGAGTGTCCTCCATACTCAACCATGTACTAACGAGGAGTCCACTTATTGAAAAAAGAACAGTGATTAAGGTTTACAGGCTCATGGGGTTGTCTATCTTAAGAATAAGGTCTCGAGTTCAATGCATAACAAAAACAAGCAAACTAACAATCCAAAAATCATCTGTCCTGCCTTGCTTTGATTCATTCCTTTTCTAAGATGAAAGAAAGAGTCTCATATAATGAATGATTGTTGTCCTTAATGTACTCTGTTATCTCTCATCTCCTTTGCTGTCCCTTGGGTATCTCATGTTGTTACAGTATCTCACTTTGTTTTCTGATATATTGAATTTATTTGTATTTGATTATTTAAAATTTGATAGGGAAAGGGAGAAAACCAAGATGGGGGGGGAGGGTAGTGGGTACCTAGACATGTGAAAGGGTATCAATGTATGTGAATTAATGCACCTTCTATCTGGCAAATATCATGTAACCCTTTTATTAATTACAATAAAAATATAAAAAATACGGACTTTGGGTGTCAGGATAAGTAAGTAAATGAATGAATGTATAATAAATAAATTAATTTAAAAAAAAGAAAGTAACAGGCTCAGTGACAGTGGCTTATGCCTGCACTCTAGCTACTCTGGAGTCTGAGATGTCAAGGAGATTCAAAGGCAGCCTATGGAGGAAATTCTGTGAGAGTTAAAGTCCAAGTATCCACGTGGTACCATAGGAACGTGTGTCTCATGCGGTATAGTACTAACCTGAGACAGGAAAGCTGAGGGACTCTAGCCAAAAGAACTTAGCCCCTGGCAATGTTTGTGTTCCCTTAGGATGACTTTCACCTGGCCTTCCCTTTTGAGAGCAAGCATACTCCTTATGTTTCATCCTGAGTAGTGTGTCATCACATGTTTACACGAGTGTGGATTAGCCAGAGAGTCAATGAATATGAGTACACATCTCTAATTTTTGTTTGTCATTCATTTAGTACGCATGCACATGACTATTGACAAAGCATACTTAACAGCTCTATGCTAAAAGAAAAAGGCACGTGGAATATGCGAACATAGGGTCAGGTGAATTACTTAAAGAATTATTAACCACACATACACACAAGCACAGACACACACACACACATAGGGAGAGGAGAGCCGTTAATGACCAGGAAATTTACATATGTTCAGCTACCCAGACTCTCACTGCCCTGAACCTCCCCATGTCACCTGTTGGGTCCAGTAACAGCATCTCCAGATGTGTCCATGGCCAGGCCTGGCCTTGTTTGGACAGACGTAGGCCATGCACCCTCTGCGCTCTTCCATGAGGCCCGAGCCTCTCCCATTTGAGAAAAATCTGGCAAACATCTCCTGAACGTCTGTTAGCCACACAAGTGAGCAGTTGGGGGCTTGTGTTGACTGTGGGTGCCGGGATACCAAGGTTCTAAGTTCCACTGTGAAGGAAGTGAGGTCATCTGTGCAGGGCCCTTCAGTTGAGCCCTTCCTTCTGACACACCCTCCCCAGATGACCCCTTTTCTCACCACTTGCTAGTCCTGAGCATGACCTCATTTATTCAGTGTTTCAGCCACTGTTCAATACTACTCTCCCCAGGTAGCCCTGGGTGCAGCAGCCACACCACCTTACAGGAGATACAGATGGGCTCTGTGCCTCCTGGTGCCCAGTCCTGTATCCCTGTAACCACAATTTCCAATGTCCTATGCTGGTGACTTCAAAGAGATAGAACAGGTCAATGGTAAGGAGAGGAGTCATGTAAGATTCTATGGGATGGCCGGTGGACAGGCCTCAGGGCTAAACTCCACCACGTCCCAAGCTGCAAACAGAAAAGCACTGAGGCTCAGCCCAGTATGTTCTGGCCACTGACAGAGTCTCTCAGTCTACAACCACAAGACCGTCCTCACAGGGCCCTGAGATTGAGGCCTAGCTGAATCCTGTGTGTCTGATGGAGTTAGGAAAATTTGATTTCGTCCAAGTGTGTGGCTATCAGCAGTGGGTTAGGGGACACTGTATTTCAGCTTGGAAAAGTGATGTCATTTCCAGGCCCTATGATATTCCTTGACACCTGTCCCTTCATGTCCCCTCATCCACACTGACCTCTGGACTAGGATGCTCCTATTTATGCCTCCAATGGAGCTTGGAAGACAGATATAAAATGGTTAATGTTTGTGTTCTTTCCTGGTGCCAGTTGTGAGGCTTACACTCTGGTTTTGGGCACTGTCCTTGAGCTTCTTTGCTCCAGGCTGGTACTCTGTCACTTCAGCCACTCTTCCACTTTTGACCTGTGAGTGTCAGGAACTTTTCTTCTGGAGACGGCTTGGAACCTCAGTCTCCACATCTCAGCCCCTGAGAAGCTATTAGTACAGTGGTTCCTCATTGGCGCCTGGTTTTTATAATGAATTTTCACTGTTGTGTATCACATCTCCTTTTCCTTTCAACTGCTCGACCACTGTTGTTGTCGTGACCTTCCTGACAGGCCAATATCTGAAGGTCCTTTCACAGACTCTATGCCATAGACCTTTGCATGGCCTGCCGAGGAAAATGCAAGCAGTGATGATGCTATTCCACTCCCTAGGATTCGCTTCTCTGTTGTTGTTGTGAGCCTGAGACAGGTCTGGAATACTTTTCCTCTCTACGTCCATGACGGACCTGATAAAGCCCACCAGCAAATGGTATTAAGTTTTTTCCAATGCTTTATTGGATGTTTGAACTCAGGTCTATGTTCTTCCACTGGTCCTCAGTACTGGGGTAATTGAGGAGTGAGGGAAGAAATTAGGTCACTGTGAGTGTGCCCTTAAATGGGATATGGGAATGAGGGGGTCTTGTGTCTCTGTTTCTGTCTCTCTCTGCCTCACTCTCTCTCTCTCTGTCTCTCTCTCTGTCTCTCTCTCTCTGTCTCTCTCTCTCTGTCTCTCTCTCTCTTTCTCTGTCTCTCTCTCTCTGTCTCTCTCTCTCTCTGTCTCTCTCTCTCTCTCTCTCTCTCTCTCTCTCTCTCTCTCTCTCTCTCTCTCTCTCTCTCTCTCTCTCTCCGTATCTCTTCCAGAACCTGTGAGGTACTTAGTCCTCCCTTTTAATTGTATTCTAATGTCAGGGAGATGGATGGGAGATTACAGTTACATTCTTCACACATTGGGTACATAACTTCTTGAACACTGATTCCCCTTCCTATGTTGTTTTCTCATTTTTCTTCCCGCAACCCCTACTCAATCATCTGTGTTTCCCCATTCCTTCTCTATTTCAATTAAACAAGTAAAGTATATACAATATACCATAGGCCTCCTCTTCAACTACATGGTGCTATCTTGATGTACTGTGCAAAAAGCAATATAGCCAACAGATACATTGACCTGAACCATGAGGCAATATAAACCGTTTTCCTTTTTAGTGGGTGTTCTCAATTGTTTGGGGACAGGTATCTGACTCTCCATTTGAAGTGAGTTTTCCATTGAGATGCCTACAGGAGGCCTTCAGGATCCCAATCAGACAAGATCAGAAAAAAGAAGGACTAGATGCTCTATATTTCAAGCACTGAACATACACAACAAGGAATATGAAAATTACAAGAGACAAACTGAAAGAAACATGGGAACATCATTTCAGATTAATAAAGAAAATGATCTCTTAAGAAGTGTTAACAATTTTTACCCATGTAGCTCTCATGTTGGTGCATCTAAACTAATGAAGCAAACAGCACTGCATTTGCTAGTGCAGATGGAGTCCAACCTAGTGTTAGTTGGGTGTGGTGATGCCTCAGTCTCCAACAGGCAGGATACCCAGACCACTCCTGGACTCAAAACATGAACCAAGAAACATCAGGATTGAATGGCACTATGAACCAAATGGACTTAATCGACAGATACAGGCTATTTTTTTATTTTTTATTGTGATTAATAGAAGGGTTACATTATATTCACCAGATAGACGGTACATAACTTCACAAACATGGATACCCTTCCTTATGACATGGTCCCCATTTCCCTCCCACTCTCCCCCCACTTATCTTGACTTCCCTCCTTCCCTATCCAATTTCAAAAACCAATTAAGCATATATAAAATATATCAGATAACAAGGTGAAATCTTGTAACAATATGAGATAACCAAGGGATGGCAAAAGAGATGAGAGATAACATAGTACATTAAGGACAACAGTCACTCATTATATGGCTTTTGTTTCCTTCTCCTGGAGGTCCTTACATTTAGTGTCATACTATTTGGTCTAATGTCTCTAGATTTTGTTCTATTGTAAATCTCTGCTAGGAGAGCCCAAGGTTTCTACTGATTATTACAAATGAGGGAGACTTGGTGTTCGATTGATATAGACTGACTTATTTCAGTGTTGTCCCACCATACCTTATATGATGTAGATTGTTATGCTTTGTTCTTTAGGAAAACGTATTTTTTATTTTATATTTATTTTTATTTCATTGTATAGAGGGGTTACAGTGATATTCGCCAGATGGAAGGTGCTTTAGTTCTCACACACTGATATCCTTTTTTATGTTTTTGTCCCCATTTCCCTCCCACACCTCCTCACCTCATTTTTCCCCTCCTATTTCAAAGAAACGAGTAAACATCTTTATAATTCAACAGGTACCAAAGTGGGATAATGTAACAATAAGAGATTAACCAGAGGGCAATACAAGAGTGAAAAGCATAATACATAAATAATAACAGTCACTTATATTTAAGCTCTTGAGGAAAACGTATTTTTTAAAAAGAAAGTTTGTATATGTTTAATAATCTTAATTCCACCTGTGAGTCACTGAATTCTCACATGTGAAACTTGGGTAGAAATGTCTGTAAGACTCTTTATTTTTAATCAACCAGCAAAAAAGAGGACGTGTGTGTGTGGACTGAGTGACAGAGTACCAGTTCTGAGTGAAGGAGTCAAGTGAGAGCAAACATCAAAAATGGGGCCAGGTGCTGGTGGCTCTCTCCTGCAATCCTATAATCCTAGCTACTCAGGGGGCTGAGATCTGAGGATCAAGGTCCTAAAAGCCAGCTGGGGCATGAAAGACCCCGGGAGGCGGGCGGGCAGGCGCGGGGAACCAGCCGCCCTGGGGCTTGGCGCAGGAGCCTGAGCTGGAGCTGGCGCGGAGCTGGACCCGGGGTCCCCAGCGGCAGATGGCCTGGGCAGGCCCGCGCCCCTCCCTCCTCCTCTTCCTCCTCGTCCTGGTCCTCCTCCTCCTCCTCCTCCACCTCCTTGGCGGCAGTGGCAGCAGCAGCAGCAGCAGGCTGAGAGCTCGGCGAAGCCTGGAATCTGGTCAGGGAAATGGAAAGGAAGGAGAAGCCGAAGCCCACCCCGGATTCCCTGGTGCAGCTGATGAACGACGAGAAGCTCACGAGCAGCCGCCCAGCTTCTGCGGGATCTTCAACCACCTCGAGCGGCTGCTGGGCGGAGTTTAGTTTCGTGGGGAGAATCCTTGGACCAAGAGGACTGAGTGCCCAACAGCTGGAAGAGAAACAGGATGTAAAGGAATGGTTCGAGGCCAAGGCTCAGTGAGGGATAAAAAGAAGGAAGAACAACATGGAGGCAAGCCCAGCTGGAGCATCTGAATGAAGATTCCCATGTGCCAATCACTGTCAAGGACGCTCAGCACAGAGCAGAGGTCACATTGAAGAGAGCAGTGGAGGACGTGAAGACATGGCTGGTCCTGCAGCAGAAGGAGAGCACGGCCTGGAAAAGGTGCAGCTGACGGAGCTCGCCATTGTGAACGGCACCTACGGAGAGGCCAACACTAAATCACCAGCCCTGGCCTTTTCTCTGCAGCAACTGCCAGGCTGCTCCAAGGACCCTTCCTGGGCCTGCGCCTGTCCTCCCACCAGCTGCCCTGCGTGCGCCTGCGCCGGCTGGCCCGACCACAACGCCTGTGATCAGACAAATACAGACCGCTGTCATGCCAAACGGAGCTCCTCACCCAACGGCTGCACTCGTCCTCCAGGGCCCGAGGCTGGGTTCATCCACATGCCCTAGGAACACCCCTGTACATTGGCACCAGCTACGACAGTCCTTGAGTAGAACCCAGGGGTGCATTAGGTGCGGTGGCTACTAAAGTTCGCAGGCACGATGTGCGTGTCCATCCTGACCAAAGGATTGTGACCACAGACCAAGCCACCACCGGTAACTAACCTATGACCTTCTGACCTCTGAACTCCTCACCCAGTGATGATCTGACCAGGCCTGCTTGCTGATGAGTTAACTGGTAATCGCCTTTGCTGGCCCGTGGTCAGTGCAGCGAGCTGAGGCGCTTGTCCATTCGTCTTACCATCGAACCACACTAAAGACAAAAGAAATTGTCCTCCAGCTCAGCATTTTTTTTTTCCTCCCTTGTTTGGGTGAAAGTGGTTCTAGAACCTGCACTGCATAGTAGTAAAGCAATAAGGCCCAGTTCATCCCACAGCACTGATCATCTTTCAATGTCCTACCTTAAGCGAACGGTAAGAAGAAAGGGAGACAGATGGCCCTTAACTACTCAGATGACAGAGGCAGTTACTGTGAGAGACTCTAGGAATCTTTGTCTTCTTGTATCCAACTCAATGCTCTCTCTGAATGTACTATGTGGTGGTGCATCATGCATGAACCTTTGGTCAGGGTTGTCATTGGTGAAGTGGTTTCACACTGTAGTCAAAACTTGAGGTGCTGTTGAGTCACTACCATGCCCTGCAAGGGGGCAGAAGTTGCAGCCTTTTTTATATTGCCTGCCAAAATTTGAAGTATTAGAAGAAATTGTGCCATGGGACAAAAACTTATCGAGTTTTGAAAAGTAATACAAACAACAAAACTGCAACACTATTTTTAAAAAGATGACTGAGTTAAAATTATTGAACTATTATTTTACACCTCCTTAAAAATATTTGAGAACAACATACATGCATTATGTGTCACATTACTGGGCAAACTGTTCAAATATTTTTTTAAAACTTCCCTGTATAGAAAAAAAATCATTAACGATGTAAAAGCCATGCGTGCCTATTTGCTGTATACATGTAATGAAATTGTAGATAAAGTGTAGTGCATTGAAACAAATGAACAGAAGTAGATACTATACAAGGGTGCTGGTGCAGAAAAAAATATATATTTTTGGAAATGTAGCATTTTATACTTTCAAGTGTTATTAAAAAAGAAAAAAGAACAAAGAAACCCTTTATTTCATGAACTAATTTTTTCTGGTGGTTGTCAAGAAACAAAAGACCAAAAGAGCCTTTTTGTCTTTCTTTTTTATTTTTTAAGTATTGGAATAAGTCTAAAGAAAAGAAAGTGCCTTATTTTCCTTCATGGTCATTTAGTCAAGTGTCTTGTAAGATCAGCTCCTCCTTCAGAGTAAAAGTGAATGCATGCTACTCAGTCGCCCAGTATGTGAACGAAGATAGGAGGGAAGGTGAGAGTTGATGCTTTGAATTCTACGATTTGTGCCACGTTACCTGGATGCAAATTTGCCAGATCTGATACTGTGAAAAAAATTCATACCTTTCCTTAGGTTTGACTAGTAAGTTTTAAAATGTCATTCTTTTAAAAATCATAATTGAGTACTTTGGGTTATTATAGTCTGTACTATTAGCCCAGAGGATTCTAAGAGAAAAATTATGTGAGATCTGCACATCATTTTACAGGCAAAATTAGAGCTTTATTTTCTTCAGAGAAGAGGGGATATCTGGGATTCTTTGTTTTCCTCTTATTAATTGGAGATAATAGTATACCTAGCAGACTTGGTCACAGAAATGATCCTTTGTGATTTTCATTCTGAAAATGTTTCTAAGTGATCCACATTTAATCAGTCTTTATCTCATACCAGAGAACTTGTCCATCACTTTGCTGGCTTTAGTAGTCACCCCTACACACACATTTTTGCCCTTCCCTGTTTGTTAAACTTTCAAAGAATGTGAAAAACTAGCATCATTGTGCATAGAAATATGGAACTGAATTTCAGTTTGAGCTTCCAGTTTCTTGTGAAGTTCAAACCATTTTGTAGTTGAAGTGATTTGTGTGCAAAGCCTTCATCTAAACACTTGAGTAAATAACCATTAACCGCTCAGTACCAGATGTGGCAAATCTCAAGTGACGGTGGACCCTTAGCTCATCAGCTCAGCCCTCTTCTATACCTTCTCAGCTCCACAGTCAAGGTCAGCAGGAAGCCTAGTGGGCACCTTCAAGGTGACCTCTATCATCTTGTCTCACTTGGAACCGTTTTTAGTTTATTTACTATGCGATAGACATTGCTTCGAACTCAGCTAGCTTTGGTTTAATGTGCCACAGCTTTGTCTTTCTGTTACACATATAGTTGTTTTGATTTATTTACAACATATGCTGTGCCATTTTGGTTTTTATTTTGTTTGGTTGGTTAAATAAATTTGCGACACTCAAACACTTGAGGTGATAGTAACAAAATAATACCAGTATTTGATTCAGTTTCATCTCAACTGTGTTATACCTGGACGTTTTAGATGTTTATCAAAGGTCTTTTATGGGGAAGAAAGTAAATGTATGAAACAATAAATGTTTGACATTTATGAGTGATGTTGGCTCTGAACAAACTTTTGAAAACTTAGTTGACAAAATTTTGGATCAACTGAAAAAAAGCATGACTTTTGAAATCTCTGAATGCCTTGGTTCTCAGTATTATCATTCTTTATTGAATTTATTTCTTATTAAAGTATGTAGTTTTTAAGACTTTTTCTGAAAGTATTATGTAATTTTTTAGTGTGGGTAGATGGGAGTGTCGCTTGTATGTTACCGTACAGCTGACATGTATTTTTTGTCTATTCTTTATTATCTTAGTAGTTTCATGCTATGTATGTACCATAACCAACCTATTGCCTATGAGAAACATGTAAGATAATGTATTTACAGCCATTGTTACAAGTTTATAATGTATTTTTCTGTCTTGTTTTATATGTATGTTATATAACATTCAAAAAGAATTTTTTTTCTTGATTGAGAAAAGGATACAAATGCAAAATCCACAATTTTGATAACTGAAAATTGCCAATTGTTTTGCAGTACTTTATTATATTGGGTGTCTTGTCTTTCTTGGGCTTTTAGTTAGCTAATGAATGAATACATTAGACACTTTTGGGTTTTAGTTGGGATTTTACATAGCTTGCATTTTAATTCTTTGGTTCTTTGCTGTTTCTATTAACCCATAGCATTATTTCAATAGATGTTATAATATCAACCTACTAAAAAAAAAGAGTAAAAAGGAAAGAATGAGCAGAAAACCAATAGCAACAACATACATCAGTCCAGTAGAGAGCTGAAGTGGGACACCTTGATGATTTGAGGAGAGCCAAGAGATGGGGTACTGTACATGAGGCCTGGTTTAATGGCTTCTGGGCTGTCTGATCATGAATCAGGTTCAGGTCAGAGGACAAGGTCACAGGAACCTAGAGAGTCCCAAGTTGAAGACACAAGACTGACAGGTCCAGTAACCTACCATCCAGGTCCCTACCCCTGACTCTCAGACATCAGGGAGGCCCATCACCCGGGGGTGATGCAGTCAGGATGTTGCTCAAGGCTATTGCTCAGCCACCTGAGCCAAAGCACCACTTCCAGCTTTTTTAACTGTATGTGGTAGTGAGGACTGGAACCCGTGTCTTCCTACATGCCAGACAAGCACTCTACCACTAAGCCAAACTCCCAGCCCTGCAAAGAGAATTTTGAATAGCCCAAGAAACCTAGGCAGCAAAGCCTATGAGAGTCTCATCTGCAATTAATCAGCAAGAAGTAGGAAATTTGATTCATGGCCAATGTGTTGGATTAGCAGGCTTGAGCATAAAGGTTCAAGGCCTTTTCTCCTATTTAAGTGGCAGAACCAGCACAGCAAGAAGTACTACCGTGGGCATGTGTCTGTGATGTCTGCATCACTTTTTGCCACAAGGCAGATGATGGTGGCTCTAGGTAGAAGTGTCAAACAGAAATGGAACTCTAAGACAGATATAAGGCATCTATATGAATCCTTTCAAGGGTACACTCATAGACACACACACACACACACACACACACACACACAAACACACACACACACACACACACACCTTTGGTAAGGATAGAAGAATAAAGAAAATGATGAGAGGGCAATGTTCCCGCCGGCTGAACCGGCGGCCCAGGAACCGGGAGAGCTCGAGCAAGGAGTGGATGCCCAGCCGGAAGATGCTCGCCTGTCCCCAAGCCCCAGCTGCTCCCGCAGCGAGTCCGCCCCCAAGGCCCGGCGCAGGGCGCGCTCCTCCTCCTACAGCCGCTCCAGAAGCCCCTCCAGGAGCTCCATGTCCTCCTACCGGTCGAGGAGCTACTCAAGGAGCCGGAGCCGGGGCCGGTATGGCAGAGGTCGAACCCGCAGCCGGAGCAGCTCCTACTGCAGTTACAAGAGTCACAGGACATCCAGCAGGAGCCTGTCTGAGAGCAGCTCTTCCAGTGCCCGCAGCCGCTCCAGGTCTTACTCATAGGACAGCTACTACAGCCGCAGCCGCAGCCGCAGCCCCAGCCGCCGCCATGGCCGCCGCCATTACCGCAGAGGCAGGCGCCACTGGAGGTCCAGGAGTCACCGATCCTAGGGTTCTGACAGCAGAAGCGACCGCCGCTACTCACGTCACCGGAGTGCCAGCAAAAGCAGCCGATATAGTTGAAAGTGGCTTTACACACACACCCAAAAAACACCTTTACCCTTCATTGTAAATATCTGGTAACTTTAAAATTCCAGAGCCGCCACCGCCGTCTGTTGTTGTGTTTAAATCTTGAGAGTTTCAGAAGGCGGATTGGTGGCTGGGTGTCCGCGTTCCTTTATCCTTGGCCTAGAAGAACCCAACACACAAACAGCTGTCCCGGAACACTTTTTCTTTTTCTTTTTTTTTTAATGCCACATTCTGCAACAGGCGACAATGGAAGTTGAGTCTTTGAAGTATTCCTTGGTAACCTTGCAGAGAAGACGGTGGCTCGTTGCACAGAGTCCTTGCAATTGGGAAGGAAAGAAATCTCGCCTGTTCACGGTTTGGGGTTCTGGCCGTGTAACCCGTACCTTTCCCTTCTTCTGCGCCTGAGGATGGGGTAGAAGAGGGATCCCCACACCACCCATCCACCCTCTCCTCCCCTCTTGGTGCACCTGCACTGACTCCACAGACTTCCTCTACTCGTGCTTCTGATGAATCACAACCACCACCGGGCACTGCGTCCCCGCCGTGCCGTGACACACTGATGCCCTGCCTGATGAGTCGGCCCAGGACCGAGACCGGGGTGTGTGGCGCCAGCTCCATCCATCCTCCGACCTGTCAGAAACACTCGTGGCACTTCTCCTTTCTCAAGTCTTTGCGTCTTTTGAGTTCTTCCCCAAGTGTACTTAATCGCCTCAGTGCCAACCCAGCCCACCTCGCAGAACAGTGCCCCTCCTCCAGCCCGTGCCCTCCACAAAGGGGCATGCAGCAACCCTGGATGGTTTCAACTCTGCCATCTGCCTTTTGGTTTGCTCTGGGTGGGTTTTGGTTTTGATTCTACAACTGTAGCTTGAACTCAGGGCCTAGGCACTTTGCCACTTCACTTTATTTTTCACTCGAGTCCATGTCCTACTGTTTATTGAAGACAACAGGCTCCAGGACTTCCTCTGCCCCGGCTTGGCCTTCACTCTCAAGCCTCACATCTCAGCCTCCTCCCAGGGCTTGCATGACGTGATCGGCTCCAGTGGTCACGTCTCCACTGAAAAGGCCCCCGCACATGGGGAGGGGATTGGTGAATGAGGGGGGGCTGCAGCAGTGGTGTGCAATTCTGCACCCCAGGCAGTGCTTTGCCCTAAACCAGTGAAGAAGTCCACGAAACTGCCTGTGTGCTTCTGGGCACTCGTGACCCGTCCTGCAGCTTTCCCTTCGCGTTTTCTGACGCCAACCACAGGAATGGCTGTTCTTCCTCAAGAGGCGCTCTTACTCTGAACTTCTTTTTTAAATAAAAGAAAGATGCTGTCCTGTGCTTCTTTATACACAAAGTGAATTGGGGGGTGGGGGGACCTATTTTATAACATCCTGTTTTACTTAAGATGATTTTGTTCCAAACGTGGAGAAAATCTTTTCTTGTGCATACTGGCAAATTCTCTCTTTGTACCAACTCCTCCTTCCCCGAGCCCTGAAAGGGGAGAGGGTCCGGAGGACTTGTAGAAATTAAAAGATAATGCTTCCTCACAAAAAAAAGAAAAAAAAAGAAAATGATGAGAGGGTAATGTTCCCTTCAAAGACTGACCCATTTGCAATCTCTTCACCCAGAAGAAACAGCAATACAACTGGATGGACAGAATTAGCTGGATCCGGAATGAAAGCAATGTCATCATCCCTCCTGTTCCTTATAGCCATTTATATAAAAACCACTTCCTTATTCCACAAAACACAGATGACAACAGCATCTTGGTCTCCCCCTTAGAGATGGTAGCCAATACAAACAAAATTTGGTAGAGAATTGATTGGCCTGGACCCTGGAGGACCCACCCCGGAAGTCCACTCTGCTCCTCCCGGATCTCCCTGCCCCTTCCGCTGAGGACCCAGAAATAACGACTCCGCAGGTCCAGTGTCTCAATGGCTGACAGCACGGGTCCTCACCGCCCTGGACTCCCCTTCCTCCCTCTGGAGCCGTCCACGCGGTCCTCCTGGGCTAGGATGGGGAATAGACTGGAGAGGAGGTGAGCCCTGTCCCGTCCTCCCCAGCCCTCCTGCCTGTCCTCTCCATCCTCCTCTGCCGACCTAGTCTCCTAACCTCCTCTCACTGGGTTTCCCCTCTGAACAGTCCACGACCTCTTCGTGGACCAGGACCGGCCCCAAACCTCCACTTTGCCCTCCTACATCTAAGACATTGCGCTCATTTACCACGTGTATTTATTTTTCTTTAAGAGATGAATACTTCCTTGAAACAAAATTTCTAAGGACAGTTTCATTTTCTTCATGTATGTGTTTATTTGATTTACATTTCTCTTTCACAGCATAATGAAATTCTACTCTTGTACCCATTTGGAGAGGATGGTGGGAGATGAAATTAAGAAACTATTGGTAAGTATCTACAACAACGACTAGAGTTTACTTAACTGCAGTGTTCATTATTGCATGACGTGTTACAATCAAAGCTGCTTCCATCTTCTGGACTAGTGGGACAGACTGGCTCATGCCTAAAATCCCAGCTAGTCAGGAGGCTGAGATCTGAGAATCTTGGATCAAAGCTAGCCCAGGCACTAAAGACCATGAGACTCTTAGCTCCACTTAATCACTAGAAAAAAAAAATGGGCAGTGGGGCTGTGGCTCAGTGACAGGGCAGTAGTCTTGAGCTGAAGAGCTCAGGGACATGGCCCAGGCCCAGGGATAGGGTGGTAATCTTGAGCTGAAGAGCTCAGGGACAGCACCCAGGTCCAGAATTCAAGCCAAAAGACCAACAAAAAAAGAAAAAGAAAAGACCCCCGGCGGACAGGGTCAGCGGCGCTGGGGCCGGGGGCTGCCGGCCTGGGACGGCCCGCGCGCGGGCTGCGGCGCAGGGGACGCCAGCGAGAGGCCGGGGGGCACCACTCGCGCTGGCGACCCCACAAGTACCCGCAGCCGGCTGTGCTGCACTGCGCCCGGCCTCCTCGCGCGAGTGGCTGCGGCTGCTCTGGCAGTGGCGCGCAGGACTCACATCCTCGCGCTGGGGTGCGAGGCGGGGGCCAGGCGGGGCCACGAGCCTCGGGGGAGGCAGGCGTCCCCGCGAGCCCGGGGGGCGCACCCCGAGGAGGGGCAGGCAGGCAGCTTGGTCCTGCCACAGGTGCAAGCTGCTGCGCCGGGTCGGGGAGGCGGACTCAGAGGTGAGTTTTTTAAAAAACCATATTTTCCTTCATGTTGCCCTAGATTTCCTGTACATGGTTAGAGAATATGTTTAAAGTAGAGTTGCAATATCTACCTATTATCTACTCACTATGTATACAATATATGTGTGTATATGGATTCAAATGTGTAATTGTCGAGTGCGTGTGTGGTTTAAATTTAGGATCTTGGGAGCTATCCCTAAGCCTTTTGCTCAAAGCTAGCCCTCTCCCACTTGAGCCACAGCTCTATTTCTGGATTTTTGGTGGTTAATTGGAGATAAGAGACTCAAGGGCTTTCTTGTCCAGGCTAGCTTTGAATGGTGATACTCAGATCTCAGCCTCCTGGATAGCTAGATTAGGCTTGAGACACCAGTGCCCAGCTGAAATGGTCTTTTTCTGTTCATCAGCTGGTTAGAACTGACCCTCCCACCTCTACTTTCTAAAGAGGCATAATTGTACCAACGGATTTTGAAAATAAACTGCCCGGTACATTATGTGATTCATGTAAGTATACCACCAGATGGATCCAAAAGATTGAGTCATATTGCCTAGCCTTCTGAATAGGCATATTGATCACATTATCTGCCAGCATTTTTGTATCCTTTGCAAATGTTCTGCATTGATTTACCTGGTTATGCTTCAAGAGATTTGAAAGTGTGTTTACTAATTTTCATGCTTCTTAAAAGCTGTTCAAATTCTTGCCTCTCATCTCCAGTTGAATAGTCAGATCAACCAAGAAGGTGACCTTTTAAATAAAATATACCTTTTAAGTAAAGGTATATTTACCTTTGTTAAAAAGTAAATTGTTATTGTAAAGGTGATATACAGCTATATAAGCCAGGTAAGGAGTACATTTCTTCCTGGGCAGAGTCACCCTGTCTCTTACAGTTCTTCCTTCCCATTCCCATCCATAAGTTGTATATTTTGCTTTCAACATAGTTGTAATGTATTTTTGCCAGTTCTGGGCCTTGAACTCAGGGCCTGAGCACTGTCCTTGGGTTTTCTCAAGGATAACGCTCTACCCATTGAGCCATAGCACCACTTCTGGCTTTTTTCTATGTATGTGGTACTGAGGAATCAAACATTGGTCTTTGTGCATGCTAGGCAAGCACTCTACCACTAGGTCAAACTCCCAGCTGCAATATATATATATATATATATATACATATATATATATGCATATATACATATACATATTTTTAACAAAGAAAAAATTCAAGTTGGGTGCCAGTGGCTCATGCCTGTAATCCTGGCTACTCATAAGGCTGAGATCAGAGAATAACCATTGAAATCCAGCCTGGGAATGAAAGTCCATAACACTATTATCTCTAACAAAAAAGCTGGAAATGGCTCGAATAATAGAATGCCAACCTTGAGCCTAAACCTCAGGGACAGCATCCAGGCTCCCCTGAGTTCAAGTACCAGGACTGGCAAAAGAGTAATAATAATAATACTTCAGATCATATGTAGAGGAGAAACACTTCATATAGGGGAATTTCTAATAGGAGGTATTTCTGGGGTCAATGCCTTTAGCTTTACATCAAAGTAGAATCTGAATAGTTCCCATTTGATTGACTTCTGTTGATCCACAGATTACTGTAGTTAGTAGAGTTCCATTTCCATTTAAAACCAAAACCCAAATGTGTCTTATATTGTCTGTGAACTACAATTAAAGAGGACAACCCAGGACATGATATTTAATTTCCTGGCTTGAGATCTGTGGAAGTTGTTGATGAAAACCACAGATATGACTCATAATTTTGAAAATAGTGGCTTCAACCTTCTACAAAAATGAATTATTGATACGCAATTCCTCAGTCCAGATTTGACAGTTCGTTGACTGAGTAAACACACAAAAAAATCAACCTTGAGCTTTGTGACTTTGGAATCACTGGCTTGATTTTATCCAGGGGTGACATTTTTTCAGATATAGTCTTTTCATAAATATTTTTGTTCAATGGCAGCTACTTTGTACAACTACTTAAAGATAATAATGATGATGATGATGATGATGATGATGATGATGATGATAATAAAACAAAAGCATCCTGTACTTTCCAGCAGCATCTTCATGACCACAACCTGTGGCTGGGGCAGGCCTCACATGCGGCCTGGCCTGTGGTGGATGCTGGGTAAATGCTTCAGTAACTCTGTGAAGTCTTTCCTCAGCAGTAGCTGAGGTTCAGTATTGCAGGGCAAAGGCAGAGAGAAAAAGGGAACCGCCGCCTACAATTCTTACACTAGGAGAGTCACATTCATGATTCTTAGCTCCGGATGCCTGATTTTGATAGTTTCATCCCAAGAGAAGATATCAGCAAGTTCTGTAGCCAGGGCAACAAAAGTTGGGTCATTGTGGTTAAGAGAGGAGTGCTCTGGTCCAGTGTTTTGTGAGATTCTTGTTGGGTTTTTGCCTGTGATCTGTCTTGTAGGTAAACAATATTCACTGGTTAACAGGTTCTACTGGGGTTTTTGTTTCTCTGTCCATGATGTCTGACTCCTTTTTCAAGTTACACTTGAACTGCAGAGTCTGGCTTTAAGTTTATTGGGGATGCTTTCTTTTCCCGTTCCTCCTATCACCCTGATCTGATTAGTGTGTCCACTGTGACACTCGAGTATGCTTCCTAGTAACTTTTTTATTTTTGTTTTTTTGGCCAGTGCTCTGGGTCTAAGCACTGTCCTTGGACTTTCTCAAGGCTAGAGCCACTTGAGCCTCAGCACCACTTCTGGCTTTATTCTATGTATGTGGTAGCAAGGAATTGAACCTGTGTCTTCCTGCATGCTAGGCAAGCACTCTACCACTAGGCCAAACTCTGGCCCCTTCCTAGTAACTTTTTTTTTCATATTCTCTTATCCTGGTTTATTTTCTTAACTTGAGAATGGGCATCTAATTTTTAATCACCAAGGTACATTTTTAAAAAATTTTATTGTTGGGGTAATGTATAGAGGGGGTACAGTTACATTCGTCAGGTAGTGGGTGCATTTCTTCTCACACATTGATACTCCTTCTTATGTTTTTGTCCCTGTTTCCCACGCCCCTCTCATCAATGTACATATTAAAAGAGAAAAACTTTAGATCATTGCTGAAGATAATTCTCTAGCAAGGGATTTTTTTCCCTCTCATATGGGACAATGGACTTGTCTGAGTGGTTTGGTTTCTTGTAACACTTTTCAACTTCATTCCCTTTTGCTCAAAGTTTTATGCAATGGCAGTCTGGTAATTTTATATTTCATTGTGTATTATTGGATTTACTTTTAGCCTCCCTCAACATATACAATAACTTTAGAGTAAACTTTTGGGCTGAGTTGCATGTTGGGATGAATGTCAATCAATACCATGGTTTGTCTATCTAAATTGGTCAATGACAGGTCAACTAAAGTTCATGGCATCCTCTTTTGAAAATAAGTTGGTAGGCCAACTTTCCTCCAAAGTCCAGTCAAGAGCTGGTTAATGTTATTTCCAGGCTGTGTAAAATGACTGATTGAATTTCTTATTTCATTAAGCAGATGCTTTCTAGAGCACTACATGTGCTGAGACAGGTATGCTTACTCTGCTCCAGGTACAAAAAATCCTCCCAACTTCCTGCATGTACTTCTTAGTATGGTTCTAATAACTTTGAAGGTGAGACCTCTCATTGCAATTTAATTTTGTTTGGGGTAGCTCATTAGCATCTTTTTTTTTGTCAGTCATGGGGCTTGAACTCTGGGGCCTGGGCACTGTCCCTGAGCTTTTCAGCTCAAGGCTAACGGGCTGGCTTTAAACCATGATCCTCAGATCTCAGCCTCTGAGTAGCTAGGATTACAGGTGTGAGCCACCAACACCCCGAAGTTCATTGGCATCTTCGTGGATGCTGCTTCTCTCTACTTTCCTGGTTCTAGCTCATGGTCCTGCTTCCTTCCTTCCTCCTTCCATATTAGATTCTCAGACCAAAAAGTCCACTGCATTTAACTTGGGAGTTCCCAGGTCTGTCAGCCTACACCCTAATACACAGGGTGGAACATGAGCCTCTTAGCATGTGCTAAGAGTTTATTTTCCTTCAGCTTCATTTTCCTTGTGAAATAATCACTGTGTGTGGGTGGAGGCGGGGGAGATATAAAACATCTGATTTTTCTTCACTTCCTCTTCTATTTTCAGCCACTTGTTCTCTTTTTCTAATTAACCCCAACACAGTAAAAAAAAAAGAGCCAAGATTCTGACAGAGGGAGGGGAGGGACAATAGAAGAAAGGCCACATATGCTAAGATTTTGCCTGAAGGAAACACATACTTAGAGTAGGGTTTCTATGTATTTCTTTTTGGTTCCAGTTGTAGATGTAACAGTGATAACTTGAGTATTCATTTATTTCCTTCATGATGAACCAAATGTTTCATTTGTAATACACAATTTGACTATGAGGAAGCAGAAGCTTATTCAAATGAAGACAGAAAGATCCAGAAAGGGGGATTCAAAGCCACTGGCTTTAGAAGGTTTTCTCCCCCCAAGAAGGATGGCTAGAGAGCTTCTGAAGTTGGCAGGACTGGATGTGTTCTAAACAATGTGTGCAGGGTTGTGGAGTTCTTGAGTGTGTTTTCATGACAATTGTTAGTCAAACAGGAACAGAGCCATTGGGGCATGACACGACCCAAGTGAAAGGTGTAAAGGCATTTCCATACTGCCTCGTTCTGAAGACGACTTGAGGCCATATTCAAGGCCTTGGCTCTTTTATTTTTATTTTTGCTAGTCCTGAGGACTAAGTTCAGGGCCTCAACTTGAGCTTTCTCAATGCTAACACTCTACTTGAGCCACAGCAAACTTGCAGCTTTTTTCTGTTTATGTGTGGTACCAAGGAATCAAACCCAGGACTTCATGCATGCTAGGGTAAGACTCTACCACTAGGTCACACTCCTGGACCCAGGGCCTTGGCTCTTCAGAGGAGCTAATAGAGATATAAGAGGAGGAGCAAACAAGAATGCAGCATAAAATGATAAAGGACAAAAAATTACATGATGTTGTAATAGACTCAGAAAAAGCATCTGATAAATAAATGCATCTTCATGATAAAGACCTTTGAAGATGAGACATGTATAAACGGATTATACCTCAGTATGATAAAAGTTGTATATGACAGACACAGAAGCTTTCATGATACCTAATAGAGGGAAAGATGATAAGATTTCTTCTGAGATTAGGAATGAGACGAGGTTGTCCATTCCTTCTGCTCATACTCAATAGTGTACGAAAAGTTTAGCAAGATAATTAGGGAAGAATAAAATGGGGAGATTATTGTAAGGGGAATCAGATTCAAATCCAGTCAGGAGAAAACAGAGAGAAACCACATTTTGAGAGGTCGAATTTGGAGTCTTCACTGGAGGCTGGCGAATGCAGATGGATTCCTGTCTCAAAGATCTGCAGCCTGGAACAGACCTTGCACAAAGCTTTTTTTTTGTTTTTTGTCACTCAAGGGGCTTGGACTCTGGGCTTGGGCACTGCTCCTGAGCTCCTCAGCTCCAGGCTACTGCTGCCCTATCCTTTGAGCCAATTCATCTAAGAGCGTTATTGAGCTCTTTGCTTCTTTTTGTCAGGAGAGATATGTGAAATATTTTGAGATGATAAAGGAGTCAAGCCTGTTCAAGGAGAAGGGAAACATTTCACTGGACTGTATAATCTTCCTCGGGGGAGCCTCCTGACATCCTTACTCAGGGACCAAGAATGGATTTTGGAGATCTGATGTAGGTAAATTCTAGAACTGTATTTCCTGATGGCTTGCCACATCTGGGAATTCGATCTTTAACAGAGTAATGGCGATTGTTTGGAACTGTGTAGTCTGTTTTAGTGAGGGTAGTAGCGTGATGGGCGTAAAGTCACTCACCCTATTAACAATGATTCTCTTCCTCCTCACTTCGCCTGTTGGGTGAGAATGGAGAGCATGTGGCTAATTTTTTTTTAATCAGCTGGGAATCCCATTTTAAATATTTAAAAAGATCTCCTAACGTGGTCAAATAATTTTCATCCAAGAGAGGGAGGGAGAGGACTGTATTTTCAAGCTGCTCTGGAACTCCTGGGACGATGAATGTATAAATGCACTAGCAGGAGTGCTGGTGGTTACTCTGCATGTTTGATAAACACAACCACTGCCTTCCAAGGTCTGGGACACCAGCTCAACAATTTCAAGAGCTCCTCACCCTTCCTCACCCTCCCAAGGTGACTTTGGGGATCGGCGACGCTGGCTGCCACAGAGGTCGCCAGGACCTAGGCTTCCTTGCATCTCTCCTAGTCTTTAGAGGAAAAAGGATGGATTTGTGGGGACCATGAAAAGCAGGGCTCACGTGGGGACAGAGTCGGGATGTTTTGCCCTTGGATTCCTCTTCCCAGCCTTCCCCAAGCAGAAGATTCTGGAGCTGCCACTGACTGCAAGTAACTATTGATTCTTGGGAGACCCTGGATTTCCTCAGTGTCAACCTGACTGCAAAGGAACAAAACAAAAAGAAAAAACTCCAGTTTTGGCTAAATTCTGCGGCTGAATTTCCAAGTGCTCAGGAAGTGAAATCCTTAGATATTTACAAGAGGTCAATTTCCCAAATATGTCCCCTGCCCTGCCTCCTATAGGGAAAAACCATTTCTATGACTGTCTGTGTGGGTGTGTTGTTTCACTGGCCTAATCTACTTAGTTTTAACATAATCCAATTTGTCAAACATTTCTTTTTCTTTCTTTTTTCATATTTTTATTACAATTAATAGAAGGGTTACATTATATTCACCAGATAGAAGGTGCATTACTTCACAAACATTGATACCCTTTCTCATGCCTTGGTCCCCATTTCACTCCACCCACCCCCATTCCTTCTTTTTTTAATGGTTGTTACTTTTGTGTTGCTTAAGAAGTTTGGGCCGACTGTCAGGCCACAAAGATGGTTTGAGTTTATTCAAAGAGCTTGATTATCTTACTACTTCATTCTGGTACTAGGGCTTAAACTCAGGGCTAGAGCTTTCATTTGGCTTTTAAACATTTTTTTTATTGATATTATTAAGGTGACGTACAGAGGGGTATCTCACTGTGTGCGTGTGTGTGTGTGTGTGTGTGTGTGTGTGTGCGTGCACATGCGTGCGTACATGCGTATGCTGGTAGTGGAACTTGAACTCAGGGTCTTGGCATGTCCACTAGCATTTTTGCTTAAGGCTGTGTAGGGAGCACAATAATGATACAGATGAGCGGAGATGCAGAAAGGTGTTTATTTCTCCCGGGCTAGTTCCATAGTACATTATTCCATTACCATCCAGTAGGCGGCGCACCTCACCCACCCAATGCAAGGCTACCCAGCCTCCTCCTACCTGCCTGTCCCAGCCAGGGCCACTCACTTGGTCCCACAGGTTGGCCTGCTACCACTTGATCCACAGCTTCACTTCTGGGTTTTTGCTGGTTAACAGGAGATAAGAGTTTTATGGACTTTTCTGCGTGGACTGGCTTTGACCTTGAATCCTCAGATCTCAGGCTCCTGAGTAGTTTAGGATGAGAGGCAGGAGCCATTGGTGCCCAGCTCAGAATTTATTACTTTGAAGTAGTTTTAAGTTCACAGTAAAATTAAAAGAAAAGGACAGATACTTCTTATGTCCCTACACAGGCCCAGTCTCCCCCACAACCAACATTCCCTACAGAGGGGTACACTGTGAGAATCAGTGACACACACCTCACACTGGCACCCGTGTCTCCAGAGACTGCAGAGTGTGGCTTATTTGCCCTGTTGTGTCATATGTGCACTGTGGTCCTGGGCCCAGACACAATGTCGTGTGCCAGTCGCGTTATGTTTCATCAGGAGTAATGCCAATGTTATACAATCCTTTTCTCCAATATAGATTTGGCCTAATGTCTCTAGATTTTGTTCTATTTTAAATTTCTGCTAGGAGAGCCCAAGGTTCCTAGTGATTATGACAAATGAGGGAGACTATTGGGCCTATGTTCCTTGGTGTCTGGCTTACTTCACTTAATAGGATTTTTTCTAAGTCTTTCCATTTCCTTACAAATGGGGTGATGTCGTTCTTTCTGACAGCAGCATAGAATTCCATTGTGTATAAATACCACATCTTGTTGAGCCACTCATCAACTGAGGGATATCTTTGCTACGGTAAATACTGCTGCAATGAACATCCTTGTGCTATTGGATTTAGTATGCCCTTGTTTCTGGATGGTTGGGTAAATGCGAAGTAGTGGGATTGCTGGGTTATAGGGGAGCTCTATGTTTAGTCTTTTGAGGAACTGCCATACTGCTTTCCACTCCCCCCAACAGTGTAGTAGTGATCCCTCCTGGCCATACCCCCTCCAGCATCTGTTGTTATTAGTTTTCTTGATCCTGGTCATTCTAACTGGAGTGAGGAGGAATCTCAGAGATGTTTTGATTTGCATTTCTTTTATGATCAGAGAGGTCGAACATTTCTTCCTGTGTCTCTAGGCCATTTTTGTTTCTTCTTCAGAGAAGACTCTCTTTAAGTCTTTGAAAGCCTGTCTAATGGTTACAACTGAGGGAAACCATGGAGCTTATTTTTCTTTGGGTCTGGCTTACTTCACTTAATATGATTTTTTTCCAAGTCTTTCCATTTCCTTACAGATGGGATGATGTCATTCTTTGCTCACACTTTATGAATGAATGAATGAATGAAGGAAACACTTTCCCCTAATGACCTACAATACATACTACCATGAAAGAGAGGTGCATCAGAACATCCCTGTCATTCACCTTACCTTTTTCTTAGAAACAGTTCATAAAGATTTCCATGTAGTTGAGGGTTGATCCTTCTGCAATAATATTGCTGGCCTCTGCAGACCAAATCAAGGGTATTCTGGATGCTCTGCCACTGACTTGATACAGGTAGCCATGTTAACAAAAGGGTATCACTCCAACATGACTCAAATTTCCTGTACCTGCCCATCTTGAATTCCCTTTGATAGTTCAAGCCTATTTACTGAGACTGGAACCTGTGGAGTGTGAGATGGTATGGTATGTGAGTGGTGGTGGGTGGAAGACTAGCGTGGGAGGAGCAGGAATTTGGAGACCCTGGGGATGAGATTGTAGCATTTTCAGTTCCAAAGCTGTGCAGCCAGGATAGCTTTGTGAGCTCTGTGGGTGAACTCTATTATCTGGTTCTTCCTGGAAAATCCCTGTAGTTACAGAGCTGGCAAAGCAGCTCTTCCACCATTATTAAAGAGGCCAGAATTAAATCTGTGTGTATGTGTGTGTGTTCCTCACATTAGTCACTGGTGAATGCTAATGGTCTTTCCAGTCTCAGGCCTTCAGAGAGAGGGTACAAATGTGTTTCTTGGTGACCCTTAGCAGTGTGGTAAACTAAGTGGTGGTGGGTCATTTCTTGTCTCATGAGAATGTCCATCACTGGATGACTTGCAGTTGTTGGAAGCATCATTTTAATGATGATATATAAGGAATTTTTACTCCTTTGGGGTGTGTGTATGTGGCAATCTTGGGGCTTACTCAGGGTCAGAACAGTTTTCCTTAGTTTTTTTTTCACCCAAAGGCTAGTGTCCTACCAACTAAGGCACTCCTCTTCTCCTGGTTTTTTTTTCAAATATTTTTATTGTAATTAATAGAAGGGTTACATTATATTCACCAGATAGAAGGTACATTACTTCACAAATATTGATACCCTTTCTCATGTCATGGTTCTCCTGGGTTTTTAATGGGAGCTAAGATTCTCATGAACTTTTCTATCCAGACTGACTTTGAATCCTGCTTCTCAGATCTCAGACTCCTGAGGAGGTAGAATTCCAGGCATGAGCCACCAGTGCGCCTGGATTAAGACTTGTTATTAACCACATTAGAAATGAGCTCCTCAGCCCTCTTCTCCAGGTGAGAATGAGTTATGGAACAGGAAGCTTTCCGAGGCTGCAGGGAATTATACCCTGGTTTGAGGTTGAGAGGTCACCAGAAAACAGGGCTATCAGAGGTAAAGGAAGGTGGATAACATTTCTGAGCAGAAATACAAATTTAGTTACACCACATTCTTGACTTCAGTGTATTTATATATACTGGATATTTAGAGTTTCAGTTAAAAACATTGATTTGTCATCTCTCATGGAACAGGAGAATGGGGTTGTAAAGGCTAATGAAGCTAGAGGACAACTGCGCAGTAGGCCACCTACCTCATCTAGATGATTCATTGCATTGCAGTAACGTAAAAAAGTACCTGTAAGTAAGTACTGAAGCTCCCGGGATTACTGCACCTGGCTTTACCTTCTGCTGGCTTGCAGCACAGTGTCCTCTCACTGCCCTCACGTTAAGGGTTAGACTACACTGGGTCCTTGCAATTCAATGCTTGGAGCATCTGAGATCCTGATCAGAGGCCACTGGTGACCAATACCTGTTCTGCAAGGGATGAAGTGATTCCCGGCTTCATTTTACTGTTTCTGGGTCTCCAGTAAAGTGGAACAGCTGAGAAGCAGGGCACGGGACAGCTGACCTGAGGTGTTGCCAGCACCAAATGACAGCTTTCTAGAGAACATAGTGGTAATGCTGCATCTGGAAAGTTCTCAGCTGAATTTCAGCTGAACATATGCCAAAGGCCAGCCAGTTGCTGGATTCCCTCTGGGGAAAGGGTAGCCAGTAAAATTATGAAGACGAGACAGGGCATGAATGAGCACAAACAAGAGTAAGCCATTTCCACGAAGTCAGGGGGATGCCAGGAGAATAGAAAAAATGGTGTTGGGGGCAGAAAGCATGGAACTGAGTCTCATAGGCTTTCCTTATCCTTGGTTGGCTTTGAACTGCAGTCCTCATATCACAGCTTCCTGCTTAGCAAGGATTACAGGTGTGAGCCACTGGTGCCTGCCTTACTTTGTATTGTCTATTAAATGCTCTAAGTGGCTTTTCTCATGTCTTTATTTTTTCCAGTTCATGTATGTTTGGCTCTGGTTATCCCATATCCTCTACTAAAGTGTCATTGATATGTTGGTAAAAGGAGTAATAAAGACAGACGATAGGGTTCTTTTAAACCAAACTTTCAGGCACCCAAGGGTTCTCATATTTCCTTTGACATTTGATCAATTTATATTCATATTAGTTGGAGCTCAAATATTAGGTCACAGCTATACTTAAGAGTAGGTTTTCTATTTTCTCCATTTCTAAACATCCAGTTTATTACTATCCATAGACTCTGTTTTTCTCTATCTAATGACAGAAGAGCTGCATAGCAGGTCAGGGACCTTTTAGAATGGACACACATGTATTTTGACTAAGATACTCTTTCCTGGAGCAAGCATGGATCTTCAAAATTGTTTGCACAGCTATGTTGTAAAATGGTAGTAGACAGAGCTTTTTTCATTGCATGTCAGATTTGACCTGATGTGTGTGTGTGTGTGTGTGTGTGTGTGTGTGTGTGTGTGTCCCGTGTGTGGAAATAAAATTTAAACATCCCTAATTCTTTTTTTAAAGCATCATTAATTCTTCATTCTAGCATTAGAACTCGTTGGGCATATGGTTTCCCAGCCCAGCTAGATGTGACCAGGTGACTGTGTTTCCTCCAACAGAATGTCATCGAAACGTTCACAACCTCTGCGACAAGTCCTTGGAAGAAAATTGCTTGCCTTCCCTTTCTTTTGTTTTGCTTCCTTTTGGCTCCAGTTGGGATATCTGTTGGCCAGCTTGTCTCAGGGTAGATGAGGAGCATATTGCAGGGAATGAAAGGGCCACGAGAGGATTTTTTTTTTGTCAGTCCTGAGGTTCAGCTCAGGGCATGAGCACTGTCCTTGGTCTTTCTCAAAGTCAAAGCTCTACCACTTGAGCGACAGCACCACTTCAGGTTTTTCTCTATGAATGTGGGACTGATGAATCAAACCTGGGTCTTCGTGCATGCTAGGAAAGCACTCTACCACTAGCCCAAATTCCGGTCTCAAGAAGATAGGATTTTTTTAAACCAATCTTCCAGGCACCCAAGGATTCTCATATTTCCTTTGATATTTGATCAATTTATATTCATATTAGTTGGAGCTCAAATATTAAGTCACAGCTAGACTTAAGAGTAGGCTTTCTATTTTCTCCATTTCTAAATATCCAGTTTATGCTTTTCTCTATCTAATGACAGAAGAGCTGCATAGCTGGGCAGGGACCTTTTAGAATGGACACAAACGTAGTTTGACTAAGATACTCTTTCGTGGAGCATGCATGGATCTTCAAAATTGTTTGCAGAGCTATGTTGTAAAATGGTAGTAGAAAGAGCTATCTTTATTGCATATCAGATTTGACCTAATACAAGACCTGGTGTGTGTGTGTGTGAGTGTGTGTGTGTGTGTGTTTGTGTAGGTGTGTAGGTGTGTGTGTGTCCCTTGTGTGCAAATAAAATTTAAAAATCTGTAATTCGTCTTTTCTTTTTTTATTATTTTTTATATTATTTTTATTGTAATTAGTAAAAGGGTTACATGATATTTGCCAGATAGAAGGTGCATTAATTCACATACATTGATACCCTTTCACATGTCTTGGTACCCATTTCCCTCCCCCCCCCACACCCCCCACCCGTCTTGGTTTTCCCCCCTTCCCTATCAAATTTCAAATATCCAAATACAAATAAATTCAATATATCAGATAACAAAGTGAGATACTATACCAATACGAGATAACCAAGGGACAGCAAAGGAGGTGAGAGATAGCATAGTACATAAGGACAACAATCATTCATTATATGGCTTTTGTTTCAATATCCTGGAGGTCCTTTCAATTAGCTTCACATTATATGTCCTTATGTATCAAGATTTTGCTCTATTGCAAATCTCTGCTAGTAGAGCCCAAGGTTTCTACTGATTATGACGAATGAGGGAAACCATTGAGCCTAAGTTCCTTTGAGTCTGGCTTACTTCACTTAATATGATTTTTTCTAAGTCTTTCCATTTCCTAACAAATAGGGCGATGTCATTCTTTCTGACAGCAGCATAGAATTCCATTGTGTACAAATACCACAACTTGTTGATCCACTCATCAACTGAGGGACATCTAGGTTGGTTCCATATCTTTGCTATGGTAAATAGTGCTGCAATGAACATTGTTGTGATAGTGGGTTTAGTATGTCCTTGTTTCTGGGTGGTTGGGTAAATGCCAAGTAGTGGAATTGCTGGGTCATAGGGGAGTTCTATGTTTAGCCTTTTGAAGCACTGCCATACTGCTTTCCATAGTGGTTGAACGAGTTTGCACTCCCACCAATAGTATAGTAGTGATCCCTCCTGGCCACATCCCCTCCAGCATCTGTTGTCATTCGTTTTCCTGATCCTGGCCATTCTAGCTGGAGTGAGATGGAATCTTAGAGTTGTTTTGATTTTCATTTCTTTTATGACCAGAGATGTTGAGCATTTCTTCATGTGTCTATAGGCCATTTTTGTTTCTTCTTCAGAGAAGACTCTCTTTAAGTCTTTGGCCCATTTTTTAATGGGATGGTTGTTACTTTGGAGGTTAGTTTTGGAGTGATTCAATTTTTTGAGTTGTTGATATATTTTAGATATGAGGCCTTTGTCCGTTGTTTGGTTGGTGAAGATCTTCTCCCACTCTGTAGGCTTCCTGATTAGTTTACTAGCTATGTCCTTTGCCATACAAAAGCTCTGCAGTTTAATGCAGTCCCACTTATCCAGCCTTTCTCTGATTTGTTGTGATTCTTGGTCCTTATTAAGAAAGTTTCGACCTGTGCCAAGGAGGCCTAGTGTATCTCCTATTCCTTCCTGTAAACCTTTCAGTGTGTCAGCTTTTACCTCCAGGTCTTTGATCCATTTGGAGTTAATTCTAGTGCAAGGTGACAAAGAAGGATCCAGCTTTAGTTTTCTGCAGGTGCTTAACCAGTTCTGCCAGCACAACTTGTTGAAGAGGCTGTCTTTCTTCCATTCTATTTTTTTGGCTCCCTTGTCAAAGATTAGGTGGCCATAGGTCTGTGGTTTAATATCTGGGTCCTCAGTTCTATTCCATTGGTCTTCAGGCCTGTTCCTGTGCCAGTACCAAGCTGTTTTGAGAATTATAGCTCTGTAATAGAGTCTAAAGTTTGGAATTGAAATTCCTCCAGCACTGTTCTTTCTGCTAAGAAGTGTTTTTGCTATACGGGGTCTTTTATTATTCCATATGAAATTTTGGATTGCCTCTTCTATTTCTTTAAAGAATGACATTGGGATGTTGATGGGTATTGCATTGAATTTGTAGATAGCTCTTGGCAAGATTGTCATTTTCACAATGTTGATTCTTCCAATCCAGGAGCATGGGAGGTTTTTCCATTTCCTTAGTTCTGCTTTAATTTCCTTTTTTAGGGTTTTAAAGTTTTCGTCAAAAAGGTCCTTTACATTGTTAGTTAAGCTAATTCCTAGGTACTTTATTTTCTTTGAGACTATTGTGAAAGGAGTTTCTTTCCTGATTATTGCCTCGTTCCTCTCACTGTTGGCATAAAGGAAGGCAGTTGATTTTTGAGGGTTGATTTTATAGCCTGCTACTCTTCCAAAGCTTTGAATCAGCTCAAGGAGCTTGGGAGTAGAGTCTATAGGATTCTTTAAATACAGAATCATGTCATCTGCAAAGAGGGATAGTTTTATTTCCTCTTTCCCTACTTGGATCCCCTTTATGCTTGCTTCTTGCCTTATTGCACTGGCTAGGAATTCTAGTACTATGTTAAAGAGGAGTGGAGAGAGTGGGCATCCTTGTCTCGTTCCTGATTTTAGAGGGAATGGCTTTAGATTTTCACCATTAAGTGTAATAATAGCAGTAGTTTTCTCATACACAGCCTTTATTACATTGAGGAATGTTCCATGGATTCCTAGTTTCTCCAGAGCTTTTATCATAAAGGGGTATTGGATCTTGTCAAATGCCTTTTCCGCGTCTATTGAGACAATCATGTGATTTTAGTCCTTGCTCCTGTTGATGTGTTGAATTATATTAATTGATTTGCGTATGTTGGACCAGCTTTGCCTCCCTGTGATGAATCCAGTTTGATCATAGTGTATAATTTTTTTTGATGAGTTGTTGTAGACGGTTGGCCAGTATTTTGTTGAGAAGTTTTGCATCGATGTTCATCAAAGATATAGGTCTATAGTTCTCTTTCTTTGTTGTAAAATGGTAGTAGAAAGAGCTACCTTTATTGCATATCAGATTTGACCTAATACAACACCTGGTGTGTGTGTGTGTGTGTGTGTGTGTGTGTGTGTGTGTGTGTGTGTTTGTGTAGGTGTGTAGGTGTGTGTGTGTCCCTTGTGTGCAAATAAAATTTAAAAATCTGTAATTCGTCTTTTCAAAGCATCAATAGTTCTTCATTCTAGCATTAAAACTAGTTGGGCACATGGCTTCCCAGCCCGTGCCAATATTTCAGCCTCTCCTGAAGCTAGATGTGACCAGGTGACTACGTTTCCTCCAACAGAATGTGATCAAAATGTTCCCAACCTCTGCGACAACTCCTTGGAAGGAAATTTCTTGCCTTCCCTTTCTTTTTTTTTTTACATCCTTTTGGCTCCAGTGGGATATCTGTTGGCCAGCTTGTCTCAGGGTAGATGAGGAGGGTGGCCTCCCTTTGGGTTCTTAATTATCATTCCTATTGGTGATCACCCTCGTCATCACGACCATCAGATCAGAGTTACAGGCAGCCAGATAGGAAGATGGCAAAGGTCTTATCTATCCTGCCTGTTCTTTCTTAAATCTTTTTCCAGAATTTGTCACTAAATATTCCCACTTCATTGATCAGAGTTTGGCTATATCTAGTTATACAGTGACCCAGACAAAAGTAAGAATTGTTTTTAACTAAGGAAAAGAAAGAAGTGTTGAGTGGACTTCTAGTTAGAAAACTCCTATCTAGGTCAACAGTTAGAAAACCATGGCCTATAGACCAAATCTACCCACAACCTTGTTTTATTAATATTATTGCAAATACATTGTTATTGGAGCAAAGCCATAAGCACTCATTATACATGTCATCTCCAGGTAACTCCAGGCTAGCAGAGTTGAACAAGTATTCCAGAGAGCAAAGGGTCCATGGGCCTAACCTGCTTTCCATGTGCCTAGAGTGTCCTGGAATCACAAACCTCTCCATCTTAGCCTCGTGTGCTAAGATGATAGGCAGAAGTCTCCATAGTAAGCTATGTATTAAAGAAGAGGTCTCATAAACCTACATACTCAGAATAGCTGCAAGCTACCATTCTCCCAAAGTCCACCTCCCAGGTAGCTAGCAATACAGTCATTATAATGCCTCAATTCAGCTGATTTTAACTTACCTGAATAACTAGTGCCTCACTCCACACATGACCCTTGCATGGAGAGTCACTGCTTTTGCACCCTCTTACAGGAATGCTCTAATTGAGTTATTTGTGAACCAACACAGTTGCCATCCTCCACATGTCTTCATGTCATTTCCCTATGCACAGGTGGCTTCTTTCGCAAATTACTGTCACTCTTTGCCTGTGGACATTTTTTTTACCTATAGTAGCATGCTCGGCCTACGTAAGGGGCAATCTGGAAGTCCCTTAGACATTAAAGCTCCATGACAGCCCTTAAACAATGAATATGAGCTATTACATAAAATATCCGAGCTTCCTTACTCCTCTAATGGATCAACTCTGAGATATGTCCCAAAATAATCCTCTTTCTCTGTGTCTCTGTCTCTCTGTCTCTATTTCTGTCTTTGTCTCTCTGTCTCTCTCTCTGTGTCTCTCTCTCATTTTCTTCATTTCCTTCCCATTAGTGATTCTTGGAAGGACGTACTTTCAGTCCAGTTCTTACATCTGAATCTATTTCTCCATGGATAAAACTGAAGGCAGGGATAGTAGTTTACTCTACTGGTAGAGTGCTTGCCTAAGCATGCAGGAAGAACAGGGTTCGATTCCTCAGTACCGCATACATAGAAAGAAGGTGGAAGTGGTGCTGTGACTCAAGTGGTAGAGCTCTAACCTTGAGAAAGCCCAAGGACAGTGCTCAGGCCGGCCCCCCTGACAAGAGAAATGAAGGCAGTAGCTTGTCACATTTTGTATCAAGGAAAACTGATATGACTGATGATTTGCATCTTTTTCAGGGAAATTGGATAAGCCTTTGTTCAGAGTCCATCTGCCTGAGTTAAATACTGAGCAGGAGCTGGTGTTTTTCAGAACAAACCCCAAAGTAATAGATGGTAAATCGGTTAAACAGTCTGATGTGTATTTAAATATCTTCCATCCTGTCAGATGGAAGACTGTCTCTGTAACACAGAGATAAAAGAAGAAAAGCACAAGAACCAGAGCAGAGAAGAACAAGAACTTTAATTAAATGTGAACATTCAAATCTAACTTAACTTTCTAAAAAACCCCTCCAGTCCCATTAGTATTTTACTTTCTGGCATGTACACAAATATTCATTGTAAATAAATCATATAGAGAGCAAGGGCCCATGCTTCCTGAAATTCCAATCTTCAGTGGTCTCCTATGTCTGTGCTACTGCTCTGTGAAATGGTGTTTGCATGACCTTGACGCGAACAATGGGCCAGTGAGTCTGCATGTGTATGTAAGAATGAGTTCTGAGGCATTTTCCTCCACACCACAGCTCTGCAGTGTGTGGTTTCCATCACTTGGTGTGTCTCACTCAAGCCTCATGGCAGAGGCTTGGATTTTGGTGTAGCCTAACAAAGATTAGAAAGGCTGAGGGTCGCGAATTGTCCTTTGGTGAACCTTTGAAGAACAGAAGTACGATTTTGGGAGTGGAAGAGCCAAGTGCACAAGTGGTGGTGACCTGTAGTAAAGTCCAAAATGTCAGGTGATAGTGTGGTGGGTACAGTTGTCCTGTGATGGCACAGGGTGCCCGAGGCACTCAGGGAGTTCAAGGAGGGGAGGGGAGTTTGGCTATGCAAGTAGCCTGGGCACAGCAGGGTGGTTTTGTAGGTGGAGTGTGGGTATCCTGGGCTGGAGTAAAAGAAGGTGCAGGGTGGCCAGGGCCACTCAAGTCATCATGGTCAGTAGGACCCAGGGAGGCATGCGCACGTGGAGCTCTTCTTAAGCCTTGCTTCCCCTCCTCTTCCTGTGGAAGAGGCTGAAGCTGGATCTCTGCTTGGCAGGTGTCCTCCGGGGGAAGGTGTACTTCCGCAGCACCACATGGTAGACGTCCATAGTCTTCAAGGCATAGAAAACGTTGGCATCATCAGGAGTCTTCAGCTCTGGTGGAAGAGGTACACAAAGCTCTTTAGCTGTCCAAACTGGGGCTGAGACCACTACCATTCCCATGCACTTAGAGATCAATTGTGGGTTAGGACCCCGAATGCCTCCAATCTCTGACTCCTGCATGGGAAAGAACTGCGGAAAACTCCTTTCTCAGAGGCCAACTTTGGACTTCAGGTCCTGCCAGGTCAGGGTGAAGGAGGCACAAGCTAATACCCTTCTGACCTCACTGCTGCCTTATCAGCATCACAGACACAACAGGCTTTGCAATGTGCAAACCAGCTCTCCTAAGATTGTCCTACAAACATGGACCCTCAGTACCACAAAAAGCAAGGCCTAACTCAGGCTTCCTGCAGTGAGTTCCAGGGTCCTCTAAGACCATGTGCCCCAAGTAGACTGCAAGTCCTGCCTTTGGCCTTTAATTTCTCCCCAGGCTCCTCTGTCCTGCACTCTTTGTGAGAGGAAAACCCCATGCTGTGAGAGGGAAAACTCCATGCTGCCAGCATAGTGGGAATGGTCACAGAGGTAGGAAGGAATTCAGAACACATCCTGCATGGAATTTGTAATCTGTAATCAATGCCGGTCAACCCCACAAAGAACTGGCCAGATTCTGCACCTCATTGCAAAGACAAGACAGCAACACCACTGTGGCTCATTACCATTTGTGTTCCAGGCATACATGAGTCTCACATGAGTCTGACTCCTCTTACCATCTGTGAGTCTGTCTGTCTCTTTTTTTTTTGCCGGTCCTGGCTCTTGAGCTCAGGGCCTGACCGCTGTCCTTGGGCTTTCTCAAGGCTAGAGCTCTATCACTTAAGCCTCAGCACCTTTTCTGGGTTTTTTCTATGTATATGTGGTACTGAGGAATCAAACCCGGGTCTTAATGCATGCCAGGCAAGGACTCTACCACTAAGCCAAATTCCCAGCCTGGTCCCTGTCTCTTTTGCTACTTCAGTTTCTGTCCCTATCCCTGTCTCTCTGTCTCTGTCTCATCTACCTAAACTTTTGTCTAGCTTTTCAACTTATATCTTTTAGGAGTAAGTAAACTTTTGGTTCACTTATCTAACTCTGTGACTCGGTTCTCCCCCTGACCTGTTTGTTCAAGATAAGTGTTGTGCCCCTGGCTCCATATGATTTTTCCTGCTTTTACTGTGGTTGATAGGAAGAAAGAGAATCACAGACTTCTAACCCAGGCTGGCCTCCAACCTAGTGCCTCAGTTGAGCCTCCTAATGAACTGGGTTTGTAGGCTGAGTCCTAGGCACCTGGCTTCTAACTCATTTGGAAGAAAAACACATAGGTAGAGAATATTGGGAAGTTGCCCATGAGTTCTCAATACCTCTTACAGGGCTTGCATTAGTCCATGATATAGGGTAAGTGGTGTTTGGAGGCATAGTTTTAATGGTGTGGGAAAAATGCAAGGGTCTCAGGAACTCTCAGCATACACGTTACAACTGAGTGACACTCAAGTGTCAGGTATTTTCTGAAGCCATGTGTTCACATTGGAGAATGACAAAGTCCGTTCTGGTGAGCAAGCCAGCCATTCTGTCCTATGAGCTGTATTCTCTCCAGTCCTCACGGATGGTCTCTGCACTGGCTACTTCCTCCTCAGCCAGGGCAAGAACAAGCATGTCCATGAGGGCAATAGCTGTGCAGCAACCAGGGCTGGCTTGGGCCTGGGGTCTAAGGCTGCCCTTATGCTGCCATACCCTGATGGAGGGGTTGGTGGGTGAGGACACTCTCTCCTGCCAAACTTCTTTTTTTGGTCGACCTAGGGGCTGAAGTCAGGGCCTGAGTACTGCCTTTGGGCTTTCTGAAGGCTAGAGTTCTAACAGCTCTAACAGTTCTAACTTCTGGCTTTTTTCCTTTTTTTTTTGCCTATGCATATATTTCCAAGGACTCGAACTCTGGTGTTCTTGCACTCTAGACGAGCTCTCTACCACCAGTCCAAACTCCTGGGCCCCTGCCCACTTACTTATTTGCCTGTCCTAGCTATTGGTTACGACTCACTTTGATCTTGTGTGATGATCTGCACCAGCTCTAAGTCTTCTGGCTTGTATCCACGCACCTGGAATTTCTTGATAGCTTTCACGATGACGTCTCGGGTCTTCTCCTGGTTGGTCACCTGGGTTGGATAAGGAAACAGGCCCTGAGGACTGGGTCCCAGAGGTCCCTCCCTGAAGTCAGTATCCAGGACTTCGGTGGAACCATCTCAGTGTTAAACATGAGAAATGCCATGGGGTGTCATGGGTGTGTTTTAACTCTTCCTTCCTGAAGAGGAGTCCATGCATTGAAGTTGGTTATTTAGTATTCTTAGTAGAGTTTACCAGCTCTTCCTGGATCTGCTTTCCAATTTTGGACGCCTGAGATTTAGTGGAATACACAATAAACTCCAGAAACCCCAGGCAAGGGAGGGGCCAGCCAAGTACCCAGTGCCTGCTCCTAGCCAGGTCTGGGGTGAGTTGGAGGATGCAGTGATGAACAACACCCCGTGGAGCCTTGATCAACTCCCCTAACACTGAGAGTCCAGGAGAGAGGAAGTCGTTGCCTCCCCAGATGACTGCTCATGACACCCATTCTCCTTCCTGTTGGTGAGAGGACTGAACCAGATGCAGACACCAGACCCAGCATGAGGAAGGAGGGGCTCTGAATGTCATCTGCCCAGTTAAGTAGCTAGAAGAGCAGACATCTCTGTCTCCTGTGAGGAGTTTAATTTTGAGCAGATCTTTTAGCTCCATCATCTGCAGCACCCTGCCTTAGACATTCCTGAGATGGGGAGGCACGGATGAGCTGTCACTACTCTGCCCTGAGGTGCCGCTGTGAGTGTTGGCTGAATTGGTGTCCATTGTGCTGGTGTCTGTGGGTGAGGATTGGCTGGCAGAGGCCAAGCTGGTCACCCCAGTGGACTGGGAGGAGGATCCCTGGACCTGTGGATGACAGCAACATCAGGAGAAGTCCAGGTTTCCATCCAGGTCTAGGGCTTTCCTCTCAGGCACTGGAAAGCAGGACTATGGGCAAGACAGGAAGTCACCTTTTTCGGGTCTCCTGAGGATGTTTGTGAGATGCTCCTGATGAGCTCTGGGGAGGAGCTGGAGGAGGGAGCTGACTGCACATTGCTGTCTGACTGCACTGCAGTGGTGTTTGTGCTGCTCATCTCAGGGCCACTCTTGTCCTGGTCCATCACTTTCAACTGGGAGCTGCCACTGGTACTAATTTCAGCACTCTGGGTCTGGTGGCTTTAGAGAGGGGTCAGCTTACTGAAGGAACTTCTCTCAGGACACACACAAGACCCTCGACCTCAAACACTGGGGACCTGATTCTCCACTCCATGATCTGGGTCAGTTAACGTTTTCCCATTCCCTTATGTGATGGATGAATCACAGAGCCAGAACTCAGAGTAAGCAGAGGCGCAGACACCCCAGAGAACTGAGTGCCACACCTGGCTTCTCAATGGAAATGTCTCATCCACAGCCTTTCTCATTCCCACACCATCCCATCATCTTCCCTGGCTCTTGCCCATCAGTGTTCAGGTCCATACTTCTTCCAGGCCTTCCAGATGCTGAAGCGCTTCTTGGTTGGAGGACTTGCAGTGTCATTCTGTACCAGGGGCTCCAGTGTACATGACAGGTCATAGCTAGGCAAGGGGTATGAGGTGAGCTGACTAAATTGAAGCTTGTGACCTCCCAGAGTCTGCTTCAATTCTGAGCCTGCCACCCACCTGGTCACTGCCCCTAGGGAGTGTAAGTCCTCAAGTCCAGACATGTGACACTCAGGATGGCACCACATCCCAGTGACAGGCGACTCTCCCTGTCCTACTGCCTCCCAGCTCACCTGGCCTCCTCGCTGAGCCTCTCCAGGTCTCTGAACCAGCGTAGAAACTTCTCCTCTGGGGTGATGTGTTCATAGCTGCAGCTTGCCTGTAGCTGCTTCCGTTGCTCCATGATTACATATTCCTGGCCAGGGAGAGCATGAGGAGAGTGGAGGGCTGTGCTGTGATGCCCAGGGGAAGACCATTCACCAGGCTTTGCTCTGGGAAGCCTCAGTGCATCAGGGTGCTGTGGCTCTCATAACTGTCCACACTCATTCACAGGAAGCTCTCCTCTCCCAATTCACATTCCCACCCTCTCTTCGGGAAAGATCTGCACTCTGAATCAAATTTCCCTACCGGTCATGGTGACTGAAGCTGACTCTACTGCTGGTCCCCATCTATGAGGATTTGTCTTGAGTGTTTGAAAAGAGAATAAAGACCCTCTTCCCTTTGACTTCCCCAACTTGATCCCTCTACACATCCTCATTTTCAACTTCTCTGCACAGTCTCTATGTTCCAGCGTGTTTCTTCTTCCTGGCAGAAGGCCTATATTAGAGCCTTCTCCACCCTCTGATGGCCCACATTCATCCCGCCTCTTTCCTCTGCCTTCCCACCCAGTTTCCACACCATCAGGCTGTGTCTGGCTTTGCTCTTGGGCCTCCATCTGAGCCAGGAGCAGTTGTGCACGGCTCTCCACGTGTGTGCCAGTCATGTGCCTCTTCAGGTGAGCCAGCAACTGCTTGAGGCAGGCAACGTGTGCAGGCTGGCAGAAGTCCTCCCAGTACTCGTCCAGCCACATGTCCAGGATAGAAGAGAGGGCACTAGGGGAAGATGGTGGGCAGCAGAGTCAGAAACCTGGCCAGCGGCTACCCCAGACACTCTCAGCACTCATTTAAAACATGGACATCAGTATCTCCCCAAGCCAAGCTTCTTTGGTGGTGGAGGTAGTGATAGTGCTCAGGACCAAGGAGGGATTGAAGGGAATTCCAGGGAGCCAGCACCCAATCATGGGATGAGCAACTGTCCCCTCTCCAGGGAGCTCCCCATACTCCTGCAGCTCTCCAATCCCTCCCCACTGCATGGAGTCTCCATGGGGTCTGTTGTATGCCTGGCATGAACTGGCTGCTGGTGCACATCCACTGGTGACTCTGCTGCCTCCGTTCCAAGAGCCACACGTGGGCTAACTCCTCACCTCACTGTTCTCTTGGTGACCCAGCCAGGCCTTCTACTCTGCCAGCCTTCCTAGGGTCAGTAGGAGTCCTAAAACATGACATCAATGCTCTAATCCTGTTTGCGAGGCCATGGTGAGGACAGGCAAGGCTGGGCATCAGGGGCTGTGGAGAGGATGGGTTGGCACAGGGCTCAGCTCTCCCAACAGCATTGCCGGTCATGGGTCAACCTCCTCTTGCATACATGTGCCATACTTCAACCCTGTGGTGAGAACGTCAAGATCTCTGGGATCCTGAGCTTGCTCACCACGCTACAGTCAAACCTGGCTCCACTGTGCACACAGATGTCCTCCTTTGAGAGCAAAGTCCACTCACTTTCTGAGTTTGTCCTGTGGCATGCCATCCTGGCTGGAGAAAGGCAGGATTTCATCCTGTGTAGAGGAGTCCTTGAAGGCCTCACCTCTACTGAACCTGTGGAGGAATTGGACAGTTACTGGCTGTCTCTTCCTGTGTTTTATCCGGCTTGCAACAGTGTGTCTTATTTGTGCTTTCTGCCTACAAACATGTCCAGACCCATAGGGGCTTCAACCAATGTGCAATGGAAAGGGACAAGCCTTTTCTCCCTTGAGAATCCTGTGGGCCGAGGGTCTCTCACTCTGCCTTCAGCTATCCCTGCTCTGTCTACATGTAGTTGAGGAACCATTCTCCAAACAGGGAAAGTCTGCTTTGTCTGAGGGCTCAGAGCTTGGAGGCAGAAAGCTGTGCCCTGAGGAAGAAGGTCACAGGGCTGAGCCAACACTACTAGGGAGCACACAAGGCATTTCCCATGGCCCTGGCATAACCTAAGATGCTTCTCTGCCCACCCCCACTCCACAGGATCAGAGTAGCCCTGAGAGTTGTGCAGGTCATTCCCAGGGTCCCGTGGAGAAAAAGAGTCCACTGCGCTTGCAGTTGGTACTCACGTTTGGAAGAGCAGGTCCAGGACGTGTTCGGTGCTGGTGAATTTTCCGTAAGTGGAGAGGAAGGTGGAGATGAAGAAGTGTTTCCCGGTGAGCTGGGCAGGCACCAAGTGTTCCACCAGCTGCTGCAGGGTGCCTGCCCTGCAGCCCTCGTCCTGGCTTGGAGCTTCATCCTGGAGTGGGACCAGGGGAATAGTTTAAGCTGAAACTAGGGAACCAAAGAGGACTCTGACATACAGTCCAGGGAATTACATTAAAATAACCTCCTATTCTCTCTATGTATGTCTTGCTGTCTTTGTCTCTGTACCTCTCTCCCTGTCTCTCTCATTCTCTCTGTCTTACTCTCGTCACTCTTTGTCACTCCTTCTGTCTCCATGTCTTTCTGTCTGTCTGTATGCCTCTCTCTGTGTCTGTGTCTGTCTGTCTGTCTGCCTCGCCCCCCGCTCTATCTCACATACACACACACACACACACACACACACACAAACACACACAAATACACAGGGGGAGAAGTGAGCTGGTAATGACTGGAGACTTAGATGTGGTGGGCTTTCCAGCCACTTACTGGCCTGGGCCTCCATGTCACCTGTGGGGTCCAATGATCCAGAAGTTTTCACTGCCAGGACTGGCCTTCTTTGGACACACGTGTGCCTGGAACCCTCTGCGCTCTTCCATGAGGCCTGAGCCTCTCCCATTTGAGGAGAAACTGCCAAACATCTCCTGAACGTCTGCTAGCCACACAAGTGAGTTTTGGGGGGTTTGTGTTGACTGTGGGTGCTGGGATACCAAGGTTCTAAGTTCCATTGTGAAGGCAATGAGGTCATCTGTGGAGGTCCCTTCAATTGACCCCTTCCTTCTGACACACCCTCTCCAAAGATCCCCTTCTCTATCCTTGTGCAGGCTCTGAGCAGGACACTGCTGTCCAGTGTTACCCCAGTACCTCAGTTCTATGGTCCTGGGGTAGACCTGTGTGGAGTACACACCACCCTGGAGGAGACACAATTGGGTTCTCAGCCTCATGGGACCCAAACTTAAACCCCTTTTCTCTCAAGTCCCACTCTGCTCCTCACTTGTCTTCTAAGACACGAAAGGGAAACCTTAAGATGAAGATTCCTGAGAGATGCTATGGACTCCCCAGTGGTCAGGCTTCAGGGTCAAGTCTCACCAGTTGCCATGCTGCAAGTAGAAAATCACTGAGGCTCAGGCCAAGGTGCTGTGTCCCTGATACACAGTTGTTGTCTAGACAGGGCACAACCCCTTCCTTACTGGGACCGCAGGATTGACACCTGGGTAGAGCCTGCCTGAGTGTGGGTGCAAGGGAGTTGTGACTTCCTCATTTTGTGGCAGTCAGTAGTGGGTTTGGGGAACACTGTATTTCAGTATGGACCTGTGCGGCCACTTCCTGGTCTGGGAAGTGTGTTGTGTCATGTCTCTCCAGCCACAGGGACCTCTTTTCTAACCTGCTCCTGGACACACGTGTGCTTCTGCTGTCTTCCTGGTGTCTTCATCGCTCCCCCCACATTCTCCCACTTGTTCCTCGAGAGTTTGGCAGGGGCCTGAGAGACTGAATGGACATCTGCCCTCAGGAGTGAGGTGGAGGACTGGACCCCTCCTTCCTCCAGCTTGCAGAGGAACCCATGCAGCCCGCAGGCTCTCCCAGCTGCGGTCACATAGCTTGGATCCCATGAGCACCTGGGTATTGTCAAGGTCTCCAATCTTGCCCTTCCTGTCTTTAGCAATTTGTACGCAGGACCTGGACATTGTTCTAGAGCTCTTTTTGCCTAAAGCTAGAGTACTACAGCTTTAAGCTCCAGTGGCTATGTGGCAGGAACATTTCATGGGGACTTTTCTGCACAGGCACCATGATCTCTGATCTCAGCCTCCCACCAGCACCAACCAGGCTCTCACTGTGATTTTTATCCCTATGTAAAGAAGTTACATTATTTTCACAGATGCGTAGAATGGTTACAGTTACATAGGATATGTATTGAGTTCTTTTCCTTTGGTCCAGTGTCATTCCTTCCGCAAACTATCAGTTTCCTACTTCTGCTTCTACATGTGACTTGTCTAGATGTCTTTCAGTACAATGTCTATTGAACATCAGTGATGAACATTTTCACACTTTTGTCCTGAGTTCTATGTTCCTACCCAAGATAGACACCAAAACAAGTGTACAGAAAGAAATAAGAAAACAGAATCAGCAAAACCCCACAAGAAAAAAATGTTTTTCTATACAGTGTCGTTCATAGAGATATGTTTCTGAGTACGTATATGTACCTATCTATTTTTTATATATGTATATATATATATATGTGGCAAACAGATTAGAATATGGGGTAATTGTTTTGTCATATGTTTCAGCCTGATCTTCACAGATGATTTAGTTGGGTTAACATTTACTTTGCTGAGAGTAGATTGTTAACATCTATTGTTGAATGGATCCATCGTCTTTAGGTAGCCTCAAAACAGTGTTTTAAAGTGTACATAGTTGATTCATTCGTTTGTGCATCAATGTTTATTTACCTCTTCTTGGGTGTTTTCCCTTTAGATCATTGCCATAATTAATATGCAGTGTTCTTCATTATCTCTTTCTATTGGTTTGAATCAGAAGTCTATTTTATGGTGTAACCTCATAGAAACCGCACATTCAGCCAGATATGAGGAATGATGTGCATGTTTGGTATTTGTTTAGGCTATTTGTGCATCCTAGCAGTGGATCATTGTTGGAGAATGTTCTGTGTGCAGCTTCTTGAATGTGAGTTTCATGGTCATCTGGTGACATACTCCTTTGAGGCCTATTAGCCCCATTGGCATTATTTGAATTCAGAAATATGTTTGTCCATTTTCTGCAGTGAAATCACTTTTCTAGCAATTATTGGACTGCATAGAAGTCAGCAGTACAGGACATCATCAGACATGGAACATCTGTACAAGAATGAAGCTTCTTTAACAGTGGAAGGCCTACACACTGAGGAGAGTCATTAGATCTAGGGATACTGGAACTCTCGACTACATAGAGCAGCTGCTTTCTATCTCCACTATGTTACATCATACCCTTGAGTTTCTTGAGAACACACACACACACACACACACACACACACTTATATATACTTATATATTTGTGCATCTCCCTCTTCTATGGGTATATGTAAATAATTGTCAGAAGCCTAGACTGAATTGCCAAATATAATTTTTATTTTCTTTCACCAGTCTGGATATCTTTCAATACATGCTTGGGAGCTGTCCTTAAACTTTATTATTTTTTCCTATGGCTAGAGCTCTAGCGTTTGAGCCACAGGGTCACTGCCTGCTTTTTTGGAGTAGTTATTTGGGGTTTAGTGTTTCCTAGAGATTCTGGCCAAGGCTCTACCTCTTGTTTCTCAGCACCTCTTTCCAGGGTTTCCTGTTTCTGTTGTACTGAGGAGTTGAACCTAGGGATTTGTGCATGCCTGGCAAGCATTCTAACCCTAGGCCACATTCCCGGCCCTGTGCATTTAAATGGAATACCATGTGTTGTAAGTCCAGTGTATGTTCTCTGCAATTCCAGTGACATTTTCTGAGAGGCTGCAGTCCTGTGTGGGTGAGTGACCACGGGTCTCTTGAACCTCATGCCTATGGGATGACCACTATTCATAAGGAGGATTGGAGCAAGGTACTCTTATCTCATTGAGTATCCTCCATACTCAACAATGCACTAACAAGGAGTCCACTTGTTGAAAAATGAGCTGTGATTAAGGTTTACAGGCTCATGGCTTCTCTATCTTACAAATAAGGTCTTGAGTTCAATGCATAAGTGAAAAAGAAACAAGCAAACAAACAATCCAAAAATCAACCGTCCTGTCATGCTTTGTTCTTTTCTTTACTAAGATGAAAGAAACAGGCTCAGCGACAGTGGCTCATGCCTGCACTCTAGCTACTCTGGAGTCTGAGATGTCAAGGAGATTCAAAGGCAGCCTATGGAGGAAATTCTGTGAGAGTTAAAGTCCAAGTATCCACGTGGTACCATAGGAACGTGTCTCATGCGGTATAGTACTAACCTGAGACAGGAAAGCTGAGGGGACTCTAGCCAAAAGAACTTAGCCCCTGGCAATGTTTGTGTTCCCTTAGGATGACTTTCACCTGGCCTTCCCTTTTGAGACCAAGCATATTCCTTATGTTTCATCCTGAGTGTTGTGTCATCACATGTTTACACGAGTGTTGATTAGCCAGAGAGTCAACGAATATGAGTACACATCTCTGATTTTTGTTTGTCATTCATTTAGTAAGCATGTGCATGACTATTGAGAAAGTATACTTAACAGCTGTATGCTAAAAAAAAGGCACATGGAATATGCAAACACAGAGTCAGGTGAATTACTTAAAGAATTATTAACCACACATACACACAAGCACACACACATGCACACACAGACACACACACACACACACACACACACACACACACACACACAGAGGAGAGCCGTTAATGACCAGGAAATTTCCATATGTTCAGCTACCCAGACTCTCACTGCCCTGAACCTCCCCATGTCACCTGTGGGGTCCAATGACAACATCTCCAGAAGCGTCCACGGCCAGGCCTGGCCTTGTTTGGACACATGTGGGCCAGGCAACCTCTGTGCTCTTCAATGAGGCCCGAGCCTCTCCCATTTGAGAAAAATCTGGCAAACATTTCCTGAAGGTCTGCTAGCCACACAAGTGAGCAGTTGGGGGCTTGTGTTGACTGTGGGTGCCGGGATACCAAGGTTCTAAGTTCCACAGTGAAGGAAGTGAGGTCATCTGTGGAGGTCCCTTCAGTTGAGCCCTTCCTTCTGACACACCCTCCCCAGATGACCCCTTTTCTCACCACTTGCTAGTCCTGAGCATGACCTCATTCATTCAGTGTTTCAGCAACTGTTCAATACTACTCTCCCACACCACCTTAGAGGAGATACAGATGGGCTCTGTACCTCCTGGTGCCCAGTCCTGTAAACCTCTTACCACAATTTCCAGTGTACTAAGCTGATGACTTCAAAGAGATAGAACAGGGCAATGGAAATTTGAGGAACCATAAAGATTCTATGGGATGCCCAGTGGACAGGCCTCAGGGCCAAAGCTCCAAAATGTCCCAAGCTGCAAACAGAAAAGCACTGAGGCTCAACCCAGTATGCTCTGGCCACTGACAGATTCTCGCAGTCTACAACCACAAGCCGGTTCTCATAGGGCCCTGAGATTGAGGCCTGGCTAAAGCATGTCTGTCTGATGGAGTTAGGAAAATTTGATTTCCTCCAAATATGTGGCTATCACCAGTGGGTTAGGGGACACTGTATTTCAGCTTGGAAAGGTGATGTCATTTCCAGGCCCTATGATATTCCTTGGACACCTGTCCCTTCCTGTCCCCTCATCCACATTGACCTCTGGACTGGGATGCTCCTATTTATGTCTCCAGTGGAGCTTGGAAGACAGATATGAAGTGGTTAATGTTTATGTTTTTTCCTGGTGCCAGTTGTGAGGCTTACATTCTGGTTCTGGGCACTGTCCCTGAGCTTCTTGGCTCCAGGCTGGTGTTGGGGACCGACTGTGGGGTCAATGACCTTGGACCTGACCTTGGACCTACACAACTGTATACACAAGGAAGTAATTCTTATCATGATGACTTTAAGCAATGTCAATCAGTTCTTATCATGATGACTTTAAGCAATGTCAATCAGTTCTTATCATGATGACTTTAAGCAATGTTAATCCTTTCTCATTTATCCTATATGTGATTTGTTTAGTATTTTGTATGAATGTAGCCTCTGGCAACTCCCTAGTTTTAAGAAGAGTATTTAAGGTCGGAACTTAAAATAAACGAGAGAGTCTCTTAGGCGGCAGTCTGGAGCTCACAGTCTTCTTGGACTGCTGACTTGGGCTGTAGTCCTCCCGAACTCCATCTGTTTGTCTCTCTTCTATTTTTTCCTAGTCCTTGCCCCTATTTCAGGAATCCCAATCCGCGAACCCTGGTTTGCTGCCGGCTGGCCCCGGCAGGCTGGTACTCTGTCACTTCAGCCACTCTTCTGCATTTGATCTTTGAGTGTGAGGAACTTTTCTTCTGGAGATGGCTTGGAACCTCAGTCTCCACATCTCAGCCCCTGAGAAGCTATTATTACAGTTGCTCCTCATTGGCGCCTGGTTTCTATAATGAATTTTCATTGTTGTGTATCACATCTCCTTTTCCTTTCAACTGCTGGACCCACTGTGGTTGTCGTGACCTTCCTGACAGGCCAATATCTGAAGGTCCTTTCATGGACTCTATGTCATAGACCTTCGCGTGGCCTGCCGAGGAAAATGCAAGCAGTGATGATGCCATTCCACTCCCTAGGATTCCCCTCTCTGCTGCTTGTCGTGAGCCTCAATCAGGTCTGGAATACTTTTCCTCTCTACGTCCATGACGGACCTGGTATAGCCCATCAACACATGGCATTAAGTTTTTCCAATGCTTTCTTGGGGCTCAGTGTTTGAACTCAGGTCTATGTTCTTCCACTGGTCCTCAGTACTGGGGTAATTGAGGAGTGAGGGAAGAAATTAAGTCACTGGGAGTGTGCCCTTAAACGGGATATTGGGATGAGGGGGTCTTGTGTCTCTCTCTCTGCCTCTCTGTCTCTCTGTCTCTCTCTGTCTCTCTGTCTCTGTCTCTCTGTCCCTCTCTCTCTCTCTCTCTCTCTCTCTCTCTGTGTGTGTGTGTGTGTGTGTGTGTGTGTGTGTGTGTGTGTGTGTCTCTCTTTCTCTCTCTCTGTATCTCTTCCAGACACTGTGAGGTACTTAGGCCTCCCCTTTTAATTGTATTCTAATGTCAGGGAGATGGATGGGGGATTACAGTTACATTCTTCACACATTGGGTACATAACTTCTCGAACACTGATTCCCCTTCCTATGTTGTTTTCTCATTTTTCTTCCCGCAACCCCTACTCAATCATTTTGTGTTTCCCCATTCCTTCTCTATTAATTAAACAAGTAAAGTATATACAATATACCATAGGCCTCTTTTTCAACTCTCTTGATGTACTGTGCACAGAGCAATATAGCCAACAGATACATTGACCTGAACCATGAGGCAATATAACCCGTTTTTCCTTTTCATTGGGTGTTCTCAATGGTTTTGGGCAGGTATCTGACTCTCCAGGTGAAGTGAGTTTTCCATTCAGATGCCTACAGGAGGCAAGATCAGGAAAAAGAAGGACTAGATACTCTATATTTCAAGCACTGAACATACACAACATGGAATATGAAAATTACAGGAGCAAACTAAAAGAAACATGGGGATATCACTTCATATTAATAAAGAAAATGATCTCTTAAGAAGAGGTAACAATTTTCACACATGTAGCTCTCCTGTTGGTGCATCTAAACTAATGAAGCAAACAGCACTGCATTTGCTAGTGCAGATGAAGTCCAACCTAGTGTTAGTGGGGAGTGGTGATGCCTCAGTCTCCAACAGGCAGGATACCCAGACCACTCCTGGCCTGAAAATATGAACGAAGAAATATCAGAATTGAATGGCACTGTCAACCAAATGAACTTAATGGACAAATACAGGCTAGTTTTTATTTTTCATTGTGATTAATAGAAGGGTTACATTATATTCACCATACTGAACGTGTATAACTTCACAAACATTGATACCCTTTCTTATGACATGGTCCTCATTTCCCTCCCACTCTCCCCCCCCCCCGCTTATCTTGATTTCCCCCTTTCCTTATCCAATTTCAAATATCCAATTAAGCACATATAAAATATATCAGATAACAAGGTGAAATATTGTAAGAATATGAGTTAACCAAGGGATGGCAAAAGAGATGAGAGATAACATAGTACATTAAGGACATCAGTCACTCATTATATGGCTTATCCTGGAGGTCCTTACATTTAGTGTCATACTATTTGGCCTAATATCTCTAGATTTTGTTCTATTGTAAATCTCTGCTAGGAAAGCCCAAGGTTTCTACTGATTATGACAAATGAGGGAGACTTGGTGTTAGAGCGATATAAACTGACTTACTTTAGTGTTGTCCCACCTTACCTTATATGATGTAGACATGGTGTAGATTGTTCTGCTTTGTTCTTTAGGCAAATGTATTTTTTATTTTTTATTTCATTGTATAGAGGGGTTACAGTTATATTCGCCAGATCAAAGGTGCATTACTTCTCACACATTGATATCCCTTCTTATGTTTTTGTCCCCATTTCCCTCCCACACCTCCTCATTTTTCCCCTATTATTTCAAATAAATAGGTAAACATCTAGATAATTCACCAGGTACCAAAGTGGAATAATGTAACAATAAAAGATTAACCAAAGGGCAATACAAGAGTGAAAAGCATAATACATAAATAATAACAGTCACGTATATTTAAGCTCTTGAAGAAAATGTATTTTTTAAAAAGAAAGTCTATACATGTTTAATAATCTTAATTCCACCTGTGACTCACTGAATTCTCACATGTGAAACTTGGGCAGAAATGTCTGTAAGACTATTTTCAATTAACCAGCAAAAACGAGGAAGTGTGTGTGGATTGAGTGACAGAGTTCCAGTTTTGAGTGAAAGAGCCAAGTGAGAGCTTGAGTTCAAGTGCAACTTTGAGCACAAAGATGAAAACAAATAATAATTCGAGGAAGAAGTATATTCGAATTGCTATGAAAACTGAAGTCAGCATGGCTTATAAATAATAGACATTTAGTTCTCACTTCTGGAGGCTGCACCCTAGAAGAATCAGCATCTGATGGAGATCCAGTGCCTTTTTTATGGACTTTTCACTGCTATGACCATACATTTGCAGGGACAATTCAGGACACGGTTCTCTGGTCTTCATTTTGTTTTGTGTCAGTAGTAGGGCTTGAACTCAGAGCCCTGGCTTTCAGTCTGCTTTCTTTTCTAACCCACAGAGAGGTGGTCCTCTATCAATCTAGCCACACCACTTCTTGGAGCTTTTGTATGTTTTCTTCAGTGTTTGCATGTGAATTGATCATTTCAAAGAGCATTCATTCATTCATTCACTCAATTACTTTTGTTCTGGTACTGGAGCTTGAACTCCAGGCCTTGAACTCTCACTTGGCTTTTTATTTTCTTCAGGATGCCAATCTACTACTTGAGCCCCACCTCCATTGTAGTTTTTTGTCTGCCCCAGCTGGCTTTGCATGATGATCGTTCTATCTCATTCTCCTAAGTTGTTAGGATTCCGAGTTGTGATGGATCCTGGTCTTTTCTCCCTGATCTGTGCTGTGCCCTGCCTGAGCCTCCAGCACAGCTGTGAACATCTGCTTCTTCCTCAGGTCTGTTGCTGGCGCCATGGTCATTACCAGGCAGGCAGTGGATGCCTGCTTCAAGCCGGAGTTTGAGCAGCTTGTCCTGGGGAAACGGGTCATTCGAAGGACCAACCTGGATGAGCAGCTGGTGCAGGAGCTGGTGCTGCAGACCTGAGCAAGCTCACTACTGTGGTGGGAAACACCATGTGCACTTTGGACTTCTATGAAGGTGCGTGGTGTGTGTGGGGGGGAGTGAAATCTAGAGACAAGAGCCCCTCCTTTCCCTGATTCTGCTTCTGAGGATGTCCAGGGTGGGCTGTTAGCACCTTGGTTGTCACCCCACCTCAGTCTTTTCCTGGTGGAGATAACAGTGGCTAGGAGCCATGCTAGGAGCAGGCAGGAGCTGGGGAGCCGCCCCTGCATCCATGGTCGGTGTGGGCAGAGCGCCACCGTGTGGTAGCAGCTGACAATACAGAGTCCCCATGTCTGTGCTGCAGGAAGAGGACGCCTGGTTGGTGCCCTCTGCTCCTACATGCAAAAGGACAGGCAGGCCTCCCTTCAAGCTGCCCACCCATCTGCCATCTGAAACATCGAGATGGAATCTTCGGTGTTTGGAGCCATGTGGAGTATGTGTGGCCTTTGTTGTAAGCAGGTACATGATAACCTCGGGGCATCCTTCTTCCACCATCTCTGCTTTGCTGGCCAATCCTGAAGTCCAGGCCACCTCTTCCTATCCCACCCAAATCTATGTTTTTGGCTTTTATGCACTGGGCTCACATGTCAGTGTCACACTGAGCTGATACCCTTGCAGCCTTGGGGAAAATGTGTGATGGTGACAGCATCATTGGTGTCCCCATAGTCTTCCCTTGGTCAAATCACCTTAGCCTTCTAGCCTGTACAGAACAGGTGAGAGCCTGCCTTGCAATTGGCTAAGACATTAACTTATTTCCTTCTGATAGGCTAAGGTATGAACTCAGAGTTTGATGCCTCGTCTTGCCATGTAGGTCCCTGGCGTAGTAGGACTTTTCTTTTAGAAGCGAGGAAAGAGGTGGGTGAGACCTAGGACAAGGTGATGCTTGTAAGGGCAAAGCTTCTAGAGTTCCTGAGCCAACCATGGTAGCTTTCCCTGCTTGCTTCATCTCCCATCCTCTCCTGAGTCAGAGTGGACATAGCAGACTTGCCTAGGGCATGCACAGGCTGAGGCTCCCAGCTCCCTGCTTGGTCTGATTCTTGTGAATGAAGCTAGAGATCTGGCCCTTGGGGTTGACAGGGTCTTTGTGTTTGGCAGTTGTGGTGGTGTGCATCACCCTCCTGGACCACCTGCAAGGGTCCAGATCAGCAGCCCTCACGAGGTGCATGCTGAGTACCAGCAGAGGCCACAGTGCTGGTGAGCTACTTCATCAAGAAGAGTCTGGGAAAAGCCTGAGGCTCAGGGACAAGGTGTCCCAGGTCTGTTCATTCAAATGGATGTCTAAATTCTCCTTTTGTGTGATTTGGACTGTGGGCTGGTGGCCCATGCTTTAGGAGGCTATCACATTCTACCCTCAGAGTAGACATCCAAGACCCTACTCAACTAGTTTTTCAAGGTGACAGGGGTCTCACTAAAGTTTTTTCCATGCTTCTTTCAAAGTGTGATCCTTCTGGTCACCAAATTCCTCAGTATCTGGTTCCAAATTACTGTCTCCATACATGGGATTACCTGACTGTTCAATTTCTATTTCATATCCTACTTTGATTAATTTGGAAGAACATATATCATAAAGAAAATGACTTACAATTCACATGGATGGATTTATGTGTCCATTTATTCCCCACTGATGGCTTACTGTGGAGCAAGATTACATGAGATACTAGACATGAACGAACAGGATTTCATTTTGCTTCTTCCCTTCAGATTAGTTCCATTCAGTTCACGATCTCCCAGTGATATAGGAGACAGAGACTCAAATATTATGGAAGGCAATAGTCTTCGTTCTTGTGTCCCAGACACAAGACCTCTCAGTTCTCATGTCTGGCCTCGAGAAAGTTCATGTGTGGGGTCCTACTGAAAGATGGGTGGACATCTGACAAGTGCTGGAAGGTCACTTTGTGAAGGGGAGATGTATGAGCAGCAAACACGGGACAATGACAGCCAGAGTCCAGAGAGGGCCACCCCATTACCAACAGTGAGAGCATGGTCATCTAAGATACATCCCCTGTGGGCTGCTTAATATACTCTACCAGACTATGCAAGAATAAAATGCAACTGCTATTCAAATTTCTTGTGTCTGGTGCCTGTGTCACACCTGTCACCTAGCAGCTCAGGAGGCTGAGTTGTGAGGACCTTGGTTTCCAGCCAGCCTGGGTAGGTGAGACTTCTCCATTAGCCATGCAAACCCGCCTGAACTTTGAGCTGTGTTTCAAGAGGTAGAGTGCTAGCCTTGAGCAAAAGGAACAGTGCCTGGGCTCTGAGGTCAAGCCCCAAGACCAGCACACACACACACACACACACACACACACACACACACACACACACACACACACACCTGAAACAAAAAGTTTGACTAGATCCTTGATTTTGCATTACTTTAATATAGTTCACTGTGCACGCCTCTACTTTATAATGATTCACTCATCCTGATAATAGGAGAACAAGGATACAATGTGGAGGTAAGACAGCTTCTCTGGGCTTTAGGATACTATGTGCAGAGAGCAGCGCCACAATGCTGTGCAGGAAATTTCACCCTCAGCCTTTGCAACATTTCCCTCATTGGCCTGACAAATGTGTCATCAGCTAAAACACTTCAGCTCCTGGAAAGGTGTGTGAGCTGGCAGGGTCACACAGGGTGAGGATACCAATGGCCACCTCACCAGAATATAGGGAAGACCTTCAGATAGGTGTGAAAGACTTGGTAGGGACTGTAGCCCACAGTAGCATCTCTTAGATGAAGACAGCAGCATTTGCATCCTTATTCAGAAGACTCTGCTACATTTTCCCCTTTATTTGTATCTCAGGATCTTTAGCTTCTACTGATAAAACTATTAAGGGAATGCATCTTCTTATCCCCTACAGCAGACAGTTCAAAACAAAACCAGTAGCTTTATTTCCTATAGGAATTTTCCTATAGGATATTTTGTGAGAGGAAAAAGAAGTCTTAAGCCAAATCAATGCCTCTCATGATTCAATGAGCATGTGGAGTTGAGGAACTCTTTGAACCTACACCTGGGCACTGAATTAAAAATAAACTTTGTCCTAAATGTGGTAACTTAGGAATGGTCATTGGCAGCTAAGGGTCCAGATGGCACTGTCTTAATATAAACATGATTACAATGGTGAATATAGCACTGTCAGGACAAAGGAAAGTTATGTTCAGAATCAAAGATTGGCAAGACTTTGTCTTCCTTGTGATTTGATTTCTCTTCCCTTTAAATACGAGGTCATTTTTAACTCATGAGGAAAATTTGCATCCCTAGACAACATACATTGTCTTCAGTGAGGATCTAGAAAGGATCTAGAATGACAGAGGCAGATGTGTTCTGTGACTAGATAGTAGCAAGTGCTAATGTTGTAAGGTTAATCCAGTAGGCAAGATGCAGAGAAGCCACTTTCTCTTTGTCCTATTTTTTTGTCAGTCCTTGGGCTTGAATGCAGGGCATAAGCCCTGTTCCTGAGCAGCATGTGCTCAAGGGTAGAACTTCCAGCCTTTTCTGTTAATGTGGTGCTAAAGAATCAAACCCAGGGCTTCATGCATGTTCGGCAAGCACTCAATCATGCTAAGCCACATTCCCAGCTTACAAATCACATTTTTTTGCTGGAACTAAGGGTCTGAGCACTGTCCTTGGGCTTTCTTAAGGCTAGAGCTCTCCCACTTGAGCCACAAAACCACTTCCGGCTTTTTTCTATGTATGTGGTACGAAGAAATTGAACCCTGTCTTTGGACATGCTTTGCAAGCAATCTACCACTAGGCCAAACTCCCAGCCACACAAACCACCTTTGGAGAGATCAAATTGAGAGTCTTTAATGAGGAATCTGCAGGCAGATTCCTGTCAAAATGAACAGCAGCTTCGCAAGGATACTTAACACTGTATGAAAACTGTGCCATAAGAGTAGAAGAGGAAAGAATGAGCAGAAAACCAATAGCAACAAGGTACATCAACACAGTAGAAAGCTGAAGTGTGACACCTTGTTGATTTGAGGAGAGCCAGGAGATGGGGTGCAGTACATGAGGCCTGGTTTAATGGCTTCTGTGCTGTCTGATCATGAATTAGGTTCAGGTGATAGGACAAGGTCACAGGAACCTAGAGAGTCCCAAGTTCAAGACACAAGACACAAGACTGACAGGTCCAGCAACCTACCATCCAGGTCTCTAAGCCTGACTCCCAGACATCAGGGAGGCCCATCACCTGGGCTGGGGGTGTGATTTCCCCATCTTCCACTGTGCAGTCAGGATGTTGCTCAAGGCAGCCTGTGTCCTCTCTGTGTCCCTCTAGTGCTTCCTAGTGAGGTTCAGTTAGTTCAGGACCCCAGAAAGAACCTCCATCACCTTTAGAACTTGGAAAAGGCTTTGGTTAAGGTCTCAGACAGTGAGGCCACAATGGAGAGAAGGGGGTGTTGATGAGAGGGGAGCTTCTCCAGGCCCCACCCACAATTCTGCACACCCAGCTGTTGAAGGCATGGACCAGGACAGGCATTTTCACATCCCGTGCCTCTGCTCCACCCTCAGGCAGTGTGGGTGTTGTCCCTAGCAAGCTACTTCCCAGGATTGAAGCAGATTCATGTCGGGGCACCAACTTGGGCCAGAGCCTAGCCATTGGGTCCAGCCTGGATTCCCAGGAGCTGCTTACCTGCTGAACAGCACATTGTTCTGCAGGGGGAAGGGAATCCCCGTCCTTAGGTAGAGAATCGATTGGCCTGGACCCTGGAGGGCCCACCCCGGAAGTCCACTCTGCTCCTCCCGGATCTCCCCGCCCCTTCCGCTGAGGACCCAGAAATAACGACTCCGCAGGTCCAGTGACTCAATGGCTGACAGCGCGGGTCCTCACCGCCCTGGACTCCCCTTCCTCCCTCTGGAGCCGTCCACGCGGTCCTCCTGGGCTAGGATGGGGAATAGACTGGAGAGGAGGTGAGCCCTGTCCCGTCCTCCCCAACCCTCCTGCCTGTCCCCTCCATCCTCCTCGGCCGACCTAGTCTCCTAACCTCCTCTGAACAGTCCCACGACCTCTTCGTGGACCAGGACCAGCCCCGAACCTCCACTTTGCACGTGGATGTGTGGAACATTAACTGACACCACACCCCTTGATAACTATGTCCATGGTTGAATAGGATGTAAAGCTCAGAAACATGTTGGCGTCCTACATCCAAGACATTGCGCTCATTTACCACGTGTATTTATTTTTCTTTAAGAGATGAATACTTCCTTGAAACAAAATTTCTAAGGACAGTTTCATTTTCTTCATGTGTGTGTTTATTTTATTTACATTTCTCTTTCACAGCATAATGAAATTCTACTCTTGTACCCATTTGGAGAGGATGGTGGGGGATGAAATTAAGAAACTATTGGTAAGTATCTACAACAATGACTAGAGTTTACTTAACTGCAGTGTTCATTATTGCATGACTTTTTGCAATCAAAGCTGCTTCCATCTTTTGGACTAGTGGGACAGACTGGCTCATGCCTAAAATCCCAGATAGTCAGGAGGCTGAGATCTGAGACTCATGGATCAAAGCTAGCCCAGGCACTAAAGACCATGAGACTCTTAGCTCCACTTAATCACTAGAAAAAACAATGGACAATATGTATGTGGCTCAGTGCCAGGGGAGTAGTCTTGAGCTGAAGAGCTCAGAGACATTGCCCAGGGATAGGGTAGTAACCTTGAGCTGAAGAACTCAGGGACAGCACTCAGGTCTAGAATTCAAGCAAAAAGACCAACAAAAAAGAAAAAGAAAAGAAAGAAAACCAAAACTGCTACCTTTTCCATGTCTCATCTCTAGAAGATACCTTTCTTTGCTACCCTCATCTCATACCTTGCTCTCTAGTTCAAGATTTTTCAGCTGTTACCAAAAAGCTTGAACTAATGACACTTCCAACTAATGTGGACAATAGACTTTTCAGTTCATCCATCATCCACTTCCAAAACCAAAGGAAAATCAATTCTTCTCTGATGACATTGGACAATTTTGTGTCCTCACTGGATATCAGTGCCTGTTGTCATACCAGCTTTCTGTTTGTGTGTCTGGCGTGTGTGTTCATTCTCAAAGACAACAGAGAGTAAAATTTACCACACACACCAACTCTTTGTCATAGATTGTATCTTGTGGACAGAGATGAATTCACAGATGGTCCCTTTGTGAACTGAATTTGTGCAGTTTGTGGTTGAAGTTTCTCTTCCTGCTCCTTCTGATCTGTATGACATGAATGTCCCTTGCAATCCATGTGAATCAATTCAAAAGCACACATGCCGAACTGTGGCTGACTTTTGCTTCCTTCTTCCTATTTTGGACACTGCTCTTCCTGTGGGGTGATATAAGAAGTTTGCTTTTTTTCTAAAGAGAAACATTTGGGAAGGCAATACCATGGAAGACACAATTCACCAGACATTAGAAAATGTTCATGTCTTCTCACCACATCTCCCATGATTATGACTTTGAGCCAAGACAGTGAAAGTCCCTGTCTAAAGACCTGTCATCTGGGGGAAACGTGCAATATAGTTGTGATCAAATGTAATGCTGTGAAGAACAGAGAATTTCCTCTGTATCAAAACGAATCAATTTTACCTACAATAGTATAATTGAGAAATGAGAGAGCATCCTTTATTTTATGGAAAGAGGAATGAAGTGCCAGGCCCACACACATCTCAGAACTTAAACACCAATATTTCTGTATATTTCTTCCTGTCCATCTCAAGTTGTGTGTTGAGAAAAGCTGGTGTTGCCACCAAGGGCTTCTGACAGGAAAGAGGGTTTGGGGTTACTCCTTGTAAACGTTAGATTCAGCCATTCCCTCTTATGACCTTTGGCCTAAGGCACAGAGTGGAGCCATGCTTTATCCCACTCAAGCCACTCTCTTGCCCACCTTACTACATTCTCCTTGCACCCATCTTGTGCTGTCAGTGCATTAGAGGAGGCTGGACACTTCTCATTCTGAAGATGATACACAGACATTCTGTCTTGTGAATTGGAGATAAAAGTCTCATAGACTTTCTGATGTGGGCTGGCTTTAAATCATCACCCTCAGGTCACAGCGTCCTGAGTAGCTAAGATCTTGCAGGTGAGCCACCAGCACTCAGCTGCTTGTTAACATGAGGAGAAAAGGGATTATTCTTTAATCATTACTGCATGTATGTGTGGTAGCCAGGCAAGGGCTGATCCCGGTCACTAACGCCAACCACATGGGACATATTACAGGTTGTGTAAAACATCACAGAACACGCAACTTCAGTTGTGGAAACATGGTCACAGGCTGGGCTGAGGTGGAGGGCAGCAGATGTCTGCATGTTTCCATGAACTCAGGCATGGAGTGACTTGAGATGTTTACTGTGATTCAGTGTTCCCACCTTAAATCATGCTCTGTCAATCACTACGGACACAGTTTTAATCAGTTACCCATTTTGAACCACAGTGAAGTAAGAACCAGAGGACTAAATCTCAGTCTGACTTTTTTTCTCTAGGTTGAGTGCACTCTCCTGTCTGAAATGTATTTTTATTAGTAATTATTATTTTGCATGTTTTTCTTGACAAGTGGTTTTAAAATTGTGTGTGTGTGTGTGTGTGTGTGTGTGTGTGTGTGTGTGTGTGTGTGTTCGTGTGCCAGAACTGTGGCTGGCTTGAGGGTTTGGGCATTGTCCCTGAGCTTTTTTGTTGTTGGTTATGGGGCTTCAACTCTGACCTTGGGGGATGCCCCTGAGCTCTTCAGCTCAAGGCTACCACCTTACTCCTTGAGCCACAGTGCCACTTCTGGTTTTCTGGTGGTTAATCGGAGATAAACGTCTCACAGACTTTTTAGTGCCTGGACTGGCTTTGAACCATGATCCTTACATCTCAAGCTCCTGAGTAGTTAGGATTATAGGCGTGAGCCACCACCCCAGCTCCCTAAGCTTTTTTGCTCTCAGGGACTTTCTTAACTGGGCTGGCTTAGAAACTTGATCCTCAGATCTTTTCTACTTTTTCAGTGAAAAGTGATAGATTGCTCCGTAACATGACACTGAAGTTTCTGTGTGTCTGATGTGGAGGACAGAAGGAAGGGCACACACTTATGCTCTGTGTACCTCTGAGAGATAAATGTGAAGAAACAAAGTTGGCAAGTGGTGTGAGAAGAGTCAAAACTATTACTTCAAGAAAGCAGAAATACCGATATTTTTGCTCTTTCAAATCAGAAACAAAATACATTCCTATCTGACCTGAATCTCAGTCAGGGGCCATGGTTTCTGCCTATAATCCCCACAACTCTAGAAGCTGGGGTGTGAAGATGACCACTTCAAACAAGTTTGGGAATAAAACTACACAAAATTCTTAGCTAGAATTAACCCGCTAAACACTGAAAGTGAAAAACAAAAGCCAACAAAATAGTTGATAAATCATGAAAATAATAGTGTCTTACCACAATCACATGTCACATTTGTGAGCACTGAATTTTAAGGGGATTTTCATTTTTAGTAAAGGATACTTGAACCTGTGGGTGATATGAATGGTGAAACTCATTTATTAGATAAGTGGGGGAAGTCAAATACAGGTGTTTATGCTTAGCTTCCTGTGGTTGCATTGTCCAAGAAGCTGCTTTCTACCAGGATCAATGGACACAGGCCATTCGAAATGCAATGCAAAGAATGATCCCAGGAATGGCTTTGCTTCCTATAAACACGTTGCATAATGGGCTAGCAGCATCTACCTTGAAATGAGCACCTGTGTGTGCTATTCCATAATTTCACTTTTCTTCCCGGACACTAGTTTCTAGACGACCTTAGCTTATCTATGATGGCTTCTAATTAAGCCATATAGACCTGTAGGTAATGCTCCTGGTTTTAGGCTAAAGCATGAAAGTTGACACAGAACTCGAAAACCTCATCTGTGCTCTATTTGAAAACTGAATTTTAGGGGTTTGCCTTCATATAGAAATCACGGAAAAGAGATAAGGAAGTGATGTCTGTGAGTCTGTGATGCCTGTAGTGTTTCTTTATTGGAGCTTTGACAGACACCTGCCAGATAGCGCCATGCCCCAGTGAGCATGGAACAGAGCCAGTAGCTGATGGACCATTGTGTATACACAGACCAGTTAAGCTAGCAATTTAAGTCCTGGATGACATCTTCTCTTTGTAATTGGAACACACATGTTAAGACATTCCAGAAGTGGGGTACTGGTAGCCTGGGATCCTAGCTTCTCAGGTGGTTGAGATCTGACGATTGCAGTTCAACGTCATCCCAGGCAGAAAAGTCTGTCAGACTCTTATTTCCAATGAACTTCCAGAAAACCAGAAGTGGCACTGTGGCTCAATGTAGTAGACTTGAGCAAGAGAGCTCAGAAACAGTGCCCAGGCCTCCAGTTCAAGTCCTAAGACCTATAAAAAAATTAAAAACTTCTAGATGTATGTTTTCCTGGGTTCATATTTCTTTTAATGAATCCTTGTGCTGATTCATATTGCCTTGGTTAGTGGTTATGGTCTATAACCTGTTTATTTGGCTTTGTGTTAGATTGGCATGAGCATAAGTGAGACACCACACCAGGTGCACACAGCAGGAAATGAAATGGTGACTTGAAACATGTTCAATCAGTGGGCTAGAAAGTTGGAAATTAATACAAATCACAGAGGATGTTACTTACGAGTTTTTTGTTATCTTTAGTTATAATTGAATGATGATGAGTAATACCAATTTCATACAGACCAGTGAAGGAATGATTTCCTAACTCCTCATCATTGGGAATGCATTCTGTGTAACTTATTTTTAGGTGATAGGTGGGTGATGTAAAAGAGCTGCCCTGAGTATTGAGAATGACATCTATGCATGCACTGTCTATGATTTGGAAGGCAGGTGGCTTGCAGGTTTGCAAGTGTTGTGGTTAAAAATGTCCTGTGCTCTTCCCCTTCCACCGTCGGGTTTCTTGGGAGCATCGAGGGATACCCCTGGGTGGCTGGGTGGATGAGGGCTCTGACAGATACTGTTTGTATTTCTAAAAGAGACTCAGACTTCTCGCTTATTCTGATTATAGGCTTCACCTTGTTCTTCTAAGCCCTACCAAAAAAAAAGGAAATCAAATTAGGTTAAAGATAATGAAGCAGACTTTCAGTGACACATTTTGTACTTGCTTTTCCTAGGGATGATAGGTATATTTGTACTTTCTTTTTCTCATTGAATGAAAAATTTTGCTCTTGAGATAAACATTGATGTGTATAATCTGAATTTGACTTAAAATTGTGATAAGTATAACTCGAATTACAAAAAATGAAACATTTCTCTACTTTGTTCAATTGTTTGGTCTTTATAAAATAAGTAGTGGCATGAACAAGTATACTTTTCATCGTTTATCATCTTGCTTTGATAAAACTTTGGGATAACATGATTTTATATAATCATCTATGTTTACATTTTACATTAGAGGTGAGTTTTTTTTTTTTTGCCAGTCCTGGGCTTGAGCTCAGGGCCTGAGCACTGTCCTTGGATTATCTCAAGGCTAGAGCTCTACCACTTGAGCCTCAGCACCACTTCCGGCTTTTTTCTATGTATGTGGTACCGAGGAATTGAACCCGGGTCGTCATGCATGCTAGGCAAGCACTTTAACCACTAGGCCAAACTCCCGGCCCTAGAGGTGAGTTTTTTAAAAAACCATATTTTCCTTCATGTTGCCCTAGATTTTCTGTACATGGTTAGAGAATATGTTTAAAATACAGTTGGAATATCTACCTATTGTCTACTCAGTATGTATACAATATATGTGTGTATATGGATTCAAATATGTAATTGTCGTCTGTGTTTGTGTGTGTGTGTGTGTGTGTGTGTGTGTGTGTGTGTGTGTGTGTGTGTGTGGTTTAAATTTAGGATCTTGGGAGCTATCCCTAAGCTTTTTGCTCAAATCTAGCCCTCTCCCACTTGAGCCACAGCTCTATTTCTGGATTTTTGGTGGTCAATTGGAGATAAGAGACTCAATGGCTTTCTTGTCCAGGCTAGCTTTGAATGGTGATACTCAGATCTCAGCCTCCTGGATAGCTAGATTAGGCTTGAGCCACCAGTGTCCATCTGTAATGGTCTTTTTCTGTTCATCAGCTGGTTAGAACTGACCCTCCCCCATCTACTTTCTAAAAAGGCATAATTGTACCAATGGATTTTGAAAATAAACTGCCCGGTACATTATGTGATTCATGTAAGTATACCACCAGATGGATCCAAAAGATATTGAGTCATATTGCCTAGCCTTCTGAATAGGCATATTGATTACAATTCTGCCAGCATTTTTGTATCCTTTGCAAATGTTCTGCATTGACTTACCTGGTTATGCTTCATGAGATTTGAAAGTGTGTTTACTACTTTTCATGCTTCTTAAAAGCTGTTCAAATTCTTGCCTCTCATCTCCAGTTGAATAGTCAGATCAACCAAGAAGGTGACCTTTTAAATAAAATGTACCTGTAAAGGTCATATACAGCTATATAAGCCAGGTAAAAAGTACATTTCTTCCTGGACAGAGTCACCCTGTCTTTTACAGTTTTTCCTTCCCATTCCCATCCATAAGTTGTATATTTTGCTTTCAACATAGTTGTATTTTTTGCCAGGTCTGGGCCTTGAACTCAGGGCTGTAATGTATTTTTTGCCAGTTCTGGGCCTTGAACTCAGGGCCTGAGCACTGTCCTTGGGTTTTCTCAAGGATAACGCTCTACCATTTGCGCCATAGCACCACTTCTGGCTTTTTTCTATGTATGTGGTACTGAGGAATCAAACATTGGTCTTTGTGCATGCTAGGCAAGCACTCTACCACTAGGTCAAACTCCCAGCTGCAATATATGTATATATATATATGCATATATACATATACATATTTTTAACAAAGAAGGAATTCAAGTTGGGTGCCAGTGGCTCATGCCTGTCATCCTGGCTACTCATAAGGCTGAGATCAGAGAATAACCATTGAAATCCAGCCTAGGAATGAAAGTCCATAACACTATTATCTCTAACCAACAAAAAAGCTGGAAATGGCTCGAATAGTAGAATGCCAACCTTGAGCCTAAAGCTCAGGGACAGCATCCAGGCTCCCCTGAGTTCAAGTCCCAGGACTGGCAAAAGAGTAATAATAATAATACTTCAGATCGTATATAGAGGAGAAACACTTCATATAGGGGAATTTCTAATAGGAGGTATTTCAGGCATCAATGCCTTTAGCTTTACAACGAAGTAGAATTTGAATAGTTCCCATTTGATTGACTTCTGTTGATCCACAGATTACTGTAGTTGGTAGAGTTCCATTTCCATTTAAAACCAAAACCCAATGTGTCTTGTATTGTTTGTGAACTACAATTAAAGAGGACAACCCAGGAAATGATATTTAATTTCCTGGCTTGAGATCTCTGGAAGTTGTTGATGAAAGCCACAGATAAGACTCATAATTTTGAAAATAATGGCTTCAATCTCCTACAAAAATGAATTATTGATAAGCAATTCCTCAGTCCAGATTTGACAGCTCGTTGACTGAGTAAACTTACAAAAAATCAACCTTGAGCTTTGTGACTTTGGAGTCACTGGCTTGATTTTATCCAGGGGTGACATTTTTTCAACTATGGTGTATTCATAAATGTTTTTGTTCAATGGCAACTACTTTGTACAACTACTTAAAGTTAATAATGATGATGATGATGATGATGACGATGATAATAATAATAATAATAAAACAAAAGCATCCTGTACTTTCCAGCAGCATCTTCATGACCACAACCTGTGGCTGGGGTAGGCCTCACATGCGGCCTGGCCTGCGGTGGATGCTGGATAAATGCTCCAGTAACTCTGTGAAGTCTTTCCTCAGCAGTAGCCGGTTCAGTATTGCAGGGCAAAGGCAGAGAGAAAGAAGGACCCACCGCCTACAATTCTTACACTAGGAGAGTCAAATTCATGATTCTTATCTCTGGATTCCTGATTTTGATAGTTTCATCCCAAGAGAAGACATCAGCAAGTAGCCAGCTGGCCTAGTGTGACCAAAAACCACATCATGTGCTATTTTCACTAACCTTGATATGAGTGCCTGTGGTTTCCTTCAGATACATTGTCTTTCCTGCCTTCTAATACATAGCTCATCTTATCGGTTATAGCTTCATTTTTAAAGTCTGTATGAAAACCTTCTGCTCTGCCTCTGTAGACCTGGCAAACTCCTGTGTTCTGTCCTTCATCCCTTTGTTTGTGTGTGAATACCCTGTTTGTCTGCTCCTCACTAGGCAGTGGAGTTCTGTAGCCAGGGCAACAAAAGTTGGGTCATTGTGGTTAAGAGAGGAGTGCTGTGGTCCAGTGTTTTGTGAGATTCTTGTTGGGTTTTTGCCTGTGATCTGTCTCGTAGGTAAACAATATTCACCAGTTAATAGGTTCTACAGGGGTTTTTGTTTCTCTGTCCAAGAAGTCTGGCTCCTTTTTCAGTTACACTTGAACTGCAGAGTCTGGTTTTAAGTTTATTGGGGATGCTTTCTTTTACCCTTCCTCCTATCACCCTGATCTGATTAGTGTGTCCACTGTGACACTTGAGTATGCTTCCTAGTAACATTTTTTTTGATAATTAACTGACATATTAATTTTTATTTTAAAAAGCTAGTATTTCCTGAAAGATCTAAATGCAGCTGGATTTCTTTGATTACTAGTAGCAATTTGATTACTAGTAGCAATTTGATTACTGGTAGCAATTTCAGTGGGTTAAATCTTAGCCATTTTAATATGTTCAAATGCCAGTGACCCTGACATGAGGACTGCATACCAGATTAATAGATCAGAAAAGTATAGGATAAACCCTTAGTGATAGCTTTTGTACATATAGCACAAGTTCCAGCTCTTACAGTACCTCAATCAACTGTCAACCACTTAAATAGCAGACTAAGTTGTGGTTCTTATTTGCTAAGAACAGAAATGGTCCCTATTTACAAAAACATAAGAAGGGGTATCAATGTGTGAGAAGTAATGCACCCATTATCTGGTGAATGTTAACTGTAACCCCTCTATACATAACCTCAATAATAAGAAATCATTTTTTTAAAAAAAGAAAGAAATGGTCTCTATTTGCCAGGCGCAGTGGTTCACCCCAATGATCCTAACTATTCTGGAAGTTGAGATCTGAGGATCATGGTTCAAAGCCAACCCCAGGAACTAAAAAGTCTGTGAGACTCTTATTTCTAGTTAATCGCCAGAAAACTGGAAGCGGCCTTGTGTCTCAAGGGGTAGGGCAGTAGCTCAGGGACAAGGCCCAGGCCCAGAGTTCAAGTCCCATGACTGATAAAAGAGAAAGGAAGAAATGGTGCTTATTTAATTTAAGCAGAAGAGGACTTTATTGGAGGAAGTTCAGGAAATCAACAAGAAGATTAGAGGAGCAGGCTTGGGCAGGAATCATGGGAGGTAAGGCTGAGTCCAGGTCATACATTGGAATGGAATGTTTATGATGTAGGCATCATTGGCACTGGACACATTCCTACTGCTACTGCATGCTCCTACCCATTGATGTTCATCTTCTGTCGTGGACTCTCAACTCTACCATAGCCACCACAGCCACCAAAAATAACGTGCATCATTCCTTCAAAACTCAAAAATTCCAACTTAGCCCTGGTAGTACACACCTGTAATCCAGAGGATGAGGCAGAAAAATGGAGTGTTCTAGCCTGGGCCACACAGCATATTTTGGTCTAGCCTGTGTTCACAGTGAGGCCCCATGATAAAACACCCACAAATAAAACTTTCCTGCGACCAACCAACCAAATACCTTCAAATTCCAGGTTACAGCCTGGATTAGTCATTCAGGCATTCAGATCACTGGCTTACATTTTAGCTATTAGTAGAGGATTCTCAAAAAAGGAGGTTATTTGGATTGCCTGAGAACAAGCCCTTTTAAAAAGATATCTCATTCATTACTTGATGTATTTTGCTCAGTCCTGCCTTTGACAGGACTTTCAAGTGCCCATCTAGCTTAGAAAATGGTCAGGGAGTAGTGAGAAGTAATCTAGGAGTATGAAAGTTTGAAGCTGGTTTAAGTTTACCACTAAGTTTAAGTTTCCTACTAAGGAAAAGGCAGCAAGGCAACAGACTGTTGTTGAAACTAGGGGCTTGGGTAGATATGAGACTTAGTGATGTCAGGCTGGACACTGGTGACTCATGCCTGTAATCCCAGATACTCAGGAGCCTAAGATCTGAGGATCAAAGTTCAAAGCTAGCCATGGCAGGAAAGTCTGTGACTCTTATCTCCAATTAGCCACCAGAAACTGGAAGTGGTGCTGTGGCTCAAAGTGGCAGAGTAAGGACAGAGTTAATTCAAGCCCCGCAACCAACAAAAAAAGAAAGGAAAAAAAACTGCAAGAGAAAAAGAAAGACAGAAAGAATTGCCATCAGAGAATAAACCAAGAGATGAGCAAAGGAGATGACAAAGATTAGATTGCTAGAAATAGCTAGCACAAATGAAATTCAAAGGTTATAGACTAAAATCCAAAAAGTTAAAAACTAGACAAAGCAACAGAAGACTGTAAGATAAAGTATATTTGCTGAAGCTCATTTAAGGTTGCCAGTTGTGACAACTATTCACTGTGGAATACATCTTTATGTGTCTTTTAATGTGGTTCTTTCAGTCTTCATGTGACCAAGCTGACAGGTGGTGAAAACTGTAACCTGTGAGCCCCAGTTCTCAAGTCAATTTCACCAAATTGGTGACTTAGTGCACTGCTTCATTGAACTTAGAACACTCAAGAAATATTTTCACTTTACCTGATCTTCCAGCCTTAGAAGGTACCTCATCTTCCAATAGGGCTCAGGAGAAGGTGGCAAAACCAGGGTGAAAGGTAGTTTGACAGAGTTAGTGGTTGGAATAATTGCTAAGAAGCAACCTTGTGTGAGGAGGCAGGGGGAGAGCTGGCTTCTCAGTCATCAGGAAGAGAAAAATTGCCATCTCAGCCTCAGGAAAGAAAGGCCAACAGTGGTTCACTCACTGACAGCAAGTGAGCAAAAACATTTCCTAGAAGAATCACAGGTTCAAGAGTGATTATGAATAGACATAGCTCAACTTCTACCCAGCCCTTCTCACCAAATAATGAAAGCATCTTTTTGTGAGGCCTGACATAAATGCACTGTTTAAACTCTACCTTGGCCTTTTGTTTCACGTTGTTTAGCAGGCCACCTTTCCTAAGGGTTTCAGGACAGATCTCATATCACTGCTCTTGATATAAAGCTCCACGCCTCCATGCTAGGCAGGCAGCAGAGAAAGAAACACAGTGGTGAGCTAGTCACTGGTCCATTTCACAATAAAGAGATTTTCAGTTAAAAATAATTCTTTTTCTCTGTGCTAGTCCTGGAGCTTGAACTCAGGGTCTGGACTCTGTCCCTGATTTTTTTTTCCCCCTCAGGACTATTGCTCTACCACTTGAGCCACAGATGTACTTCCAGCTTTTTCTGGTACTTAATTGGAGTCTCACAGACTTTCTTGCTGGGGATGGCACTGAACCACAATCCTCGGATCTCAGCTTCCTCAGGAGCCACAGATGATGATGATGATGATTATCATTCTTATTATTTTGGTCAGTCTTGGGGCTTGAACTCAGGGCATGGGCCCTTGAGCCACAGCACCATTTCCTGTTTTCTGGTGGTTTATTGGAGATAAGAGTCTCACAGATGTTTGTGCCTGGGCTGGCTTTGAACTGTGATCTTCAGATCTCAGCCTCCTGAGTAGCCAGGATTACAGGCGCCAGGATTGTATTATATCAAACTCAGTGAGACTTCCCAGATTGATTTCTCACTTAAAAACAATTTAAATATCCCTGGGGATTAATGATTTATTAAATATAAGGTTGAAAATTTATCAGGTTATTTACAGACCAAAACTCAGCTTTGAACATTGACTATTTGGAAAAAAAAAAAAAGATTAACCAAGAAAGCAGGAAGCCAGTGGCTCACGCCTTCTAATCTTAGCTACTCAAAAGGCTGAGATCTGGGGCTCATGATTAGAAGGAAAGTCCATGAGAATTTTTTTTTTTTTGCCAGTCCTGGGCTTGAGCTCAGGGCCTAAGCACTCTCCTTGGACTTTCTCAAGGCTAGAGCTCTACCACTTGAGCCTCAGCACCACTTCTGGCTTTTTTCTAAGTATGTGGTACAGAGGAATCCAACCCGGGTCTTCATGCATGCTAGGCAAGCACTTTAACCACTAGGCCAAACTCCCAGCCCGTCCATGAGACTCTTATCTCCAATTTACCACCAAACAGCCAAAAATGGACCTGTGGCTCAAATGTAAGAGGGCTACCTAGAGCAAAAAAAACTCAAGGATGGTGCCCAAGTCCTGATTTCAAGTCCTAGGAATGGTGTGTGACTCTTCAAGGCCCTGAAGAGAGCTCAAGGCCTTAGCAACTGCACACCCTCCTCACCCAAACTACAGAGAGAACAAATACAAAGTTGGAATTATTTTATTGCGAGAATTTAGGAAAATAAAAATATTTCGATTTTACTCAGAAGTTCAGTAACTTAACAAACTCAAGGACTTCAAAATTTTAGAATCCAAGACAGTCATGGCAAAATAAAGCTCATTAGCTCATTCTGTATCACATGCATTTTTTTAAAACATGGATGCCTATAGAGGCCTTTGAGTTGGTTTAGTCAACCGAAGAAACATTTCTGACAAAGCAGAAGTTCACTTTAGCACAGCCTCAAGGGTCAGCCAGTCTCCACCCCGACCACCCTCTACCCCCAGTCCTTTGGACCCTCCCGGTTTTCTGCAAGGAAAACAGGAGAGGTGCACAAGACCCGGAGCAGCGCTGGTCTAGCTCGGGCGGTGCCACTTGTGGGCCCCACAGCAGGGTCTCAACACCTGCCCCCCGTGGCCGGCCTGGACCGTCCCCAGGGCGCTCCGTGAATGCCCGGTGCCAGGGCAAGTGGAAGCCGCCGTTCAGGGAGGGCTGCCCACAGAACTGCGTGTCCGCTGCCCTCCCGGCAAGGCTGGTGCGACCCACAGTCCACGGGAAGCTCCAGGGCAGGGACAGGATCCCGGCCTCGGAAGGAGGCCCGACTCCAGCGCTTCTGGACAGAGACCAGGGCATGAGGAGGGCGTGGGCACCGCCTCCCCGGGCGCCCGCGGGGGCCTGCAGCTTACAACCACCCCGCGGCCAAGGGGCGCGGGAGCCAGGCGCCCGAGAGCCCCTGTGCTCCACACATGCTGGAGGAGTGCAGCGTGGCAGGAGTCCCAGTGAGAGGGCACCCTGCACAGGGAGCCGCAGCCCCCGCCCGCGCCCCGCCCCAGCCCCGCCCCGCGGAGGGCGCAAGGGGCGTGGCCCGGGTGGTTCGGGAGTCCCGGGCTGGGGGAGCCCGGGAATTCCCTCCTGAAGTCAGGCATTCCTGGCTGGCTCCGCAGTCGTGGCTGCAGCCTGCCGCCCCGCGCCCCACGCCTCGCGCCCCCACGCCTAGGAGGTGGTCCGGGTGGAGGAGGGAGAGCGGCAGGGCCTCGGCGGGCGTCTGCTCCGCGCTCTGCCCCCTCTCCATCCGGGCCAGAGCCGTGGCCACAGCGACCCATAGAGCGCGTCCTGAGGGCAGGTAAGGACCCCGGCGCGGCCCCGCGGGCGGGGACGGCCGACCCCGCTCCCGGTGGCGCTGGGCCCGGGCGCCCTGCTTCGGGAAGGCGACTCCGCGATCGCCGCTCTCCACCGGCCCGGAGTCGGGAAGTTGGGGAGAGACTTCTCCCCTCCCCCGGCCCGGCGGGCGCGTGTCTTCTGCCCGCGCTCCCTGCTCGCCGCGGCCGCGGTCCCCGCCCCACCCCCGCATTCTCCGGGGCGTCGGTTGTGCCCACCCCGCCCCCGACGAAGTGTGCGTGTGGGTGGCGGAGGGAGGTTGGGTGGGCAATGTGTGGTGTGAGTGGGGGGCGTTGAACCTTCACTCGGATACCCGAGCCCGATCAGGGGTCGCGGGGAGAGGCTCCTTTCTGCCCTGGAGAGTGGACGGAGGTCCGCGGGCCGCTGGGCTCAGGGGGCCGCGGAGCCGGGCTGGGAGGACCTGGGCTCGGGGACGAGGGGGGGTGGGGGGAACTCCGGGCTGCGCGGGTTGGATAGAAAACCACCACCTGTGTCAAGTGTTCCTTTGTTTTGCCTGCGGGTGGGGAGATCCACCCTTCCGAGGCCACTCTAGCGGCACCGGGCCTCTCTGCCGCCTCCCCTTGCGTTCGGTGTCGTCCACATGGGCTCCAGGAAATTTTGTGTTAAAAGTGTGTGTGCGTGTGTTTTCTTCTTGGTAATCGCTTCCAGCTTTTGCTTTATTGGGCAGAGTTGTTGTAAGGAGCTCCTGGAAAATCGTGTCTGGTGAGGAGGGATTGCTTTAGTGTGTGTGTTGTGAGTGGAGTGGACTAGGCGCAGTTCAGCCTGGGTTATTGTCTCAAAATTCATGGAACCAGTCATGGAATGACATGCAGGCTGCTCACCTTGTAAGTGGCTCAGTGAAAAGTCTTCTGGTAGCACTGAAGCTAGCACATGCATGCCGTTTTAGTTCGTCTGCTGATGGGGAGGTTGTCATAGGTAATTTCAAGAATGTATGCCGTGGTCATATAGACATGCATGGTGGTGCTCCAAGTGTTTATACCATTCACTTCCTAAGAGTTAAATTACACACTTAGGAAAATACTGCTCAATGTGGGCATGTGACTGCATTTGCGAGAAAATACGTATTAAATCTAGGATATCAACCAACACAGTGCCTTGGCACACAGCAGACAGGAACCATTTTGAGTGGAATAGATAATAAAGGAATGTCTTGAACTAGAAGCCAGGGTTCTTCTGTTCTTCACATACATTCGTACATCGTACATTATACTTTGAGACAAAGTTACATTTCACCAAGGCCAAGTTTTTAAAAAAAATTATGTGCGAACCCTGCCATATCAACATTTAGTTTTATCAGAATTTTTAGACACTAGCTGAACCCCAGTGAACAATTGATATGCTTGTTGAGGACACAGAGGGTCCTAAATTTAGAAAAAAAATAAAACCCCAACCAATTGGTTTTGGTCGCAATCGTAAACACAAGACTGTTCATATACATGTTTCAAGGATAAAAGATGAAAGGGCTCCTAAAATATGTACTTAGTTATAACTACCGTAATAGCTTTAATTTTCCAGTTAGTTTTGCTGCCTTCATAAACCACAAAATGGACTCCTTTCTGTTTGCCCGAAAGTGAAATTACAGCTTTTATCTGTCTTCCTGGGATAGGTGGAATTTGTCTTATGGTTAGAGTATATATAATATTAATACATTGTTGGGGGAAAATGTCTAGTTCAGGAATCTTGAAACTGAAAAAAAAATCAGTGTTTATATAAATGAATTTGTATCTTATTATATGTAGTAGTAAAAGAATAAATATACTAAAAGAAAAGCAGTGACTGAATAAGAAACTTATTACCAATCCAACTTGTTTATTCATGGTTCATTTTCGTGGATCTTAAGTTATACATACTTTTTATATGAGTAATTTTTTCCTTAAAAATATAATTAGCTCTTACGTTGGGCACTGGTGGTGTAAGCCTTTGGTCCTAGCTAGTCAGAAGGATGAGACCTGAGGATCAGAGTTCAAAGCCAGCCAAGGCAGGAAATTCTGAGCAGACTCTTAACTCCAGTTAACCAGTAAAAGCAAGAAGTGGAGGTATGGTTCAAAAGGTAGAACACTAGTCTTGAGTGAAAAAGCCAAGTGAGACCTTGCCCTGAATTCAAGCCCTAGCAAAAAAAAAAAAAACCCACACAAATATATTTAGGTCTTAATCTAGTCAATCAGTTCCGTGGTCATCCCTTATTAGTCCAGTTAAGAAAGAAGCCGGGGCCGGGAGTTTGGCCTAGTGGTTAAAGTGCTTACCTAGCACGCATGAAGACCCAGGTTCAATTCCTTGGTACCACATACATAGAGAAAAGCCGGAAGTGGTGCTGAGGCTCAACGGGTAGAGCTCTAGCCTTGAGGAAGTCCAAGGACAGTGCTCAGGCCTTGAGCTCAAGCCCAGGACTGCCAAAAAAAAAAGAAGCCTAGTAAAACATTTTGAAAAGCATTGTTAAGATTTGCTGTCTAGGAATATACATCTGTCTGTTAAGAGATACAATTTCAATGAAATTATGCCTTTATAAGTTAAATATTTGCTGTCTTGGAATGCAAACTTGGGTGGCAAGACTACATTAAGAAAAAAAAATCTGCTGGAAACATTTCATTAAAAGATAGGTTAGGAAGGAGAAGGCTGTGATTGCTATCTTGTTTCTGAAGTGGCAGGGTGTTTTTGTTTTTCCACCGTTTGTTTTTTAACTAGTTGTGGTGCAGTGGAGTTGGCCTTTGTGTAATGCATTAAGCCGAATACCTCTTATGTGTGCTTTTGTGTATCTGGGCTTTATTTTAGGTGGAAGTTTTCGTTAAAGAATGTGTGTAATGTATATAAGATACTTGGATTAAGAACTAAGTGTTTGGTGATTGGATTTAGAACTTTGGTGGGGCTTTACTTTGCCTTAGGGGTAGACTTAAAAAAAATGGTTGGGGTGGGGTAATGTATTGAGGGGTTACAGTTACGCCCGGCAGGTAGTGGGTATATTACTTTTTGAATTTTGGTACCTCTTCTCATGCTTTTCTCCCTCTTTTGCTCCCCAACCCCCTCCAAGTCATCCTGTTTTTCCCCCTTTCTTTCCTATTTCAAATAAATGCATACAGTAACAACAGGTAGGGTTAGGTTTATTTAATCTTAATTTCTATATACCATTTAGTGTGTATAATTGCCTTGAAAATGCTATGTACTCACTTCCAAATGTATAATAATTAGAGAATTTCAGACAAGATATTTGCAATAAAGTTCTGGGTTCTTTTAGGATGATAATTCTTTGACTATTTTGAGAGTAGACACTAGGTTTACTTACTTTAAATGTAAGTGAAAAATAAAATAAATACTGTTGTGTTGTCAAATACCCTGTTTTTCAGAAAACTGGTCAATATAGCAACACGGCATTTTGACATCACGGGAGAAATTTTTTTTTACTTTGGTCCACTTTTAGTTTTCTAGAGCAGAATGCTTTTAGACCAATAAATCCAGCCTTACATTTGACATTTGACATTGATTGTTAGGAAATTCTGTGAAAAATAAGTTGTCATTACTTAAATTTTATGGACGTGTATATCAGCGCAAGGAAGATATACATCTTCCTTCAAGGGATATGTTTCAGAAGGAAGCAAATGACTGTATGATGTTAGAGTTTCAGAAATGCAGATGGAAAGACTTAAAAAAATCATATTAAGTGAAGTAAGCTAGACTCAAAGGAACTTAGGCTCAATGGTTTCCCTCATTCGTCATAATCAGTAGAAACCTTGGGCTCTCCTAGCAGAGATCTGCAATAGAGCAAAATCTTGATACATAAGGCCATAGAATGTGAAGCTAATTGAAAGGACCTCCAGGATATTGAAACAAAAGCCATATAATGAATGATTGTTGTCTTTTTCTTTCTTTTTTCATATTTTTATTACAATTAATAGAAGGGTTACATTATATTCACCAGATAGAAGGTGCATTACTTCACAGACATGGATACCCTTTCTCATGTCTTGGTCCCCATTTCACTCCCCCACCCCCATTCCTTCTTTTTTTAATGGTTGTTACTTTTGTGTTGCTTAAGAAGTTTGGGCCTACTGTCAGGCCACAAAGATGGTTTGAGTTTATTCAAAGAGCTTGATTATCTTACTACTTCATTCTGGTACTAGGGCTTAAACTCAGGGCTAGAGCTTTCATTTGGCTTTTAAACATTTTTTTGTTGTTATTATTAAGGTCATGTACAGAGGGATATCTCACGTGTGTGTGTGTGTGTGTGTGTGTGTGTGTGTGTGTGTGTGTGTGTGCACATGCATGCGTACGCTGGTAGTGGAGCTTGAACTCAGGGTCTTGGCATGTCCACTAGCATTTTTGCTTAAGGCTGTGTAGGGAGCACAATAATGATACAGATAAGCTGAGATGCATAAAGGTGTTTATTTCTCCAGTGCTAGTTCCATAGTACCTTATTCCATTACCATCCAGTAGGCGGCGCACCTCACCAACCCAATGCAAGACTCCCCAGCCTCCTCCTACCTGCCTGTCCCAGCCAGGGCCACTAACTTGGTCACACAGGTTGGCCTGCTACCACTTGATCCACAGCTTCACTTCTGGGTTTTTGCTTGTTAACAGGAGATAAGAGTTTTAGGGACTTTTCTGCGTGGGCTGGCTTTGACCTTGAATCCTCAGATCTCAGGCTCCTGAGTAGTTTAGGATGAGAGGCAGGAGCCATTGGTGCCCAGCTCAGAATTGAATACTTTGCAGCAGTTTTAAGTTCACAGTAAAATTAAAAGAAAAGGACAGATACTTCTTATGTCCCTACACAGGCCCAGTCTCCCCCACAACCAACATTCCCTACAGAGGGGTACACTGTGAGAATCAGTGACACACACCTCACACTGGCACCCATGTCTCCAGAGACTGCAGAGTGTGGCTTATTTGCCCCGTTGTGTCATATGTGCACTGTGGTCCTGGGCCCAGGCACAATGTCGTGTGCCAGTCGTGTTATGTTTCATCAGGAGTAATGCCAATGTTATACAATCCTTGTCTCCAATATAGATTTGGCCTAGTGTCTCTACATTTTGTTCTATTTTAAATCTCTGCTAGGATAGCCCAAGGTTTCTACTGATTATGACAAATGAGGGAGACTATTGGGCCTATGTTCCTTGGTGTCTGGCTTACTTCACTTAATGGGATTTTTTCTAAGTCTTTCCATTTCCTTACAAATGGGGTGATGTCGTTCTTTCTGACAGCAGCATAGAATTCCATTGTGCATAAATACCACATCTTGTTGAGCTACTCATCAACTGAGGGATATCTGGGTTGGTTCCATATCTTTGCTACGGTAAATACTGCTGCAATGAACATCATTGTACTATTGGATTTAGTATGCCCTTGTTTCTGGATGGTTGGGTAAATGCCAAGTACTGGGATTGCTGGGTTATAGGGGAGCTCTATGTTTAGTCTTTTGAGGAACTGCCATACTGCTTTCCACTCCCACCAACAGTGTAGTAGTGATCCCTCCTGGCCATATCCCCTCCAGCATCTGTTGTTATTAGTTTTCTTGATCCTGGCCATTCTAACTGGAGTGAGGTGGAATCTTAGAGATGTTTTGATTTGCATTTCTTTTATGATCAGAGATGTTGAGCATTTCTTCCTGTGTCTCTAGGCCATTTTTGTTTCTTCTTCAGAGAAGACTCTCTTTCAGTCTTTGAAAGCCTGTCTAATTGTTACAACTGAGGGAAACCATGGAGCTTATTTTTCTTTGGGTCTGACTTACTTCACTTAATATGATTTTTTTCCAAGTCTTTCCATTTCCTTACAGATGGGATGATGTCATTCCTTGCTCACACTTTATGAATGAATGAAGGAAGGAAACACTTTCCCCTAAGACCTACAATACATAGTACCATGAAAGAGAGGTGCATCAGAACATCCCTGTCATTCAGCTCACCTTTTTCTTAGAAACATTTCAGAAAGATTTCCATGTAGTTGAGAGTTGATCCTTCTGCAATAATATTGCTGGCCTCTGCAGCCCAAATCAAGGGTATTCTGGATGCTCTGCCACTGACTTGATACAGGTACCCATGTTAACGAAAGGGTATCACTCCAACATGACTCAAATTTCCTGTACCTGCCCATCTTGAATTCCCTTTGATAGTTCAAGCCTATTTACTGAGACTGGACCCTGTGGAGTGTGAGATGGTATGGTATGTGAGTGGTGGTGGGTGGAAGACTAGCGTGGGAGGAGCAGGAAATTGGAGACCCTGGGGATGAGATTGTAGCATTTTCAGTTGCAAAGCTGTGCAGCCAGGATAGCTTTGTGAGCTCTGTGGGTGAACTCTATTATCTGGTTCTTCCTGGAAAATCCCTGTAGTTACAGAGCTGGCAGAGCAGCTCTTCCACCATTATTAAAGAAGCCAGAATTAAATCTGTGTGTATGTGTGTGTTCCTCACATTAGTCACTGGTGAATGCTAATGGTCTTTCCAGTCTCAGGCCTTCAGAGAGGGGGTACAAATGTGTTTCTTGGTGACCCTTAGCAGTGTGGTAAACTAAGTGGTGGTGGGTCCTTTCTTGTCTCATGAGAATGTCCATCACTGGATGACTTGCAGTTGTTGGAAGCATTATTTTAATGATGATATATAAGGAATTATTACTATTTTGGGGTGTGTGTATGTGGCAATCTTGGGGCTTACTCAGGGTCAGAACAGTTTTCCTTAGTTTTTTTTTTCACCCAAAGGCTAGGGTCCTAACAACTAAGGCAGTCCTCTTCTCCTGTTTTTTTTTCAGATATTTTTATTGTAATTAATAGAAGGGTTACATTATATTCACCAGATAGAGGGTACATTACTTCACAAATATTGATACCCTTTCTCATGTCATGGTTCTCCTGGGTTTTTAATTGGAGCTAAGAATCTCATGAACTTTTCTGTCCAGACTGACTTTGAATCCTGCTTCTCAGATCTCAGACTCCTGAGGAGGTAGAATTCCAGGCATGAGCCACCAGTGTGCCTGGATTAAGACTTGTTATTAACCACATTATAAATGAGCTCCTCAGCCCTCTTCTCCAGGTGAGAATGAGTTATGGAACAGGAAGCTTTCAGAGGCTGCACGGAATTATACCCTGGTTTGAGGTTGAGAGGTCACCAGAAAACAGGGCTATCAGAGGTAAAGGAAAGTGGATAACATTTCTCAGCAGAAATACAAATTTAGTTACACCACATTCTTGACTTCAGTGTATTTATATATACTGGACATTTAGAGTTTCAGTTAAAAACATTGATTTGTCATCTCTCATGGAACAGGAGAATGGGGTTGCAAAGGCTAATGAAGCTAAAGGACAACTGAGCAGTAGGCCACCTACCTCATCTAGATGATTCATGCATTGCAGTAAGGTAAATAAGTACCTGTAAGTAAGTACTGAAGTTCCCGGGATTTCTGCACCTGGCTCTGCCTTCTGCTGGCTTGCAGCACAGTGTCCTCTCTCTGCCCTCACGTTAAGGGTTAGACTACACTGGGTCCTTGCAATTCAATGCTTGGAGCATCTGAGATCCTGATCAGAGACCACTGGTGACCAATACCTGTTCTGCAAGGGATGAAGTGATTCCTGGCTTCATTTTACTGTTCCTGGGTCTCCAGTAAAGTGGAACGGCTGAGAAGCAGGGCACGGGACAGCTGACCTGAGGTGTTGCCAGCACCAAATGACAGCTTTCTAGAGAGGATAGTGGTAATGCTGCATCTGGAATGTTCTCAGCTGAATTTCAGCTGAACATATGCCAAAGGCCAGCCAGTTTCTGGATGCCCTGTGGGGAAAGGGCAGCCAGTCAAATTATAAAGACGAGACTGGGCATGAATGAGCACAAACAAGAGTAAGCCATTTCCACGAAGTCAGGGAGATGCCAGGAGAATAGAAAAAATGGTGTTGGGGGCAGAAGGCATGGAACTGAGTCTCATAGGCTTTCCTTATCCTTGGCTAGCTTCGAACTGCAGTCCTCATATCACAGCTTCCTGCTTAGCAAGGATTACATGTGTGAGGCACTGGTGCCTGCCTTACGTTGTATTGTCTATTAAATGCTCTAAGTGGCTTTTCTCATGTCTTCATTTTTCCCAGTTCATGCATGTTTGGCTCTGTTTATCCTATATCCTCTACTAAGGTGTCATTGATATGTTGGTCAAAGGGAATAATAAAGACAGATGAGAGGATTTTTTTAAACCAAACTTTCAGGCACCCAAGGGTTCTCATATTTCCTTTGACATTTGATCAATTTATATTCATATTAGTTGGAGCTCAAATATTAGGTCACAGCTACACTTCAGAGTAGGTTTTCTATTTTCTCCATTTTTAAACATCCAGTTTATTACTATCCATAGACTCTGTTTTTCTCTATCTAATGACAGAAAAGCTGCATAGCAAGGGCAGGGACCTTTTAGAATGGACACATACGTAGTTTGACTAAGATACTCTTTCGTGGAGCAAGCATGGATCTTTAAAATTGTTTCCACAGCTATGTTGTAAAATGGTAGTAGACAGAGCTGTCTTCATTGCATATCAGATTTGACCTGGTGTGTGTGTGTGTGTGTGTGTGTGTGTGTGTGTCCCTTGTGTGGAAATAAAATTTAAACATCCCAAATTCTTTTTTTTAAAGCATCATTAATTCTTCATAGTAGCGTTAGAACTAGGTGGGCACCTGGCTTCCCAGCCCGTGCCAATATTTCAGCCTCTCCTCAAGCTAGATGTGACCAGGTGACTACGTTTCCTCCAACAGAATGTCATCGAAACATTCACAACCTCTGGGACAAGTCCTTGGAAGGAAATTGCTTGCCTTCCCTTTCTTTTTTTTGTTTCCTTTTGGCTCCAGTTGGGATGTCTGTTGGCCAGCTTGTCTCAGGGTAGATGAGGAGCATATTGCAGGGAATGAAAGGGCCACGAGAGGGGTGGCCTCCCTTGGGGTTCTTAATTACCATTCCTATTGGTGATCACCCTCGTCATCACGACCATCAGATCAGAGTTACAGGCAGCCAGATAGGAAGATGGCAAAGGCCTTATCTATCCTGCCTGTTCTCTCTTAAATCTTTTTCCAGAATTTGTCACTAAATATTCCCACTTCATTGATCAGAGTTTAGCTGTATCTAGTTATACAGTGACCCAGATAAAAGTAAGAATTGTTTTTAACTAAGGAAAAGAAAGAAGTGTTGAGTGGACTTCTACTTAGAAATCTCCTATCTAGATCAGCAGTGAAAAACAATGGCCTACAGACCAAATCTACCCACAACCTTGTTTTATTATTATTGTTGCAAATACATTGTTATTGGAGCAAAGCCATAAGCACTCATTATACATGTCATCTCCAGCTAACTCCAGGCTAGCAGAGTTGAACAAGTATTCCAGAGAGCAAACGGACCATGGGCCTAACCTGCTTACCATGTGCCTAGAGTGTCCTGGAATCACAAACCTCTCCATCTTAGCCTCGTGTGCTAAGATGATAGGCAGAAGTCTCCACAGTCAGCTATGTATTAAAGAAGAGGTCTCATAAACCTACATACTCAGAATAGCTGCAAGCTACCATTCTCCCAAAGTCCACCTCCCAGGTAGTAGCAATACAGTCTTTATAATGCCTCAATCCAGCTGATTTTAACTTAACTGAGTAACTAGTGCCTCACTCCACACATGACCCTTGCATGGAGAGTCACTGCTTTTGCACCCTCTTACAGGAATGCTCTAATTGAGTTATTTGTGAACCAACATGGTTGCCATCCCTCCATATGTCTTTATTTGTCATTTCCCTATGCACAGGTGGCTTCTTTCTGCAAATTACTGTCACTCTTTGCCTGTGGACATTTTTTTTTACCTATAGTAGCATGGTCAGCCTATGTAAGGGGCAATCTGAAAGTCCCTTAGGCATTAATGCTCCAGGACAGCCCTTAAACAATAATGAATATGAGCTATTACATAAAATATCCGAGCTTCCTTACTCCTCTAATGGGTCAACTTTGAGATATCTCCCAGAATAATTCTCTGTCTCTGTCTGTCTCTGTGTCTCTGTCTCTGTCTCTGTCTCTGTCTCTCTCTCTCTCTCTCTATCTTTCTTTGTCTCTCTCATTTTCTTCATTTCCTTCCCCTTAGTGATTCTTGGAAGGACCTACTTTTAGTCCAGTTCTTACATCTGAATCTATTTCTCCATGGATAAAACTGAAGCAGGGATAGGAGTTTGGTCTAGTGGTAGAGTGCTTGCCTAAGCATGCACGAAGAACAGGGTTCGATTCCTCAGTACCACATACATAGAAAGAAGGTGGAAGTGGTGCTGTGACTCAAGTGGTAGAGCTCTAGCCTTGAGAAAGCCCAAGGACAGTGCCCAGGCCTGCCCCCGCTGACAAGAGAAATGAAGGCAGTAGCTTGTCACATTTTGTATCAAGGAAAACTGATATGACTGATGATTTGCATCTGTTTCAGGGAAATTGGATAAGCCTTTGTTCAGAGTCCATCTGCCTGAGTTAAATACTGAGCAGGAGCTGGTGTTTTTCAGAACAAACCCCAAAGTAATAGATGGTAAATTGGTTAAGCAGTCTGATGTGTATTTAAATTTTGTTAGAAATATCTTCCATCCTGTCAGATGGAAGACTGTCTCTGTAACATAGAGATAAAAGAAGAAAAGCACAAGAACCAGAGCAGAGAAGAAGAAGAACTTTAATTAAATGTGAACATTCAAATCTAACTTATCTTTCTAAAAAACCCCTCCAGTCCCATTAGTATTTTACTTTCTGGCATGTACACAAATATTCATTGTAAATAAATCATATACAGAGCAAGGGCCCATGCTTCTTGAAATTCCAATCTTCAGTGGTCTCCAATGTCTGTGGTACTGCTCTGTGAAATGGTGTTTGCATGACCTTGACGCGAATAATGGGCCAATGAGTCTGCATGTGTATGTAAGAATGAGTTCTGAGGCATTTTCCTCCATACCACAGCTCTGCAGTGTGTGGTTTCCATCACTTGATGAGTCTCACTCAAGCCTCATGGCAGAGGCTTGGATTTTGGTGTAGCCTAACAAAGATTAGAAAGGCTGAGGTTCGCGAATTGTCCTTTGGTGAACCTTTGAAGAACAGAAGTACGATATTGGGAGTGGAAGAGCCAAGTGCACAAGTGGTGGTGACCTGTAATAGAGTTCAAAATGTCAGGTGATAGTGTGGTGGGTACAGTTGTCCTGTGATGGCACAGGGTGCCCTAGGCACTCAGGGAGTCCAAGGAGGGAAGGGGAGTTTGGCTAATGCAAGTAGCCTGGGCACAGCAGGGTGGTTTTGTAGGTGGAGTGTGGGTATCCTGGGCTGGAGTAAAAGAAGGTGCAGGGTGGCCAGGGCCACTCAAGTCATCATGGTCAGTAGGACCCAGGGAGGCATGCGCACGTGGAGCTCTCCTTAAGCCTTGCTTCCCCTCCTCTTCCTGTGGAAGAGGCTGAAGCTGGATCTCTGCTTGGCAGGTGTCCTCCGGGGGAAGGTGTACTTCCACAGCACCACATGGTAGACGTCCATAGTCTTCAAGGCATAGAAAACGTTGGCATCATCAGGAATCCTCAGCTCTGGTGGAAGAGGGACACAAACCTTAGCTGTCCAACCTGGGGCTGAGACCACTGCCATTCCCATGCACTTAGAGATCAACTGTGGGTTAGGACACCAAATGCCTCCAATCTCTGACTCCTGCATGGGAAAGAACTGCTGAAAACTCCTTTCTCAGAGGACAACTTTGGACTTCAGGTTCTGCCAGGTCAGGGTGAAGGAGGCACAAGCCAATCCCTTTCTGACCTCGCTGCTGCCTTATCAGCATCACAGACACAACAGGCTTTGCAGTGTGCAAACCAGCTCTCCTAAGATTGTCCTACAAACATGGACCCTCAGGACCACAAAAAGCAAGGCCTAATTCAGGCTTCTTGCAGTGAGTTCCAGGGTCCTCTAAGACCATGTGCCCCAAGTAGACTGTAAGTCCTGCCTTTGGCCTTTAATTTCTCCCCAGTCTCCTGTGTCCTGCACTCTTTGTGAGAGGAAAACCCCATGCTGTGAGAGGGAAAACCCCATGCTGCCAGCATAGTGGGAATGGTCACAACGTAGGAAGGAATTCAGAACACATCCTGCATGGAACTTGTAATCTGTCATCAATGCTGATCAACTCCACAAAGAACTGGACAGATTCTGCACCTCATTGCAAAGACAAGACAGCAACACCACTGTGGCTCATTACCATTTGTGTTCCAGGTATACATGAGTCTTACATGAGTCTGACTCCTCTTACCATCTGTGAATCAGTCTCTGTCTTTTTTCTTGCCGGTCCGGGTCCTTGAACTTAGGGCCTGACCACTGTCCTTGGGCTTTCTCAAGGCTAGAGCTCTATCACTTAAGCCTCACCACCATTTCTGGCTTTTTTCTATGTATATGTGGTACTGAGGAATCAAACCCGGGTCTTAGTGCATGCTAGGCAAGGACTCTACCACTAAGCCAAATTCCCAGCCTGTCACTGTCTCTTTTGCTACATCAGTCTCTGTCCCTATCCCTGTCTCTCTGTCTCTGTCTCATCTACCTAAACTTTTGGCTAGCTTTTCAATTTATATCTTTTATGAGTAAGTCAACTTTTGGCTCACTTATCTAACTCAGTGACTCGGTTCTCCCCTGACCTGTTTGTTCAAGATAAGTGTTGTGCCACTGGCACCATATGATTTTTCCTGCTTTTACTGTGTTTGATAGGAAGAAAGAGAATCACAGACTTCTAACCCAGGCTGGCCTCCAACCTAGAGCCTCAGTTGAGCCTCCTAATGAACTGGGTTTGTAGGCTGGGTCCTAGGCACCTGGCGTCTAACTCATTTGGAAGAAAAACACATAGGTAGAGAATATTGGGAAGTTGCCCATGAGTTCTCAATAGCTCTTTCAGGGCTTGCATTAGTCCATGATATAGGGTAAGTGGTGTTTGGAGGCATAGTTTTAATGGTGTGGGAAAAATGCAAGGGTCTCAGGAACTCTGGGCACACACGTTACAACTAAGTGACACTCAAGTGTCAGGTATTTTTTGAAGCCATGTGTTAATTCTCTGCCTCAGCAGATCTGAGGGATGCCATGCTCTGAACTGGCCTCTCTCTGCCTGCTTCCTCATCTGCAAACTCTGCAAATAAATGACGTTCTTCTGAGCGCTATGGGATCCACTGGTTTCTCCCAATGTTGGTGCTGCCCTGAGTCTCTGTGCCAATGCCTTCTCTGGACTCCTGGAAATTTCTTTCTCCTCATTGTCTCATCAATCATTCAAATTCCTCACTCTTCATAGGTGAGAGGAGGAGACCGAGGAATAGGAAGGGATGGTGGCCTGTCCACTTCACTGTAGGCAATCATAGAAGAGACACTCTAAACTCTGTGAGCAGGGTGCAGTCAGTGAGTGCTCCCATAATTGTCATGGGCCGGAGGGTAGAATAGTCCAGGAGGGAGAGGGTTATGGACTTTCAGCTAACTTGCTAACAAAAAAATTCTGGATTTCCTCACCTAGGGGAGGGGCTCTGAATCATGAGAAAGTTTCTTTCCCACAAAGCTCTTCCCTATGTGTCTGTGTCCTGGCAGAAATCTTTCTCTATGCATCTGGGTGGGGAGTTCCCCAGATATACTGTAGTGGACAAGCGGGTCAAGGCATTGAGGAGTGCAGTCTGTAGCCCTTCCCACTGAGGCTTCTGGAATCGTGTGTGAAGGAGCTCAGTATGTTGGAATGTAGAGGTAGATACATCTTTTCCTTTCTTGATTTGTGTGGGTGTCTCTATCGGAGCAACTAGTTCACTTGCGGGGTTTCATGGTTGAGTGTCAAGGTTAGGGCTCGCAGTCATGTCCAGCTGAGATTTCAGGACTTAGTGAGCAGTGCCTGGCCTCCCTTGTCAAGAAAACCCCCAGCCACCTTCAGTTCCCCTGTCTAGTCCTTCTCTGTGTTTGTATGGCGGTGAGCAGCATCTGCTCTAGGGAGAACAGAGAGACCCAGTTCCTTCAGGTAGACATCCTGGCTCTGAATGTTAAGATCCAAACCAAGTGTGTGCTATGTCTGTTTGGCTCTAAGGACAGCTCTGAAATATCCCATGGCAGAGCAACTCACTCCTGAGAAGTGCAGCTGACTTACATACCAGGTACTCAAGAGCCTGAGATCGGGGGATCCCAGTTCAATCCACAGTCACTGAGTCTGTGAATTACAATCAACTCCAAACGTGGAGTGGGCTTGGGACTGAAAATGAAGAGCACTGAGTATTAAAAACGGTGGACAACAGCCATGCCCTGAGTTCAAGATCCAGAATGGAGAGAAAAAATAAAGGGAAAGCATTTCTTTTTGGAACTGGATCCCACTTTTGCCTTCTTAGCCCTGTTCTTTCTGACCCGTTTCTCTCTACCTGAAAGAGTAGCACTTTGGTCCGGAAGTAAGAGCACGAAGGAGAAACGATCTCTGACAGTTTCTGGTATATCTGCATGCTGTCTCTGTAGGAGGGACAGAGAGAAGTGACAAATGGGAAAGTGAGAGAGAAGGGAGACAGGCTTGGTTTTGTTTTAGAGCCAGGCCTGCAAGTTGCCTGAACAGGAGGTTTTCAAATGATTGTATGAAGCTCCCAAGGACCCAGGAGCTGGAAGCAATTTCTTCTTCATGTCCCAGTGGAGTCCAGCCCAGTTGTATTAGACAACTGTGCTTGGATTTCCTTTGGACAGAAATGTAGAATTACCACAGAAATCCTGGACAGCTCCTCTGGGTCTCTGTCCAGCTTCAGTGAGACATTGCACTGAACATTTGCCGGTGCATGAACAGGCATAATGCAGGCACTGTCCCTGTTTTCCTGGCTAGCAGCCCAGGTCATACAGGCTTGGCTCTGGGGCTGGTGGTGAAGCTGGCTAGTCCCTGTGTGTGCACAGCTTCTGTGGAGAGAAGGACCCACCTGGAGACCTCTTGCCATGTGCTGTCCAGGCGCTGGATGGCTCTGCTGTGCAGAGCAGAGAGGATGGCATGGAGGGAGGAGAAGAGTTCCTGAGGACTCTGCATTCCTGCATGTGGGGAGCCAAAGCGGCTGCCACCGTTCAAAACCGTTATATAACCTCATCAGTTATATATAACCGTTATATAACAGCCACGGTCTGACCAATTCCGAGCATTAAAGTTGCCTTGGCAACAGGGCAGCCAATGAGAAAGAGCCCAGTGTCCCTTAGGGCTATAAAAACCGCTGCTTTCGCTGCCCAGGGCCCCTCCGCTTCAGCTCTCCCCTCAAGCAAGTTGCTCTTCAATAAAGCGTGATACAAGAAGGATCCTCGTGTGGTGGTCGTTCTTCCCTGCTGGACAGGGGCATCGATCCCCGCAACTGGTGCCGAAACCCGGGACCTGCGGAGGGGCCGAAGAGGATCCAGAACTTGACATGTGAAGAGGACTCCTTCTTAGGTATGTTGTTCTTCTGGGAAGTTCCTGTTTGGGTGCTTATTATCGTTCTTCCTCTGTGGTTTGTGTTTCTTATTGTTTGTTTCCCAGCGCTTGGGTGTGAAGGACCAGAAGACTAGAGAGCTTCTCGGTCCAAGTGAAAGTAAAACCAGGGTAGATAACACGGTCTTTCGCTTTGTTTCACCCGCTTAGGTTAGCCCTCTAAGAGTAACATCAGTATGGGTAACTCTTCAGGAAGTGCATGCCGTACCAGCGATTTCTGTGCTCCCTTACAGACCCTTCTTAAACAACGTGGTCATAAGATTTCTCACGGTACAATAAATACGATCTTAACAGATATAGAGACACATGCCCCGTGGTTCGCGGTTTCCGGGGACCTCTCACTCGTTTGTTGGGATAAATTAGGTCGAGATCTGGATAGAGCACAGGATAGAGGAGAGGTTTCCGGTGCTACCTTGCCTATGTGGAGGATGGTGCGCACTTGCTTAGAGGAAGGAAAAAACGCTGACCTTATTAAGGAAGGGAGAAAGACTTTGATTAAGCACCAGGATAGTCTTTCAGAGTCCTCATATACGGAAGGAGAGTTAAAAGGGCCCAGAAAAAAAGATAAAGGGAATCATAAAAATATAAAAATAAAAAAGGAAATAGCAAAAATGGAGGAACCACAGTCCTCACAAAAGATAGTGCAGGAGAGAAAAGGAAAAAGGAAGAAACAGGAGGAGCCCAAGGGCTCCCTCTATCCATCTTTAAAAGAATTTCAAGATGACAACCAATTTTCAGCCTTAACTTTACAGGAACAGGATGAGGAGGCGAGTAATAATGCGGCAGACGAAAGGGAAGGGTCCCTGTTAGAGATAAGCTCGGAGGAGGAGGAGGAGCTAGAAGAGCAGGCTGCTGCATATGAGACAGATAGATATGGCCCCTGGGGAGGATTGGGCGCAGGGAGTGACCAGGGAACCCTTCGCCCTGTCCCTTCCGCCCCACCTCCCTACGCCCCAGTTAAAACCAACACCCTTATCAGGGCTAGTACTTGGTCCCGCCTAGCCTCTGCTTTCCCTGTTTTTGAAGATTCCATCACTAGACAAAGGGTTCTTGAACCCGTTTCTTATAAGACCTTAAAGGATCTTATGGCTTCAACTCAACAGTACGGTCCTTCTGCCAATTACACCACTGCATTGGTCCGTAGACTCAAAACCATGGCTATGACTCCAACAGATTGGTACGAGGTTGGGCAGTCTTGTTTGACCCATGGCCAATTTTTAGAATTTAGTGCTTCGGCTACTGATTTAGCCGTTGCACAACATGGTCAAAATGTTGTTAATGGTCATCCAGAGTGGACAAGGCCCTTATGTGGCAGATCAGGCAAGTTACCCCATGGAACTATACCGCCAAGTCAATGATATATTTTATAGAGCTTGGAAGGCCCTCTCCAATAAAGGAGAACTTAAAGGCAATCTTACAAAAATTATTCAAGGACCTGCTGAACCTTTTTCCGATTTTGTTGGACGAGTCTTAGGGGTAGCTGATAAATTGTTTGGAGAGGTGGAAAATTATATGCCCCTAATTCAACAAATAATTTTTGAACAGAGTACCCAGGACTGCCAAAAGGCTCTTCTTCCTGTAAAAGATAAGCCTTTGCAGGACTGGATTAGAGCCTGTCGGGAGGTGGGAGCCCCTGTAAGTCTGGATAAAATTGTTGCTGCGGTAGCAGCGGCTACAAAAGTTAACTCAGGGTTGTGCTTTAACTGCCAAAAGCCAGGACACTTTAAAAAACAGTGCCCTAACCTAAAATATTCAAGGCAAAAACCCCCTCGGGAGCCAGGACTGTGCCCACGATGCAAAAAAGGAAAACACTGGGCAAATGAGTGCAGGTCAGTTAGAGATATAAATGGACAGCCTATTCAACAACCTCAGGCCTTGGAGCCAAAAAACAGGCGGAAGGGCCCGCTGCTAATAAAATAGCGATGCCATCTATGCAAAAAGCTATGTGGAAAAATGTCCTTGATAATAAATGGTATGGACCGGATCCTGTGATCCAGAGATCCAGGGGAGCTGTTTGTGTTTTTCCACAGGGACAAGAATCCCCCCATTGGGTGCCACAGCGCTTCGTAAGGACGCTAAAGGAGGATCAAGTACTGCAAAAGGATAAAAAATGAAGCCAAAAAAGACCCTGATAAACAAAATGATGATACAGCAGATGATCCTGATGAGCCTGGTGATTATGAACATACTGACATTCCTCGCGGAAGAAATGGAGCTGTGGGCGGTGGCCAGATCATGGCCAATTCCAATGCCAGTGCATGTTAATTCTACACAATTGCCGACATTTTTCTCCACTTTCTGTGAGATGGAAGCTCCATGTGTTCGGCAACCCGATAATATACAAGAATCATATAATTTGTCTGTTATTAGCTTAGAGGATACCTTTTGTTTTACTACAAAAAAAATGTGTCATCCTGTATTTTTCTTCAAGATCAAAAGGTTTCAGCCTGGGAGAACCCCTTACATCAGAGTAGGGTTCCGATAAATATTTTGACAGCGGCTTTGGCATGGGTCGCCAATGGTCAGTTGTCAGGATCAGGCGAGCCATCTAATGATACCACTGTAAACATAACTACTTTAATGATGACAAGTCATTTAAAAATACCAAAAGTAAGATCTAATAATGAGATTAATGCTACCCACTTTAAGGCCTCTGCCTGGTGTGAATCTAATGTAAAATTTCCACCAGTGTTCACACCGTGCGGCTGCAGTTACGGCAGCTATAGCTATGGCAAATTCTATACAAACAGCGTCCGCTGTTAATGATGCCATTGCCCAAACCTCGACAGTTCTTGAAACCCCAAATCAAATTAATAGTCATTTGGTGTCTGGTATTCTTGCAGCCAATTAAAGGATTGATACAATACAAGTACAAATAGAAGAGTTGTATACTTTAATTTCCGTGGGCTGTATTGCTCAGTATAAACATTTATGTGTGTCTCCTGTAAAGTTTGTTAATGCAAAACAGGAAAGTGAATTAATTACCCAGTATTTAAGTGGTAATTGGTCAGCTAAAGCGGAGTTTTTGATACAACAACAATTACAACAGATAATTCAGTTAAATAATACCCGAGTTGAGCCTATTACCTTGGATAATGTTACTGGTTGGATTTCTGATTGGATTTCTTCAGCATTTTTGTTTTTTAAGGAATGGGTTGGAATGGGAGTTGCTGTGCTGTGTTGCTTTGGAATAATGTTTTGCTTATGGCTGGTATGCAGATTTAAAAGACAACAAAAGAGGGAAAAGGCTATAATGGTACAAGCCTTATTGGCCCTGGGCCAGGGGGAATCCCCTCAAGCTTGGGTGAGCATGTTAAAATAGTAAGATTGTAATAGGGACGCTGGTTTTCTAAATCATTACCTGCCCTGTATGTAGATGTTCTTTGTTCGCCTGCTAAAGGTTTGTTCCCCCCATCATAGTTTCAAAAACATCCTTTTTGATTGCCAAAGGCTTCTGTGCTGCCTTTGCACCCTCTAGACCTTAGTCTATTGCACGAGGAGTTAGGAGCACAGATAGTCTAAGTTGTGAAAAGTGGAACAAAGTATCGCTCCTGACCCTACAAGTCAGGGAGAGCATGTGCGTCAGCATATGGGTCTGCGCCCCTAGCCCATCTCCACAAAGGGGATAGAGGACCTGGAGGGGAGGGACCCAGGGTTGGCCTCCTGGGTCACTCCTCTACAGTGGGACCTCGAGTTCTAATCTGGAGGACAGCACCTCTACTCTCTTCACAACATTTATTTTGGCCTCTGGTGTTCAAACAAAAAAGGGGGAGATGTGGGGAGCCAAAGCGGCCGCCACCGTTCAAAACCATTATATAACCTCATCAGTTATATATAACCATTATATAACAGCCACGGTCTGACCAATTCCGAGCATTAAAGTTGCCTTGGCAACAGGGCAGCCAATGAGAAAGAGCCCAGTGTCCCTTAGGGCTATAAAAACCGCTGCTTTCGCTGCCCAGGACCTCTCCGCTTCAGCTCTCCCCTCAAGCAAGTTGCTCTTCAATAAAGCGTGATACAAGAAGGATCCTCGTGTGGTGGTCGTTCTTCCCTGCTGGACAGGGGCGTCGATCCCCGCACCTGCATGGGAAGGGTGTGTGAGCCTTGCATGCTACTGCTGCCACCTGATGCCTTGCTGGCTGGGCTAAGCCAGGGTCAGTACAAGGATACTGGGGAGCTGCTTACAGGGCTTCAGAGGGGAGAGAGGGCTGACCAGGCCTGGGTGAAGTTGCCCCTGAGTCCTGAGTGTGAGGAAGGAGTGAGCACCATTGCATGTGTGGTATGTGGGAGTCCAGACAAGATGGCCCTGGGCAGGAGGGCCTGGAGTCCACACAGGGCTCTGAGCACATTGGCACATCTCAGAATATAAGACCCTGAAGGGAGAGTCTCTAGGCAGCAGCTGTGTCTTACCTTGGCCACTGAGATCCAGTGCTCTACCACCCTTGCCCTGGAGCAGGGCTGCATGCTGTGGTCCCCTAAGCAGGTGGTGAGCACGCAGGAGAACACCTGGTCAAACTGTGTGAAGGTGGCCCGGATGGTGGGGGCCAAGTTCTCCATGTCGTGTCTGTCCTTCTGGGAAATGGCAGAATGCAGGCAGTGGTGGGGCACCACCTTCAGGAACAGATCCTGCCAAAGGAAGGAGTGTCTCATTGCCTGGCACACAGCATAGTGCCCAGCCCCAGATTGGGTCCCGTAGTTGGGCTGAGAACTCTGGCTGTGTAGGGGTCTCTGAGGCTTGGGCATGGGTTTGTAGGGATGTCATGCCGCTTCGCAACCCTGGAGGGCACCTGAGTGTCCCTACCTCATGTCAGGGTCTGCTGTGCAATGTGATTCTTCCTCCTTGGCCTAGGCCGAATTTCTGCCCTCCCCAAGTCCCCCCATGCCTGTCCTTTGGTTCATATCCACAGATGCTGCTTCTGTAGCACTTTCTGTTTTCTGCACTAGGCTCTGGCACACACACCAGAATCCTCATAATTGCTTGAGCTCATGTGGTCCCTGCCAAGTGCCGAGGAGCTGCGATTCTGGCTGCACCTCTCCACGCATAGCTCCTGGGACACAGAAATGTCATATACACTTTAGTGTCTGCATTTAAAGAGTGTTGCTAGGAAGCGTGAGCCAAGGTGAAGCTCAGGCTGGATGAAAGCTTGGGCTCTAGGGGAAGGAGATTGATGAGAAGGCAGCCATGCAGAGAAGGAAGCCCGGTCCAACCCGTGCTGCCCAGGGCCTCACCGAGTCCATCCTGGTGAGCTGCTCAGCCACCAACAGGGGAGGGAAATCTAAGACCTCATTCTTCTCCTTGTTCAGTCCCTCCCTTGTGCTCTCTGAAGAATGACAGGAAGATCCTGTGAGGAAAGCATGCCGGGTCCTGTTTTGATTCTCCATAAATTAAGGGATCCCACCCAAGCTGTGGACCAGGGGCCAGGTTGGTGGTTCCCAGGATATGGATTCCAGGGTCCCTTGGGAGTCTACCATGAGGCCAAGTTTCAAACTGGCTCCAAGTCAGCAGAGCAAAGGAGGCTGGTACTGCAGGTGACATAGCCTCAGAGTCCCGGGAAGACATGGCTGCCACCCACACCTGATGCTGCTGCTCCCATCTCGTGGTACAGTAGAGTCAAGGCTGACTTTGGGTGTTGGTCTAACCCTGGTAATGTTCCTGCAATTAGGCTGCACGCCAGAGCTTGGGGCTCAATGCTGCCCTCTTAGACAAACACTGGGCTAATGCTAGACCTGCAGGACAAGACAAGGCCCTCTCCATAAGGATTTGTCCTGAGTCCTTGAAAAGAGAATAAAGACCCTCTTCCCTTTGACTTCCCAACCTGGATCCCTCTACCCATCCTCATTTTCAACTTCTCTGCACAGTCTCTATGTTCCAGCGTGTTTCTTCTTCCTGGCACAAGGCCTTTATTAGAGCCTTCTCCACCCTCTGATGGCCCACATTCTCCCGCCTCTTTCCTCTGCCTTCCCACCCAGTTTCCACACCATCAGGCTGTGTCTGGCTGGGCTCTCTGGCCTCCATCTGAGCCAGGAGCAGTTGTGCACGGTTCTCCACATGTGATCCAGTCATGTGCCTCTTCAGGTGAGCCAGCAACTGCTTGAGGCAGGCAACGTGTGCAGGCTGGCAGAAGTCCTCCCAGTACTCGCCCAGCCACAGGTCCAGGATAGAAGAGAGGGCATTAGGGGCAGATGGGGGGCAGCAGAGTCAGAAACCTGGCCAGCGGCTACCCCAGACACTCTCAGCACTCATTTGAAACATGGACATCAGTATCTCCCCAAGCCAAGCTTCTTTGGTGGTGGAGGTAGTGACAGTGCTCAGGAACCAAGGAAGGATTGAAGGGAATTCCAGGGAGCCAGCACCCAATCATGGGATGAGCAACTGTCCCCTCTCCAGGGAGCTCCCCATACTCCTGCAGCTCTCCAATCCCTCCCCACTGCATGGAGTCTCCATGGGGTCTGTTGTATGCCTGGCATGAACTGGCTGCTGGTGAACATCCACTGGTGACTCTGCTGCCTCCATTCCAAGAGCCACACGTGGGCTATCTCCCCACGTCACTGTTCTCTTGGTGACCCAGCCAGGCCTTCTACTCTGCCAGCCTTCCTAGGGTCAGCAGTAGTCCTAAAACATGACATCAATGCTCTAATCCTGTTTGTGAGGCCATGGTGAGGACAGGCAAGGCTGGGCATCAGGGGCTGTGGAGAGGATGGGTTGGCACGGGCTCAGCTCTCCCAACAGCACTGCCGGTCATGGGTCAACCTCCTCCTGCATACATATGCCACACTTCAACCCTGTGGTGAGAACGTCAAGATCTCTGGGATCCTGAGCTCGCCCACCACGCTACACTCAAACCTGGCTCCACTGTGCACACAGATGCCCTCCTTTGAGAGCAAAGTCCACTCACTTTCTGACTTTGTCCTGTGGCATGCCATCCTGGCTGGAGAAAGGCAGGATTTCATCCTGTGTAGAGGAGTCCTTGAAGGCCTCACCTCTACTGAACCTGTGGAGGAATTGCACAGTTACTGGCTGTCTCTTCCTGTGTTTTATCCGGCTTGCAACAGTGCAGCTTATTTGTGCTTTCTCCCTACAAACATGTCCAGACCCAGATGGGCTTCAACCTATGTGCAATGGAAAGGGACAAGCCTTTTGTCCCTTGAGAATCCTGTGGGCCGAGGGTCTCTCACTCTGCCTTCAGCTATCCCTGCTCTGTCTACGTGTAGTTGAGGAACCATTCTCCAAACAGTTAAAGTCTACTTTCTCTGAGGGCTCAGAGCTTGGAGGCAGAAAGCTGTGTCCTGAAGAAGAAGGTCATAGGGCTGAGCCTACACTACCAGGGAGCACACAAGGCATTTCCCATGGCCCTGGCATAACCTAAGATGCTTCTCTGCCCACCCCCACTCCACAGGATCAGAGTAGCCCTGAGAGTTGTGCAGGTCATTCCCAGGGTCCTGTGGAGAAAAAGAGTCCACTGCCCTTGCAGTTGGTACTCACGTTTGGAAGAGCAGGTCCAGGACGTGTTCGGTGCTGGTGAATTTTCGGTAAGTGGAGAGGAAGGTGGGGATGAAGAAGTGCTCCCCGGTGAGCTGGGCAGGCACCAAGTGTTCCACCAGCTGCTCCAGGGTGCCTGCCCTGCAGCCCTTGTCCTGGCTTCGAGCTTCATCCAGGAGTGGGACCAGGGGAATAGTTTAAGCTGAAACTAGGGAACCAAAGAGGACTCTGACATACAGTCCAGGGAATTACATTAAAATGACTTCCTATTCTCTCTATGCATGTCTTGCTGTCTGTCTCTGTATCTCTCTCCCTGTCTCTCTCAGTCTCTGTCTTATTCTCTTGTCACTCTCTGTCAGTCCTTCTGTCTCCATGTCTTTCTGTATGCCTCTCTCTGTGTCTGTGTCTGTCTGCCTTCCCTCCCCCCCCCCTCTCTCTCTCTCTCTCTCTCTCTCTCTCTCTCTCTCTCTCTCTCACACACACACACACACACACACACACACACACACACACACACACACACAGAAATACACAGAGGGAAAGGTGAACTGGTAATGACTGGAGACTTAGATGTGGTGGGCTTTCCAGCCACTTACTGGCCTCGGCCTCCATGTCACTTGTGGGTTACAATGACCCAGAAGTTGTCTCTGCCAGGACTGGCCTTGTTTGGACACACCTGTGCCAGACACCCTCTGCACTCTTCCATGAGGCCTGAGCCTCTCCCATTTGAGGCAAAATTGGCAAACATCTCCTGAACGTCTGCTAGCCACACAAGTGAGTTGTGGGCTTGTGTTGACTGAGGGTGCTGGGATACCAAGGTTCTAAGTTCCATTGTGAAGGTAGTGAGGTCATCTGTGGAGGTCCCTTCAGTGGGCTCCTTCCTTCTGACACACCCTCTCCAAAGGTCCCCTTCTCTATCCTCTTGCTGGCTCTGAGCAGGACATAGCTGTCCAGTGTTACCCCAGCACCTCAATTCTATGGTCCCGGGGTTGATCTGTGTGGAGTAGACACCACCCTGGAGGAGACACAATTGGGTTCTCAGCCTCATGGGACCCAAACTTAAACCCCTTTTCTCTCAAGTCCCACTCTGCTCCTCACTTGTCTTCTAAGACACGAAAGGGAAACCTTAAGATGAAGATTCCTGAGAGATGCTATGGACTCCCCAGTGGTCAGGCTTCAGGGTCAAGTCTCACCAGTTGCCATGCTGCAAGTAGAAAATCACTGAGGCTCAGACCAATGTGCTCTGTCCCTGATACACAGTTGTTGTCTAGACAGGGCACAACCCCTTCCTTACTGGGACCGCAGGATTGACACCTGGGTAGAGCCTGCCTGAGTGTGTTCTCAAGGGAAGTGTGACTTCCTCATTTTGTGGCAGTCAGCAGTGGGTTTGGGGAACACTGTATTTCAGTATGGACCTGTGCGGCCACTTCCTGGTCTGGGAAGTGTGTTGTGTCATGTCTCTCCAGCCACAGGGACCTCTTTTCTAACCTGCTCCTGGACACACGTGTGCTTCTGCTGTCTTCCTGGTGTCTTCATCGCTCCCCCCACATTCTCCCACTTGTTCCTCGAGAGTTTGGCAGGGGCCTGAGAGACTGAATGGACATCTGCCCTCAGGAGTGAGGTGGAGGACTGGACCCCTCCTTCCTCCAGCTTGCAGAGGAACCCATGCAGCCCACAGGCTCTCCCAGCTGCGGTCACATAGCTTGCATCCCATGAGCACCTGGGTATTGTCTAGGTCTCCAACCTTCCCCTTCCTGTCTTTAGGAATTTGTACTCAGGACCTGGATCTTGTTCTAGAGCTCTTTTTGCCTAAAGCTAGAGTACTACAGCTTTAAGCCCCAGTGGCTATGTGTGAGGAACATTTCATGGGGACTTTTCTGCACAGGCACCGTGATCCTCTGATCTCAGCCTCCCACCAACACCAACCAGGCTCTCACTGTGATTTTTATCCCTATGTAAAGAAGTTACATTATTTTCACAGATGCGTAGAATGGTTACAGTTACATAGGATGTGTATTGAGTTCTTTTCCTTTGGTCCAGTGTCATTCCTTCCGCAAACTATCAGTTTCCTTCTTCTGCTTCTACATGTGACTTGTCTAGATTTCTTTCAGTACAATGTCTATTAAACATCAGTGATGAACATTTTCACACTTTTGTCTTGAGTTCTATGTTCCTACCCAAGATAGACACCAAAACAAGTGTACAGAAAGAAATAAGAAAACAGAATCAGCAAAACCCCACAAGAAAAAAATGTTTTTCTATACAGTGTCGTTCATAGAGATATGTTTCTGAGTACCTATATATACCTGTCTGTTTATATTTATATTTATATATATATATATGGCAAACAGATTAGTATATGGGGTAATTGTTTTGTCAGATGTTTCAGCCTGGTCTTCACAGATGATTTAGTTGGGTTGACATTTACTTTGCTGAGAGTAGATTGTTAACATCTATTGTTGAACGGATCCATCGTCTTTGGGTAGCCTCAGGACACTGTTTTAAAGTGTACATAGTTGATTCATTGGTTTGTGCATCAATATTTACCTCTTCTTGAGTGTTTTCCCCTTAGATCATTCCCTTCATTAATATGCAGTGTCCTTCATTATCTCTTTCTACTGGTTTGAATCAGAAGTCTATTTTATGGTGTAACCTCATAGAAACCCCACATTCAGCCAGATATGAGGAATGATGTGCATGTTTGGTATTCTTTTAGGCTATTTGTGTATCCTAACAGTGGATCATTGTTGGAGAATGTTCTGTGTGCAGCTTCTTGAATGTGAGTTTCATGGTCATCTGGTGACATACTCCTTTGAGGCCTATTAGCCCCATTGGCATTATTTGAATTCAGAAATATGTTTGTCCATTTTCTGCAGTGAAATCACTTTTCTAGCAATCATTGGACTGCATAGAAGTCAGCATTACAGGACATCATCAGACATGGAACATCTGTCCAAGAATGAAGCTTGTTTAACAGTGCAAGACCTACACACTGAGGAGAGTCATTAGATCTAGGGATGCTGGAACTCTTGACTACATAGAGCAGCTGCTTTCTATCTCCACTATGTTACATCATACCCTTGAGTTTCTTGAGAACACTCACACACACACACACACACACACAGACACTTATATATACTTATATATTTGTGCATCTCTCTCTTCTATGGCTATATGTAAGTAATTGTCAGAAGCCTAGACTGAATTGCCAAATATAATTTTGCTTTTCTTTTACCAGTCTGGATATCTTTAAATACATGCTTGGGAGCTGTCCTTAAACTTTATTATTTTTTCCTATGGCTAGAGCTCTAGCATTTGAGCCACAGGGTCACTGCCTGCATTTTTGGAGTAGTTATTTGGGGTTTAGTGTTTCCTAGAGATTCTGGCCAAGGCTCTACCTCTTGTTTCTCAGCACCTCTTTGCAGGTTTTCCTGTTTCTGTTGTACTGTGGAGTTGAACCTAGGGATTTGTGCATGCCTGGCAAGCATTCTACCCCTAGGCCACTTTCCCAGCCCTGTGCATTTAAATGGAATACCCTGTGATGTAAGGCCAGTGTATGTTCTCTGCAATTCCAGTGACATTTTCTGAGAGGCTGCAGTCCTGTGTGGGTGGGTGACCACGGGTCTCTTGAACCTCATGCCTATGGGATGACCACCATTCATAAGGAGGATTGGAGCAAGGTACCCCTATCCCTATCCCATTGAGTGTCCTCCATACTCAACCATGTACTAACGAGGAGTCCACTTATTGAAAAAAGAAAGAACAGTGATTAAGGTTTACAGGCTCATGGGGTTGTCTATCTTAAGAATAAGGTCTCGAGTTCAATTCATAACAAAAACAAGCAAACTAACAATCCAAAAATCATCTGTCCTGCCTTGCTTTGATTCATTCCTTTTCTAAGATGAAAGAAACACGCTCATATAATGAATGATTGTTGTCCTTAATGTACTCTGTTATCTCTCATCTCCTTTGCTGTCCCTTGGGTATCTCATGTTGTTACAGTATCTCACTTTGTTTTCTGATATATTGAATTTATTTGTATTTGATTATTTGAAATTTGATAGGGAAAGGGAGAAAACCAAGATGGGGGGGAGGGTAGTGGGTACCTAGACATGTGAAAGGGTATCAATGTATGTGAATTAATGCACCTTCTATCTGGCAAATATCATGTAACCCTTTTATTAATTACAATAAAAATATAAAAATACGTACTTTGGGTGTCAGGATAAGTAAGTAAATGAATGAATGTATAATAAATAAATTAATTTAAAAAAAAGAAAGTAACAGGCTCAGTGATAGCGGCTTATGCCTGCACTCTAGCTACTCTGGAGTCTGAGATGTCAAGGAGATTCCAAGGCAGCCTATGGAGGAAATTCTGTGAGAGTTAAAGTCCAAGTATCCACGTGGTACCATAGGAACGTGTGTCTCATGCGGTATAGTACTAACCTGAGACAGGAAAGCTGAGGGACTCTAGCCAAAAGAACTTAGCCCCTGGCAATGTTTGTGTTCCCTTAGGATGACTTTCACCTGGCCTTCCCTTTTGAGACCAAGCATACTCCTTATGTTTCATCCTGAGTAGTGTGTCATCACATGTTTACACGAGTGTGGATTAGCCAGAGAGTCAACGAATATGAGTACACATCTCTGATTTTTGTTTGTCATTCATTTAGTACGCATGCACATGACTATTGACAAAGCATACTTAACAGCTCTATGCTAAAAGAAAAAGGCACGTGGAATATGTGAACATAGGGTCAAGTGAATTACTTAAAGAATTATTAACCACACATACACACAAGCACAGACACACACACACATAGGGAGAGGAGAGCCGTTAATGACCAGGAAATTTCCATATGCTCAGCTACCCAGACTCTCACTGCCCTGAACCTCCCCATGTCACCTGTTGGGTCCAGTAACAGCATCTCCAGAAGTGTCCACGGCCAGGCCTGGCCTTGTTTGGACAGACGTAGGCCAGGCACCCTCTGTGCTCTTCCATGAGGCCCGAGCCTCTCTCATTTGAGAAAAATCTGGCAAACATCTCCTGAATGTCTGTTAGCCACACAAGTGAGCAGTTGGGGGCTTGTGTTGACTGTGGCTGCTGGGATACCAAGGTTCTAAGTTCCACTGTGAAGGAAGTGAGGTCATCTGAGGTCAGTTGAGCCCTTCCTTCTGACACACCCTCCCCAGATGACCCCTTTTCTCACCACTTGCTAGTCCTGAGCATGACCTCATCCATTCAGAGTTTCAGCCACTGTTCAATACTACTCTCCCAGGTAGCCATGGGTGCAGCAGCCACACCACCTTAGAGGAGATACAGATGGGCTCTGTGCCTCCTGGTGCCCAGTCCTGTATCCCTTTAACCACAATTTCCAATGTCCTAAGCTGGTGACTTCAAAGAGATAGAACAGGGCAATGGTAAGGAGAGGAGTCATGTAAGATTCTATGGGATGCCCGGTGGACAGGCCTCAGGGCTAAACTCCACCGCGTACCAAGCTGCAAACAGAAAAGCACTGAGGCTCAGCCCAGTATCTTCTGGCCACTGACAGAGTCTCTCAGTCTACAACCACAAGACCGTCCTCACAGGGCCCTGAGATTGAGGCCTGGCTGAATCCTGTCTGTCTGATGGAGTTAGGAAAATTTGATTTCGTCCAAGTGTGTGGCTATCAGCAGTGGGTTAGGGGACACTGTATTTCAGCTTGGAAAGGTGATGTCATTTGTAGGCCCTATGATATTCCTTGACACCTGTCCCTTCATGTCCCCTCATCCACACTGACCTCTGGACTGGGATGCTCCTATTTATGCCTCCAATGGAGCTTGGAAGACAGATATAAAATGGTTAATGTTTGTGTTCTTTCCTGGTGTCAGTTATGAGGCTTACATTCTGGTTCTGGGCAATGTCCTTGAGCTTCTTTGCTCCAGGCTGGTACTGTGTCACTTCAGCCACTCTTCTACTTTTGACCTTTGTCAGGAACTTTTCTTCTGGACATGGCTTGCAACCTCAGTCTCCACATCTCAGCCCCTGAGAAGCTATTAGTACAGTGGTTCCTCATTGGCGCCTGGTTTCTATCATGAACTTTCACTGTTGTGTATCACATCTCCTTTTCCTTTCAACTGCTGGACCCACTGTTGTTGTCGTGACCTTCCTGACAGGCCAATATCTGAAGGTCCTTTCGTGGACTCTATGTCATAGACCTTCGCGTGGCCTGCAGAGGAAAATGCAAGCAGTGATGATGCCATTCCATTCCCTAGGATTCTCCTCTCTGCTGCTTGTCATGAGCCTGGTCAGGTCTGGAATACTTTTCCTCTCTACGTCCATGACGGACCTGATATAGCCCATGAACACATGGCATCAAGTTTTTCCAGTGCTTTCTTGGATGTTTGAACTCAGGTCTATGTTCTTCCACTGGTCCTCAGTGCTGGGGTAATTGAGGAGTGAGGGAAGAAATTAGGTCACTGTGAGTGTGTCCTTAAATGGGATATTGGGATGAGGGGGTCTTGTGTCTCTGTTTCTGTCTTTCTCTGTCTCTCTCTCTCTCTGCCTCTCTCTCTGTCTCTCTCTCTGTCTCTCTCTCTTTGTCTGTCTGTCTCTCTCTGTCTCTCTCTCTCTGTCTCTGTCTGTCTGTCTCGCTCTCTCTCTCTCTCTCTCTCTCTCTCTCCCTCTCTCTATCTCTCTTTCTCCCTCTCTCTCTCTCTCTGTCTCCCTCTCTCCGTATCTCTTCCAGACCCTGTGAGGTACTTAGGCCTCCCCTTTTAATTGTATTCTAATGTCAGGGAGATGGATGGGGGATTACAGTTACATTCTTCACACATTGGTACATAACTTCTTGAACACTGATTCCCCTTCCTATGTTGTTTTCTCATTTTTCTTCCCGCAACCTCTACTCAATCATTTGTGTTTCCCCATTCCTTCTCTATTTCAATTAAACAAGTAAAGTATATACAATATACCATAGGCCTCCTCTTCAAGTACATGGTGTTATCTTGATATACTGTGCACAAAGCAATATAGCCAACAGATACATTGACCTGAACCATGAGGCAATATAAACCGTTTTTCCTTTTCAGTGGGTGTTCTCAATTGTTTGGGGACAGGTATCTGACTCTCCAGGTGAAGTGAGTTTTCCATTGAGATGCCTACAGGAGGCCTTCAGGATCCCAATCAGAAAAGATCAGAAAAAACAAAGACTAGATACTCTATATTTCAAGCACTGAACGTACACAACAAGGAATATGAAAATTACAAGAGACAAACTGAAAGAAACATGGGAACATCATTTCAGATTAATAAAGAAAATGATCTCTTAAGAAGTGTTAACAATTTTTACACATGTAGCTCTCATGTTGGTGCATCTAAACTAATGAAGCAAACAGCACTGCATTTGCTAGTGCAGATGGAGTCCAACCTAGTGTTAGTTGGGTGTGGTGATGCCTCAGTCTCCAACAGGCAGGATACCCAGACCACTCCTGGACTCAAAACATGAACCAAGAAACATCAGAATTGAATGGCACTATGAACCAAATGGACTTAATCGACAGATACAGGCTATTTTTTTATTTTTTATTGTGATTAATAGAAGGGTTACATTATATTCACTAGATAGAAGGTACATAACTTCACAAACATGGATACCCTTCCTTATGACATGGTCCCCATTTCCCTCCCACTCTTCCCCGCTTCTCTTGACTTCCCTCCTTCCCTATCCAATTTCAAATAACCAATTAAGCACATATAAAATATATCACATAACAAGGTGAAATATTGTAACAATATGAGATAACCAAGGGATGGCAAAAGAGATGAGAGATAACATAGTACATTAAGGATAACAGTCACTCATTTTATGGCTTATCCTGGAGGTCCTTACCTTTAGTGTCATACTATTTGGTCTAATGTCTCTAGATTTTATTCTATGGTAAATCTCTGCTAGGAGAGCCCAAGGTTTCTACTGATTATTACAAATGATGGAGACTTGGGGTTCGATTGATATAGACTGACTGACTTCAGTGTTGTCCCACCATACCTTATATGATGTAGATTGTTATGCTTTGTTCTTTAGGAAAACGTATTTTTTATTTTATATTTATTTTTATTTCATTGTATAGAGGGGTTACAGTGATATTCGCCAGATGGAAGGTGCTTTACTTCTCACACACTGATATCCTTTCTTATGTTTTTGTCCCCATTTCCCTCCCACACCTCCTCACCTCATTTTTCCCCTCCTATTTCAAAGAAACGAGTAAACATCTTTATAATTCACCAGGTACCAAAGTGGGATAATGTAACAATAAGAGATTAACCAAAGGGCAATAGCGAGGCCCCGCTGCGTGCCTCCAGCTCCTCCTGCAGCCACTTGGTGCTCTTGCAGGGCATGGCTCCAGGGATGCCAGCTGCAGGCACAGCGCCCACGCCGGGCTCCGCGCCTGGCTGCATGCCCGTTCGGCTGTCCCCGACCCCCATGCTCCCCGGAGCCGACATGGGCGCCGCCCTCCACGGGGGGACGCGCAGCTGGGTTTTCATGGGGAGCGGGGGGGGGGGGGCGGGGCTGCGGAGGACGGGGGATGACCCCGGTCCCTGGGTGCCCATCTCTGGTCCCTGGGTGCCCAGACCGCGGCGGACGCCCCACCCCGCCCCGCCCCACCCCAAGCCCTCCACTCAGCCCTGAGTGGAAAAGCCCTGTTAAGAAAAGAAATAAGGCTACATAGTAGGAAGCTAATTGAAAAGACCTCCAGGATATTGAAACAAAAGCCATACAATGACTGTTGTCCTTAATGTACTATGTTATCTCTCATCTCCTTTGCTATCCCTTGGGTATCTCATATTGTTACAGTATCTCACTTTGTTATCTGATATATTGGATTTATTTGTATTGGGTTATTTGAAATTGGATAGGGAAGGGGGGAAAACCAAGATGGGGGGTGGGCGGTGGAGGGGAGGGTCATGGTGACCAAGACATGTGAAAGGGTATCAATATATGTGAATTAATCCAACTTCTATCTGGCAAACATCATGTAACCCTTTAATTAATTACAATAAAAAATAAATATAAAATAGAGAACGGGGGAAAACAAGATGAGGGGTGGGAGAGGGGGAGGGGGGAAGGGAAATGGGGACCATGACATGTGAAAGGGTATCAATGTGTGGGAAATAAGGCACCATTTATCTGGCAAATACCATGTAACCCTTCTATTAATTACAATAAAAATACAAATAAATAAATAAATATAATAAAAGAAAAGAAAAAGCAAATAGTAAGATGGTTGACATTTGTGAGGAACTTGAATCTGTAGGTAAATTTGTGGATGCTCTGCAGTTGTGAGAATACATATATGGCTTATGCCAATAGAAGATCTTGGGAGGGTCTTATACCACATTCGAATATTTCAGGAAAAAAACAGAGTCATTTCATTATGTTTACAAATTTCTTTTTCTGAAGACACCTGTCTTTGTCAAGGGGCAAAGTGGGATGGGCAATGAGGGGCACAGGAGAGCCTTCCATACCCAACAGAGACAAGAAAGGAGGAGGGTGCCTCCGTGCTGGGAGGTCAGGGAAGTCCAGAAGAGGGAGAATCGTCCAGGAGATTAGGTAAGGATGAAGTGAGAAACTGAGGAGCAGGCAGAAAAAAACATCAGAAATAAACAGACTTGAGGTGGAATGATGACCCCAATGATCACAGTGTTCCAGGAACTAAAGTGCCATATCTGTAATGCTTTTTACCAAAAAGCCCTCCAAGTCCATCTAGAGCAACACGCAGCATAGAGTGATACACATCTCCTGACTGGTGAACTCAGGGAGATAGTAGGAATGTCAGCATTTGGTAAGTTCCTGTTGGGGAGAGGTCCCTGAGAAGCCCACTTGGGACTGGTGACACACTGAGACCAGATTGTGCTGTCATAAGATGTGGGACCCTATGGAAACACTGGGTGAGGGCAGGCAACCAGCTGCTGGCTCTGGGTGGAAAGACCTGCTCCAACACACAGGACTTCTTAAAACACATAGCCCAGAAGGATAAGGGTTCAATGGATGAGTGCATAGGTTGAGGGTAGGCCAAGTAGTTTTTTATGGAAATAGAGACTTAAGTACAGGGAGACAAGGAGTCTAAGAGAGAGCTAAAGGAGGGAGCAGGACACAGAACCAGCCCTGATGCACAGAGCACCAGTGCACACACAAGAGGCATGTGGTCATTGTTGTTCATTGGCAGCATTCCAGCACTACAGCAAGTAGCTGAGAGAAGCCAGGCCTATGGAAGAAAGGCTTGCAGGGCCTCATTGTTGTGGGACTTCTCCCCCAGGGTCAGTTGGGCCTTGTTTCCTGAGCCACCCTCAGCTCTGGAAGGTTCTTTCAGGATTAGCTGTCATGGAAAGTCTGAATCCACATGAAGCTGAATGGACACAGAGAAGAACCCAGAGGGTCCTCATTCTTCCTCCATGCTCAGAGACATTGTACACCGGTAGATGACCCACGTTTGAACCTTGTTCTGCAGGGGGAAGGGAATCCCCGTCGTTAGGTAGAGAATTGATTGGCCTGGACCCTGGAGGACCCACCCCGGAAGTCCACTCTGCTCCTCCCGAATCTCCCCGCCCCTTCCGCTGAGGACCCAGAAATAACGGCTCCGCAGGTCCAGTGACTCAATGGCTGACAGCGCGGGTCCTCACCGCCCTGGACTCCCCTTCCTCCCTCTGGAGCCGTCCACGCGGGTCCTCCTGGGCTAGGATGGGGAATAGACTGGAGAGGAGGTGACCCCTGTCCCGTCCTCCCCAACCCTCCTGCCTGTCCCCTCCATCCTCCTCCGCCGACCTAGTCACCTAACCTCCCACTGGGTTTGCCCTCTGAACAGTCCACGACCTCTTCGTGGCACCAGGACCGGCCCCGAACCTCCACTTTGCACGTGGATGTGTGGAACATTAACTGAAACCACACCCCTTGATAACTATGTCCATGGTTGAATAGGATGTAAAGCTCAGAAACATGTTGGCCTCCCACATCTAAGACATTGTGCTCTTTTACCACGTGTATTTATTTTTCTTTAAGGGATGAATACTTACAATGTATTCATAAGCAGGAGCTATTACAGTATGTATGGTTTTTCATCCCTCAGAAAATCAAATTCCAAAAATATATATTGCAATTATTTCTTCCAAATAATCTCATGGAGTTTTAAAATTTTACACACTATTCAGTCTGCCAAGTTATACAGCAGTTATCTCCAACACAGAGGCAGATTAAGTCATCATATACAGTATACTATAGACATAGACATTTCAAATATACTATATTAGCCAACGTGAACATTTGCTAGTTAAGTAAGAATCCCTTTCTTTAAGTTACTTGTGGCATGGCTCTGCACTGGATACAAAACAATGAGGATTTAAAATTCAGCACTTGCAGCACTCGGAGTCTTCAAGTCGGTTAAACTGTAGGTTTGTTCATGGATTCTTCCGTTGTCATTTGAGCTTCTCTTCTCAACCAGCTGCTGTCCCTAGTGGAGACACTAGGAATTGCATCCTCTACACTGTCTTCCCTCTCTCTCCTCTTTCTCTCTCTCTCTCTCTCCTCCTGTAACACGTCAGACTCTTCAATGGCTTTGACAGCTATTTTCTTGGATGTTTCCTGAATTTCTCCACCTATTATAAACTCATCAAGGATAAAATATGCCTTTTCAAAATTAAAGATGATACCCAGCTCGCAGACCTTTTATAAACAAGTTTGAGCTCCTTCCAGTCAATGAAACTGCTTGTTCGATGACCTCGAGAGAGAATAATCTGAACAATTTCCCGGGTTATTTTTTTCCTCTCTTTGTCAGGGAGAGTGGTGTACCACTTCTGTAGCCGTAATTTCCCTTGTCGACTGAACAGCAAGATGAAATGTATCATGGTGACCCGGACCCGCCGCCACCTGCACCCCGAGATCCGCGAGCGCCCAAGCCCGCTCGGGTACCAGGTAAGGCGCCCGCCTCACCTGTAATATCTCCTGTTTGAGTATAAAGTAAACCTGATGCCTTTAATGCCTTTCCTAAATGTTTGGTTTGTAAAACTTGAAATATTATTAGCAGTTAAGAGTTCCTGTATATTGCTGAACTTTTAAAAATATTTACAGAGATCAGAGACAATGTATCTCGTATGAATGTCCTAAATTCATTTGTATGTTTGGAATTGGAAGAAAGAAGAATAACCAAAGATGGTAGAGGAGATAGATATTCAGTAGTTTTGATGTCTTAAAAGCTGCTAGCTAGGCTGGGATGGAAAAATTTTAAACCTTTGAATATAAAGACATTCTTATGTGGTTATATTTTCTATAAATTATTTACCCAGGTTTTCAGACATCAGAAATGATGTCTGTGACATCTCTTACTATAATACAATTCAGTGGTAGGGATTCATAACAATGGCAGCGATTATTATTGCTACCACTATTTAAAGACAATCTCTTCTATTCCAAGCAATCTTAGTTATAGTTACTTGAGAAAGTTTCACATGCTTTTGAATGTAAATCTAATATGTTTTGTTTCTTACTTTGGGCATTGATTACTTTGGCAGCATATATAGGAAGTACATGTTTCTTTTATCTTCCTGCCCTTCCTACCCCCAAAGACATTATTATTGCTGCTAGACATTATCATTGTGAATCTGTGTCACCTTTATACTGCAGATTATGCATTACCAGCTATTAATGTAATCAGAGATATTATGAGGAATTAGTCATGGTAGTTGTCCTGGTGCTTCATCATGTCTTTCCATGATTCTTGCACATGAGTTTCGAGGTATTGTGTCACTCGAGTGGCCTGGTCAGGGACGGGAACTTCTAGGGTTTCCTAGGACAAGTGCATGCGTGGCTTGGGGGCTCTGGGGAGAACTCATGTGGCAGACTCTTAGAGGATACAATGGAAAATGATAGCGTTGCTCCTACTCAGAAGATATTTAGGAGGAAAATGCTAAGCCAAGAGGAGAAATTGACCAATTCCAATTGATTTGAAGGAAATAATTCAGATAGTATATGAAGTAATCACTAGGCTTTGAATTTCTAATAGTTTCTCAAATGAATGATTTAGAAGTATAATTATGGCCCCGGATAGAAATTTAATCAAATTTGTTTAGATGTTCTTCAGTTGTATATTTAACTTGTGTGGGTGTGTATGTGTGAGTGAGTCTATGAGAGTGAGTGTGTGTGTGTGTGTGTGTGTGTGATCTGAGGTTCGAACTGGAGGCCTCATACTTCCCAGGCAGATGTTCTACCACTAAGCCATGGCTCCAGTTCCTTTAACTTAAAAGACTTGGTAAAACTTACTTTTCATAACAATTCATGTTGTGTAAGTTTTATGATTCTATTTTTGGATAAAAGTATTTTCATACCTCATTAAATGCTTTACAAATATTCTTGATAATTCCTATTTGACACTTGGCTATGCACAGGGGTTCTCAGATGTGCTGGGAGTCACCTACAGAAGATGATCATCTTCACGTGGCACACTGGGGTAAATTTTGAGGGGCTTAGGGATACACTTTATATGGGCTGTGGTGAAAGTAATTATCATGTTTCTTTATATTATATAATTATAAGAAGATTGCCAAGTGAAAAGATAATATTCAATTTGCATAAAATTTTCAAATAAAATATTTTTAAAATTCCAGTTTTAATCAGTTACCCATTTTGAACCACAGTGAAGCAAGAACCAAAGGACTAAATCTGAGTCTGACTTTTTTTTCTCTAGGTTGAGTGCACTCTCCTGTCTGAAATGTATTTTTATTAGTCATTATTATTTTACATGTTTCTCTTGACAAGTGGTTTTAAAAATGTGTGTCTGTGTGTGTGTGTGTGTGTGTGTGTATGTTCATGTGCCAGAACTGTGGCTGGCTTGAGGGTTTGGGCATTGTCCCTGAGCTTTTTTGTTGTTGTTGGTTATGGGGCTTGAACTCTGGCCTTGGGCGATGCCCCTGGGCTCTTCAGCTCAAGGCTACCACCTTACTCCTTGAGCCACAGTGCCACTTCGGGTTTTCTGGTGGTTAATCGGAGATAAGCATCTCACAGACTTTTTAGTGCCTGGACTGGCTTTGAACCATGATCCTTACATCTCAACCTCCTGAGTAGTTAGGATTATAGGCGTGAGCCACCACCCCAGCTCCCTAAGCTTTTTTGCTCTAGGCTAGTGCTCTACTCCTTAGCCTCAGTGTCACTTCTGACTTTTTTTGCTGGTTAATTGAAGATGAGAGTCTCAGGGACTTTCTTAACTGGGCTGGCTTAGAAACTTGATCCTCAGATCTTTTCTACTTTTGCAGTGAAAAGTGATAGATTGCTCTGTGACATGACACTGGATGAAGTTTCTGTGTGTCTGATGTGGAGGAAAGAAGGAAGGGCACACACTTATGCTCTGTGTACCTCTGAGAGATAAATGTGAGGAAACAAAGTTGGCAAGTGGTGTGTGAAGAGTCAAAACTATTACTTCAAGAAAGCAGAAATACCGATATTTTTGCTCTTTCAAATCAGAAACAAAATACATTCCTATCTGACCTGAATCTCAGTCAGGGGCCATGGCTTCTGCCTATAATCCCCACAACTCTAGAAGCTGGGGTGTGAAGATGACCACTTCAAACAAGCTTGGGAAGAAAACTCCACGAAATTCTTAGCTAGAATTAACCCGCTAAACACTGACAGTGAAAAACAAAAGCCAACAAAATAGTTGATAAATCATGAAAATAATAGTGTCTTACCACAATCACATGGCACATTTGTGAGCACTGAATTTTAAGGGGATTTTCATTTTGAGTAAAGGCTACTTGAACCTGTGCGTGATATGAATGGTGAAACTCATTTATTAGATAAGTGGGGAAGGCAAATACAGGTGTTTATGCTTAGCTTCCTGTGGTTGCATTGTCCAAGAAGCTGCTTTCCACCAGGATCCATGGACACAGGCCATTCGAAATGCAGTGCAAAGAATGATCCCAGGAATGGCTTTGCTTCCTATAAACACGTTGCATAATGGGCTAGCAGCATGTACGTGGAAACGAGCACCTGTGTTTGCTATTCCATAATTTCACTTTTCTTCCAGGACACTAGTTTGTAGACGACCTTAGCTTATCTATGATGGCTTCTAATTAAGCCATATAGACCTGTAGGTAATGCTCCTGGTTTTAGGCTAAAGCATGAAAGTTGACACAGAACTCGAAAACCTCATCTGTGCTCTATTTGAAAACTGAATTTTAGGGGTTTGCCTTCATATAGAAATCACGGAAAAGAGATAAGGAAGTGATGTCTGTGAGGCTGTGATGCCTGTAGTGTTTCTTTATTGGAGCTTTGACAGACCCCTGCCAGATAGTGCCATGCCCCAGTGAGTATGGAAAAGAGCCAGTAGCTGATGGACCATTGTGTATGCACAGACCAGTTAAGCTAGCAATTCAAGTCCTGGATGACATCTTCTCCTTGTAATTGGAACACACATGTTAAGACATTCCAGAAGTGGGATACTGGTAGCCTAGGATACTAGCTTCTCAGGTGGTTGAGATCTGAGGATTGCAGTTCAAAGTCAGCCCAGGCAGAAAAGTCTGTCAGACTCTTATTTCCAATGATCTTCCAGAAAACCAGAAGTGGCACTGGGGCTCAATGTAGTAGACTTGAGCAAAAGAGCTCAGGAACAGTGTCCAGGCCTCAAGTTCAAGTCCTAAGGCCTACAAAAAAATTAAAAACTTCTAGATGTATGTTTTCCTGGGTTCATATTTCTTTTAATGAATCCTTGTGCTGATTCATATTGCCTTGGTTAGTGGTTATGTTCTATAACCTGTTTATTTGGCTTTGTGTTAGATTGGCATGAGCATAAGTGAGACACCACACCAGGTACACACAGCAGGAAATGAAGTGGTGACTTGAAACATGTTTAATCAGTGGGCTAGAAAGTTGGAAATGAATACAAATCACAGAGGATGTTACTTAGGAGATTTTTGTTATCTTTAGTTATAATTGAATGATGATAATTAATATCAATTTCATACAGACTAGTGAAGGAATGATTTCCTAACTCCTCATCATTGGGAATGCATTCTGTGTAACTTATCTTTAGGTGATAGGTGGGTGATGTAAAAGGCCTGCCCTGAGTATTGAGAATGACATAGATGCACGCACTCTCTATGATTTGGAAGGCAGGTGGCTTGCAGGTTTGCAAGTGTTGTGGTTAAAAATGTCCTGTGCTCTTCCCCTTCCACCGTCGGGTTTCTTGGGAGCATCGAGGGATACCCCTGGGTGGCTGGGTGGATGAGGGCTCTGACAGATACTGTTTGTATTTCTAAAAGAGACTCAGACTTCTTGCTTATTCTGATTATAGGCTTCACCTTGTTCTTCTTAGCCCTACAAAAAAAAAGGAAATCAAATTAGGTTAAAGATAATGAAGCAGACTTTAAGGGACACATTTTGTACTTGCTTTTCCTAGGCTTGATAGGTATATTTATACTTTTATTTCTCATTAAGTGAAAAATTTTGCTCCTGAGATAAAGAATTAATGTGTACAATCTGAATTTGACTTCAAATTGTGATAACTATAACTCGAATTACAAAAAATGAAACATTTCTCTACTTTGTTTAATTGTTTGATCTTTATAAAATAAGTAGTGGCATGAACAAGTATACTTTTCATCCTTTATCATCTTGCTTTGATAAAACTTTGGAATAACATGATTTTATATAATCATTTATGTTTACATTTTATATTAGAGGTGAGTTTTTTAAAAAACCATATTTTCCTTCATGTTGCCCTAGATTTTCTGTACATGGTTAGAGAATATGTTCAAAATACAGTTGCAATATCTACCTATTATCTACTATGTATACAATATATGTGTGTATATAGATTCGAGTATGTAATTGTCGTGTGTTTGTGTAGTTCAAATTTAGGATCTTGGGAGCTATCCCTAAGCTTTTTGCTCAAAGCTAGCCCTCTCCCACAGCTCTATTTCTGGATTTTTGGTGGTTAATTGGAGATAAGAGACTCAAGGGCTTTCTTGTACAGGCTAGCTTTGAATGGTGATACTCAGATCTCAGCCTCCTGGATAGCTAGATTAGGCTTGAGACACCAGTGCCCAGCTGAAATTGTCTTTTTCTGTTCATCAGCTGGTTAGAACTGACCCTCCCCCTCTACTTTCTAAAAAGGCATAATTGTGCCAACGGATTTTGAAAATAAACTGCCCGGTACATTATGTGATTCATGTAAGTATACCACCAGATGGATCCAAAAGATTGAGTCATATTGCCTAGCCTTCTGAATAGGCATATTGATCACATTATCTGCCAGCATTTTTGTATCCTTGCAAATGTTCTGCATTGAATTACCTGGTTATGCTTCATGAGATTTAAAAGTGTGTTTACTAATTTTCATGCTTCTTAAAAGCTGTTCAAATTCTTGCCTCTCATCTCCAGTTGAATAGTCAGATCAACCAAGAAGGTGACCTTTTAATTACAATATACCTTTTAAATAAAGGTATATTTACCTTTGTTAAAAAGTAAATTGTTATTGTAAAGGTGGTATCCAGCTATATAAGCCAGGTAAAGTGTACATTTCTTCCTGGACAGAGTCACCCTGTCTCTTACAGTTTTTCCTTCCCATTCCCATCCATAAGGTGTATATTTTGCTTTCAACATAGTTGTAATGTATTTTTTCCAGTTCTGGGCTTTGAACTCAGGGCTGTAATGTATTTTTTGCCAGTTCTGGGCCTTGAACTCAGGGCCTGAGCACTGTCCTTGGGTTTTCTCAAGGATAATGCTCTACCACTTGAGCCATAGCACCACTTCTGGCTTTTTTCTATGTATGTGATACTGAGGAATCAAACATTAGTCTTTGTCCATGCTAGGCAAGCACTCTACCACTAGGTCAAACTCCCAGCTGCAATATATATATATATATATATATATATATATATATAGATAGATAGATAGATAGATAGATATTTTTCTTTTATTTTAATCAAAGAAAGAATTCAAGTTGGGTGCCAGTGGCTCATACCTGCAATCCTGGCTACTCATAAGGCTGAGATCAGAGAATAACCATTGAAATCCAGCCTGGGAATGAAAGTCCATAACACTATTATCTCTAACCCACAAAAAAAGCTGGAAATGGCTCAAATAATAGAATGCCAACCTTGAGCCTAAACCTCAAACTCCCAGCTGTAATATATATATATGTATATATATGCATAATTTAACACTATAATAGAATGCCAACCTTGTGCCTAAAACTCAGGGATAGCATCCAGGCTCCCCTGAGTTCAAGTCCCAGGACTGGCAAAAGAGTAATAATAATAATACTTCAGATCATATGTAGAGGAGAAACACTTCATATAGGGGAATTTCTAATAGGAGGTATTTCTGGGGTCAATGCCTTTAGCTTTACCATAAAGTAGAATTTGAATAGTTCCCATTTGATTGACTTCTGTTGATCCACAGATTACTGTAGTTAGTAGAGTTCCATTTCCATTTAAAACCAAAACCCAAATGTGTCTTATATTGTCTGTGAACTACAATTAAATAGGACAACCCAGGAAATGATATTGAATTTCCTGGCTTGAGATCTGTGGAAGTTGTTGATGAAAGCGACAGATAAGACTCATAATTTTGAAAATAATGGCTCAACCTTCTATAAAAATGAATTATTGATAAGCAATTCCTCAGTCCAGATTTGACAGTTCGTTGACTGTGTGAACACACAAAAAATCAACCTTGAGCTTTATGACTTTGGAATCACTGGCTTGATTTTATCCAGGGGTGACATTTTTTCAGCTATACTCTTTCCATAAATGTTTTTGTTCAATGGCAACTACTTTGTAAAACTACTTAAAGATAATGATGATGATGATGATGATGATGATGATGATGATGATGATGATAATAATAATAATAATAAAACAAAAGCATCCTGTACTTTCCAGCAGCATCTTCATGACCACAACCTGTGGCTGGGGCAGGCCTCACATGCGGCCTGGCCTGTGGTGGATGCTGGGTAAATGCTCCAGTAACTCTGTGAAGTCTTTCCTCAGCAGTAGCTGAGGTTCAGTATTGCAGGGCAAAGGCAGAGAGAAAGAAGGACCCGCCGCCTACAATTCTTACACTAGGAGAGTCAGATTCATGATTCTTAGCTCTGGATTCCTGATTTTGATAGTTTCTTCCCTAGAGAAGATATCAACAAGTAGCCAGCTGGCCTAGTGTGACCAAAAACCATTCCATGTGTTATTTTCACTAACCTTGATATGAGTGCCTGTGGTTTCCTTCAGATACATTGTCTTCCTGCCTTCTAATACATAGCTCCTCTATCAGTTATAGCTTCATTTTTAAAGTCTGTATAAAAACCTTCTGCTCTGCCTCTGTAGACCTGGCAAACTCCTGTGTTCTGTCCTTGGTCCCTTTGTTTCTGTGTGAATACCCTGTTTGTCTGCTCCTCACTAGGCAGTGGAGTTCTGTAGCCAGGGCAACAAATGTTGGGTCATTGTGGTTAAGAGAGGAGTGCTGTGGTCCAGTGTTTTGTGAGATTCTTGTTGGGTTTTTGCCTGTGATCTGTCTCGTAGGTAAACAATATTCACTGGTTAACAGGTTCTACTGGAGTTTTTGTTTCTCTGTCCAAGAAGTCTGGCTCCTTTTTCAAGTTACACTTGAACTGCAGAGTCTGGTTTTAAGTTTATTGGGGACGCTTTCTTTTACCCTTCTTCCTATCACCCTGATCTGATGATTAGTGTGTCCACTGTGACACTCCGAGTTGCTTCCTAGTAACTTTTTTTTTCGATAATTAACTGACATATTAATTTTTATTTTAAAAAGCTAGTATTTCCTGAAAGGTCTAAATGCAGCTGGATTTCTTTGATTACTAGAGTTGACTTTGGTCCAACATTAGGAAGGATTTTCCTGAATATAGAAACAAGACTGGAGAGGAAAGACTGTTTCTGAGCCTGGGCCCTGGCCCTCTCATGCTTGCCACTTAGTGCTCAAAAGTGAACAGATGTGCAAGATTGCCTCAGCTCCTGGCCTTTCCTCCCTCCTGTTAGAAACTCTGGGCAGGAGGGGAGCATGGTCTAGTGCTAGAGTGCTTGCCTAGCACGCACAAAGTTTGATTCCTTAGTACCACATACAAAGCCAAGGAGGTGGTGCTGTGTCTCAAATGGTAGAGTGCTAGCCTTGAGAAAGTCCAAGTACAGTGCCCAAACCCGGGAGTTCAAGCCCCAGGACTGGCAAAAACAACAACAAAAAAAGCACAAATCTCCAGTGTCAGGAATGAATAGACACACAAGAGATACAAATTTTGTCAAGCAATTTACTTTTGCTCAAAAGGGTGCAATGCCTCACTCTACCCAGAGCTAAGCAGGCACACTGGGCAGAGCAGTTTAGTAGGTTTTTATCCCAGTCCAAACTGTCCCTTGCAAGGAGTTAGGCTCACATTCTAAATATAACTGATTACCAACGTTAGATTGTGTTTTTAAAAGGTTTACAATTTTTTTTTCATCACAGCTGGCTGAAAGCAGAACTGGGAACAGAGTGGCTGACAGACACAGTGAGAGAGGTTGATGAAGTCAGCAGAAAGCTCCCATTTAAAAGGGGGAGGTCTGGGGCACATGGCTGACACCTGTAATCCTAGCTACTCTGGAGGCTGAGATCTGAGAATCAAGGTTCAAAGCCACCCCAGGCACAAAAGGACCTGAGACTCTTATTTCCAACTAACCTCTAGAAAACAAGTGGTGCTTGGTTCAAGGGTAGGATGGTAGCCTTGAGCTGAAGAGCTCAGGGACACCTCCCACCTAGATCCAGGGGGAGGGTGGTAGCCTTGAGCTGAAAAGAGCTCAGGGACAGTTCCCAGGCACAGTTCAAGCCCCGTGACCCACAGAAAAAAAAAGGGGAGGGTCACGAGTGTTTGGCCTAGTGATAGAGTGCTTGCCTGGCATGCACAAAGACCAGGGTTCAATTCCTCGGTACCACATACATAGAAAAAAGCTAGACGTGGTGCTGTGGCTCAAGTGGTAGAACTCTAGCCTTGAGAAAGTCCAAAAACAGGTTCAGGCCCTGAGCTCAAGCCCAGGACTGGCCAAAAAAAAAGTGGGGGGAAGGGGACTTAATTCCATTGATAAAGATTTCTCTAACAAGCAACACACTTGGCAGTTGCAGTTTTATTCTTTGAATTCCTTCGATAAATATTTATCTCCCTAATTTGGCCAGTGGGTCACAGCAGCACAGCTGATAATTGCAATTTCACTCTTTTAACTCCTTCGGCACAAGATTTGCATACCTCACATGGCTGCTGGTCATACACAGCACAGAAATAAGTCTTTAAAAAGCAAATAATAGAGGGGGGAAGGGAAATGGGGACCATGACATGTGAAAGGGTTTCAATGTGTGGGAATTAATGCACCATTTATCTGGCAAATATCATGTAACCCTTCTATTAATTACAATAAAAATATATTTTAAAAAAGCAAATAATACCAAAAAATATCAATATACAATACAAAAGCATTTCAGTTTGACAGAAAAGACTACTTTTTCTTCACACTCCTCTCCCTCACCCTCAGAAAAGGCTGGTGTAGGTGCGGTGGCTCATGCCTGTAATCCTAGCTACTCAGGAGGCTGAGATCTAAGGATTAAGGTTCAAAGCCAGACTGGGCACAAAAGAACCTGAGACACTTATCTCCAATTAACATCTAGAAAAATGGAAGTGAGGCTTGGCTCAAGGGTAGGGTGGTAGCTTTGAGCTGAAGAGCTCGGGGACAGTGCCCAGGCCAGATCAAGCCCCATGACCCACAAAAAAAAAAGGGGGGGGCTGGAATCTTATCTCTCACCACCAGGTGGCAGTGCTGATCTCACCTCAGCTCCTGCAGCCCCTAAATAACCTGACCTATGGAAATCAGCTCTGAAAACAGGGATGTGGGCACTGCCTTCACAAAAGTAGACAGTCAGTAGACTTCCTAGAGAGAAACAAGCAGACGTTTGGAAGGGAAGAAAACCCTGAATCATGGTTATGCAGTTGGGGAGTGGCGGGGGGAGACAGCACCACTTAACTACCTTGTGAAAATACAGTGGAGCATATGAAAAGTGAGGGTGAATTTTTTTCTCTATTTAATAAAGATGAGGAGAAAAGGCATGTAGCTGAAGGTAGATGGTGGTCAGGTATCTTTTTTGGTCCAAGAAGACAACTTAGCCAGGGTTATTAGAAAGGTAAGAGAGCAAATAAAACTATGGGAAATAGACATGGGCTCTACAGCTCACCTTCCCCTCCTCCTCCTTGCTCTCAATTCTACATCTCTAGTACAGAAGAATCTTCTGTACCCAGACACCAATTCAAGGAGATCCTTTTCCTCCACAGCCAGGCAACAAAAAAAAGGACTAATTTCTGAGAAGCCAAGGAATTGAACCTGTGTCTTTCTGCATGCTAGGCAAGCACTCTACCACTAGGCCACACTCCGGCCCATTCCTAGTAACTTTTTTTTTCATATCCTTTTATCCTGGTTTATTTTCTTAATTTGAGAATGGGCATCTAATTTTTAATCATCAAGGTACATGAAAAAATTTATTGTTGTGGTAATGTATAGAGGGGTTACAGTTACATTCGTCAGGTAGTGGGTGCAAGTAGCCAGCTGGCCTAGTGTGACCAAAAACCATTCCATGTGTTATTTTCACTAACCTTGATATGAGTGCCTGTGGTTTCCTTCAGATACATTGTCTTTCCTGCCTTCTAATACATAGCTCCTCTATCAGTTATAGCTTCATTTTTAAAGTCTGTATAAAAACCTTCTGCTCTGCCTCTGTAGACCTGGCAAACTCCTGTGTTCTGTCCTTGGTCCCTTTGTTTCTGTGTGAATACCCCGTTTGTCTGCTCCTCACTAGGCAGTGGAGTTCTGTAGCCAGGGCAACAAATGTTGGGTCATTGTGGTTAAGAGAGGAGTGCTGTGAGATTCTTGTTGGGTTTTTGCCTGTGATCGGTCTCGTAGGTAAACAATATTCACTGGTTAACAGGTTCTACTGGGGTTTTTGTTTCTCTGTCCAAGAAGTCTGGCTCCTTTTTCAAGTTACACTTGAACTGCAGAGTCTGGCTTTAAGTTTATTGGGGATGCTTTCTTTTACCCTTCTTCCTATCACCCTGATCTGATTAGTGTGTCCACTGTGACACTCGAGTATGCTTCCTAGTAACTTTTTTATTTTTGTTTTTTTTGGCCAGTGCTCTGGGTCTAAGCACTGTTCTTGGACTTTCTCAAGGCTAGAGCCACTTGAGCCTCAGCACCACTTCTGGCTTTATTCTATGTATGTGGTAGCAAGGAATTGAACCTGTGTCTTCCTGCATGCTAGGCAAGCACTCTACCACTAGGCCAAACTCCGGCCCCTTCCTAGTAACTTTTTTTTTCATATTCTCTTATCCTGGTTTATTTTCTTAACTTGAGAATGAGCATCGAATTTGTAATCATCAAGGTACATTTTAAAAACATTTATTGTTGGGGGTAATGTATAGAGGGGTTACAGTTACATTCGTCAGGTCGTGGGTGCATTTCTTCTCCTTCTTATGTTTTTGTCCCTGTTTCCCACTCCCCTCTCATCAAGGTACATATTAAAAGAGAAAACTTTAGATCATTGGTGAAGATAATTCTCTAGCAAAGGATTTTTTTCCCTCTCATATGAGACAATGGACTTGTCAGAGTGGTTTGGTTTCTTGTAACACTTTTCAACTTCATTCCCTTTTGCTCAAAGTTTTATGCAATGGCAGTCTGGTAATTTTATATTTCATTGTGTATTATTGGATTTACTTTTAGCCTCCCTCAACATATACAATAACTTGAGAGTAAACTTCTGGGCTGAGTTGCATGTTGGGATGAATGTCAATCAATAGGCCATTCTGGAATGAGCATGTGGATTTAATCATGTAATTCTGAAAGTTAGGACGGGGAAGAGCGAGCCCGGACTGTACCTCTCGGCCGAGCATAGGCGCAACCAGGATGACGACGTCGGTCGCCCTGTTCCCGAGCCTGGTGCCAGGCTGGCATGGGTCCTCCAGCAAGTACCTCGTGGAGTTCTGGGCAGGGAAGATGACCCTGAAGGGGACCACGGTGACCCCGGACAAGCGGAAAGGGCTCCTATCCATCCAGCAGACAGACGACTCGCTCCTCCACTTCTGCTGGAAGGACAGGACGCCGGGGACCGTGGAGGACAACCTGATCGTCTTCCCTGACGACTGCGAGTTCAAGCGGGTGGCCCAGTGCCCCAGTGGGAGGGTCTACGTGCTCAAGTTCAAAGCTGGGTCCAAAAGGCTCTTCTTCTGGATGCAGGAGCCCAAGACTGACCAGGACGAGGAGCACTGCCGGAAAGTCAATGAGTATCTGAATAACCCCCGATCCTGGGGCACTGGGGGCCAGCGGGAGCGGTGGCCACGAGCTCTCGGCCCTGGGTGGTGAGGGTGGCCTGCAGAGCCTGCTGGAAACATGAGTCACCGCCAACTCCTGCAGCGCATCCGACCGGCTAGCCTTGGAGGACTGGGTGGGCTCAGGGCCCTCACAGGGCCGGGCCTGGCCAGTCTTGTAGGTAGCGGCGGGCCTCCAGCGAGCAGTTCTTCCTCCAGCTCCGGAGCCAGTCGGCAGCTGTCACCCCATCCTCCACTACCTCCTCTGCCCGTGCCACCCCAGCCCCTTCTGCCCCAGCCGCCGCCTCGGCCACCAGCCCGAGCCCCGCGCCCAGTTCAAGTAATGGAACGGGTAAGGCAGCCAGTCCGACCCAGCCCATCCAGCTGAGCGACCTGCAGAGCATTTTGGCTACCATGAACGTGCCAGCCGGGCCAGCTGGTGGCCAGCAAGTGGACCTGGCCAGCATGCTGACCCCAGAGATCATGGCCCCCATTCTGGCCAACGCCGATGTCCAGGAGCGTCTCCTGCCCTACTTACCCTCGGGTGAGTCGCTGCCCCAGACCGCGGACGAGATCCAGAACACGCTGACCTCGCCCCAGTTCCAGCAGGCCCTGGGAACGTTCAGTGCAGCCTTGGCCTCCTCATGGGCCGGTTTGGCCTGCCCGTGGAGTCCGTGAAGGCCGCCAACAAGGGCTATGTGGAAGCATTTGCCAAAGCTGTGCAGAACAATGCCAAATCTGAGCAGAAGGAGGGCGACGCAAAATACAAGAAAGATGAAGAGGAAGACATGAGTCTAGATTAAGTTATTTACTGTCTTTTAAGGAATTTGAATTCTTAGTCACGTGACTCTTGTAGTGGCATTTGTGATTTATTGCATACCTTTTCCTGTTCCAACTCACCAATAAAAGTCCTTTCTTTTACCTGAAAAAAAAAGAAAATTAGGACAAATACAAGAATGTAAATTGTTATATCTTAACTGAATAGAAATAGAACTAACAAAAATCAGGATGTGGACAAGAGAAATGATATAATGCTAATAACCTTCTATGTTAAAGTAAAAGAGAGACTTTATATGATACCAGGTTGAATGATCTAGTTAATAAACTCCAAGAGTACCAACTTTTATTAGATTTTAGAATTCCTTTCATTAACCTTATAGGAATGTATTAAAAATCCTACCTTGTAAAATGCTTTAGGTAATGATTAGCAATCTCTTTCATTTCTGCTTGATGTTTTAATGAAAAATAAACACAGAATCACGTGTATTTGTTTTTTTTTACTGTGTCATTTATTTATTTGTTGGTTATTTTCTCATCAGTCATGGGTCTTGAATTCAAGGTCTGGGTACCGTCCCTGGGCTTCCTTTGCTCAAGGCTCCTAGTCTACCACTTGAGCCACAGTGCCATTTTTGGCCTTTTCTGAGTATTTGATTGGAGATCAGAGTCCCCTGAACTTTCCTGCCTGGGATGGCTGTAAACCGAATCCTCAGACTGGACTAGCTGGTGTTACAGGCATGAGACACCAGCACCAGGCTGTGTCTTTTTTTTTCTTTTTTTGGCCAGTCCAGGGATTGAACTCATGACCTGATCATTGTCCTTGGACTTTCTCAAGGCTAGGGCTCTACCACATGAGCCTCAGCACCAATTCTGGCTTTTTTCTACGTATGTGGTACTGAGGTCTTCGTGCATGCTAGGCAAGCACTCTACCACTAGGCCAAACTCTTGGCCCCTTTACTGTGTCTTTTAATCTGTGATCATCAGGCATACCATATTCTTCTTTCATTGTTTGTTCATTGAACATGACCAGGAAGATGCTTAATGAATGTGAAGAACCAATGCAATATTTCCACTGAGAAAAAGAAGTCTTTTCATCATTAACTTGGCCATAAGTGGTTCATAGATACGTAGTAAACAATGTAAAAAAGGATTTAAGGCTATAGTGCTTTGTGAAGTCATTTATTGATTTATCTTTGTGTGAGTGTTGGGGCTTAAATTCAGGGCCTGGGTGCTGTCCTTGGGCTTTCCTCAAGGCCAGCGCTCTACCACTTGAATCATAGTACCACTTTTGTCTTTTCTATGCATGTGGTAGTGAGGAATCAAACCCAGAGATTCGTGCATGCTAGGCATGCACTCTACCACAAGGCCATGCTCCTGGCCCAGTTTTTAAAGCAAGGTGCAACTGAGTGGTAGATTGTCTTTCAATACATATGTACACCACATATGTACACACACATACATGTATATATAAATAAGTTGGCTGTACTAGACTTTGAGCTTAAAGTTTAATTGCCTACCAGGCATGCTTTCTATTACTGAGCCACTTCCCCAGGCATTTGTTTCACTAGTCATTTTTTTTAAATCTGGGTAAGACCATGACTACCTGTTTTAGTTTTTCCATTTTAACTGGGATAAGAATCTCAGACCAGTGGCCTACCTGACCTTTCTGTTAAGTTTAGGGAATTTTTGTGCCTAGAGTGTCCTAGAATCACAAACCTCTCCATCTTAGCCTCGTGTGCTAAGATGATAGGCAGAAGTCTCCACAGTCAGCTATGTATTAAAGAAGAGGTCTCATAAACCTACATACTCAGAATAGCTGCAAGCTACCATTCTCCCAAAGTCCACCTCCCAGGTAGCTAGCAATACAGTCATTATAATGCCTCAAACCAGCTGATTTTAACTTAACTGAGTAACTAGTGCTTCACTCCATGCATGGCCCTTGCATGGAGAGTCACTGCTTTTGCACCCTCTCACAGGAATGCTCTAATTGAGTTATTTGTGAACCAACACGGTTGCCATCCCTCCACATGTCTTCATCATGTCATTTCCCTATGCACAGATGGCTTCTTTCTGCAAATTACTGTCACTTTTTGCCTGTGGACATTTTTTTACCTATACTAGCATGCTCAGCCTATGTAAGGGGCAATCTGGAAGTCCCTTAGGCACTAAAGCTCCAGGACAGCCCTTAAACAATAATGAATATGAGCTATTACATAAAATATCCCAGCTTCCTTACTCCTCTAATGGATCAACTCTGAGATATGTCCCAGAACTTTCTAGCACTGGTCCCTGGAGGAAGAGCATTTCTCTCTCTCTCTCTCTCTCTCTCTCTCTCTCTCTCTCTCTCTCTCTCTCTCTCTCTCTCTCTCTCTCTCTCTCATTTCCTTCATTTACCTCCCATTCTTGGAAGGACCTATTTTAGTCCAGTTCTTACATCTGAATCTATTTCTCCATGGATAAAACTGAAGGCAGGGCTAGGAGTTTGGCCTACTGGTAGAGTGCTTGCCTAAGCATGCAGGAAGACCAGGGTTCGATTCCTTAGTACCTCATACATACAGAAAAGCAGGAAGTGGTGCTGTGTCTCAAGTGGTAGAGCTGTAGCCTTGAGAAAGCCCAAGGACAGTGCCCAGGCCTGCCGCACAACCAAGAGAAGTGAAGGCAGTAGCTTGTCACATTTTGTGTCAAGGAAAACTGATATGACTGCATCTGTTTCAGGGAAATTGGATAAGCTTTTGTTCAGAGTCCGTCTGCCTGAGTTAAATACTGAGCAGGAGCTGGTGTTTTTCAGAGTAAACCCAAAGTGATAGATGGAAAATTGTTTAAGCAGTCTTATGTGTATTTAAATTTTGTTATAAATATCTTTAATAACTTGAGATTATTTTATTTTGGTTCTGTTGTTCTAAGCTGTCTAATTTATAGCCACTGGTTTCACATAAACATCAAATAGACACTGGAGGCTGTTATAGTAAAAGAAAAAGGCAGGGAGACTGCCACTGGGCCTTATAACATAGGAATCTAAAGAACTGCAATTTTAATGTATAGGAAACAACGTGTGTGTGTGTGTGTGTGTGTGTGTGTGTGTGTGTGTGTGTGTGTGTGTGTGTGTGTGTGTGTTTGTGTGTGTCTTGGTCCTGGGTTGACCTCAAGGTCTAGGTGCTTTCTTGAGCTTTTAATTTTCTTCTCAAGGCTAATGCTTTAGAACTAGCCACACCTTGAGCCATATCTGGCTCCACTTCTGGCTTTTTGGTATTTAATTGCAGATAAGCGTTTCATGGACTGCCAGGTGCTACTGGCTCATGGCCTGTCATTCTAGCTACTCAGGATGCTGAGATCTGAGGCTCACAGTTCAAAGCCAGTTAGGGCAGAAAAGTCTATGCCACTCTTCTGTCCAATACAATATTCAAAAGAAGCCAGAAGTGGTGCTGTGGTTCAAATGGTAGAGTGTTAGCTTTGAGAAAAAGAAGCTCAGATACAGAGAGTAGGCCATGAGTTCAAGCCCCTGGACTAGCACAAAAACTAAAAACAAGTCTCATTTACTTGCTTGCAGAGACTAATTTCAAACTGCAATCCTCAGATCTCAGTTCAAGCCCCAGGCCTGGCAAAAAAAGAGAAAAAGTCTTCTACATGATAGAAAAAAGAATTCAAGTCAGCTGTAGATTTTCAGGTGTCTAGTACAGTAGGCCATGTGACTAAGTTCACTTTTCAGTACCATAAGCTTCAGTAAAAATCAACCAGAAAAGGCATACAGTTCAAGCAGAGTATGTGGCTCAAGGTTTAAGAAATTAAGGTTTTGCAAAAGCCATATTATGAATGATTGTTGTCCTTAATGTAATATGTTGCCTCTCATCTCCTTTGCTGTCCCTTGGTTATCTCATATTGGTATAGTATCTCACTTTGTTATCTGATATATTGAATTTATTTGTATTTGGATATTTGAAATTTGATAGGGAAGGGGGAAAACCAAGACGGGTGGGGGGTGTGGGGGGGAGGGAAATGGGTACCAAGACATGTGAAAGGGTATCAATGTATGTGAATTAATGCACCTTCTATCTGGCAAATATCATGTAACCCTTTTACTAATTACAATAAAAAAAAGAAAAAAAGAAATTAAGGTTTTGGGTTCCCAAATGAAAGCTTCATTTCATGAACAATCTACTTCTCATCATCCAAGCTCCCACTTTGCTACTTGTCCAAATATGCCACCCAAACCATCCACAGACAGACGGCCCCCGCCACCTCAAGTAATGCCACCACTATTACCTACGGGTACGAGCACCTGGGCCTGATTTCCTGTCACAATGCATCACAACCCAGCTTGTAGAGATCAAGGGGCCTCTGCTGGATCTTAGCCCCATCTGCTTCATGCTTCCTGGTTAGCCCATCTGCAGTTTCTACATCCACACACCACAGTATTTCTTCTCAACCAAAAATAGCAATCTAATGACGTGGCAAGACTCTTCACTGATCTGGTAGAGGAAGATCTGTTTTGAAGGATAAAATATCACTGGGTAGCTTCAATGATTAGAACAGAAGTGTTGCATCTGTCTTTCTCATCCCACCTTTCCAGATGAACAGAGCACAATTAAGACAATTACTGAGCTTATAGGACACCCAGTCCCTTCCGAATGTGGTACAACTATACAAGGAATTCAATTGGGGGGATTCAGGGAGGCTTTGAATCATTAAGGACAGGTCAGTGAGCCCTTCCTGTGGGCAGAGTCCATGCTCCTTCAGCTGCATGTGGTATACAGTTTAGACCTCTACCTTACAGGTAGAGCCTCCCTCAACCTACCCTACAAGCAAGTTTTCCTGTGTGTGTCTGTGTCTGTGTCTGTGTCTGTGTTTTGGATCTCGTTGTGGGACTTGAACTTAGGGTCTGGGCACTGTCCTGAGCTCTTTTGCTCAAGGCTTGTGCTCTATCACTTTGAACCACAGTTCCAACTCCAGTTTTCTAGTGGTTAATTGGAGATAAGGGTCTTATGGACTTTCTCATGTGGGTTGGCTTTGAACCATGATCCTCAGATCTCAGCCTCAGGAGAAATTGATGGCTGGTGACGTATTCCCTATATTAATTTCAATATGATGATAGATTTGCTTCTCCTTCAAACTTAAGATTCAGAGAGAGAGACAAAGTTTAGCCAGAACTTTCTTATAAAGAAGAGCAACACTTTAGAAGAAGAAAAAATGGTGGTATTACAGATCGTGTTTTAAATTGTGACAATGAATTTGCCTATTCTCATAAAATTCCCCTGTAGTTATACAAGAGAGAGTGATTTTTAATAGTCTAGTTCTGAGCGGGGTATGGTGGTACATTTTAGTTGTCCCAGAAACCTTGGAAACCTGAGATGGGAATATCAGTTGAGCCTAGCTGTTTCAAACAGTCTGGACAACACAGCCAGAGTGTAAAATACATGCACATACACACAACTGAGCCAGCAAGTGAGATATAGAGAGAGAGGGAGGAGATGGGGAGAGAAAATATCATAATTCTTACTGTATTTGTGGGCTGTCTTTTTGAGTTGTTCAAAGTCAACTATAGTCTAAAAATAGTAATAAAAACTCCAGAAAATTCATAAATTTTATTTCTTTAATTATTTCTTTTTGTATGGTGCTGAGGAACAATTGTGGAGCCTGTAGATGCAAGGTGAATGCTCTCATGCTGAGTTATCCATAATTTAAAGCTCCCATATTTTTTTTTCTATTTTTTGGCAGTCCTGGAGGTTAGGACTTGAGCCCTGACCTTGGACTTTTCTCAAGGCTAGAGCTCTACCACTTGAGCCTCAGCACCTCTTCCAGCTTTTTTCTATGTGTGTGGTACTGAGGAATCAAACAGCGGTCTTCCTTCATGCTAGGCAAGCACTCTACCACTAGGCCCAATTCCCAGCCCTCCCACAAATTTTTAGTTACTCACTACTCTGAGTAGGATGAGGATGAAATCTAATACCTGCCTTTCATCTTCCTATGTCCAGCTGTGGGCCCCACCAACCACTGACTGCCTCTTAGAGATAAATTCCATACTTGTTCAATTCCAAGACCAACCGTTGGATTCTGAGTGAAAATTTCCTAGCAGCTTGCTTACATTTGGACTTTTGGATGTGAAAAAATTCATGCATTGGAAAACCCATAGATAAACAGGAGTGTGATTAGCATAGGGAAGAACAGATTTCAGTAAAATGAGGAAATAGATGAAATGGGATGTGTCAGAAGGCAAAGGATCCTTCCTGCTACAAAGGAAAAGGGGGAGGGGCTGTGGAGGCTGCCCAAAGCCCCTGGCTGACATTCAACTTCAAGAGGGGCATGCATTTGAATTGCTCAATAAAACTGAATGTAAGGGACCTGGAGCATGGTCTAATGGTAGAGTGCTTGCCTCCCATGCACAAACTCATGTGTTCTATTCCTTAACACCACATACACAGAAAAAGCTGGAAGTGGTATTGTGGCTCAAGGGTAGGCCTTGAGAAAGCCCAAGGATAGTGCCCAGGCCCTGAGTTCAAGCCCAGGACTGGCAAAAAAAAAGGAATGTAAATTAGGCAGCATCCAAGAGAGAATGGGAACTCTATATGTCTTGGCTCAGTGATGGAGTAGGGAGAGATGTCCATGTGTGAAGTGCCCCTGTGGCTCAAGTGGCAGATCACTAGCCTTGAGCGAAATGTGTCCAAGGAGGCACCCAGGCTAGAGCTCTACCACTCTCTAGCTCTACTCCTGGGTCTTCGTGCATGCTAGGCAAGCACTCCACCACTAGGCCACAATTCTAACTCACCAAATAATGGATTTTATTATGATATTTCCACCCGTGCACAAGAGAAATGTGTGCTTATTCACATTCTCATCCTGGTTCCTATACACCTTCCTATCCTTCCCTCTGCTTAGGCCTTTTTTATTTAGATGTTTGATTACTTGTACATATGGGTCTAGACTCCAAATGTAAGAGAAAACATGTGGTGGTCACAAGTCTGACACATTTTCCTTGGCTTTTCTGATGTCCACTTCCTCTCATTTTCTTGGAACTAACACACTTTTATTCTCATAGATGACTGAACAATACTCCATAGTGTGTGTTTGTGTGTGTGTGTGTGTGTGTGTGTGTGTGTATTTTTTCCTCCCTCCGTTCATCTGTTGACAGAAACTTGAGTGGCCACATAAATCTTTACTGTTATAATAGTGCCACAGTAAACATGAGTGTCCAGTTCTCAACAATACTGAATTTATACTGTCTGTGACGTGTTTCACTAATTAGGTAGGAAATTTGAACAGGTTCACCATACCTCTCTCATTTGGGAAGCTCCAACATTACGTTGTTGGAAGAGACATGTTGATTTCTCAGGAACCGTTCCGAATCCCAAACTGCTCCTCATAGGAGGAAATGGAATGAATCTCCTGCCCTCCAGTTTTGGCTTTTAAATATTAATTTTTTCCACTTTTTAAAACTTACAAAATAGTTCCTGTTGCTTCCTCCATTCCTCCCTCCCTCCCTTCCTCCCTTCCTTCCTTCCTTCCTTCTTTTCTTCCTTCCTTCTGCCCTACTTCCCTCCCTCCCTCCCTCTTCTCTCCCTCCTCTCTTTTTCTCGCTCTTACTCTCTGACTCCTCCCTTTCTCTTTTGCTGTCAGTACTGGGACTTGAACTCACTGCTACTGGCTCTTACTTATCTCAGAGTTGGCCCTTCTCACTTGAGTTGTGTCTCTACTTCCGAGTTGTTGGTGGTTACATTTAGACTTTCCTGCCTGGGCTGTCTTGAGCCATGATCCTGAGGTATCAGCCTCCTCAGTAGCTAGGATTTCCCTTGTAAGCCTCCAGCGATTGTTGATACCAGTGTGAGGGCCTGACAGTGGTATGTACTTTCACCAGCCCTCCTCACCTCCAATTTCACTTTGTGCTTTCTCTGCCTTCCTGTGAGCTCACTTGGACCATGTGAGAAAGTCCAGTTCACCTCTTAGGTTGGGTTACTGTGGCTGAGATTAACGGTGTGGCAAGCTGGCCTAGAGATGTCCTGTGCTGTTCTTCATCATTGCACTGAATGGTTGTCGGGTCATCTGCTTGAGCACTAATTTCTGTAGTTTCCCAAACCCCAATCCCACCGAGGTATGATATTGCTCTCCTATTAAAAGGAATCATTCATAACCCTAGCCACTGATGATGGTGTGAACGGAACCTGAATGTCAATTTAGACAGGAAAGTTTGAGGGTCCATCTCCAATTCATCAGCAAAATGCTGGACTGGAGTCATAACTTAAGTGGGAGAGTACCTGCTGTGAGCACAGAGGGGCACAGGAGAGCCTTCCATACCCAACAGAGACAAGAAAGGAGGAGGGTGCCTCCGTGCTGGGAGGTCAGGGAAGTCCAGAAGAGGGAGAATCGTCCAGGAGATTAGGTAAGGATGAAGTGAGAAACTGAGGAGCAGGCAGAAAAAAACATCAGAAATAAACAGACTTGAGGTGGAATTATGACCCCAATGATCACAGTGTTCCAGGAACTAAAGTGCCATATCTGTAATGCTTTTTACCAAAAAGCCCTCCAAGTCCATCCAGAGCAACACACACAATAGAGTGATACAAATCTCCTGACTGGTGAACTCAGGGAGATAGTAGGAATGTCAGCATTTGGTAAGTTCCTGTTGGGGAGAGGTCCCTGAGAAGCCCACTTGGCACTGGTGACACACTGAGACCAGATTGTGCTGTCATAAGATGTGGGACCCTATGGAAACACTGGGTGAGGGCAGGCAACCAGCTGCTGGCTCTGGGTGGAAAGACCTGCTCCAACACAATCACTCAGGACTTCTTTAAACACATAGCCCAGAAGGATAAGGGTTCAATGGATGAGTGCATAGGTTGAGGGTAGGCCAAGAAGTTTTTTATGGAAATGGAGACTTAAGTACAGGGAGACAAGGAGTCTAAGAGAGAGCTAAAGGAGGGAGCAGGACACAGAACCAGCCCTGATGCACAGAGCACCAGTGCACACACAAGAGGCATGTGGTCATTGTTGTTCATTGGCAGCATTCCAGCACTACAGCAAGTAGCTGAGAGAAGCCAGGCCTATGGAAGAAAGGCTTGCAGGGCCTCATTGTTGTGGGACTTCTCCCCCAGGGTCAGTTGGGCCTTGTTTCCTGAGCCACCCTCAGCTCTGGAAGGTTCTTTCAGGATTAGCTGTCATGGAAAAGTCTGAATCCACATGAAGCTGAATGGACACAGAGAAGAACCCAGAGGGTCCTCATTCTTCCTCCACTGCTCAGAGACATTGTACACCGGTAGATGACCCACGTTTGGACCTTGTTCTGCAGGGGGAAGGGAATCCCCGTCGTTAGGTAGAGAATTGATTGGCCTGGACCCTGGAGGACCCACCCCGGAAGTCCACTCTGCTCCTCCCGAATCTCCCCGCCCCTTCCGCTGAGGACCCAGAAATAATGGCTCCGCAGGTCCAGTGACTCAATGGCTGACAGCCCAGGTCCTCACCGCCCTGGACTCCCCTTCATCCCTCTGGAACCATCAACGAGGGTCCTCCTGGGCTAGGATGGGGAATAGACTGGAGAGGAGGTGACCCCTGTCCCGTCCTCCCCAACCCTCCTGCCTGTCCCCTCCATCCTCCTCCGCCGACCTAGTCACCTAACCTCCCACTGGGTTTCCCCTCTGAACAGTCCACGACCTCTTCGTGGCACCAGGACCAGCCCCGAACCTCCACTTTGCACGTGGATGTGTGGAACATTAACTGAAACCACACCCTTGATAACTATGTCCATGGTTGAATAGGATGTAAAGCTCAGAATCATGTTGGCCTCCCACATCTAAGACATTGTGCTCTTTTACCACGTGTATTTATTTTTCTTTAAGAGATGAATACTTACAATGTATTCATAAGCAGGAGCTATTACAGTATGTATGGTTTTTCATCCCTCAGAAAATCAAATTCCAAAAATATATATTGCAATTATTCCTTACAAATAATCTCATGGAGTTTTAAAATTTTACACACTATTCAGTCTGCCAAGTTATACAGCAGTTATCTCCAACACAGAGGCAGATTAAGTCATCATATACAGTATACTATAGACATAGACATTTCAAATATACTATATTAGCCAACGTGAACATTTGCTAGTTAAGTAAGAATCCCTTTCTTTAAGTTACTTGTGGCATGGCTCTGCACTGGATACAAAACAATGAGGATTTAAAATTCAGCACTTGCAGCACTCGGAGTCTTCAAGTCGGTTAAACTGTAGGTTTGTTCATGGATTCTTCCGTTGTCATTTGAGCTTCTCTTCTCAACCAGCTGCTGTCCCTAGTGGAGACACTAGGAATTGCATCCTCTACACTGTCTTCCCTCTCTCTCCTCTTTCTCTCTCTCTCTCCTCCTGTAACACGTCAGACTCTTCAATGGCTTTGACAGCTATTTTCTTGGATGTTTCCTGAATTTCTCCACCTATTATAAACTCATCAAGGATAAAATATGCCTTTTCAAAATTAAAGATGATACCCAGCTCGCAGACCTTTTATAAACAAGTTTGAGCTCCTTCCAGTCAATGAAACTGCTTGTTCGATGACCTCGAGAGAGAATAATCTGAACAATTTCCCGGGTTATTTTTTTCCTCTCTTTGTCAGGGAGAGTGGTGTACCACTTCTGTAGCCGTAATTTCCCTTGTCGACTGAACAGCAAGATGAAATGTATCATGGTGACCCGGACCCGCCGCCACCTGCACCCCGAGATCCGCGAGCGCCCAAGCCCGCTCGGGTACCAGGTAAGGCGCCCGCCTCACCTGTAATATCTCCTGTTTGAGTATAAAGTAAACCTGATGCCTTTAATGCCTTTCCTAAATGTTTGGTTTGTAAAACTTGAAATATTATTAGCAGTTAAGAGTTCCTGTATATTGCTGAACTTTTAAAAATATTTACAGAGATCAGAGACAATGTATCTCGTATGAATGTCCTAAATTCATTTGTATGTTTGGAATTGGAAGAAAGAAGAATAACCAAAGATGGTAGAGGAGATAGATATTCAGTAGTTTTGATGTCTTAAAAGCTGCTAGCTAGGCTGGGATGGAAAAATTTTAAACCTTTGAATATAAAGACATTCTTATGGGGTTATATTTTCTATAAATTATTTACCCAGGTTTTCAGACATCAGAAATGATGTCTGTGACATCTCTTACTATAATACAATTCAGTGGTAGGGATTCATAACAATGGCAGCGATTATTATTGCTACCACTATTTAAAGACAATCTCTTCTATTCCAAGCAATCTTAGTTATAGTTACTTGAGAAAGTTTCACATGCTTTTGAATGTAAATCTAATATGTTTTGTTTCTTACTTTGGGCATTGATTACTTTGGCCGGAAGTACATGTTTCTTTTATCTTCCTTCCCTTCCTACCCCCAAAGACATTATTATTGCTGCTAGACATTATCATTGTGAATCTGTGTCACCTTTATACTGCAGATTATGCATTACCAGCTATTAATGTAATCAGAGATATTATGAGGAATTAGTCATGGTAGTTGTCCTGGTGCTTCATCATGTCTTTCCATGATTCTTGCACATGAGTTTCGAGGTATTGTGTCACTCAAGTGGCCTGGTCAGGGACGGGACCTTCTAGGGTTTCCTAGGACAAGTGCATGCGTGGCTTGGGGGCTCTGGGGAGAACTCATGTGGCAGACTCTTAGAGGATACAATGGAAAATGATAGCGTTGCTCCTACTCAGAAGATATTTAGGAGGAAAATGCTAAGCCAAGAGGAGAAATTGACCAATTCCAAATGATTTGAAGGAAATAATTCAGATAGTATATGAAGTAATCACTAGGCTTTGAATTTCTAATAGTTATTCAAATGAATGATTTAGAAGTATAATTATGGCCCCGGATAGAAATTTAATCAAATTTGTTTAGATGTTCTTCAGTTGTATATTTAACTTGTGTGGGTGTGTATGTGTGAGTGAGTCTATGAGAGTGAGTGTGTGTGTGTGTGTGTGTGTGTGTGTGTGTGTGTGTGTGTGTGTGTGTGATCTGAGGTTGGAACTTGAGGCCTCATACTTCCCAGGCAGATGTTCTACCACTAAGCCATGGCTCCAGTTTCTTTAACTTAAAAGACTTGGTAAAACTTACTTTTCATAACAATTCATGTTGTGTAAGTTTTTATAATTCTATTTTTGGATAAAAGTATTTTCATACCTCATTAAATGCTTTACAAATATTCTTGATAATTCCTATTTGACACTTGGCTATACACAGGGGTTCTCAGATGTGCTGGGAGTCACCTACAGAAGATGATCATCTTCACGTGGCACACTGGGGTAAATTCTGAGGGGCTTAGGGATACACTTTATATGGGCTGTGGTGAAAGTAATCATCATGTTTCTTTATATTATATAATTATAAGAAGATTGCCAAGTGAAAAGATAATATTCAATTTGCATAAAATTTTCAAATAAAATATTTTTAAAATTCCAAAAAAAAGAGATGAATACTTCCTTGAAACAAAATTTCTAAGGACAGTTTCATTTTCTTCGTGTGTGTGTTTATTTGATTTACATTTCTCTTTCACAGCATAATGAAATTCTACTCTTGTACCCATTTGGAGAGGATGGTGGGGGATGAAATTAAGCAACTATTGGTAAGTATCTACAACGACGACTAGAGTTTACTTCACTGCAGTGTTTATTATAATTGAATGATGATAATTAATATCAATTTCATACAGACTAGTGAAGGACTGATTTCCTAACTCCTCATCATTGGCAATGCATTCCTGTGTAACTTATCTTTAGGTGATAGGTGGGTGATGTAAAAGGGCTGCCCTGAGTATTGAGAATGACATAGGTGCACGCACTCTCTATGATTTGGAAGGCAGGTGGCTTGCAGGTTTGCAAGTGTTGTGGTTAAAAATGTCCTGTGCTCTTCCCCTTCCACCGTCGGGTTTCTTGGGAGCATCGAGGGATACCCCTGGGTGGCTGGGTGGTTGAGGGCACTGACAGATACTATTTGTATTTCTAAAAGAGACTCAGACTTCTTGCTTATTCTGATTATAGGCTTCACCTTGTTCTTCTTAGCCCTACAAAAAAAAGGAAATCAAATTAGGTTAAAGATAATGAAGCAGACTTTAAGGGACACATTTTGTACTTGCTTTTCCTAGGCTTGATAGGTATATTTATACTTTTATTTCTCATTAAATGAAAAATTTTGCTCTTGAGATAAAGAATTAATGTGTACAATCTGAATTTGACTTCAAATTGTGATAACTATAACTCGAATTACAAAAAAATGAAACATTTCTCTACTTTGTTTAATTGTTTGATCTTTATAAAATAAGTAGTGGCATGAACAAGTATACTTTTCATCCTTTATCATCTTGCTTTGATAAAACTTTGGAATAACATGATTTTATATAATCATTTATGTTTACATTTTACATTAGAGGTGAGTTTTTTAAAAAACCATATTTTCCTTCATGTTGCCCTAGATTTTCTGTACATGGTTAGAGAATATGTTCAAAATACAGTTGCAATATCTACCTATTATCTACTATGTATACAATATATGTGTGTATATGGATTCGAGTATGTAATTGTCGTGTGTTTGTGTAGTTCAAATTTAGGATCTTGGGAGCTATCCCTAAGCTTTTTGCTCAAAGCTAGCCCTCTCCCACAGCTCTATTTCTGGATTTTTGGTGGTTAATTGGAGATAAGAGACTCAAGGGCTTTCTTGTACAGGCTAGCTTTGAATGGTGATACTCAGATCTCAGTCTCCTGGATAGCTAGATTAGGCTTGAGACACCAGTGCCCAGCTGAAATTGTCTTTTTCTGTTCATCAGCTGGTTAGAACTGACCCTCCCCCCTCTACTTTCTAAAAAGGCATAATTGTGCCAACGGATTTTGAAAATAAACTGCCCGGTACATTATGTGATTCATGTAAGTATACCACCAGATGGATCCAAAAGATTGAGTCATATTGCCTAGCCTTCTGAATAGGCATATTGATCACATTATCTGCCAGCATTTTTGTATCCTTGCAAATGTTCTGCATTGAATTACCTGGTTATGCTTCATGAGATTTAAAAGTGTGTTTACTAATTTTCATGCTTCTTAAAAGCTGTTCAAATTCTTGCCTCTCATCTCCAGTTGAATAGTCAGATCAACCAAGAAGGTGACCTTTTAATTACAATATACCTTTTAAATAAAGGTATATTTACCTTTGTTAAAAAGTAAATTGTTATTGTAAAGGTGGTATCCAGCTATATAAGCCAGGTAAAGAGTACATTTCTTCCTGGACAGAGTCACCCTGTCTCTTACAGTTTTTCCTTCCCATTCCCATCCATAAGGTGTATATTTTGCTTTCAACATAGTTGTAATGTATTTTTTCCAGTTCTGGGCTTTGAACTCAGGGCTGTAATGTATTTTTTGCCAGTTCTGGGCGTTGAACTCAGGGCCTGAGCACTGTCCTTGGGTTTTCTCAAGGATAACGCTCTACCACTTGAGCCATAGCACCACTTCTGGCTTTTTTCTATGTATGTGATACTGAGGAATCAAACATTAGTCTTTGTCCATGCTAGGCAAGCACTCTACCACTATGTCAAACTCCCAGCTTATATATATATATATATATATATATATATATATATATATATATATATATATATACATATATATATATATATTTTAATCAAAGAAAGAATTCAAGTTGGGTACCAGTGGCTAATGCCTGTAATCCTGTCTACTCATAAGGCTGAGATCAGAGAATAACCATTGAAATCCAGCCTGGGAATGAAAGTCCATAACACTATTATCTCTAACCCACAAAAAAGCTGGAAATGGCTCGAATAATAGAATGCCAACCTTGAGCCTAAACCTCAAACTCCCAGCTGTAATATATATATATATATTTAACAGTATCATAGAATGCAAACCTTGAGCCTAAAACTCAGGGATAGCATCCAGGTTCCCCTGAGTTCAAGTCCCAGGACTGGCAAAAGAGTAATAATAATAATAATTCAGATCATATGTAGAGGAGAAACAGTTCATATAGGGGAATTTCTAATAGGAGGTATTTCTGGCGTCAATGCCTTTAGCTTTACCACAAAGTAGAATTTGAATAGTTCCCATTTGATTGACTTCTGTTGATCCACAGATTACTGTAGTTAGTAGAGTTCCATTTCCATTTAAAACCAAAACCAAAATGTGTCTTATATTGTCTGTGAACTACAATTAAATAGGACAACCCAGGAAATGATACTGAATTTCCTGGCTTGAGATCTGTGGAAGTTGTTGATGAAAGCGACAGATAAGACTCATAATTTTGAAAATAATGGCTTCAACCTTCTATAAAAATGAATTATTGATAAGCAATTCCTCAGTCCAGATTTGACAGTTCGTTGACTGTGTGAACACACAAAAAATCAACCTTGAGCTTTGTGACTTTGGAATCACTGGCTTGATTTTATCCAGGGGTGACATTTTTTCAGCTATAGTCTTTTCATAAATGTTTTTGTTTAATGGCAACTACTTTGTACAACTACTTAAAGATAATAATGATGATGATGATGATGATGATGATGATGATGATAATACAAAAACAAAAGCATCCTGTACTTTCCAGCAGCATCTTCATGACCACAATCTGTGGCTGGGGCAGGCCTCACATGCGGCCTGGCCTGCGGTGGATGCTGGGTAAATGCTCCAGTAACTCTGTGAAGTCTTTCCTCAGCAGTAGCTGAGGTTCAGTATTGCAGGGCAAAGGCAGAGAGAAAGAAGGACCCGCCGCCTACAATTCTTACACTAGGAGCGTCAGATTCATGATTCTTAGCTCTGGATTCCTGATTTTGATAGTTTCCTCCCAAGAGAAGATATCAACAAGTAGCCAGCTGGCCTAGTGTAACCAAAAACCATTCCATGTGCTATTTTCACTAACCTTGATATGAGTGCCTGTGGTTTCCTTCAGATAAATTGTCTTTCCTGCCTTCTAATACATAGCTCCTCTATCAGTTATAGCTTCATTTTTAAAGTCTGTATAAAAACCTTCTGCACTGCCTCTGTAGACCTGGCAAACTCCTGTGTTCTGTCCTTGGTCCCTTTGTTTCTGTGTGAATACCCTGTTTGTCTGCTCCTCACTAGGCAGTGGAGTTCTGTAGCCAGGGCAACAAATGTTGGGTCATTGTGGTTAAGAGAGGAGTGCTGTGATCCAGTGTTTTGTGAGATTCTTGTTGGGTTTTTGCCTGTGATCTGTCTCGTAGGTAAACAATATTCACTGGTTAACAGATTCTACTGGAGTTTTTGTTTCTCTGTCTAAGAAGCCTGCCTCCTTTTTCAAGTTACACTTGAACTGCAGAGTCTGGTTTTAAGTTTATTGGGGACGCTTTCTTTTACCCTTCTTCCTATCACCCTGATCTGATGATTAGTGTGTCCACTGTGACACTCCGAGTTGCTTCCTAGTAACTTTTTTTTCGATAATTAACTGACATATTAATTTTTATTTTAAAAAGCTAGTATTTCCTGAAAGGTCTAAATGCAGCTGGATTTCTTTGATTACTAGAGTTGACTTTGGTCCAACATTAGGAAGGATTTTCCTGAATATAGAAACAAGACTGGAGAGGAAAGACTGTTTCTGAGCCTGGGCCCTGGCCCTCTCATGCTTGCCACTTAGTGCTCAAAAGTGAACAGATGTGCAAGATTGCCTCAGCTCCTGGCCTTTCCTCCCTCCTGTTAGAAACTCTGGGCAGGAGGGGAGCATGGTCTAGTGCTAGAGTGCTTGCCTAGCACGCACAAAGTTTGATTCCTTAGTACCACATACAAAGCCAAGGAGGTGGTGCTGTGTCTCAAATGGTAGAGTGCTAGCCTTGAGAAAGTCCAAGTACAGTGCCCAAACCCGGGAGTTCAAGCCCCAGGACTGGCAAAAACAACAACAAAAAAAGCACAAATCTCCAGTGTCAGGAATGAATAGACACACAAGAGATACAAATTTTGTCAAGCAATTTACTTTTGCTCAAAAGGGTGCAATGCCTCACTCTACCCAGAGCTAAGCAGGCACACTGGGCAGAGCAGTTTAGTAGGTTTTTATCCCAGGCCAAACTGTCCCTTGCAAGGAGTTAGGCTCACATTCTAAATATAACTGATTACCAACGTTAGATTGTGTTTTTAAAAGGTTTACAATTTTTTTTTTCATCACAGCTGGCTGAAAGCAGAACTGGGAACAGAGTGGCTGACAGACACAGTGAGAGAGGTTGATGAAGTCAGCAGAAAGCTCCCATTTAAAAGGGGGAGGTCTGGGGCACATGGCTGACACCTGTAATCCTAGCTACTCTGGAGGCTGAGATCTGAGAATCAAGGTTCAAAGCCACCCCAGGCACAAAAGGACCTGAGACTCTTATTTCCAACTAACCTCTAGAAAACAAGTGGTGCTTGGTTCAAGGGTAGGATGGTAGCCTTGAGCTGAAGAGCTCAGGGACACCTCCCACCCAGACCCAGGGGGAGGGTGGTAGCCTTGAGCTGAAAAGAGCTCAGGGACAGTTCCCAGGCACAGTTCAAGCCCCGTGACCCACAGAAAAAAAAGGGGAAGGTCACGTTTGTTTGGCCTAGTGATAGAGTGCTTGCCTAGCATGCACAAAGACCAGGGTTCAATTCCTCGGTACCACATACATAGAAAAAAGCTAGATGTGTTGCTGTGATTTAAGTGGTAGAACTCTAGCCTTGAGAAAGTCCAAAAACAGGTTCAGGCCCTGAGCTCAAGCCCAGGACTGGCCAAAAAAAAAGTGGGGGGAAGGGGACTTAATTCCATTGATAAAGATTTCTCTAACAAGCAACACACTTGGCAGTTGCAGTTTTATTCTTTGAATTCCTTCGATAAATATTTATCTCCCTAATTTGGCCAGTGGGTCACAGCAGCACAGCTGATAATTGCAATTTCACTCTTTTAACTCCTTCGGCACAAGATTTGCATACCTCACATGGCTGCTGGTCATACACAGCACAGAAATAAGTCTTTAAAAAGCAAATAATAGAGGGGGGAAGGGAAATGGGGACCATGACATGTGAAAGGGTTTCAATGTGTGGGAATTAATGCACCATTTATCTGGCAAATATCATGTAACCCTTCTATTAATTACAATAAAAATATATTTTAAAAAAGCAAATAATACCAAAAAATATCAATATACAATACAAAAGCATTTCAGTTTGACAGAAAAGACTACTTTTTCCTCACACTCCTCTCCCTCACCCTCAGAAAAGGCTGGTGTAGGTGCAGTGGCTCATGCCTGTAATCCTAGCTACTCAGGAGGCTGAGATCTGAGGATTAAGGTTCAAAGCCAGCCTGGGCACAAAAGAACCTGAGACACTTATCTCCAATTAACATCTAGAAAAATGGAAGTGGTATTATTCAACCTGGTATCATATAAAGTCTCTCTTTTACTTTAACTGGGCTTAATAGATGGAACTTTATTTTGAAGATAAAGAGATGAAAGCAAAAAAGCCTTTGTTTTTTTCATATATTTTTATTGTAATTAATAGAAGGGTTACATTATATTCGCCAGATAGAAGGTGCATTAATTCACATACATTGATACCCTTTCTTATGTCTTGGTCCCCATTTCTCTCCTCCCCCACCCCCACCCCTCATCTTGTTTTTCCTCCTTCCCTATCCAGTTTCAAATAACCAAATACAAATATATCCAATATATCAGATAACAAAGTGAGATACTGTAACAATATGAGGTAACCAAGGGACAGCAAAAGAGATGAGAGATAGCATAGTACATTAAGGACAACAATCACTCATTATATGGCTAAAAAAGCCTTTGTTTTATTTTTTAAGCTTTTAAAAAAATTTACAGTGTCTTTATTTAACTCTGTGAAGTAGATCTGTGCTTCCTATGTTCTTTTTCAAAATTTACTTTTAATTTATTGTTATTGTAGAAGTGATGTGCAGAGGGTTACTGTAACATAACGCAGATAATTGTAGATTTCTCTTTGAATATTGTTACCTGAGCCTTTGCTTTAAATAGACTGTTTGGAACTATGCAGTTTTTAAATTGTTAAAAAAAATTAGGATATATGGTTCAAGTATTAGAGTGTCAACAAAGCAAGCAAGCCAAGAGAGCATGAGGCCCTGAGTTCAAACATTAGTTCTCTCTCTCTCTCTCTCTCCCTCCCTCCCTCCCTCTCTTTCACACACACACACACACACACACACACACACACACACACACACACACACACAAATGGAGTCCAGACTGGTCTTCTTAGAGACTCATTGAGTCATTCTCAGCAAAACCTAGCATAGAAGAACTGATGCCATAGGAATTCTGAGGCTAAGTTGAAAAAGGTCAAATAACTGTTTTCTCTTTCTTGGGATGATGGCATTTAAAACTCAGCCATTATTCTGGGTGAAAGTCAGGCAGCCATGGAGAGGGCTTCAGGAATCTGTGCTCGGTCACAAGTGGTGTCAGCCTCTGGACAGATGAGGCAGTTCTGAGACTAAATCATCACATAACTTCAGAATCTATCCTGCCTAGCCCATCTGTATCAGCACTGAGCTGTGAGCCATGTTTTGAGATGGCACTCAATGCAGTTCTGTGAGCTCAATGGCTGGAGTCTGTTTTTAGATGATCAGGTTTGGAGGCCTTGTAGTATAGTAATTGGAAACTAGGACATCATTGTATTTAAATATGTTTCTTTTGCTTTTTTTTTGCCAGTCCTGGGCTTGAGCTCAAGGCCTGAGCAGTGTCCTTGGATTTTCTCAAGGTTAGAGCTCTACCATTTGAGCCTCAGAACCAGTTCCACGTTTTTTTATGTATGTGGTACTAAGGAATCGAATCCGGGTCTTTGTGCATGCTAGGCAAGCATTCTACCACTAGGCCAAACTCCCAACCCTTTTCTTTCGCTTTTAAGAATCCTCTTGGACATGTGAAAAATTGTACAAAGTGATTTTGGAACCAAAACAGGAGCAATTAGTATTTATAACCCTGACCCAACTGTTTCTATAATCTGTGGCACCTTGACAGGAAAGACAGACAGAATTTCCCAACAGTTTTAAATTTGTGGAGAATTTCTTACCCCCTTTAATATAAACTTAGGCCTTAAATATTTTTTAAATACTGTTAAACCTTAGTTTTGTTTAAGGCACATGAACTTGTGCTTAGCTCATAAGGTAAAAGGACCAAACCGTAATCTTTTCTTACAACAAACATGTCAGGAACAAATAAATACATAAATGTAAAATTCTGCCTTTGAAATCCCTGAGGCTTGAGGAATAAAAAGGGAAGTCTAGAGGGAATCTGGCTCTAGTGAGTTTATACTTGATTTGTCTTTTTTTCCAATATAATAAAACTTGGTTTAGAACTCTTCATAACTCTTTTCATAGATATAGAACTTCTATCCACAGCCATCTTAGTCACAAGGTAAGGCATCTTGCTTTGTAGGTTTGCAAAAGATGTAAGACCTCTTTGCATTGGTTTTTCCACAGGCCATGCAATCACAAATGTGAGCCAGAATGTTCTTTTCCTCTTTGTCTTGGGGTCCTCTGACAGTCAGGATTTGTGTGGCCTGAGCGTTTAGTAATGGAATAATTTCTTGTGCCATTACCTAAGGAAAGATTATATAAAATTATTTAAAATGGCTATGAGTGTGGCCTAGTAATAGAGTGCTCACTTGGCATACATGAAGCCCTGGGTTCCACTCCTTGGTATAATATACAGGGAAAACCTGGAAGAGATGCTATGGCTCAAATGGTAGAGTGCTAGCCTTGAGAAAACCCACGGACAGTGCTGAGGCTTTGAGTTCACACATCACTTGATTTCACACGAGCAATTTGACAAGAGAGTTGTTTAGTTATTCAGTTTAACTGTCAGCCATGGGTGCAGTAAATTGAGATGAAATCAGACCAAGAGACCAGGGATTATTTCCAGGGCCAGCTTGGCCACAGAGATTAGAGAAAAACCCAACATCATAGGCACAAAATAAGCCTCTACATGTATTGGAAAACCTCAGAGTAAAGCAGCACAGGATCCCGTTCCATTCCAAACCTAAGAGATCTGATGGTGACTGACTTTCCCAGAGGCCAGAGCCCATTATGAATGAAGACTTAGACAGAGGAATCCTGCCGCAGACCGACTCAGTGGGAGTGCGGGGAGACCAAGTCTGGATTCACAGGTCAGGAATGGATTCGGCGATGACAGACAGACACAAACGCAAGGGAGGTTTGAAATCTGCTGCGAAGTTTTACTTGTTGAATGTGAGATTATATACAGTCAAAGTAGGAGTAGTTTCTTTCAGTTGGCATAAGGTCAAAAGATTACAATCATGTTTAAGAATGGTTACTGGGTACATTTTTCTGAGTAGAAAAGAAACTTCTCCCTCCCTTCTAAGGAGCTATGGTTAATAAGTCAGACATTATGGTTAGGCGTCATCCGCCTTGGCATTAATCAATATTAGCTTTGTTTACCATCTGTTCCATTCTAGTTCTTCCTATGATTCTGTTTCTGAGTCAGTAATTATTACCCTGTGCCAGGAATTGTAAAACCTTAAACCTAAGAGTCCATTGTTGCTGTTCAGTTAGAGTACACCACGGTGCTCTAGCCCTTCTAATCCTTTCCCATATGATTCATTATGTACTTGCAACATTTACACAAGTAATGCAGACGCATTAAAGGCATATTCAGGCAAACTAACATTTATTACTAATTCAAAGATCATATTTTCTGTTTTAGTTTCTAATTCTGTCTTATTATTAATAGAATGCATTGAGGTCATTAAGGCTGCTGTGGGTGTGTCTTGCGCCAGAGTAGCCAAGTATGCACTTTTAGTTCCTGGAACATCTAGTCGCTCAATCAATTGTTTAGGCCAGTAGCTGGCACAGAATATTACTGCCATACCATCAACTATCAGAAATGAAAAGAGTGATAAAAGAATCCCAGCACCCAGCATTATGAGCATTCCACGCATATGCCTCGGTCTCTGCCAGGGACCTCCAGGAGGCCTGATCACCATTGGTGCGAACCTCAGGACTGGCAGCCATTCAAGCTCTTTCTGCTCCATGCTGCACAGACTCCACTGGAGTGGATGTAGCAGAATCCACAAGTCCACTCACCTATCATGGAAGCAATCTGAATCTTCTGGACATTATTCTCAGTAGAGAACTAGTTCAAACAACACAAAAATATCATGGAACCTCTGCCATGTATGGGGTAAAACTAAATATAATTTTGCTGACAAGATGGCCTGGGAAACCCCCCTTCCTTAGTGAGGCACGCCTGGAACAGGTTCCCAGGAGCCATACTGAGCTGGTCTCTACGTGGGAGCAGCAGTGCTGTTAGTTCCTGTCCACACACCTTAGCAACATCAGAAAGCTCTTAGTGGTCGGGACACGATGTTCATCCTAGTTCCCTCTGTCTGACATGAAAACTTATCTCACCCCTCATCGACACTCTCATGACATCTCCATGAAGGGCACTTTGCCCTATTTCCTTGGCATTTTGCAGCTACTTCCACTAACTTCTGGTTGCTTTCAGGCCCTTCCCCTGATGAGAAGGGATTTCCTGGGCCAGATTCATGAGTGGAAGCAAAGCACAACGTTTTTGGCTGACTGGAGTCTCAGCCTCCAGAGCTTGCCTTTTGGCTGAGTGTGTTGACTGGCAGATGGGTCAGAGCCAAGCCCAAACATTCTGAATCACAGGATTGTCTCATGATAACTACAACATATCCTCCCAATTTGCCCCTAGTAAAGACATGCTGGTGTGTGTGTGTGTGTGTGTGTGTGTGTGTGTGTGTGTGTGTTTGTGCTGACAGAAGACCTGAGACTTTGCTACTAAGCTACATCCCTAGTCCAGTGGTGAGAAAGAGCACCTCAACCCAGCTAGTGAGCATGCACTAGTGAACACTGACACTACTTCAACTGAGAAATTATAGGCAGAGGACTTTAGGCCCTGCCTGCTTATGCATAAAGCCCAACTTCAATATGAAAAACAAATACACTCCAGGGACCTTTCAGAGCTGCCGGCGAAGGGAGGGGGGGCGCGGGGCGCAGGGCCAAGCGGAGCCTGGGCTCCATGGCGCTACGCCAGGGCAAGTGTGCCCAGGAGGCACTGGCCCGAGCCCCTCGCCCCTCCGGGCTCCCCACCGGCCGGCCTCGCCCCTCCCGAGCCTCCGCCTGGGGACAGGCGGCCTTTTGTTACCGAACCTCCTTTCTTTCTGCGCTTTAGTGCAGCAGCGGAAATTTCACCCCTCCAGGGCTCCTGGGGAAGAAATTAAAGTCAGTCTCTCCCTCTCCCCCCCCTCTCTCTCCTGCTCTCTCTCTCCCCCTCCCCTCCCCTTTGCCCATCCCCTCCCTGCGCCTTCCATGGGCACCGCCCCTGGCCCGCAGCCGCCGCGAGGCGGGCGTGATGCCAGGATGGGCCTGATCTGGCTCCTGCTGTTCAGCCTGCTGGAGCCCGGCTGGCCCTCTGCGGCCCCGGGGGGCACGGCTGCAGCGCGGTGCAGGCGGGCGCGGCTAAGGCCTGTAGGAGAGCCTCGGCAGGGCAACCCGGCGCCACCAGCTCTACTGCGCCACCCGGTACCACCTGCAGCTGCACCCGCGCGGCCGCGTGGACGGCAGCCTGGAGCACAGCGCCTACAGCTTCCTGGAGATCACGGCGGTGGAGGTGGGGTCGTGGCCATCAAGGGGCTCTTCTCTGGATGGTACCTGGCCATGAACGAGAGAGGGCGGCTCCACGCTTCGGAGCACTACAGTGCCGAATGTGAGTTCGTGGAACGAATCCACGAGCTGGGCTACAACACCTACGCCTCCCGCCTGTACCACTCGGTGCCCGGCGGGCCCGGGGCCGGCGCCACCCCAGTGCCCACAGGCTGTGGTACGTGGCCGTGAATGGCAAGGGCCGGCCACGCCGGGGCTTCCGGGCCCGCCGCACGCAGAAGTCCTCCCTCTTCCTGGCCCGTGTGCTGGACCCCAAGGACCACGAGAGGATGCGGCTACTCCATGGCGGCCACGGCGGCCACGGCGGCAGAGGCAGAGCCTGGGGTCACCGGGCCCACGCCAGGCGGCGCAAACCAGCCCGAGCCACCGCGGGCACCACACCTCGCACGTGGCCCTGACTGACTCTCCCGGCCACACGCTTCCTCCTGCCCTCTGCAACCAGGCTGGATGGGACTCGAGGGGCCTCAGTTTCCCCACGTCCAGCGGTCGGTGTCGGCTGGCTGGAGGCTTTGTGTAACTGGGACATTAAAGTATTTTATTATAAAAAAGAAAAACAAATACATAAACTAAAACAACTATAAAGATCACCAGAGAAATATATCTCCTCCAAAATCAACTGTTTCCATAAGAGATTTTAAAGACAGTGAAATGGGTGATATTTGAAAGAACTTGCTCAGAAATCTAAATAAACGCTACGAAGACAGCAGCTGAACAAAATGAAGTAATGAAGCCAACATAGGATAAAAAAATAAAAATCGAAGGAGGAAACAGATATTTTGAAGAGTCAAAATTTTAGAAAGGAAAATTTCAATAATCCAATTAATTCAATTAAACATATTGTGAACAGAATTAAAAGAAAGTGAGGATGGAGTATTAGAGATCAAAGATAAAGTAGAGCAATTAGATCAATCAGACAAAGAAACAACAAAAATAAGAAAATATAAACGTAACATGTAAAACTTGCCAGGTATGGTGGCTCACGTTTATAATCCTAGCTACTCAAGAGTTTGACGTTTGAGGATCGTGGTTTAAAGACAGCAGGTAGGAAACTCCATGAATCTCTTATCACTAGTTAACCATCAAAAAGTAGACATGGAGGTGTGACACAAATGGTAGAGCAAAACAGCTCAAGGACAGCACCCAGGCCCTGAGTTCAAGCCCTAACACTGGTGCAAACAAACAAACAAACAGACAGACAAATAAACAACAAAAGGAAACCTATGAATCATGGGTCTGGAAAAAAAGTACAAACTAAAAACACAGGAAACGAACTCCATAAAAAAGACAGTAGTGAACGCTTTAAGTCTGGATGACCTGAGTCATCCAGGTCCACTCGGAGGCCTTCAGGATACCAACAGGCAAGATCAGCAAAAGGACTAGACTATATTTGAAGCACTGGATATGCAAAAAAGAGACTATGAAAACTGTAAGAGAAAAATGGAGAGAAGCAAGGGAAGGCCACTTCATATTCATAAAAAGAAAGATCTCTTAATAAGAGATAACAATTTTAACATATATGCCTCTCATGTTGATGCATCCAAACTTAGGAAGCAAACAGTACTGCATTTGCCAGTGCAGATGGAGTCCAACATAATGTGAGTGGGGTGCTGTGAGACCTCAAACTCCAATAGGCAGGATATCCAGACCATTATTGGACCTCAAAACCATGAACCAAGAAACATCAGAATGGAATGGCACTGTCGACCAAATGGACTTAAGAAACCATTGCACACTACTTTATCATCCGCATGATACAGTCATCCCGGAAATCCGTGGAACTTTTTTCAAAGTAGATAGTGTTTTAGGATACTAAGCAAATACTAATAAATAGATGAGAACAGAAATAATTTACTTTCTTCTTCCTGATAACAATGCAATAAAACTTGAAGTCAACTGCAAAAAAAGCTACAGAAAATATTCAAGTGCATGGAGACTGAGCACATATGATTCAATGGCCAGAAGAATTAGGAAGGAAATCAAGAAATCTTTAGCATCTAATGAACATGAAAGCATAACTCACAAGAGCCTCTGGTATAATTCAAAGGAAGTGCGAGGGGAAATGTTTCTAGCTATGATGCTAGAATCATTAAGACATACATAAAGGTGACTATGTAAATAAAGGGTGATTTCAAGGAAAGAACATAATGATACACCTAAACATGGCAGGAAAATTAGGAGGCAGAAAGCAATAATGATTGGGTAGACATGAATGAAAGCAGGATAGACTAAAAATAGAAAGAATTAACGGAATAAAACTTGTAATGAAAAGATAACTAATATCGACAAAGCCCTAGATAAAAACTAACCAAAATAAGGAAGAAAAAGACCCAAAATGGAAAAAATTGCAAGTAAAAATGGAGATGTCACAGTGAATACCAGTGTACTTTGAAGACTATGTTCTAATAAATTGAAAAATAGAGAAAAATTTGATAAATTTCTAGATGCTGTTGACTCTCCAAGGCTAAACCAACTAGATGGAGAACCATTTAAACAGAGCGAGAGCAATAAAGTTGAAATCGTAATACTCTTCAACATATAAAGTCACAGGATTAGATCCACTCAGTTCTATTTTCAATATTGAATACTGGCATAGTCTTTGAACTCTTGCTGGCACAATAAGTTGGCTATGTCCTGGAGAACCTTCAGAATTCAGACCTCAAGCTGACTATCTGAAACATCAACAATTTTTCTTATACTTCACAGTTTGGTGCCAAGTCAGACAACTCTTTTTTTTTTGCAGGGGCGGGGGAGAATTCGTGGAGGTCACTTGATGGTGGTTAGGAGGTTTTGTTGGAACATGGGCTGATCTGAACCATCTAAGACAATTTCATTTGTATATGAATCCTCCTTTGGTCTCACTGAGTCTTGTATTCTATTCCATTCATCTTTGGGTCTAGTTTTGTGCCAATACAAGCTGATTTTTTTTTCTTATTATAGCTCTGTAATAGAGGTTGAGGTCGGGGATTATAAACCCACAAGCACTGCTTTTTTGCTTAGAGTTTCTTTGGCTATTTCACATCTTTTTTGTTCCATATGAAGGCTTGGATTGTCTTCTTTATCATTTTAGTAGCCTTGAGAAAATAAAGGTAAGAGGCAGTGCCCAGTTCCTGAGTTCAAGTCTCAAGAAGAGCAAGAAAGAACTGCTCAGCAGAGCAGGAGGCACAAGGAAGAGGTGGAAGCCCCAGGGGGCCGAGGCCAGAAGGCGCAGGACGCATGAGGCCGGCTCCGCAGTCTTCACCCCGGGCTTCCCGGTCCCCGCCCGCGTCCTCCGGGGCGTCGTGTGCCCACCCCGCCCCGACGAGGTGTGCCTGTGGGTGGGGGAGGGAGGTTGGGTGGGCAATGTGTGGTGTCAGTGGGGGGCGTTGAGCCTTCATTCGGATCCCCGAGCCCGATCAGGGGTCGCGGGGAGAGGCTCCTTTCTGCCCTGGAGAGTGGACGGAGGTCCGCGGGCCGCTGGGCTCAGGGGGCCGCGGAGCCAGGCTGGGAGGACCTGGGCGTGGGGACGAGCGAGGGTGGGGGGAGCTCCAGGCGGCCCGGGTTGGACAGAAAACCGCCACCTGTGTCAAGTGTTCCTTTGTTTTGCCTGGGGGTGGGGAGATCCAACCTTCCGCGGCCACTCGAGCGGCACAGGGCCGCTCCGCCGCATCCCCAGGCCAGGCAGAAAAGCCCACCAAATACCATCTCCAAAATTACCAGCAAAAACCTAGACTGGAGACATGGGTCAGGTGGTAGAGCACCAGAGGAGAAAGCAAACCAAGCCCAAGTACAAGATGCTAAGTTCAAACCACAGGAAAACAAATAAATAAACAAAACCAACCAACCAAACAAGGCAACAGCAAAACAAAACAATCCTGCTTATTGAAGAAATTTGAGGGTGATATCAGCGGTTATATTACTGTCCTACACTGCTATAGTAAAAGACCACACGTAGGTTGGCTTGAATAACAGAACATTATTTTTTCACTTTGGGAGATTGGAAGTTCAAGATCGACATGGCAGCAAGTTTGGTTTCCTGTGAGGTATCTCTCATAGTAAGGTGAAGAAGACATTTTATTTTTTGGCCAGTCTTGGGTTTGAACTCAGGGCCTGGGCACTGTCCTTGGGCTTTCTCAAGGCTAGTGCTCTACCTCTTGAGCCACAGCACTCTTCCAGCCTTTTCTATGTATGTAGCATTGGGCCTTCGTTCATGTTAGGCAAGCACTCTACCACTGGCCCAGATGACACGTGGCTCTGTCGTTGCTTTTTCTTGTCAGGGTAATATATAGAGGGGTTACAGTTACATTCATCAGGTAGTAGGTACATTACTTCTCTCACATTGACACCCCTTCTCACGTTTTTGTCCCCTCTCCTTCCCCCCACCATCTTGCTATCTCTTTGTGTGACTTTTCCCACCCTTCATACGCCTGTCTATCTGTCTATCTCTTACTCCTACATATACACAGAGTTGTAAGAGCTCATGCCTGACAATAAATAAATTCTGATGTCTCTTTCTCTTCTTAAAGAAGTTTGATTTCCTTCCTTCCTTCCTTCCTTCCTTCCCTCCTCCTTCCTTCCTTCCTTCCTTCCTTCCTTCCTTCCTTCCTTCCTTCCTGCCCTGTGCTAGACTCAGTTTCAAACTGTACCTGTTATTTCTGCTCATTGGCTAGCACTCTGTCAATGGAGCCCTATCTCCAATCCCTGGATTATCTTTATTTAGCATTTATTTATGGAGAAATATTGCTTCAGAAAAAAAATGTGAGTTTTTCAGTTTTGGGGATTCAGAGATTAAGAGTAGATTAGTTAGGATAAACTAAGCTATATTGAAGGAACAATTTAAAAAATGAGTATTCATTTACTAGAAGGCTTGTCACTCATTCATCAGCATGGGTCATTTTTCTGTCACCATGGTTTAGTTTTTGCCTGTTCCAGAATTTTCTATGAATGGAGCCGTATAATTCACGTTCTTGAGTTTGACTTCTTTTGCTCACATAATGATTTTGAGATCTATCTATCCATCCATCTACCTAGCTATGTATCTCTATCTACCTACCTATCTATCTATCTATCCATTCTTCTGTCCACATCCATCTATCTATCATCTCTATTATTGATATATGTATATATCATTTATCTATCATCTGTCTGGCTGTCTCTATCTCAATCATATAATCTACCTATCTATCCTTTTTCTCTATCATCTATCTCTATGATCTATAGTTCATTCTTTTCAATTGTTCACGCATAGCATGCATTAATTGCAGAAGAATTAACCCTATGCTTATCATTATAGAGTATGAGTATGATATTAACCTTTGGCTAAAGCTAATGTATGCATGTAATAATTGGGGGATAAACATTTTACAACTGTGTGTGTGTGTGTGTGTGTGTGTGTGTGTGTGTGTGTGGTTATGAAGCAGGAAATGTGAGTCTGCCTGCCTTGTGTAGTAATACTAAGCAGATTTATAGTTTGTACCCAATTTTGGAATCTGGAGCATATTGAATCGACAGTATGAGTCAGAGTTGCCACTGTAATTTGCCTACCTAGCCATCTCACTATAAGAGATTCCTGTTCTAAACTAGCCTTTGGTGCCCTGGTTGCATACACACAAGAGGTGGTTCAAAAACTGGAGACAGACAAAACTGGACAGCTCAGCTCTTCTGGGGACATGAGGTCTGCTCTTACAGTTTTATGACATTTGCCTATAGCAATGTTGTTGCCTGATTATAAACCAAATTTTGTGCACACTTTTAGCAATCAAAACACTTAAGATAATTAACATGTTGTTAGCATAACGGAACAGCATTCCATTGCATGAATATAGTATAATTTATTTATCTGTTCTCTTTTAGATCAACATTCCAATTTTTGGCTCTCACAGATAATTGTGTTGTGGAAATTCTGGTACAGATCGTTTGTTGTGGATTTAATGCTTTGGGGTTTTGTTTTCCCATCAGAAAATACAGGGGGAGGGAAATGAGGACAAAAACATGAGACGGGGTATCAATGTGTGAGAAGTAATGCACCTACTACCTGACGAATATAACTGAAACCCCTCTAAACATTACAATTAAAAAAAAAGAAAGAACAAATACAATAATCCTAATTCTTAAAAAAAGAAAATACCTATGAATTTATGTGAGTCATCTATAATGCTAAAACAAGAGTCAGTGGCTTAAGATAATGTGCATTTATTACCCTACTCTTCTGTGGATCAGAAACCTGAGTGTTCCCAAGTGGGTATTCTGCTGAAGAGTTTCTGACATAGCTTTGATATGTCCCCTGCGCATGGGGTCTTATCTGAAAGTTAAATGGAGAAAGATCTACTTCTATGCTTACACAATTGTTAGCAGGATTGAGTTCCTTGAACGCTATTGACCTAAAGGCCTCTCTGGCAGCTGGCTGGAGGCCAACCTCAGTTCTTGGTCAAATGCACTTCCGTAAGAGGTCAATTTGATTTATGAAGGCATAATGCCAGGAGAGAAGGCCCTAGGGAGAGCCTGTTAGCAGGACGAAAGTGACAATCTCTTGCTAATCTTAGAGGCAATGACTTGTCAATACTGCTGTAGCCTTTTGTTAGAAGCTAGTGACTCAAGTGGGGAGGGAATAGTCTCTGAAGACAAGGGATCTTTTTAATGGCTCCCCTGCTATAAGTGTTGATCTTGTAAGTCACAGAGTAGTGTCTCGTAAGGAACTCCATAGAAAAGATTACAAGTCAGAAAACAATAAAGATGCCTACACACTCATGTTCATTGCCACACCATTTACCAGAGCCATGTTAGGGCAAATAGCCCATATGTCCTTTGTTTGCAGGAAAATAGATGAACCTAGAGACAATTATGTTGAGTAAAATAATTCAGGCTCAGAGACGGCATGTTTCTCTCACTTGTAGAAGTTAGATTTAAAAATATGAATGTATATGAAAACACATACGTGGCTACATGCATGTATACTGGGTCAAACTGATTACGGTATGGTATACTTGGGGTGGATTTTTTTTATGGTGCATGTGTAAAGACACAATGAAGAGACAGGTAAACAGAAGGAATACCAGGAAGCTGATACTCATTTTGTGTGGAAGGACAGCGGGTTAATGAGAAGGGCCCGATGAATGATGAAACGAATGATGGGTGAATTTGGTCATAACATTCACCATATATATATGTAAAAAGCCTGCTGAGTTTTTCCTCTAAAGTATTTTTTTTCTCATTCTCACCAGCAGTGTATGAGAGATCCAGTTGTTCTGTTCTTTCTAATATTTTATATATTTTTTCTTTCTGTTTTTGGTTGGTCATGGGGCTTGAACTCTGGGCCCAGGTGTTTTCCCTAAGCTCTTTTGCTCAAGGCTACCACTTTGAGACACAGCTTTACTTCTGGTTTTCTGGTGGTTCACTGGAGATAAGAGTATCTCAGAACTTCCTTCCTGGGTTGGCTTTGAACTGCTATCCTCTGCTCTCAGCCTCCTAAATAGCTATGATTACAGATAGGTGTGAGCCCACCCGTGCCTGGCAATTTTCTGAAGTTTTAGAATTTCTTTTCTAATGTTGATGAATTCATCACTTCACAATAACTTATTTATCTTCATTTACCTCAACTCATGAAAATACGTGTTCTAGAAACTTTGCAGTTTGTTTTCTGTTGAGTTGATGTTGAAGTATGATATGAAGAAGAGAGAGAAGGTTTGTTTTTTTTTAAAAAAAAGTCTCTTAGGTATCTGGTTATTTGAACACCCTTTATTGGAAAAATTACATGGTATCAAATTCCCTTCACTCTTTGTCAAAAATCAGTCAGTTCAACTGAGCACAGATGGTGGCTCACACCTCTAATCCTAGCTACTCAGGAGGCTGAGATCTGAGGATCATGGTTCAAAGCCAACCCAGGAAAAGTCCATAAGACTCTTATCTCCAAATAACTACCAGAAAACTGGAAGTGGCACTGAGGAAGTGGTAGAGCTCTAGCCTTGAGCTAAAGAGCTCAGGGACAGTGCCCAGGCCCAGAGTTTAAGCCCCACAACAGACAAAAAAAGGAAAGAAAAAACATGTTGAATTAATATTGTAAAAACAAACATCCTTTTCTTTTTCCTTTTTTTCCCCCCTCTGTCTTAGGTTAGAAGTGCAGCATTCTTTGGGGGCTTTTTGAGGACATTGGTTTATGGCATCTCTACCACAAATACTAATGTGTTAGTGCTCAAGTCTGTCATATAAAATGGCTTAATATTTACCTATAATTACGCATTCTCCTGGAATCTGGATATAGAGATATAATTCTGTTCAGCTCCTTCAGTACTACTACATATCTTTCAAGTGTATGAATACCATGGTATTAATTAGATTTTTATAGGTATTCTCAACCAGACTGAGGAAATATTCTAATCTTATAAAGACGTGTGTGTGTGTGTGTGTGTGTGTGTGTGTGTTGGTCTTGGGACTTGAACTCAGGGCTTAGGCGCTGTCTCTGAGCTCTTTTTGCTCAAGGCTAGGGTTTTCACGCCTGGGCTGGCTTTAACCGATGATCCTCAGATCTCAGCTCCTTGAGTAGTTAGGATTCTAGGTGTGAGCCACTAGTGCCTGCCTATTGTGTTTTTTTTTTTTTTAGTATCTGCACAATATGAGGAGATGAGTTCTGTGTACTTTTTTAAAAATATAAATCATTGTGTTCTGTTTCTCTCTGTATTATTATGATAAGTGTTTGGTAGTTTCACTTTTCATAAAAAATAGCTTTGGCTCTGTTTAGTTCTCTAGTCTCTGTATTTTAACAAAATACATTGCCTTCTGTTCTTATCTGTGTAATTGCATCCTGGTAATTTTCAATTTAAATGGTAAGTTTTGATTATAACTGTACACCTTTCTTCTCTTCTAACATAAGCATTTGAAACCACAAATTTATATTGGTAGGAATTGCACAAAGTTCAGTTATGTTGTATTTTTCATGACTTGTTCTTCCATAAAATTCTAAAATTCTATTTTTCCAACTTTTAAAGAATAACTTTTTTTATTTGTCTTTAGTTGTATAAAGGAGTTGCTACTCAACAAAGCAGGTGATGAATTAGTGCATCTTAATCAATGTTATTCCTTTCAACATTCTCACCCACCAGTCTTACCCCACCCCTTCTCTTACTTTTCTCAATTTTGTAGGATATCCATTGATTTTTTTTCTTTTTTGCCACGTAACACAGGTATTTATGTTTCTTTTATTCCTTTTCCTGGTCTGGGGGCTTGCACTCAGGACCTGGGCCCTATAAGGTTTTATTGTGCTCAAGACTAGCGCTCTATCACATGACCTATAGCACCACTTCTGGCTCTTTCTGAGTAGTGTACTGAAGATAAAAGTCTCACAGACTTTCCTACCCTAGCTGACTTTGAACCACAATCCTCACATCTCAGCTTCCTGAGTAGCTAGGATTACAGGCGTGAGCTGTGAGCATTGACTTATTTATGCTTCTATGTTATGAGCTGTGTTGCTCATTCAACATTTCACACTCACTGGACACACCCCTTCCCTTATTTTTCCTTATTTTTCTTCAATTTTGTGGTATATGCAATGAATTCTCTCCCCTTGCTCTTCCCCCCGTTTTCTCCCACTTACCCTCTTCATAAGTTAAATTTTATTTCTTTTTACATTGTATTCTTCTCTATCTCAGAAGTCACTTAGAAGAGTGATGCTTACTTTCAGAATGTTCAAGCGTTTTCTAGGTAATACATGTTCACACTTTCCAAATTAATACCGACGCAGTCAGAGAATGTATCATATATGATCTTATTTGTGTCTGAATTTGTTTGCACTTGCCTTATGACCCAGATTGTGGTCTATCTCTGAGATTTTTTTCAATGTTAATTGAGATTTTTTTTAACTGCACTTCAAATGCCTTGCGTGTTCTGTAGCCATTGTGTGAAGAGCTTTCAACATAATTACTTTAATGTGGTTGGCTGTGTTGTTAGAATAAGTTATGTGTGAACTGATGCTCTGGTCTAGATGCTCTATTAATTACCAAGAGGTGGAGTTAATATCCTTTGATGTGACACCCAATTCATTTTACCTTAGGTGAATCTATCTATCTATCTATCTATCTATCTATCTATCTATCTATCTATCTATATATATATATATTTAAAGTCTTTTTGGTAAGTTAGCCATTTTTTCCATCTGAATTATACCTATTATTCCCCCTGTTCATTCTTTTTTTTTTCTTTTGATTGGTCAGGGGCTTGAACTCTGGGCCTGTGTGCTGTCCCTGAACTCTTCAGCTCAAGGTTAGCATTCTACTACTTGAGCCACCTCCAGTTCTTTTGGTGGTTCATTGGAAATAAGAGTCTCTCAGACTTTCCTGTCCAGGCTGGTTTCGAACCACCATCCTCAGATCTTAGCCTCTTGAGTATCTAGGATTATAGGTGTAAACCACCAGTGCCTGGCTTATTCCAGGCCTTTTGTCATACTAAACAAGGAACAGATGGTGGCTGGGTGTCCCTCCTCTGGAATGTGGAAGTCTATCCTCATGGCTTATTTACAGAAATTGATATCATTGTTGAGTCAGGACATCAAAGCAGTTACCTATCACCAAATCTCCTTCTGGGTGGTAGAAAGACCTTCGCTTGCCACTGGGGCCTTTTAGCCGCTTCTTGTGGTGACACAGATGAAACTCATTTTCCCAACAAATAAGAATCTAATAGATTGGATCTTACCTAATTATGTATTCTGCATTAAGCTGCACCTCTCCCTCCCTGCCCGATGCTGCTGGCATAATTAAACTTAATGCACTTTTAATGATGTCTTCTTAATTCAAGGAGTCACATGCAATTAGCATCAAGCAGGGAAGAGTGGTAGCAGGGCCGAAAGCCATTCTACCTCAGGTGCCCTAGAAGATTCAAGTTCAGCTTGGAATGAATAACAGAGCTCTGGGTTCAGAAATGTTGGCTTGCCAGGGGCAAAGATGGCTTGTAATGCTTACATATCCTAATTTGAGTCAATAATATAACATTTTTTTTTCTAGCGGGGCTTAACTTTAAGGCCTCTGGTCATTGAAACTGGGATGTGTTGTTGGCTCGGAGTGATTAGTTGGTTAATATAGGAATGGTCAGAGAGAAAGAGACACAACTAAATAAGGACTTAGATACTTCCTTTTCAACTAATAACCCCTCCCTACCTCTCAGAAGCTGCCAGTCTTGGGGCTTGAACTCAGGGCCTAGGTACTTTCCCTGAGCTTCTTTTTACTCAAGGCTAACACTTTACTACTTGAGCCACAGCTCCACTTTCTGCTTTTTCCACTTATGTGGTACTGAGGAATTGAACCTGGTGCTTCATGCATGTTAAGGAAGTACTCTACCACTAAGCCACCTTCCCAGCTCCCAATTTAATAGTTTTTATTTAACATGGTCTCCCTATCCCCTTGTTTTTCTTCTACCTGTGACTCTATTTTCCTCCCAACTAAAAACTTCCAAAACACGGACCCAGGTTGGATGTCCTCAATTTTTTTTCTCTTCCACTTAATTGCTTTTCCTAATGCTTCCAACACTGCTTTGCGACTGGAGAAATCAGATATCCTTCCCCATTTAGTATATTATTACTATTATTGTTGCTGTTTTCTTTTGTGTAGGGTCCTGGGGATTGAACTTGGGCCCTAGGACTGATTCCTGAGTGTATGTACTGAAGGCTAGCACTCTACCACTGGAGCCATAGCTCCCATTCCTAGGTTTTGGTGGTTAAGTGGAGTCTCATGGACTCCCCTGCATGGGCTGGCTTTGAACTAGGATCCTCGCATCTCAGTCTCCTGGACAGCTAGGATGACAGGCCTCTGGCACTCAATCACCATCAATCACATTGTGTTTATCTTCATCCTATGAATGTATTGGATTAAGCCACTAAGCCAATTATTAAGCCATTTTTAAACCATCTATGTGCATCTCTGGATAGTGCTGTGTGTGTGTGTGTGTGTGTGTGTGTTGCTCCTGGGGCTTGAGCTTGAGACCTGCATGCTATCCTTTGTTTTGCCTGGGGGTGGGGAGATCCACCCTTCCCCGGCCACTCGAGTGGCACTGGGCCACTCCGCCGCCTCCCCTTGCGTTCGGTGTCGTCCACATGGGTCAAGGAAATTTTGTGTTAAAAGTGTGTGTGCGTGTGTTTTCTTCTTGGTAATCGCTTCCAGCTTTTGCTTTATTGGGCAGAGTTGTTGTAAGGAGCTCCTGGAAAATCGTGTCTGGTGTGGAGGGATTGCTTTAGTGTGTGTGTTGTGAGTGGAGTGGACGCAGCGCAGTTTAGCCTGGGTTATTGTCTCAAAATCCATGGAACCAGTCATGGAATGACGTGCAGTCTGGTCACCTTGTAAGCTGCTCAGTGAAAAGTCTTCTGGTAGCACTGAAGCTAGCACATGCATGCCATTTAGTTCCTCTGCTGATGGGGGAGGTTGTCATAGGTAATTTCAAGAATGTATGCCGTGGTCGTATAGACGTGCATGGTGGTGCTCCAAGTGTTTATACCATTCACTTCCTAAGAGTTAAATTACACACTTAGGAAAATACTGCTCAATGTGGGCATGTGACTGCATTTGCGAGAAAATACGTATTAAATCTAGGATATCAACCAACACAGTGCCTTGGCACACAGCAGACAGGAACCATTTTGAGTGGAATAGATAATAAAGGAATGTCTTGAACTAGAAGCCAGGGTTCCTCTGTCCTTCACATACATTCGTACATTATACTTTGAGACAAAGTTACATTTCACCAAGGCCAATTTTTTTTAAAAAAATTATGTGCGAACCCTGCCATATCAACATTTAGTTTTATCAGAATTTTTAGACACTAGCTGAACCTCAGTGAACAATTGATATGCTTGTTGAGGACACAGAGGGTCCTAAATTTAGAAAAAAAATAAAACCCCAACCAATTGGTTTTGGTCGCAATCGTAAACACAAGACTGTTCATATACATGTTTCCAGGATAAAAGATGAAAGGGCTCCTAAAATATGTACTTAGTTATAACTACCGTAATGTTATAATAGCTTTAATTTTCCAGTTAGTTTTGCTGCCTTCATAAACCACAAAATGGACTCCTTTCTGTTTGACCGAAAGTGAAATTACAGCGTTTATCTGTCTTCCTGGGATAGGTGGAATTTGTCTTATGGTTAGAGTATATATAATATTAATACATTGTTGGGGGAAAATGTCTAGTTCAGGAATCTTGAAACTGAAAAAATATCAGTGTTTATATAAATGAATTTGTATCTTATTATATGTAGTAGTAAAAGAATAAATATACTAAAAGAAAAGCAGTGACTGAATAAGATACTTATTACCAATCCAACTTGTTTATTCATGGTTCATTTTCGTGGATCTTAAGTTATACATACTTTTTATATGAGTAATTTTTTTCCTTAAAAATATAATTAGCTCTTACGTTGGGCACTGGTGGTGTAAGCCTTTGGTCCTAGCTAGTCAGAAGGATGAGACCTGAGGATCAGAGTTCAAAGCCAGCCAAGGCAGGAAATTCTGAGCAGACTCTTATCTCCAGTTAACCAGTAAAATCAAGAAGTGGAGGCATGGTTCAAAAGGTAGAACACTAGTCTTGAGTGAAAAAGCCAAGTGAGACCTTGCCCTGAATTCAAGCCCTAGCAAAAAAAAACCAAAAAACCCACACAAATATATTTAGGTCTTAATCTAGTCAATCAGTTCCGTGAACATCCCTTATTAGTCCAATTAAGAAAGAAGCCTTGTAAAACATTTTGAAAAGCATCGTTAAGATTTGCTGTCTAGGAATATACATCTGTCTGTTAAGAGATACAATTTCAATGAAATTATGCCTTTATAAGTTAAATGTTTGCTGTCTTGGAATGCAAACTTGGGTGGCAAGACTACATTAAGAAAAAAAAATATGCAGGAAACTTATTTCATTAAAAGATAGGTTAGGAAGGAGAAGGCTGTGATTGCTATGTTGTTTCTGAAGTGGCAGGGTGTTTTTGTTTTTCCACCGTTTGTTTTTTAACCTAGTTGTGGTCCAGTGGAGTTGGCCTTTGTGTAATGCATTAAGCCGAATACGTCTTATGTGTGCTTTTCTGTATCTGGGCTTTATTTTAGGTGGAAGTTTTCTTTAAAGAATATGTGTAATGTATATAAGATACTTGGATTAAGAACTAAGTGTTTGGTGATTGGATTTAGAACTTTGGTGGGGCTTTACTTTGCCTTAGGGGTAGACTTAAAAAAAAATGTTGTCCTTAATGTACTATGTTGTCTCTTATCTCCTTTGCTGTCCCTTGGTTATCTCATATTGGTATAGTATCTCACTTTGTTATCTGATATATTGAATTTATTTGTATTTGCATATTTGAAATTTGATAGGGAAGGGGGGAAAACCAAGACGAGTGGGGGGTGTGGGGGGGAGGGAAATGGGTACCAAGACATGTGAAAGGGTATCAATGTATGTGATTTAACGCACCTTCTATCTGGAAAATATCATGTAACCCTTTTACTAATTACAATAAAAAAAACTGAAAAAAAAGAATGAATCCAAAAAAAAATGCTTGGGATGGGGTAATGTATTGAGGGGTTACAGTTATGCTCGGCAGGTAGTGGGTATATTACTTTTTGAATTTTGATATCTCTTCTCATGCTTTTCTCCCTCTTTTGCTCCCCAACCCCGTCCAAGTCATCTTGTTTTTCCCCCTTTCTTCCCTATTTCAAATAAATGCATACAGTAACAACAGGTAGGGTTAGGTTTATTTAATCTTAATTTTTATATACCATTTGATGTGTATAATTGCCTTGAAAATGCTATGTACTCACTTCCAAATGTATAATAATTAGAGAATTTCAGACAAGATATTTGCAATAAAGTTCTGGGTTCTTTTAGGATGATAATTCTTTGACTATTTTGAGAGTAGACACTAGGTTTACTTACTTTAAATGTAAGTGAAAAATAAAATAAATACTGTTGTGTTGTCAAATACCCTGTTTTTCAGAAAACTGGTCAATATAGCAACACGGCATTTTGGCATCACAGGAGAAATTTTTTTTTACTTTGGTCCACTTTTAGTTTTCTAGAGCAGAATGCTTTTAGACCAATAAATCCAGCCTTACATTTGACATTTGACATTGATTGTTAGGAAATTCTGTGAAAAATAAGTTGTCATTACTTAAATTTTATGAAAGTGTATATCAGCGCAAGGAAGATATACATCTTCCTTCAAGGGATATGTTTCAGAAGGAAGCAAATGACTGTATGGTGTTAGAGTTTCAGAAATGCAGATGGAAAGACTTAGAAAAAATCATATTAAGTGAAGTAAGCTAGACTCAAAGGAACTTAGGCTCACTGGTTTCCCTCATTCGTCATAATCAGTAGAAACCTTGGGCTCTCCTAGCAGAGATCTGCAATACAGCAAAATCTTGATACATAAGGCCATAGAATGTGAAGCTAATTGAAAGGACCTCCAGGATATTGAAACAAAAGCCATATAATGAATGATTGTTGTCTTTTTCTTTCTTTTTTCATATTTTTATTACAATTAATAGAAGGGTTACATTATATTCACCAGATAGAAGGTGCATTACTTCACAGACATGGATACCCTTTGTCATGTCTTGGTCCCCATTTCACTCCCCCCACCCCCATTCCATCTTTTTTTAATGGTTGTTACTTTTGTGTTGCTTAAGAAGTTTTGGCCTACTGTCAGGCCACAAAGATGGTTTAAGTTTATTCAAAGAGCTTGATTATCTTACTACTTCATTCTGGTACTAGGGCTTAAACTCAGGGCTAGAGCTTTCATTTGGCTTTTAATCATTTTTTATTGTTATTATTAAGGTCATGTATAGAGGGATATCTCACGTGTGTGTGTGTGTGTGTGTGTGTGTGTGTGTGTGTGTGCGTGCACATGCATGCGTACGCTGCTAGTGGAGCTTGAACTCAGGGTCTTGGCATGTCCACTAGCATTTTTGCTTAAGGCTGTGTAGGGAGCACAATAATGATACAGATAAGCTGAGATGCATAAAGGTGTTTATTTCTCCAGTGCTAGTTCCATAGTACCTTGTTCCATTACAATCCAGTAGGCGGCGCACCTCACCCAACCAATGCAAGGCTACCTAGCCTCCTCCTACCTGCCTGTCCCAGCCAGGGCCACTCACTTGGTCACACAGGTTGGCCTGCTACCACTTGATCCACAGCTTCACTTCTGGGATTTTGCTTGTTAACAGGAGATAAGAGTTTTATGGACTTTTCTGCGTGGGCTGACTTTGACCTTGAATGCTCAGATCTCAGGCTCCTGAGTAGTTTAGGATGAGAGGCAGGAGCCATTGGTGCCCAGCTCAGAATTGAATACTTTGGAGTAGTTTTAAGTTCACAGTAAAATTAAAAGAAAATGACAGATACTTCTTATGTCCCTACACAGGCCCAGTCTCCCCCACAACCAACATTCCCTACAGAGGGGTACACTGTGAGAATCAGTGACACACACCTCACACTGGCACCCATGTCTCCAGAGACTGCAGAGTGTGGCTTATTTGCCCTGTTGTGTCATATGTGCACTGTGGTCCTGGGCCCAGGCACAATGTCGTGTGCCAGTCGTGTTATGTTTCATCAGCAGTAATGCCAATGTTATACAATCCTTTTCTCCAATATAGATTTGGCCTAATGTCTCTACATTTTGTTCTATTTTAAATCTCTGCTAGGAGAGCCCAAGGTTTCTACTGATTATGACAAACGAGGGAGACTATTGGGCCTATGTTCCTTGGTGTCTGGCTTACTTCACTTAATAGGATTTTTTCTAAGTCTTTCCATTTCCTTACAAATGGGGTGATGTCGTTCTTTCTGACAGCAGCATAGAATTCCATTGTGCATAAATACCACATCTTGTTGAGCTACTCATCAACTGAGGGATATCTGGGTTAGTTCCATATCTTTGCTACGGTAAATACTGCTGCAATGAACATCATTGTGCTATTGGATTTAGTATGCCCTTGTTTCTGGATGGTTGGGTAAATGCGAAGTAGTGGGATTGCTGGGTTATAGGGGAGCTCTATGTTTAGTCTTTTGAGGAACTGCCATACTGCTTTCCACTCCCACCAACAGTGTAGTAGTGATCCCTCCTGGCCATATCCCCTCCAGCATCTGTTGTTATTAGTTTTCTTGATCCTGGCCATTCTAACTGGAGTGAGGTGGAATCTTAGAGATGTTTTGATTTGCATTTCTTTCATGATCAGAGATGTCGAGCTTTTCTTCCTGTGTCTCTAGGCCATTTCTGTTTCTTCTTCAGAGAAGACTCTCTTTAAGTCTTTGGCCTGTCCAATTGTTACAACTGAGGGAAACCATGGAGCTTATTTTTCTTTGGGTCTGGCTTACTTCACTTAATATGATTTTTTTCCAAGTCTTTCCATTTCCTTACAGATGGGATGATGTCATTCCTTGCTCACACTTTATGAATGAATGAATGAAGGAAACACTTTCCCCTAATGACCTACAATACATAGTACCATGAAAGAGAGGTGCATCAGAACATCCCTGTCATTCAGCTCACCTTTTTCTTAGAAACATTTCATAAAGATTTCCATGTAGTTGAGAGTTGATCCTTCTGCAATAATATTGCTGGCCTCTGCAGACCAAATCAAGGGTATTCTGGATGCTCTGCCACTGACTTGATACAGGTAGCCATGTTAACAAAGGGGTATCACTCCAACATGACTCAAATTTCCTGTACCTGCCCATCTTGAATTCCCTTTGAGAGTTCAAGCCTATTTACTGGGACTGGAACCTGTGGAGAGTGAGATGGTATGGTTTGTGAGTGGTGGTGGGTGGAAGACTAGCGTGGGAGGAGCAGGAAATTGGAGACCCTGGGGATGAGATTGTAGCATTTTCAGTTGCAAAGCTGTGCAGCCAGGATAGCTTTGTGAGCTCTGTGGGTGAACTCTATTATCTGGTTCTTCCTGGAAAATCCCTGTAGTTACAGAGCTGGCAGAGCAGCTCTTCCACCATTATTAAAGAAGCCAGAATTAAATCTGTGTGTATGTGTGTGTGTTCCTCACATTAGTCACTGGTGAATGCTAATGGTCTTTCCAGTCTCAGGCCTTCAGAGAGGGGGTACAAATGTGTTTCTTGGTGACCCTTAGCAGTGTGGTAAACTAAGTGGTGGTGGGTCCTTTCTTGTCTCATGAGAATGTCCATCACTGGATGACTTCCAGTTGTTGGAAGCGTCGTTTTAATGATGATATATAAGGAATTATTACTATTTTGGGGTGTGTGTATGTGGCAATCTTGGGGCTTACTCAGGGTCAGAACAGTTTTCCTTAGTTTTTTTTTCACCCAAAGGCTAGGGTCCTAACAACTACGGCAGTCCTCTTCTCCTGTTTTTTTTTCAGATATTTTTATTGTAATTAATAGAAGGGTTACATTATATTCACCAGATAGAGGGTACATTACTTCACAAATATTGATACCCTTTCTCATGTCATGGTTCTCCTGGGTTTTTAATTGGAGCTAAGAATCTCATGAACTTTTCTGTCCAGACTGACTTTGAATCCTGCTTCTCAGATCTCAGACTCCTGAGGAGGTAGAATTCCAGGCATGAGCCACCAGTGTGCCTGGATTAAGACTTGTTATTAACCACATTATAAATGAGCTCCTCAGCCCTCTTCTCCAGGTGAGAATGAGTTATGGAACAGGAAGCTTTCAGAGGCTGCAGGGAATTATACCCTGGTTTGAGGTTGAGAGGTCACCAGAAAACAGGGCTATCAGAGGTAAAGGAAGGTGGATAACATTTCTCAGCAGAAATACAAATTTAGTTACACCACATTCTTGACTTCAGTGTATTTATATATACTGGACATTTAGAGTTTCAGTTAATAACATTGATTTGTCATCTCCCATGGAACAGGAGAATGGGGTTGTAAAGGCTAATGAAGCTAGAGGACAACTGAGCAGTATGCCACCTACCTCATCTAGATGATTCATTGCATTGCAGTAAGGTAAACAAGTACCTGTAAGTAAGTACTGAAGCTCCCGGGATTTCTGCACCTGGCTCTGCCTTCTGCTGGCTTGCAGCACAGTGTCCTCTCTCTGCCCTCACGTTAAGGGTTAGACTACACTGGGTCCTTGCAATTCAATGCTTGGAGCATCTGAGATCCTGATCAGAGGCCACTGGTGACCAATACCTGTTCTGCAAGGGGTGAAGTGATTCCTGGCTTCATTTTACTGTTTCTGGTTCTCCAGTAAAGTGGAACGGCTGAGAAGCAGGGCACGGGACAGCTGACCTGAGGTGTTGCCAGCACCAAATGACAGCTTTCTAGAGAGGATAGTGGTAATGCTGCATCTGGAAAGTTCTCAGCTGAATTTCAGCTGAACAGATGCCAAAGGCCAGCCAGTTTCTGGATGCCCTCTGGGGAAAGGGCAGCCAGTCAAATTATGAAGACGAGACAGGGCATGAATGAGCACAAACAAGAGTAAGCCATTTCCACGAAATCAGGGGGATGCCAAGAGAATAGAAAAAATGGTGTTGGGGGCAGAAGGCATGGAACTGAGTCTCATAGGCTTTCCTTATCCTTGGCTGGCTTCGAACTGCAGTCCTCATATCACAGCTTCCTGCTTAGCAAGGATTACATGTGTGAGCCACTGGTGCCTGCCTTATGTTGTATTGTCTATTAAATGCTCTAAGTGGCTTTTCTCATGTCTTTATTTTTCCCAGTTCATGCATGTTTGGCTCTGTTTATCCCATATCCTCTACTAAGGTGTCATTGATATGTTGGTCAAAGGGAGTAATAAAGACAGATGAGAGGATTTTTTTAAACCAAACTTTCAGGCACCCAAGGGTTCTCATATTTCCTTTGACATTTGATTGATTTATATTTATATTAGTTGGAGCTCAAATATTAGGTCACAGCTACACTTAAGAGTAGGTTTTCTATTTTCTCCATTTCTAAACATCCAGTTTATTATTCTCCATAGACTCTGTTTTTCTCTATCTAATGACAGAAGAGCTGCATAGCAGGGGCAGGGACCTTTTAGAATGGACACGTATGTATTTTGACTAAGATACTCTTTCGTGGAGCAAGCATGGATCTTTAAAATTGTTTGCACAGCTATGTTGTAAAATGGTAGTAGACAGAGCTGTCTTCATTGCATATCAGATTTGACCTGATGTGTGTGTGTGTGTGTGTGTGTGTGTGTGTGTGTGTGTGTGTGTGTCCCTTGTGTGGAAATAAAATTTACACATCCCTAATTCTTTTTTTTAAAGCATCATTAATTCTTCATTCTAGCATTAGAACTAGGTGGGCACATGGCTTCCCAGCCCGTGCCAATATTTCAGCCTTTCCTGAAGCTGGATGTGACCAGGTGACTACGTTTCCTCCAACAGAATGTCATCGAAACGTTCACAACCTCTGCGACAAGTCCTTGGAAGGAAATTGCTTGCCTTCCCTTTCTTTTTCTTGCTTCCTTTTGGCTCCAGTTGGAATATCTGTTGGCCAGCTTGTCTCAGGGTAGATGAGGAGCATATTGCAGGGAATGAAAGGGCCACGAGAGGGGTGGCCTCCCTTTGGGTTCTTAATTACCGTTCCTATTGGTGATCACCCTCGTCATCACGACCATCAGATCAGAGTTACAGGCAGCCAGATAGGAAGATGGCAAAGGCCTTATCTATCCTGCCTGTTCTCTCTTAAATCTTTTTCCAGAATTTGTCACTAAATATTCCCACTTCATTGATCAGAGTTTTGCTGTATCTTGTTATACAGTGACCCAGATAAAAGTAAGAATTGTTTTTAACTAAGGAAAAGAAAGAAGTGTTGAGTGGACTTCTACTTAGAAAACTCCTATCTAGATCAGCAGTGAAAAACAATGGCCTACAGACCAAATCTACCCACAACCTTGTTTTATTATTATTGTTGCAAATACATTGTTATTGGAGCAAAGCCATAAGCACTCATTATACATGTCATCTCCAGCTAACTCCAGGCTAGCAGAGTTGAACAAGTATTCCAGAGAGCAAACGGACCATGGGCCTAACCTGCTTACCATGTGCCTAGAGTGTCCTGGAATCACAAACCTCTCCATCTTAGCCTCGTGTGCTAAGATGATAGGCAGAAGTCTCCACAGTCAGCTATGTATTAAAGAAGAGGTCTCATAAACCTACATACTCAGAATAGCTGCAAGCTACCATTCTCCCAAAGTCCACCTCCCAGGTAGCTAGCAATACAGTCATTATAATGCCTCAATTCAGCTGATTTTAACTTAACTGAGTAACTAGTACCTCACTCCACACATGACCCTTGCATGGAGAGTCACTGCTTTTGCACCCTCTTACAGGAATGCTCTAATTGAGTTATTTGTGAACCAACATGGTTGCCATCCCTCCACATGTCTTCATCATGTCATTTCCCTATGCACAGGTGGCTTCTTTCTTCAAATTACTGTCACTCTTTGCCTGTGGACATTTTTTTTACATATTGTAGCATGCTCAGCCTATGTAAGGGGCAATCTGAAAGTCCCTTAGGCATTAAAGCTCCAGGACAGCCCTTAAACAATAATGAATATGAGCTAGTGCATAAAATATCCGAGCTTCCTTACTCCTCTAATGGGTCAACTCTGAGATATGTCCCAGAATAATTCTTTGTCTCTCTTTCTCTGTCTGTCTGTCTCTGTCTCTGTGTCTCTGTGTCTGTCTGTCTCTCTCTCTCTGTCTCTCTCTCTCTGTCTCTCTCTCTGTCTCTCTCTCTGACTTTCTCTCTCTCTCTCTCTCTCTCTCTCTCTCTCTCTCTCTCTCTCTCTCTCTCTCTCATTTTCTTCATTTCCGTCCCATTAGTGATTCTTGGAAGGACCTACTTTTAGTCCAGTTCTTACATCTGAATCTATTTCTCCATGGACAAAACTGAAGCAGGGATAGGAGTTTGGTCTAGTGGTAGAGTGCTTGCCTAAGCATGCACGAAGAACAGGGTTCGATTCCTCAGTACCACATACATAGAAAGAAGGTGGAAGTGGTGCTGTGAGTCAAGTGGTAGAGCTCTAGCCTTGAGAAAGCCCAAGGACAGTGCCCAGGCCTGCCCCCCCTGACAAGAGAAATGAAGGCAGTAGCTTGTCACATTTTGTGTCAAGGAAAACTGATATGACTGATGATTTGCATCTGTTTCAGGGAAATTGGATAAGCCTTTGTTCAGAGTCCATCTGCCTGAGTTAAATACTGAGCAGGAGCTGGTGTTTTTCAGAACAAACCCCAAAGTAATAGATGGTAAATTGGTTAAACAGTCTGATGTGTATTTAAATTTTGTTATATCTTCCATCCTGTCAGATGGAAGACTGTCTCTGTAACATAGAGATAAAAGAAGAAAAGCACAAGAACCAGAGCAGAGAACAAGAACTGTAATTAAATGTGAACATTCAAATCTAACTTAACTTTCTAAAAAACCCCTCCAGTCCCATTAGTATTTTTACTTTCTGGCATGTACACAAATATTCATTGTAAATAAATCATATAGAGAGCAAGGGCCCATGCTTCTTGAAATTCCAATCTTCAGTGGTCTCCAATGTCTGTGGTACTGCTCTGTGAAATGGTGTTTGCATGACCTTGACGCGAATAATGGGCCAATGAGTCTGCATGTGTATGTAAGAATGAGTTCTGAGGCATTTTCCTCCACACCACAGCTCTGCAGTGTGTGGTTTCCATCACTTGATGAGTCTCAATCAAGCCTCATGGCAGAGGCTTGGATTTTGGTGTAGCCTAACAAAGATTAGAAAGGCTGAGGGTCGCGAATTGTCCTTTGGTGAATCTTTGAAGAACAGAACTATGATTTTAGGAGTGGAAGAGCCAAGTGCACAAGTGGTGATGACCTGTAATAGAGTCCAAAATGTCAGGTGATAGTGTGGTGGGTACAGTTGTCCTGTGATGGCACAGGGTGCCTGAGGCACTCAGGGAGTCCAAGGAGGGAAGGGGGAGTTTGGCTAATGCAAGTAGCCTGGGCACGGCAGGGTGGTTTTGTAGGTGGAGTGTGGGTATCCTGGGCTGGAGTAAAAGAAGGTGCAGGGTGGCCAGGGCCACTCAAGTCATCATGGTCAGTAGGATCCAGGGAGGCATGCGCATGTGGAGCTCTCCTTAAGCCTTGCTTCCCCTCCTCTTCCTGTGGAAGAGGCTGAAGCTGGATCTCTGCTTGGCAGGTGTCCTCCGGGGGAAGGTGTACTTCCGCAGCACCACATGGTAGACGTCCATAGTCTTCAAGGCATAGAAAACGTTGGCATCATCAGGAATCCTCAGCTCTGGTGGAAGAGGGACACAAACCTTAGCTGTCCAACCTGGGGCTGAGACCACTGCCATTCCCATGCACTTAGAGTTCAACTGTGGGTTAGGACCCCGAATGCCTCCAATCTCTGATTCCTGCATGCGAAAGAACTGCTGAAAACTCCTTTCTCAGAGGACAACTTTGGACTTCAGGTCCTGCCAGGTCAGGGTGAAGGAGGCACAAGCCAATCCCTTTCTGACCTCGCTGCTGCCTTATCAGCATCACAGACACAACAGGCTTTGCAATGTGCAAACCAGCTCTCCTAAGATTGTCCTACAAACATGGACCCTCAGGACCACAAAAAGCAAGGCCTAATTCAGGCTTCTTGCAGTGAGTTCCAGGGTCCTCTAAGACCATGTGCCCCAAGTAGACTGTAAGTCCTGCCTTTGGCCTTCAATTTCTCCCCAATCTCCTGTATCCTGCACTCTTTGTGAGAGGAAAACCCTATGCTGTGAGAGGGAAAACCCCATGCTGCCAGCATAGTGGGAATGGTCACAAGGTAGGAAGGAATTCAGAACACATCCTGCATGGAACTTGTAATCTGTAATCAGTGCTGGTCAACCTCACAAAGAACTGGCCAGATTCTGCACCTCATTGCAAACACAAGACAGCAAAACCACTGTGGCTCATTATCATTTGAGTTCCATGAGTCTTGCATGAGTCTGTCTCCTCTTACCATCTGTGAGTCTGTCTGTGTCTCTTTTTTTCTTGCCGGTCCTGGCCCTTGAACTCAGGGCCTGACCACTGTCCTTGGGATTTCTCAAGGCTAGAGCTCTATCACTTGAGCCTCAGCACCATTTCTGGCTTTTTTCTATGTATATGTGGTACTGAGGAATCAAACCCAGGTCTTAGTGCATGCTAGACAAGGACTCCACCACTAAGCCAAATTCCCAGCCTGTCCCTGTCTCTTTGGCTACTTCAGTCTCTGTCCCTATCCCTGTCTCTCTGTCTGTCTCATCTACCTAAACTTTTGTCTACCTTTTCAACTTATATCTTTTATGAGTAAGTCAACTTTTGGCTCACTTATCTAACTCAGTGACTCGGTTCTCCCCCTGACCTGTTTGTTCAAGATAAGTGTTGTGCCACTGGCGCCATATGATTTTTCCTGCTTTTACTGTGGTTGATAGAAGAAAGAGAATCAGAGACTTCTAACCCAGGCTGACCTCCAACCTAGAGCCTCAGGTGAGCCTCCTAATGAACTGGGTTTGTAGGCTGAGTCCTAGGCACCTGGCTTCTAACTCATTTGGAAGAAAAACACATAGGTAGAGAATATTGGGAAGTTGCCCATGAGTTCTCAATAGCTCCTTCAGGGCTTGCATTAGTCCATGATATAGGGTGAGTAATGTTTGGAGGCATAGTTTTAATGGTGTGGGAACAATGCAAGGGTCTCAGGAATTCTCGGCACACACGTTACAACTGAGTGACACTCAAGTGTCAGGTATTTTCTGAAGCCATGTGTTTACATTGGAGAATGACAAAGTCCGTTCTGGTGAGCAAGCCAGCCATTCTGTCCTATGAGCTGTATTGTCTCCAGTCCTCACGGATGGTCTCTGCACTGGCTACTTCCTCCTCAGACAGGGCAAGAACAAGCATGTCCATGAGGGCAATAGCTGTGCAGCAACCAGGGCTGGCTTGGGCCTGGTGTCTAAGGCTGCCCTTATGCTGCCATACCCTGATGGAGGGGTTGGTGGGTGAGGACACTCTCTCCTGCCAAACTTCTTCTTTTTTTGCTAGACCTAGGGGCTGAAGTCAGGGCCTGAGTACTGCCTTGGGGCTTTCTGAAGGCTAGAGTTCTAACAGCACCACTTCTGGCTTTTTTTCTTTTTCTTTTTGTTTTGCCTATGCATATATTTCCAAGGAATCGAACTCTGGTGTTCTTGCATTCTAGACGGCTCTCTACCACCGGTCCAAACTCCTGGGCCCCTGCCAACTTACTTATTTGCCTGTCCTAGCTATTGTTTTAGGACTCACTTTGATCCTGTGTGATGATCTGCACCAGCTCTAAGTCTTCTGGCTTGTATCCACGCACCTGGAATTTCTTCATAGCTTTCACGATGACATCTCGGGTCTTCTCCTGGTTGGTCACCTGGGTTGGATCAGGAAATAGTCCCTGAGGACTGGGTCCCAGGGGTCCCAGTGAGAAAAGGAAAAGTGAGAGAGAAGGGAAACAGGCTGTTTTATTTTAGAGCCAGGCCTGCAAATTGCCTGAAGAGGAGGTTTTCAAATGATTGCATGAATCTCCCAAGGACGCAGGGGCTGGGAGGGATTTCATCCCGGCCCAATGGAGTCCAGTCAAGTTCTGATAGACAACTGAGCTTTGATTTCAATTGGACAGAAATATAGGACTAACACAGAAAACCTGGACAACTTCTCTGGGTCTCTGTCCTCTGAGTCTCTGTCAAGCTGCAGAGACACATTGAACTGAACACTGCCAATACATGAACAGGCCTAATGCAGGCACTGTCCTTGTGTCCCAGGCCAGGAGCCCAGGTCATGCAGGATTGGCCCTGGGGCTGAAGGAGGTGAAGCTCACCAGCCCTTGTGTGTGCACAGCTTGTGTGGAGAGAGGGACCCACCTGGAGACCTCTTTCCATGTGCTGTCCAAGCGCTGGATGGCGCTGCTGTGCACAGCATAGAGGATGGCATAGAGGGAGGAGAAGTTCCTGAGGTCTCTGCATTCCTATAGAGGAAGGGTGTGGGAGCCTTGCATGCTACTGCTGCCAACTCATGACTTGCTGGCTGAGCTAGCCAGGGCCAGTAGAGCTACATTGGGGTGAGGTTTGCAAGGCTTTGGTGGGGAGTTAGGGCTGACCAGGCCTGGGTTCAGTTGCCCCTGGACCCTGAGTATAAGGAGCAACATTGCATGTGTGGTATGTGGGTTTCTAGACAAGATGGCCCTGGGCAGGAGAACCTGGAGTCCACACAGGGCTCTGAGCACATTGACACACCTCAGAGTATAAGAAGCTGTCCATGGGCAGCAGCTCTGTCTTTCCATGGCCACCGAGATCCAATGCTCTAGCAACGTTGCCCTGGAGCAGGGCTGCATGCTGTGGTCCCCTAAGCAGGTGGTGAGCACGCAGGAGAACACCTGGTGGAATTGTGTGAAGGTGGCCCGGATGGTGGGGGCCAAGTTCTCCATGTCGTGTCTGTCCTTCTCGGAAATGGCAGAATGCAGGCAGTGTTGGGGCACCACCTTCTGGAACAGCTCCTGCCAAAGGAAGGATTGTCTCCTTGCCTGGCACACACCACAGTGCCCAGGCCCAGATTTGGATCCCTCAGTTGGGTTGGGAACTCAGATTGTGGAGGGGTCTCTATAGCTTTTGGGAGTTTCTAGGGATGCCACCTGCTCTCCGAGCCCGCAGGCACTTGTGTGTCCTACCTCATCTCCGGTCTGCTGTGCAATGTGACTCTTCCTCCCTGGCCCAGGATGAATCATTGCCCTCCCAAAGTCACCCCATGCCTGTCCCTTGGTTCACATCCACCGATACTGTTTCGGTAGTGCTTTTTATTTTCTGCTCTAGGTTCTGGCACAAACACCAGAATCATCATAATTGCTTGGTCTCATGTGGTCCCTGCCAAAGGAGCAGCAGCTGTGGTTCTGGCTGCATCTCTGTCCTCACAGCTCCTGGCAAGCAGAGAAGTCTCATATGCACTTTTGTGACTGTAGTTAAGAGCCTGGTGCTAGGCAGGGTGAGCCAAGGTGAAGCTCAGGCTGAATGAAAGCTTGGGCTCTAAGGGGAGGAGGAGGATGAGAACGCAGCAAATTACTGAAGCAAGCCCTGTACACCCTGCCCTGCCCAGGGCCTCACCACGTCCATCCTGGTGAGCTGCTGGACCACTAGCTGGGGAGGGAAATCTAAGACCTCATTCTTCTCCTTGTTCAGTCCCTCCCCTGTGCTCCCTGAAGAAGGACAGGAAGATCCTGTGAGGAAAGCATGCCGGGTCCTATTTCAATTCTCCATAAATTAAGGGATCCCACCCAAGCTGTGGACCAGGGGCCAGGTTGTTTGTGCCCTGGATGTGGATTCCAGGCTCCCTTGGGAGTCTGCAGTGACACCAACATGGGAACTGGCTCCCAGTCAGCAGAGCAAAGGAGGCTGGTACTGCAGGTGACATAGCCTCAGAGTCCCGGGAAGACATGGCTGCCACCCACACCTGATGCTGCTGCTCCCATCTCGTGGTACAGTAGAGTCAAGGCTGACTTTGGGTGTTGGTCTAACCCTGGTAATGTTCCTGCAATTAGGCTGCACGCCAGAGCTTGGAGCTCAATGCTGCCCTCTTCTTCTACTTAGACAAACACTGGGCTAATGCTAGAGCGGCAGGAGAAGACAAGGCCACTCCATGGCTGGTTTGTCCCGAGTCTTTGAAAAGAGAATAAAGACCCTCTTCCCTTTGACTTCCCAACCTGGATCCCTCTACACATCCTCATTTTCAACTTCTCTGCAGAGTCTCTATGTTCCAGTGCTTTTCTTCTTCCTGGCACAAGGCCAATATTAGAGCCTCCTTCTCCCTCTGGTGGCCCAAATTCTTGCCCCCCCTTCCTCTGTCTTCCCACCCCAGTTTCCACACCATCAGGCTGTGTCTGGCTGGGCTCTTGGGCCTCCATCTGAGCCATGTGCAGTTGTGCACGGCTCTCCACGTGTGATCCAGTCATGTGCCTCTTCAGGTGAGCCAGCAACTGCTTGAGGCAGGCAAAGTGTGCAGGCTGGCAGAAGTCCTCCCAGTACTCGTCCAGTCACAGGTCCAGGATAGCAGAGATGGCACTAGGGGCAGATGGTGGGCAGCAGAGTCAGAAATCTGGCCAATCTCAATCTCCTGGGACCCATCCTTAAATATCTTTCCTCTCAAGTTCAACTCTACTCCTCTCTTTTCTTCTAAGGAAAGGAAGGGAAAGTTCAAGATGAATGATTCCCGAGACACGCTATGGACTCCCAGTGGTCAGGCTACAGGGTCAGGTCCCATGCTGTAAGTAGAGAATCACTGAGGCTCAGATCAAGGTGCTCCGTCTATGACACACAGTTGTTGTCTATATAGGACACAACCCCTTCCTCACTGGATTGACACCTGGGTTGAGTATGGATGAGTATGGGCACAAGGGAAGTGTGACTTCCTCATTTTGTGGCTGTCAGCAGTGGGTTAGGGGAACACTGTGTTTCAGCATGGGCCTGTGAGGCCATTTCCACGTCCAGGAAAGTGTGTTGGACCCCATCCTGTCATCTGTCTCCAGCCACAGGGGCTTCTTTTCTAACCTGCTCCTGGACACTTGTGTGCTTTTGGTGTCTTCCTGGAGTCTTCATCACTCCTCCCTTATTATCCCACTTGTTCCTAGAGATGTGGCAGGAGCCTGAGAGACTGAGTGGACATCTGCCCTCAGGAGTGAGGTGGAGGACTGGGCCCCTCCTTCCTGCAGGCGGCCAACTTGCAGAGGACCCCATGCAGCCCGCAGGCTCTCCCAGCTGCGGTCACATAGCTTGGATCCCATGAGCACCTGGGCATTTTCAAGGTCTCCAATCCCGCCCTCCTGTCTTTAGGAATTTGGACTCAGATCCTGGACGTTGTTCTGTGTTGGAGACTGCCTCAGGATCTCTTAACTTGCTGCCTAATTCTTTTATTATGATAGGCTTAGTAAAAAAGTTTTAGGCCGCTTACTTTGTGCTAAGAGACATGTGGATCATTATCTTTATTTACTGGTTGCTTTGCTCTGTGTTTAGATACATCTGGATGGCTACCTTGACAAAGTTAATCTGTAGACTGCTCTGCCTTATGCTAAGGAATGTTTGAACTGTTCTGTCGACATGTTTACTTGCCCCATGTCCTGTTTTCTCAGGCCCCGTTTCCTGCTTACCATGATATTCTTGCAAATTAAAATTTCTGCTGCGCTAGACCCTGCTTTAAAGCCTTATATAAATCCCCTCTGACTTTCAATAAACAGACCTTGATCAGAACACTGTCTTGGTCTCATTTCTTTGTGTTTGTCCCACTCATTTAGGTACGGTTCCCTCTCGGGTCTCAGTTGATTGAACCCCGCGGGCCAGGGCAGTTCTGGAGCTCTTTTTGGTCAAAGCTAGAGTACTACAGCTTCAAGCCTCATGTCTACTTGTGGATTTTTCAGTGGTTATTTGGAGAGAAAATTTTATGGGGCCTTTTTTGCACATGCTCTCCTTGAACAGTGATCCTTGAATGTCAGCCTTCCACCAGCACCAACCAGGCTGTCACTGTGGTTTTCATCAGTATGTAAAGAATTTACATTATTTTCAGAGATGTACAGAAGGGTTACACTTACATAGGGTCCAGATACGGTTGCCACAGTAAGCTATAAGTGTCTCCCAAAGTCACCTTTGGAACTGTCTCCGGCAGTTGAACATCATAAGAGAAAAGAAAACAGAGTAAGCATCCTTTGGGTACTTTGTATGCAAAGATGGCTCTCCCCCAATCCCAGTTTTTCAGCTCAGGATTATATTTGTAATCTTAAAAAAAGGATATATGTAGATATACACACACATACACACACATATATACATACATACACACACACACACACAAACACACACAAACACACACACACTCTCTATCTAACCCTTGGCACAGGAGGGAGAACTTTCTATGAGAAGCAAGATACCCTTTGCTTTTTTACCCACTTGTAAATATGTATTTACTTCTGTTTTATACAAGCTCTGTTAAGTTATGTTTACAGTATTTTGTATCGCTATTTACAAATCTTGCATGGACTTCTGCCACTGTAAAAGAAAAAATATTCATCTTCAAAAATGAGGCAGGTAATCTTCGTACACTTCCTGACAATTGCCAGAGCAATGGCATAAACAATAGGCACACAAAAAGTTCCTACACAGAGTTTCCATCACCTGCTTAAGAATTGTCTTTTAGGTTTGTATTTTAGCATTTTGGGCAATCCGATGCAGAGAACCAGACTGGTTTGATACATAGGAGCACATGGTGGGCCCCGGGCACGCAGGAGTCCAGCCAGGACCTCCTCACACCCTTCCTTTTCCGAGGAGCCCATCTCCCAGGTGCCCGTGGGGCAGTGGCTTTCATCCCAAATACCCGCCCACCTAGGCTGAGTGATATTCTCCTGTCTACCTGCCTAGCTTGGATGCCTTTGATTCAAAAATTCAGATGATTTCCATGGAAGCCATTCTTGTAACTGACGAGTGTTTTTGCACATGGGTTAGGAAAGGGACTCCATTTTTAATGGCTAATTTCTTCTCCACAAAAGATTTCCTTGATGGGGTAGGAATAGACTAAATAGTAGCCTTCTGTGCAGCAGTGTGCATTGACATCAACCGCTTTTAACTCTTCAGGCTACCTTTTATACTAATCCTCAAAATCATAGCTAATGACACACACCAGAAAGGTATTTCATACTCCTTGGTATTTCATACTTTTTAGGTTCCATACCAGAAAAAATGTCAGCATTGTTAGTGATGGGGTAATCTCCCCTTGTAATAGAAAGCTTATTCTTACCGACTTCTTGTTGGAAAAAATCATATTTATATGTCTTTAAATTCATCTTTTTCTATTCTCTCAAATGTATGTCTCTGAACCTAACATACTCTTTTGAGATTGAAGTTGTTACCACAGAAAAGGCCTGCTTAGCAAGGAAGCAACTGCTTATGTCTGCTTCCAGTGAGTCCTTTGTGTGTAATAGCCAAGTCATTTCATGTCTTGTTCGATGAATGAATATTCACTGAATGACTGTCCTACATAAAATATTGGAAAGAAGAAAAATGATGCAAGGCAGTGACTTCAGCATTATATATGCTTATGTTCTTGGTTTTGACTTTTTTTCATTTATTGAAACGTTTGGATTGTATTGTTTGCTCTCTATGCGAACATAATAACTTTTAGTTAACCACAGTTTTAACTTTCCCATAAGCTGATTTTTATCAACTTAAGCACAACCTGTTGATAGGGAAAATAAACCTTGGGTTCTAAGCATATGCCTGAGGAAAATGAAGCTACTTTATGCTTTCTGACTGTTTTATATCTGTATCCAGCAAGGAAAGCCTTGACAGATCAATGTCAGTTCTGTTGCAGGCAGAGCACTTGTTTTGAAAAAATGTGATAGCGATGGAGGAACAGTGAAATATTGACTTAGTTCAGCTTGTAGATGGAGTCTGGCTCTAGCAGTAAGTTGTTTACTGTGTACAGAATCTTAACACACAAACCTGATCAGTAAGAAGTATTTAATGCTGCCAGCTTGGGATTTTTAGATAGTCTGGATCACAGCTTCTGAAGTACACGTGTTTGAAACCTGGGCTACTGCCTCAGAGGAGAAACCTGCCTTGGTTAGATATTCCTAAGTAGCCATGAATGTCTCATTCTGTGCCTGCTTATTTAGAATGCACATTGGTGACTTGATGGGTACATCACTGTAGCTGTTTTCATCTGCAGCATTTGCAGCTTAGAAATAATGTGAAGGGCCCCATTAGGGGGGAAAAATCAGTGGCATAAGGCCAATTATCTTACTGACAGTCAGCAGATAAAACTCTAGACATGTGACTGCTTACAATCTAGTTGTAACTGAAGATCAACACAATCTCAGTTCAGTCCTTCTCTACAGTTCAAATTGCCCCTAAAGGCTTCAAAAAGACTCCTGTTATTTCTACCTGGACTCGTCCTTTAGAAAAATTCATGTTAAAAATCTGATCATTAATGTACATGTAATCAGGTTCAGATGAAGTTTTTATAGTTGTAACAAAGAAAAACACATTTCTCCTGGTGGTTTGAACGTAATAGTAGTGTTACAAGTCAGATGATTCTAGTTTCTCCTATTTGTTTTAAAGACTCTTTGTGGGGGGTGGGGGACATCAACTTTGGCAAGTGTGGCTTGTGGAAGAGCAGGTGGTGGTACAATCTGAGAGCACCGTCACTTGATGTCTGAACTCCAGCCAACTGTCGCTCTGACCCCCAGCAATAGCATAGGTGACCCATCACCAGCATTGGTGCAGAGCAGGGATTTCTGGCTTTGGTCAGCACCAAGGACAGCTGCGTGGCTGTCTTCCTTGACCACTTCCATCACACAGTGGTAGCAGCATTCACTGTTTCAGAGTTCTAATCTGTCTTTTTACAGCTCCATTTCAGTAAGATGCCCTGTGATTTTAACACTAGTTTTTCCTTAAATGACCTGTTTAAAAGACTCGTTTTCTTTAGCAAATTAGCCATACTATTTTGTATCCCCCTTCTCTTGATTGTGGTTTGAGGGTGCAGATTAATTGTTAGACTTTCATGGTCTGCTCAGTCCCTACACTGATCCGCGCACGTCTTCATGTAGGAAGGTGCTCAGCTGTCAAGAATCTCCACAGATGCCACTGTCCTGTCAGAGTGTTTCTATAAAAGTACCAGGCATCTTCACTTTTGCTACCTTGATATTAGCATTGGGCTATCATGTTATAACACCGAAACACATCAATTTATTAAAAAATACTTTTGTAAGAAAAAAGTGCATTTGATGATTCTGCTTCTTTTTATGCAGTGCCTCTTAAACATAGTGTGGTCAAATGTGGCAGTTTTACAGCCGAATTTCCTTTTGAGGGTCTTTTCTTGTCCTTAACAAATGAAGGTCTTATTTAGTCCGCCTTTTATGCATGTTTCCCTATGATTTCAACCAAGGGTCTTTTTATGAAGCATTGAGTACATTTCTGTGTCTTTTATGAATAATAAGGAAATATTAAAAGATACTAAGCATGAGGCATGCTGGAAAGATTTAATTCCTTTCCAATAACTGAATTAAAGGCTTCTGTGAAAAGCATTCAGGTTCAAGATCAAATTTAGCAAAGGCACGTTGTCAAACCCAGTGACTCAGGATCATATTTATATTTAAAAAAAGAGAGGAGTTTATGTTTTGTAGGAACTCTGTACATCTCAGTTCTCTGAATTGTTTCACAGTTGATGTGGGCTTTCTGTGCAGAAATTAACTGGGGATTTATAAGTTTCTTTTCTCATTTCAAGGTTAAAGACAAGTGAGTCAATATGTATGATTTATGACTATTGACATTTAGTGGCTTAATAGAGAACAGCTAGATTTGTGAACCCCTAGATGGCTGCCCCAACTGGTGGTCCTTACCCTTGGGTTTGGTTATAAAGGGCAGAGCTTTTGGAAGGAACTCTGGGGCCTTATAGAAGCTATGTCATCGTCTGGCTATACATTTGTATTAGCATCATATGAATAGAAATGTCTTTTCTCCTTGTTCCAATTAGACTTTTTTTGTGTGAAAAGCTTAGGGGTCAGAAATGAGGAACCAAATGGGAAAATCACTTCTTTTAACTCTTTGTAGCATGAAAATAATGTGGGAAGAATAAGGTGCCAGAGTTGTGAAGGCACCTATAGAGATATGTGCATAGGTGTGTGAGTGGGGGCGATTTCCTGCTCCATCCTCTGGGTTCAGTGCACATCTTTCTGGAGTCTAAGAGAGTTTCAGTTGTTTTGGTGCTTCACAAAAGTTACTGAGTTGGAGCTCCTGGGGACAGAGGAAGAATTTGACTATCGTTAAAAACCTTCAGGCTTTGGAATATCAAATGTATGTATTTGTTAGTTGTTTCTTTTAAAAATCAAAACATTAGCATATAAATGGGAGTAAAGTTGAGATACATGTCAAAATCCAATATGTTGCACTTTTCATAACGTGTGTTTTGGGTGACAGTGGATGGATTATGAATAACTATTCTGTTAGACAATGGTTCACAATGTGTGGGTGCAATAAATTAATTCAAGGTCAATATTGTTTGTCTATACATATCTTTTATCAGAACTCATACGAATTGAAGAATGAACTTAAGTGGATATAAAGTCATGTCATTGACATAATTGCACTTAAAAACAATTTAAATATCCCTGGGGATTAATGATTTATTAAATATAAGGTTGAACACGTATCAGGTTATTTACAGACCAAAACTCAGCTTTGAACATTGACTATTTGAAAAAAAAAGATTAACCAAGAAAGCAGGAAGCCAGTGGCTCACGCCTTCTAATCTTAGCTACTCAAAAGACTGAGATCTGGGGCTCATGGTTAGAAGGAAAGTCCATGAGACTCTTATCTCCAATTTACCACCAAACAGCCAAAAATGGACCTGTGGCTCAAATGTAAGAGGGCTACCTAGAGCAAAAAAAGCTCAAGGATGGCGCCCAAGTCCTGATTTCAAGTCCTAGGGATGGTGTGTGTCTCTTCAAGGCCCTGAAGAGAGCTCAAGGCTTTAGCAACTGCACACCCTCCTCACCCAAACCACAGAGAGAACAAATACAACGTTGGAATTATTTTATTACGAGAATTTAGGAAAATAAAAATATTTCGATTTTACTCAGAAGTTCAGTAACTTAACAAACTCAAGGACTTCAAAATTTAGAACTGAAGATAGTCATGGCAACATAAAGCTCATGAGCTCATTCTGTGTCACCTGCACTTTTTTTTAACACATCGATGCCTATGGAGGCCTTCGAGTTGGTTTAGTCAACCGAAGAAACATTTTTCCCCTAACCTTCTATGTATTTTTCTCAAATTCCTAGAACACCAGAATACTGACAGACGATTGTGTCACAGCTTGTTCGTGGAAGATGACTCTGAATGTCACTCAACACCTCCCCCCCGTGGCCCGCCTGGACCGTCCCCAGGGCGCTCCGTGAATGCCCGGTGCCAGGGCAAGTCGAAGCCGCCGTTCAGGGAGGGCTGCCCACAGAACTGCGCGTCCGCTGCCCTCCCGGCAAGGCTGGTGCGACCCACAGTCCACGGGAAGCTCCAGGGCAGGGACAGGATCCCGGCTTCGGAAGGAGGCCCGACTCCAGCGCTTCTGGCCGGAGACCAGGGCGTGAGGAGGGCGTGGGCACCGCCTCCCCGGGCGCCCGCGGGGGCCTGGAGCTCACAACCACCCCGCGGCCAAGGGGCGCAGGAGCCGGGCGCCCCGAGAGCCCCTGTGCTCCACACACGAGCCCTCGATTGCGGAGGGGCGGCGGAGTCCGCGAGGCCCGCTCCATCGCCACGGCGGCCCGGCCAGCGGGGTGCTCCGCGGGCCGAGAGGCGCCTCCCCCACCACACCGGCTCCCATGCCCCCTCAGCCTTCCTTCAAGGGATATGTTTCAGAAGGAAGCAAATGACTGTATGGTGTTAGAGTTTCAGAAATGCAGATGGAAAGACTTAGAAAAAATCATATTAAGTGAAGTAAGCTAGACTCAAAGGAACTTAGGCTCAATGGTTTCCCTCATTCGTCATAATCAGTAGAAACCTTGGGCTCTCCTAGCAGAGATCTGCAATAGAGCAAAATCTTGATACATAAGGCCATAGAATGTGAAGCTAATTGAAAGGACCTCCAGGATATTGAAACAAAAGCCATATAATGAATGATTGTTGTCTTTTTCTTTCTTTTTTCATATTTTTATTACAATTAATAGAAGGGTTACATTATATTCACCAGATAGAAGGTGCATTACTTCACAGACATGGATACCCTTTGTCATGTCTTGGTCCCCATTTCACTCCCCCCACCCCCATTCCTTCTTTTTTTAATGGTTGTTACTTTTGTGTTGCTTAAGAAGTTTGGGCCTACTGTCAGGCCACAAAGACGTTTGAATTTATTCAAAGAGCTTGATTATCTTACTACTTCATTCTGGTACTAGGGTTTAAACTCAGGGCTAGAGCTTTCATTTGGCTTTTAATCATTTTTTTATTGTTATTATTAAGGTCATGTACAGAGGGATATCTCACGTGTGTGTGTGTGTGTGTGTGTGTGTGTGTGTGTGTGTGTGTGTGTGCGTGCACATGCATGCGTACGCTGCTAGTGGAGCTTGAACTCAGGGTCTTGGCATGTCCACTAGCATTTTTGCTTAAGGCTGTGTAGGGAGCACAATAATGATACAGATAAGCTGAGATGCATAAAGGTGTTTATTTCTCCAGTGCTAGTTCCATAGTACCTTGTTCCATTACAATCCAGTAGGCGGCGCACCTCACCCAACCAATGCAAGGCTACCTAGCCTCCTCCTACCTGCCTGTCCCAGCCAGGGCCACTCACTTGGTCACACAGGTTGGCCTGCTACCACTTGATCCACAGCTTCACTTCTGGGATTTTGCTTGTTAACAGGAGATAAGAGTTTTATGGACTTTTCTGCGTGGGCTGACTTTGACCTTGAATGCTCAGATCTCAGGCTCCTGAGTAGTTTAGGATGAGAGGCAGGAGCCATTGGTGCCCAGCTCAGAATTGAATACTTTGGAGTAGTTTTAAGTTCACAGTAAAATTAAAAGAAAATGACAGATACTTCTTATGTCCCTACACAGGCCCAGTCTCCCCCACAACCAACATTCCCTACAGAGGGGTACACTGTGAGAATCAGTGACACACACCTCACACTGGCACCCATGTCTCCAGAGACTGCAGAGTGTGGCTTATTTGCCCTGTTGTGTCATATGTGCACTGTGGTCCTGGGCCCAGGCACAATGTCGTGTGCCAGTCGTGTTATGTTTCATCAGCAGTAATGCCAATGTTATACAATCCTTTTCTCCAATATAGATTTGGCCTAATGTCTCTACATTTTGTTCTATTTTAAATCTCTGCTAGGAGAGCCCAAGGTTTCTACTGATTATGACAAACGAGGGAGACTATTGGGCCTATGTTCCTTGGTGTCTGGCTTACTTCACTTATAGGATTTTTTCTAAGTCTTTCCATTTCCTTACAAATGGGGTGATGTCGTTCTTTCTGACAGCAGCATAGCATTCCATTGTGCATAAATACCACATCTTGTTGAGCTACTCATCAACTGAGGGATATCTGGGTTAGTTCCATATCTTTGCTACGGTAAATACTGCTGCAATGAACATCATTGTGCTATTGGATTTAGTATGCCCTTGTTTCTGGATGGTTGGGTAAATGCGAAGTAGTGGGATTGCTGGGTTATAGGGGAGCTCTATGTTTAGTCTTTTGAGGAACTGCCATACTGCTTTCCACTCCCACCAACAGTGTAGTAGTGATCCCTCCTGGCCATATCCCCTCCAGCATCTGTTGTTATTAGTTTTCTTGATCCTGGCCATTCTAACTGGAGTGAGGTGGAATCTTAGAGATGTTTTGATTTGCATTTCTTTCATGATCAGAGATGTCGAGCTTTTCTTCCTGTGTCTCTAGGCCATTTCTGTTTCTTCTTCAGAGAAGACTCTCTTTAAGTCTTTGGCCTGTCCAATTGTTACAACTGAGGGAAACCATGGAGCTTATTTTTCTTTGGGTCTGGCTTACTTCACTTAATATGATTTTTTTCCAAGTCTTTCCATTTCCTTACAGATGGGATGATGTCATTCCTTGCTCACACTTTATGAATGAATGAAGGAAGGAAACACTTTCCCCTAATGACCTACAATACATAGTACCATGAAAGAGAGGTGCATCAGAACATCCCTGTCATTCAGCTCACCTTTTTCTTAGAAACATTTCAGAAAGATTTCCATGTAGTTGAGAGTTGATCCTTCTGCAATAATATTGCTGGCCTCTGCAGACCAAATCAAGGGTATTCTGGATGCTCTGCCACTGACTTGATACAGGTAGCCATGTTAACAAAAGGGTATCACTCCAACATGACTCAAATTTCCTGTACCTGCCCATCTTGAATTCCCTTTGAGAGTTCAAGCCTATTTACTGGGACTGGAACCTGTGGAGAGTGAGATGGTATGGTTTGTGAGTGGTGGTGGGTGGAAGACTAGCGTGGGAGGAACAGGAAATTGGAGACCCTGGGGATGAGATTGTAGCATTTTCAGTTGCAAAGCTGTGCAGCCAGGATAGCTTTGTGAGCTCTGTGGGTGAACTCTATTATCTGGTTCTTCCTGGAAAATCCCTGTAGTTACAGAGCTGGCAGAGCAGCTCTTCCACCATTATTAAAGAAGCCAGAATTAAATCTGTGTGTATGTGTGTGTGTTCCTCACATTAGTCACTGGTGAATGCTAATGGTCTTTCCAGTCTCAGGCCTTCAGAGAGGGGGTACAAATGTGTTTCTTGGTGACCCTTAGCAGTGTGGTAAACTAAGTGGTGGTGGGTCCTTTCTTGTCTCATGAGAATGTCCATCACTGGATGACTTCCAGTTGTTGGAAGCGTCGTTTTAATGATGATATATAAGGAATTATTACTATTTTGGGGTGTGTGTATGTGGCAATCTTGGGGCTTACTCAGGGTCAGAACAGTTTTCCTTAGTTTTTTTTTCACCCAAAGGCTAGGGTCCTAACAACTAAGGCAGTCCTCTTCTCCTGTTTTTTTTTTCAGATATTTTTATTGTAATTAATAGAAGGGTTACATTATATTCACCAGATAGAGGGTACATTACTTCACAAATATTGATACCCTTTCTCATGTCATGGTTCTCCTGGGTTTTTAATTGGAGCTAAGAATCTCATGAACTTTTCTGTCCAGACTGACTTTGAATCCTGCTTCTCAGATCTCAGACTCCTGAGGAGGTAGAATTCCAGGCATGAGCCACCAGTGTGCCTGGATTAAGACTTGTTATTAACCACATTACAAATGAGCTCCTCAGCCCTCTTCTCCAGGTGAGAATGAGTTATGGAACAGGAAGCTTTCAGAGGCTGCAGGGAATTATACCCTGGTTTGAGGTTGAGAGGTCACCAGAAAACAGGGCTATCAGAGGTAAAGGAAGGTGGATAACATTTCTCAGCAGAAATACAAATTTAGTTACACCACATTCTTGACTTCAGTGTATTTATATATACTGGACATTTAGAGTTTCAGTTAATAACATTGATTTGTCATCTCCCATGGAACAGGAGAATGGGGTTGTAAAGGCTAATGAAGCTAGAGGACAACTGAGCAGTATGCCACCTACCTCATCTAGATGATTCATTGCATTGCAGTAAGGTAAACAAGTACCTGTAAGTAAGTACTGAAGCTCCCGGGATTTCTGCACCTGGCTCTGCCTTCTGCTGGCTTGCAGCACAGTGTCCTCTCTCTGCCCTCACGTTAAGGGTTAGACTACACTGGGTCCTTGCAATTCAATGCTTGGAGCATCTGAGATCCTGATCAGAGGCCACTGGTGACCAATACCTGTTCTGCAAGGGGTGAAGTGATTCCTGGCTTCATTTTACTGTTTCTGGTTCTCCAGTAAAGTGGAACGGCTGAGAAGCAGGGCACGGGACAGCTGACCTGAGGTGTTGCCAGCACCAAATGACAGCTTTCTAGAGAGGATAGTGGTAATGCTGCATCTGGAAAGTTCTCAGCTGAATTTCAGCTGAACAGATGCCAAAGGCCAGCCAGTTTCTGGATGCCCTCTGGGGAAAGGGCAGCCAGTCAAATTATGAAGACGAGACAGGGCATGAATGAGCACAAACAAGAGTAAGCCATTTCCACGAAATCAGGGGGATGCCAAGAGAATAGAAAAAATGGTGTTGGGGGCAGAAGGCATGGAACTGAGTCTCATAGGCTTTCCTTATCCTTGGCTGGCTTCGAACTGCAGTCCTCATATCACAGCTTCCTGCTTAGCAAGGATTACATGTGTGAGCCACTGGTGCCTGCCTTATGTTGTATTGTCTATTAAATGCTCTAAGTGGCTTTTCTCATGTCTTTATTTTTCCCAGTTCATGCATGTTTGGCTCTGTTTATCCCATATCCTCTACTAAGGTGTCATTGATATGTTGGTCAAAGGGAGTAATAAAGACAGATGAGAGGATTTTTTTAAACCAAACTTTCAGGCACCCAAGGGTTCTCATATTTCCTTTGACATTTGATTGATTTATATTTATATTAGTTGGAGCTCAAATATTAGGTCACAGCTACACTTAAGAGTAGGTTTTCTATTTTCTCCATTTCTAAACATCCAGTTTATTATTCTCCATAGACTCTGTTTTTCTCTATCTAATGACAGAAGAGCTGCATAGCAGGGGCAGGGACCTTTTAGAATGGACACGTATGTATTTTGACTAAGATACTCTTTCGTGGAGCAAGCATGGATCTTTAAAATTGTTTGCACAGCTATGTTGTAAAATGGTAGTAGACAGAGCTGTCTTCATTGCATATCAGATTTGACCTGATGTGTGTGTGTGTGTGTGTGTGTGTGTGTGTGTGTGTGTGTGTGTGTGTCCCTTGTGTGGAAATAAAATTTACACATCCCTAATTCTTTTTTTAAAGCATCATTAATTCTTCATTCTAGCATTAGAACTAGGTGGGCACATGGCTTCCCAGCCCGTGCCAATATTTCAGCCTTTCCTGAAGCTGGATGTGACCAGGTGACTACGTTTCCTCCAACAGAATGTCATCGAAACGTTCACAACCTCTGCGACAAGTCCTTGGAAGGAAATTGCTTGCCTTCCCTTTCTTTTTCTTGCTTCCTTTTGGCTCCAGTTGGAATATCTGTTGGCCAGCTTGTCTCAGGGTAGATGAGGAGCATATTGCAGGGAATGAAAGGGCCACGAGAGGGGTGGCCTCCCTTTGGGTTCTTAATTACCGTTCCTATTGGTGATCACCCTCGTCATCACGACCATCAGATCAGAGTTACAGGCAGCCAGATAGGAAGATGGCAAAGGCCTTATCTATCCTGCCTGTTCTCTCTTAAATCTTTTTCCAGAATTTGTCACTAAATATTCCCACTTCATTGATCAGAGTTTTGCTGTATCTTGTTATACAGTGACCCAGATAAAAGTAAGAATTGTTTTTAACTAAGGAAAAGAAAGAAGTGTTGAGTGGACTTCTACTTAGAAAACTCCTATCTAGATCAGCAGTGAAAAACAATGGCCTACAGACCAAATCTACCCACAACCTTGTTTTATTATTATTGTTGCAAATACATTGTTATTGGAGCAAAGCCATAAGCACTCATTATACATGTCATCTCCAGCTAACTCCAGGCTAGCAGAGTTGAACAAGTATTCCAGAGAGCAAACGGACCATGGGCCTAACCTGCTTACCATGTGCCTAGAGTGTCCTGGAATCACAAACCTCTCCATCTTAGCCTCGTGTGCTAAGATGATAGGCAGAAGTCTCCACAGTCAGCTATGTATTAAAGAAGAGGTCTCATAAACCTACATACTCAGAATAGCTGCAAGCTACCATTCTCCCAAAGTCCACCTCCCAGGTAGCTAGCAATACAGTCATTATAATGCCTCAATTCAGCTGATTTTAACTTAACTGAGTAACTAGTGCCTCACTCCACACATGACCCTTGCATGGAGAGTCACTGCTTTTGCACCCTCTTACAGGAATGCTCTAATTGAGTTATTTGTGAACCAACATGGTTGCCATCCCTCCACATGTCTTCATCATGTCATTTCCCTATGCACAGGTGGCTTCTTTCTGCAAATTACTGTCACTCTTTGCCTGTGGACATTTTTTTTTACATATAGTAGCATGCTCAGCCTATGTAAGGGGCAATCTGAAAGTCCCTTAGGCATTAAAGCTCCAGGACAGCCCTTAAACAATAATGAATATGAGCTAGTGCATAAAATATCCCAGCTTCCTTACTCCTCTAATGGGTCAACTCTGAGATATGTCCCAGAATAATTCTTTGTCTCTCTTTCTCTGTCTGTCTGTCTCTGTCTCTGTGTCTCTGTGTCTGTCTGTCTCTCTCTCTCTGTCTCTCTCTCTCTGTCTCTCTCTCTGACTTTCTCTCTCTCTCTCTCTCTCTCTCTCTCTCTCTCTCTCTCTCTCTCTCTCTCTCTCATTTTCTTCATTTCCGTCCCATTAGTGATTCTTGGAAGGACCTACTTTTAGTCCAGTTCTTACATCTGAATCTATTTCTCCATGGACAAAACTGAAGCAGGGATAGGAGTTTGGTCTAGTGGTAGAGTGCTTGCCTAAGCATGCACGAAGAACAGGGTTCGATTCCTCAGTACCACATACATAGAAAGAAGGTGGAAGTGGTGCTGTGAGTCAAGTGGTAGAGCTCTAGCCTTGAGAAAGCCCAAGGATAGTGCCCAGGCCTGCCCCCCCTGACAAGAGAAATGAAGGCAGTAGCTTGTCACATTTTGTGTCAAGGAAAACTGATATGACTGATGATTTGCATCTGTTTCAGGGAAATTGGATAAGCCTTTGTTCAGAGTCCATCTGCCTGAGTTAAATACTGAGCAGGAGCTGGTGTTTTTCAGAACAAACCCCAAAGTAATAGATGGTAAATTGGTTAAACAGTCTGATGTGTATTTAAATTTTGTTATATCTTCCATCCTGTCAGATGGAAGACTGTCTCTGTAACATAGAGATAAAAGAAGAAAAGCACAAGAACCAGAGCAGAGAACAAGAACTGTAATTAAATGTGAACATTCAAATCTAACTTAACTTTCTAAAAAACCCCTCCAGTCCCATTAGTATTTTTACTTTCTGGCATGTACACAAATATTCATTGTAAATAAATCATATAGAGAGCAAGGGCCCATGCTTCTTGAAATTCCAATCTTCAGTGGTCTCCAATGTCTGTGGTACTGCTCTGTGAAATGGTGTTTGCATGACCTTGACGCGAATAATGGGCCAATGAGTCTGCATGTGTATGTAAGAATGAGTTCTGAGGCATTTTCCTCCACACCACAGCTCTGCAGTGTGTGGTTTCCATCACTTGATGAGTCTCAATCAAGCCTCATGGCAGAGGCTTGGATTTTGGTGTAGCCTAACAAAGATTAGAAAGGCTGAGGTTCGCGAATTGTCCTTTGGTGAATCTTTGAAGAACAGAACTATGATTTGGGGAGTGGAAGAGCCAAGTGCACAAGTGGTGATGACCTGTAATAGAGTCCAAAATGTCAGGTGATAGTGTGGTGGGTACAGTTGTCCTGTGATGGCACAGGGTGCCTGAGGCACTCAGGGAGTCCAAGGAGGGAAGGGGGAGTTTGGCTAATGCAAGTAGCCTGGGCACGGCAGGGTGGTTTTGTAGGTGGAGTGTGGGTATCCTGGGCTGGAGTAAAAGAAGGTGCAGGGTGGCCAGGGCCACTCAAGTCATCATGGTCAGTAGGATCCAGGGAGGCATGCGCATGTGGAGCTCTCCTTAAGCCTTGCTTCCCCTCCTCTTCCTGTGGAAGAGGCTGAAGCTGGATCTCTGCTTGGCAGGTGTCCTCCGGGGGAAGGTGTACTTCCGCAGCACCACATGGTAGACGTCCATAGTCTTCAAGGCATAGAAAACGTTGGCATCATCAGGAATCCTCAGCTCTGGTGGAAGAGGGACACAAACCTTAGCTGTCCAACCTGGGGCTGAGACCACTGCCATTCCCATGCACTTAGAGATCAACTGTGGGTTAGGACCCCGAATGCCTCCAATCTCTGATTCCTGCATGCGAAAGAACTGCTGAAAACTCCTTTCTCAGAGGACAACTTTGGACTTCAGGTCCTGCCAGGTCAGGGTGAAGGAGGCACAAGCCAATCCCTTTCTGACCTCGCTGCTGCCTTATCAGCATCACAGACACAACAGGCTTTGCAATGTGCAAACCAGCTCTCCTAAGATTGTCCTACAAACATGGACCCTCAGGACCACAAAAAGCAAGGCCTAATTCAGGCTTCTTGCAGTGAGTTCCAGGGTCCTCTAAGACCATGTGCCCCAAGTAGACTGTAAGTCCTGCCTTTGGCCTTCAATTTCTCCCCAAACTCCTGTATCCTGCACTCTTTGTGAGAGGAAAACCCTATGCTGTGAGAGGGAAAACCCCATGCTGCCAGCATAGTGGGAATGGTCACAAGGTAGGAAGGAATTCAGAACACATCCTGCATGGAACTTGTAATCTGTAATCAGTGCTGGTCAACCTCACAAAGAACTGGCCAGATTCTGCACCTCATTGCAAAAACAAGACAGCAAAACCACTGTGGCTCATTATCATTTGAGTTCCATGAGTCTTGCATGAGTGTGTCTCCTCTTACCATCTGTGAGTCTGTCTGTGTCTCTTTTTTTCTTGCCGGTCCTGGCCCTTGAACTCAGGGCCTGACCACTGTCCTTGGGCTTTCTCAAGGCTAGAGCTCTATCACTTGAGCCTCAGCACCATTTCTGGCTTTTTTCTATGTATATGTGGTACTGAGGAATCAAACCCAGGTCTTAGTGCATGCTAGACAAGGACTCCACCACTAAGCCAAATTCCCAGCCTGTCCCTGTCTCTTTGGCTACTTCAGTCTCTGTCCCTATCCCTGTCTCTCTGTCTGTCTCATCTACCTAAACTTTTGTCTACCTTTTCAACTTATATCTTTTATGAGTAAGTCAACTTTTGGCTCACTTATCTAACTCAGTGACTCGGTTCTCCCCCTGACCTGTTTGTTCAAGATAAGTGTTGTGCCACTGGCGCCATATGATTTTTCCTGCTTTTACTGTGGTTGATAGAAGAAAGAGAATCAGAGACTTCTAACCCAGGCTGACCTCCAACCTAGAGCCTCAGGTGAGCCTCCTAATGAACTGGGTTTGTAGGCTGAGTCCTAGGCACCTGGCTTCTAACTCATTTGGAAGAAAAACACATAGGTAGAGAATATTGGGAAGTTGCCCATGAGTTCTCAATAGCTCCTTCAGGGCTTGCATTAGTCCATGATATAGGGTGAGTAATGTTTGGAGGCATAGTTTTAATGGTGTGGGAACAATGCAAGGGTCTCAGGAATTCTCGGCACACACGTTACAACTGAGTGACACTCAAGTGTCAGGTATTTTCTGAAGCCATGTGTTTACATTGGAGAATGACAAAGTCCGTTCTGGTGAGCAAGCCAGCCATTCTGTCCTATGAGCTGTATTGTCTCCAGTCCTCACGGATGGTCTCTGCACTGGCTACTTCCTCCTCAGACAGGGCAAGAACAAGCATGTCCATGAGGGCAATAGCTGTGCAGCAACCAGGGCTGGCTTGGGCCTGGTGTCTAAGGCTGCCCTTATGCTGCCATACCCTGATGGAGGGGTTGGTGGGTGAGGACACTCTCTCCTGCCAAACTTCTTCTTTTTTTGCTAGACCTAGGGGCTGAAGTCAGGGCCTGAGTACTGCCTTGGGGCTTTCTGAAGGCTAGAGTTCTAACAGCACCACTTCTGGCTTTTTTTCTTTTTCTTTTTGTTTTGCCTATGCATATATTTCCAAGGAATCGAACTCTGGTGTTCTTGCATTCTAGACGGCTCTCTACCACCGGTCCAAACTCCTGGGCCCCTGCCAACTTACTTATTTGCCTGTCCTAGCTATTGTTTTAGGACTCACTTTGATCCTGTGTGATGATCTGCACCAGCTCTAAGTCTTCTGGCTTGTATCCACGCACCTGGAATTTCTTCATAGCTTTCATGATGACATCTCGGGTCTTCTCCTGGTTGGTCACCTGGGTTGGATCCGGAAACAGGCCCTGAGAACTGGGTCCCAGGGGTCCCTCCCTGAAGTCAGTATCCAGGACTTCGGTGGAACCATCTCAGTGTTAAACATGAGAAATGCCATGGGGTGTCATGGGTGTGTTTTAACCCTTCCTTCCTGAAGAGGAGTCCATGCATTGAAGTTGGTTATTTAGTATTCTTAGTAGAGTTTACCAGCTCTTCCTGGATCTGCTTTCAAATTTTGGACGCCTGAGATTTAGTGGAATACACAATAAACTCCAGAAACCCCAGGCAAGGGAGGAGCCAACCAAGTGCCCAGTGCCTGCTCCTAGCCAGGTCTGGGGTGAGTTGGAGGATGCAGTGATGAACGACACCCCGTGGAGCCTTGATCAACTCCACTAACACTGAGAGTACAGGATAGAGGAAGACGTTGCCTCCCCAGATGACTGCTCATGACACCCATTCTCCTTCCTGTTGGTGAGAGGACTGAACCAGATGCAGACACCAGACCCAGCATGAGGAAGGAGGGGCTCTGAATGTCATCTGCCCAGTTGAGTAGCTAGAAGAGCAGACATCTCTCTCTCCTGTGAGGAGTTTACTTGTGAGCAGATCTTTTAGCTCCATCATCTGCAGCACCCTGCCTTAGACATTCCTCATCTTCCCAGAACATAGGATCCCTATGTCTCGCTGTCCTCCAACCCAGATGTGATTGTCAGAAGAGCCTACTAAGTAATGTGCGAGGATTGTCTGTGAGACAGTAAACAGTCTCAACTGGCAATCGTGTTCATTCACTACTAATCTTGTGATCAAACACCAGCCTTTAGGTTGTTTCCTGGGGAAAGTGAAGTATCTAAACTATGCCCTCCAGAGCCTAGGATTTCCCCAATCTTTGTCCGCATTCTTCCTCTCGGGACTCCTCACTGACCCTGCCTGAGGATCTATTCTTGCCTGGAGAATGGGCATAATTTTCCCTCCCTCTTTTTTAGGTCAGAAGAGCAGAAGGAAATGCAGCCGCCCAACTCACCTCAATGCTTCTGCATAGACGTCTGTTTTCCACAGGCAGCACCACCCTGATGACACACGAGTCTCCCAGCCTGAGATGGGGAGGCACGGATGAGCTGTCACTACTGTGCCCTGAGGTGCCGCTGTGAGTGTTGGCTGAATTGGTGTCCATTGTGCTGGTGTCTGTGGGTGAGGATTGGCTTGCAGAGGCCAAGCTGGTCATCCCAGTGGACCGGGAGGAGGATCCCTGGACCTGTGGATGACAGCAACATCAGGAGAAGTCCAGGTTTCCAACCAGGTCTAGGGCTTTCCTCTCAGGCAGTGGAAAGAGGACTATGGGCAAGACAGGAAGTCACCTTTTTCGGGTCTCCTGAGGATGTTTGTGAGATGCTCGTGATGAGCTCTGGGTAGGAGCTGGAGGAGGGAGCTGACTGCACATTGCTGTCTGACTGCACTGCAGTGGTGTTTGTGCTGCTCATCTCAGGGCCACTCTTGTCCTGGTCCATCCACTTCAACTGGGAGCTGCCACTGGTACTAGGTGCAGCACTCTGGGTCTGGTGGCTTTAGAGAGGGGTCAGCTTACTGAAGGAACTTCTCTCAGGACACACACAAGACCCTCGACCTCAAACACTGGGGACCTGAATCTCCACTCCATGATCTGGGTCAGTTAACATTTTCCCATTCCCTTATGTGATGGATGAATCACAGAGACAGAACTCAGTGTAAGCAGAGGGTCAGACACCCCAGAGAACTGAGTGCCAGACCTGGCTTCTCAATGGAAATGTCTCATCCACAGCCTGTCTCATTCCCACACCCATCCCATCATCTTCCCTGGTTCTTGCCCATCAGTGGCCAGGTCCTTACTTCTTCCAGATTTTCCAGATGCTGAAGCGCTTCTTGGTCGGAGGGCTTGCAGTGTCATTCTGTCCCGGAGGCTCCAGTGCACATGACAGGTCATAGCTAGGCAAGGGGTGTGAGGTGAGCTGACCAAATTGAAGCTTGGGACCTCCCAGATTCTGCTTCAATTCTGAGCCTGCCACCCACCTGGTCACTGCCCCTAGGGAGTGTAAGTCCTCAAGTCCAGACATGTGACACTCAGGATGGCACCACATCCCAGTGACAGGCGACTCTCCCTGTGCTAGTGCCTCCCAGCTCACCTGGCCTCCTCGCTGAGCCACTCCAGGTCTCTGAACCAGCCTAGAAACTTCTCGTCTGGGGTGATGTGTTCATAGCTGCAGCTTGCCTGTAGCTGCTTCAGTTGCTCCATGATTGCATATTCCTGGCCAGGGAGAGCATGAGGTGAGTGGAGGGCTGTGCTGTGATGCCCAGGGAAAGAGCATTCACCAGGCTTTGCTCTGGGAAGCCTCAGTGCATCAGGGTGCTGTGGCTCTCACAACTGTGTCCACACTCATTCACAGGAAGCTCTCCTCTCCCACTTCACATCCCAACCCTGTCGTCAGGAAAGATCTGCACTCTGAACCAAATTTCCCTACCCGTCATGGTGACTGAAGCTGACTCTGCTGCTGGTCCCCAGCCAGCCAGGAGGGCACCTGAAACTCACCTTTCTCAGTTTCTCCAAATGGATGACTCCCTCCTAGAAGGCAGAGAACAATGTGAGGAGAACCCCACCCTTCCTCCCTTCAGTCCTCCCTGTCAGGGGCTGGTCCTCTTCCATGGGACAGAGGGCATCTACATGTGCCTGTGAACCAAGTCCTAGATGGGACCTGGACACATCTCCAAAGAGGTTCTGGGATCATCTAGTCCAAACCTTTTGAGGACATGGGGTAACTGAGAGCTCAGCTGAGCTGGACTCACTGGTGCTTGCTTGGCCTGTCCTTTGTTTTCCACTGATCCTAACTGCCCACTGTGCCCAGAGGAACTTGAGTCCCAGTTGTGCTATGTGCCCTAGCTCCCTATCCCAGCAGCTCTGGATATCCCTTCTTAAGATGGATGCAGTGTTATCTTAAGAAACTCTTCACTGTGCCATAACTCAGCACGCAGCAAGAGACTTTCTGTCCCAACCCCAGCAGCTCAGTGATGCCCAGACTACTCACATCCAGGAAGTCCCTAAAGGCCGTGTCGATCATTCGGAAGTCTCCCAGGAAAGTTTTCAGGTAGGGCACGGTGCCCTTGATGTGAAACTGTGGAATTGGATGGGTTGATGTGCCATGGCCTAGGACCCCATTGCAGGCCTCCCCAGACAGCCTCCATCCTCACAGAGCCTTTCTTATCAGAGTCACCTGTTCTGGCCAATCTGTTAGAGCCCCTTCTCTGCACTTGGGATAATAAACAGTATAAGGGTGGCATTGACACCTCCCCAAGTTAAGGACCCTCTGAAGGCCACCTGCCACACAGGCTTTGCCATGCTCTGGCTTCTCCTCCTCCTTTGTCTCTGGCAGCCACTCAGGACAAGGGATTATAAGAATCAAATCCCATGTGTATGGAGTTATTTCAGGCAGGGGAACAAGAGGTAAGATGAGCAAGCAGACCTCTCTTCTCTTCTCTTACAGGCACTCTTGGTGCGTTCAGGACACAGTCACTCACCATGTCCTCAGCCTGCCTCTGGCCTCTCTTGGCCTTCTTCTCCTTGGGGGCAAAGTCACCAGGCTCCTGTCACAATGGAGAGCAGAACTCCTGAGACATGTGTCCACTCAACCTTTGTCCCTGAACTGAGCATGGATGGTGCCAGAGCTAGTGCCACCTGCTGCTTTGTTCTGGTTAATTCTCTGCCTCAGCAGATCTGAGGGATGCCATGCTCTGAACTGGCCTCTCTCTGCCTGCTTCGTCATCTGCAAACTCTGCAAATAAATGACGTTCCTCTGAGCGCTATGGGATCCAGTGGTTTCTCCCACTGTTGGTGCTGCCCTGAGTCTCTGTGCCAATGCCTTCTCTGGACTCCTGGAAATTTCTTTCTCTTCATTGTCTCATCAATCATCCAAATTCCTCAGTCTTCATAGGTGACAGGAGGGGACCGAGGAATAAGAAGGGATGGTGGCCTGTCCACTTCACTGTAGGCAATCATAGAAGAGACACTCTAACTCTGTGAGCAGGGTGCAGTCAGTGAGTGCTCCCATAATTGTCATGGGCCGGAGGGTAGAATAGTCCAGGAGGGAGAGGATTATGGACTTTCAGCTAACTTCCTAAAAAAAAAATTCTGGATTTCCTCACCTAGGGAAGGGGCTCTGTATCATGAGAAATTTTCTTTCCCACAAAGCTCTTCCCTATGTGTCTGTGTCCTGGCAGAAATCTTTCTCTATGCATCTGGGTGGGGAGTTCCCGAGATATACTGTAGTGGACAAGCGGGTAAAGGCATTGAGGAGTCCAGTCTGTAGCCCTTCCCACTGAGGCTTCTGGAGTCGTGTGTGAAGGAGCTCAGTATGTTGGAATGTAGAGGTAGATACATCTTTTCCTTTCTTGATTTGTGTGGGTGTCTCTATCGGAGCGACTAGTTCATGTGGGGGGTTTCATGGTTGAGTCTCAAGGTTAGGGCTCGCAGTCATGTCCAGCTGAGATTTCAGGGCTGAGTGAGCAGTGCCTGGCCTCCCTTGTCAAGAAAACCCCCAGCCACCTTCAGTTCCCCTGTCTAGTCCTTCTCTGTGTTTGTATGGCGGTGAGCAGCATCTGCTCTAGGGAGAACAGAGAGACCCAGTTCCTTCAGGTAGACATCCTGGCTCTGAATGTTAAGATCCAAACCAAGTGTGTGCTATGTCTGTTGGGCTCTAAGGACAGCTCTGAAATATCCCATGGCAGAGCAACTCACTCCTGAGCAGTGCAGCTGACTTACATACCAGGTACTCAGGAGCCTGAGATCGGGGGATCCCAGTTCAAACCACAGTCACTGAGTCTGTGAATTACAATCAACTCCAAACGTGGAGTGGGCTTGGGACTGAAAATGAAGAGCACTGAGTATTAAAAACGGTGGACAACAGCCATGCCCTGAGTTCAAGATCCAGAATGGAGAGAAAAAAAAAACGGGAAAGCATTTCTTTTTGGAACTGGATCCCACTTTTGCCTTCTTAGCCCTGTTCTTTCTGACCCCTTTCTCTCTACCTGAAAGAGTAGCACTTTGGTCCGGAAGTAAGAGCATGAAGGAGAAACGATCTCTGAGAGTTTCTCATAAATCTGCATGCTGTCTCTGTAGGAGGGACAGAGAGAAGTGACAAATGGGAAAGTGAGAGAGAAGGGAGACAGGCTTGGTTTTCTTTTAGAGCCAGGCCTGCAAGTTGCCTGAACAGGAGGTTTTCAAATGATTGTATGAAGCTCCCAAGGACCCAGGAGCTGGAAGCAATTTCTTCTTCATGTCCCAGTGGAGTCCAGCCAAGTTGTATTAGACAACTGTGCTTGGATTTCCGTTGGACAGAAATGTAGAATTACCACAGAAATCCTGGACAGCTCCTCTGGGTCTCTGTCCAGCTTCAGTGAGACATTGCACTGAACATTTGCCGGTGCCTGAACAGGCATAATGCAGGCACTGTCCCTGTTTTCCTGGCTAGCAGCCCAGGTCATACAGGCTTGGCTCTGGGGCTGGTGGTGAAGCTGGCTAGTCCCTGTGTGTGCACAGCTTCTGTGGAGAGAAGGAGCCACCTGGAGACCTCTTGCCATGTGCTGTCCAGGCGCTGGATGGCTCTGCTGTGCAGAGCAGAGAGGATGGCATGGAGGGAGGAGAAGTTCCTGAGGACTCTGCATTCCTGCATGGGAAGGGTGTGTGAGCCTTGCATGCTACTGCTGCCACCTGATGCCTTGCTGGCTGGGCTAAGCCAGGGTCAGTACAAGGATTCTGGGGAGCTGCTTACAGGGCTTCAGAGGGGAGAGAGGGCTGACCAGGCCTGGGTGAAGTTGCCCCTGAGTCCTGAGTGTGAGGAAGGAGTGAGCACCATTGCATGTGTGGTATGTGGGAGTCCAGACAAGATGGCCTTGGGCAGGAGGCCCTGAAGTCCACACAGGGCTCTGAGCACATTGGAACACCTCAGAATATAAGACCCTGAAGGGAGAGTCTCTAGGCAGCAGTTGTGTCTTACCATGGCCACCGAGATCCAATGCTCTAGCACCCTAGCCCTGGAGCAGGGCTGCATGCTGTGGTCCCCTACGCAGGTGGTGAGCACGCAGGAGAACACCTGGTCAAACTGTGTGAAGGTGGCCCGGATGGTGGGGGCCAAGTTCTCCATGTCGTGTCTGTCCTTCTGGGAAATGGCAGAATGCAGGCAGTGGTGGGGCACCACCTTCAGGAACAGCTCCTGCCAAAGGAAGGAGTGTCTCATTGCCTGGCACACAGCACAGTGCCCAGCCCCAGATTGGGTCCCGTAGTTGGGCTGAGAACTCTGGCTGTGTAGGGGTCTCTGAGGCTTAGGCATGGGTTTGTAGAGATGTCATGCCGCTTCGCAACCCTGGAGGGCACCTGAGTGTCCCTACCTCATGTCAGGGTCTGCTGTGCAATGTGACTCTTCCTCCTTGGCCTAGGCCGAATTTCTGCCCTCCCCAAGTCCCCCCATGCCTGTCCTTTGGTTCATATCCACAGATGCTGCTTCTGTAGCACTTTCTGTTTTCTGCACTAGGCTCTGGCACACACACCAGAATCCTCATAATTGCTTGAGCTCATGTGGTCCCTGCCAAGTGCCGAGGAGCTGCAATTCTGGCTGCACCTCTCCACGCATAGCTCCTGGGACACAGAGGTGTCATATACACTTTAGTGTCTGCATTTAAAGAGTGTTGCTAGGAAGCTTGAGCCAAGGTGAAGCTCAGGCTGGATGAAAGCTTGGGCTCTAGGGGAAGGAGAAGGATGAGAAGGCAGCCATGCAGAGAAGGAAGCCCAGTCCACCCCGTGCTGCCCAGGGCCTCACCGAGTCCATCCTGGTGAGCTGCTCAGCCACCAACAGGGGAGGGAAATCTAAGACCTCATTCTTCTCCTTGTTCAGTCCCTCCCCAGTGCTCCCTGAAGAAGGACAGGAAGATCCTGTCAGGAAAGCATGCCGGGTCCTATTTCGATTCTCCATAAATTAAGGGATCCCACCCAAGCTGTGGACCAGGGGCCAGGTTGGTGGTTCCCAGGATATGGATTCCAGGGTCCCTTGGGAGTCTACCATGAGGCCAAGTTTCAAACTGGCTCCAAGTCAGCAGAGCAAAGGAGGCTGGTACTGCAGGTGACATAGCCTCAGAGTCCCGGGAAGACATGGCTGCCACCCACACCTGATGCTGCTGCTCCCATCTCGTGGTACAGTAGAGTCAAGGCTGACTTTGGGTGTTGGTCTAACCCTGGTAATGTTCCTGTAATTAGGCTGCACACCAGAGCTTGGAGCTCAATGCTGCCCTCTTAGACAAACACTGGGCTAATGCTAGACCTGCAGGAGAAGACAAGGCCCTCTCCATGGAGGATTTGTCCTGAGTCTTTGAAAAGAGAATAAAGACCCTCTTCCCTTTGACTTCCCAACCTGGATCCCTCTACCCATCCTCATTTTCAACTTCTCTGCACAGTCTCTATGTTCCAGCGTGTTTCTTCTTCCTGGCACAAGGCCTATATTAGAGCCTTCTCCACCCTCTGATGGCCCACATTCATCCCGCCTCTTTCCTCTGCCTTCCCACCCAGTTTCCACACCATCAGGCTGTGTCTGGCTGGGCTCTTGGGCCTGCATCTGATCCAGGAGCCGTTGTGCACGGCTCTCCACGTGTGTTCCAGTCATGTGCCTCTTCAGGTGAGCCAGCAACTGCTTGAGGCAGGCAACGTGTGCAGGCTGGCAGAAGTCCTCCCAGCCACATGTCCAGGATAGAAGAGAGGGCACTAGGGGCAGATGGGGGGCAGCAGAGTCAGAAACCTGGCCAGCGGCTACCCCAGACACTCTCAGCACTCATTTGAAATATGGACATCAGTATCTCCCCAAGCCAAGCTTCTTTGGTGGTGGAGGTAGTGACAGTGCTCAGGAACCAAGGAAGGATTGAAGGGAATTCCAGGGAGCCAGCACCCAATCATGGGATGAGCAACTCTCCCCTCTCCAGGGAGCTCCCCATACTCCTGCAGCTCTCTAGTCCCTCCCCACTGCATGGAGTCTCCATGGGGTCTGTTGTATGCCTGGCATGAACTGGCTGCTGGTGCACATCCACTGGTGACTCTGCTGCCTCCGTTCCAAGAGCCACACGTGGGCTATCTCCCCACGTCACTGTTCTCTTGGTGACCCAGCCAGGCCTTCTACTCCTCCAGCCTTCCTAGGGTCAGCAGAAGTCCTAAAACATGACATCAATGCTCTAATCCTGTTTGCGAGGCCATGGTGAGGACAGGCAAGGCTGGGCATCAGGGGCTGTGGAGAGGATGGGTTGGCACAGGGCTCAGCTCTCCCAACAGCATTCCCGGTCATGGGTCAGCATCCTCCTGCATACATATGCCACACTTCAACCCTGTGGTGAGGACGTCAAGATCTCTGGGATCCTGAGCTTGCCCACCATGCTACACTCAAACCTGGCTCCACTGTGCACACAGATGCCCTCCTTTGAGAGCAAAGTCCACTCACTTTCTGAGTTTGTCCTGTGGCATGCCATCCTGGCTGGAGAAAGGCAGGATTTCATCCTGTGTAGAGGAGTCCTTGAAGGCCTCACCTCTACTGAACCTGTGGAGGAATTGCACAGTTACTGGCTGTCTCTTCCTGTGTTTTATCCGGCTTGCAACAGTGCGGCTTATTTGTGCTTTCTCCCTACAAACATGTCCAGACCCGGAGGGGCTTCAACCTATGTGCAATGGAAAGGGACAAGCCTCTTCTCCCTTGAGAATCCTGTGGGCCGAGGGTCTCTCACTCTGCCTTCAGCTATCCCTGCTCTATGTGTAGTTGAGGAAGCATTCTCCAAACAGGGAAAGTCTGCTTTGTCTGAGGGCTCAGAGCTTGGAGGCAGAAAGCTGTGTCCTGAGGAAGAAGGTCACAGGTCTGAGCCTACACTACCAGGGAGCACACAAGGCATTTCCCATGGCCCTGGCATAACCTAAGATGCTTCTCTGCCCACCCCCACTCCACAGGATCAGAGTAGCCCTGAGAGTTGTGCAGGTCATTCCCAGGGTCCTGTGGAGAAAAAGAGTCCACTGCCCTTGCAGTTGGTACTCACGTTTGGAAGAGCAGGTCCAGGACGTGTTCGGTGCTGGTGAATTTTCGGTAAGTGGAGAGGAAGGTGGGGATGAAGAAGTGTTCCCCGGTCAGCTGGGCAGGCATCAAGTGTTCCACCAGCTGCTCCAGGGTGCCTGCCCTGCAGCCCTCGTCCTGGCTTGGAGCTTCATCCTGGAGTGGGACCAGGGGAATAGTTTAAGCTGAAACTAGGGAACCAAAGAGGACTGTGACATACAGTCTAGGGAATTACATTAAAATGAGTTCCTATTCTCTCTATGTATGTATTGCTGTCTTTGTCTCTATCTCTCTCCCTGACTCTCTCTGTCTCTCTGTCTTACTCTCTTGTAACTCTCTGTCAGTCCTTCTGGCTCCATGTCTTTCTGTCTGCCTCGCCCCCCCATCTCTCACATACACACACACACACACACACACACACACACACACACACACACATACAAATGAGCTGGTAATGACTGGAGAGTTAGATGTGGTGGGCTTTCCAGCCACTTACTGGCCTGGGCCTCCATGTCACCTGTGGGGTCCAATGACCCAGAAGTTTTCACTGCCAGGACTGGCCTTGTTTGCACACACGTGTGCCAGGCACCCTCTGCGCTCTTCCATGGGGCCTGAGACTCTCCCATTTGAGGAAAAACTGGCAAACATCTCCTGAACGTCTGCTAGCCACACAAGTGAGTTGTGGGGGGTTTGTGTTGACTGTGGGTGCTGGGATACCAAGGTTCTAAGTTCCATTGTGAAGGCAATGAGGTCATTTGTGGAGGTCCCTTCAATTGACCCCTTCCTTCTGACACACCCTCTCCAAAGGTCCCCTTCTCTATCCTTGTGCTGGCTCCGAGCAGGACATAGCTGTCCAGTGTTACCCCAGCACCTCAGTTCTATGGTCCCGGGGTAGACCTGTGTGGAGTAGACACCACCATGGAGGAGACACAATTGGGTTCTTAGCCTCACGGGACCCAACCTTAAACCCCTTTTCTCTCAAGTCCCACTCTGCTCCTCACTTGTCTTCTAAGACACGAAAGGGAAACCTTAAGATGAAGATTCCTGAGAGATGCTATGGATTCCCCAGTGGTCAGGCTTCAGGGTCAAGTCTCACCAGTTGCCATGCTGCAAGTAGAAAATCACGGAGGCTCAGGCCAAGGTGCTCTGTCCCTGATACACAGTTGTTGTCTAGACAGGGCACAACCCCTTCCTTACTGGGACCGGAGGATTGACACCTGGGTAGAGCTTGGCTGAGTGTGGTCTCAAGGGAAGTGTGACTTCCTCATTTTGTGGCAGTCAGCAGTGGGTTTGGGGAACACTGTATTTCAGTATGGACCTGTGCGGCCACTTCCTGGTCTGGGAAGTGTGTTGTGTCATGTCTCTCCAGCCACAGGGACCTCTTTTCTAACCTGCTCCTGGACACACGTGTGCTTCTGCTGTCTTCCTGGTGTCTTCATCGCTCCCCCCACATTCTCCCACTTATTCCTAGAGAGCTTGGCAGGGGCCTGAGAGGCTGAATGGACATCTGCCCTCAGGAGTGAGGTGGAGGACTGGACCCCTCCTTCCACCAGCTTGCAGAGGACCCCATGCAGCCCGCAGGCTCTCCCAGCTGCGGTCACATAGCTTGCATCCCATGAGCACCTGGGTATTGTCAAGGTCTCCAACCTTGCCCTTCCTGTCTTTAGGAATTTGTACTCAGGACCTGGATCTTGTTCTAGAGCTCTTTTTGCCTAAAGCTAGAGTACTACAGCTTTAAGCCCCAGTGGCTATGTGTGAGGAACATTTCATGGGGACTTTTCTGCACAGGCACCGTGATCCTCTGATCTCAGCCTCCCACCAGCACCAACCAGGCTCTCACTGTGATTTTTATCCCTATGTAAAGAAGTTACATTATTTTCACAGATGTGTAGAATGGTTACAGTTACATAGGATATGTATTGAGTTCTTTTCCTTTGGTCCAGTGTCATTCCTTCCGCAAACTATCAGTTTCCTTCTTCTGCTTCTACATGTGACTTGTCTAGATTTCTTTCAGTACAATGTCTATTGAACATCAGTGATGAACATTTTCACACTTTTGTCCTGAGTTCTATGTTCCTACCCAAGATAGACATCAAAACAAGTGTACAGAAAGAAATAAGAAAACAGAATCAGCAAAACCCCACAAGAAAAAAATGTTTTTCTATACAGTGTCGTTCATAGAGATATGTTTCTGAGTACCTATATATACCTGTCTATTTATATTTATATTTATATATATATGGCAAACAGATTAGTATATGGGGTAATTGTTTTGTCAGATGTTTCAGCCTGGTCTTCACAGATGATTTAGTTGGGTTAACATTTACTTTGCTGAGAGTAGATTGTTAACATCGATTGTTGAACGGATCCATCGTCTTTGGGTAGCCTCAGGACACTGTTTTAAAGTACAATAGTTGATTCATTGGTTTGTGCATCAATATTTACCTCTTCTTGGGTGTTTTCCCCTTAGATCATTCCCTTCATTAATATGCAGTGTCCTTCATTATCTCTTTCTACTGGTTTGAATCAGAAGTCTATTTTATGGTGTAACCTCATAGAAACCCCACATTCAGCCAGATATGAGGAATGATGTGCATGTTTGGTATTCTTTTAGGCTATTTGTGTATCCTAACAGTGGATCATTGTTGGAGAATGTTCTGTGTGCAGCTTCTTGAATGTGAGTTTCATGGTCATCTGGTGACATACTCCTTTGAGGCCTATTAGCCCCATTGGCATTATTTGAATTCAGAAATATGTTTGTCCATTTTCTGCAGTGAAATCACTTTTCTAGCAATTATTGGACTGCATAGAAGTCAGCATTACAGGACATCATCAGATATAGAACATCTGTCCAAGAATGAAGCTTCTTTAACAGTGGAAGACCTACACACTGAGGAGAGTCATTAGATCTAGGGATGCTGGAACTCTGACTACATAGAGCAGCTGCTTTCTATCTCCACTATGTTACATCATACCCTTGAGTTTCTTGAGAACACTCACACACACACACACACACACACACACACACACACTTATATATACTTATATATTTGTGCATCTCTCTCTTCTATGGCTATATGTAAGTAATTGTCAGAAGCCTAGACTGAATTGCCAAATCTAATTTTACTTTTCTTTTACCAGTCTGGATATCTTTAAATACATGCTTGGGAGCTGTCCTTAAACTTTACTTTTTCCTATGGCTAGAGCTCTAGCATTTTAGCCACAGGGTCACTGCCTGCTTTTTTGGAGTAGTTATTTGGGGTTAAGTGTTTCCTAGAGATTCTGGCCAAGGCTCTACCTCTTGTTTCTCAGCACCTCTTTGCAGGTTTTCCTGTTTCTGTTGTACTGTGGAGTTGAACCTAGGGATTTGTGCATGCCTGGCAAGCATTCTACCCCTAGGGCACATTCCCGGCCCTGTGCATTTAAATGGAATACCATGTGTTGTAAGTCCAGTGTATGTTCTCTGCAATTCCAGTGACATTTTCTGAGAGGCTGCAGTCCTGTGTGGGTGGGTGAACACGGGTCTCTTGAACCTCATGCCTATGGGATGACCACCATTCATAAGGAGGATTGGAGCAAGGTACTCCTATCCCATTGAGTGTCCTCCATACTCAATCATGTACTAACGAGGAGTCCACTTATTGAAAAAAGAACAGTGATTAAGGTTTACAGGCTCATGGGGTTGTCTATCTTAAGAATAAGGTCTCGAGTTCAATGCATAACAAAAACAAGCAAACTAACAATCCAAAAATCATCTGTCCTGCCTTGCTTTGATTCATTCCTTTTCTAAGATGAAAGAAACACGCTCATATAATGAATGATTGTTGTCCTTAATGTACTCTGTTATCTCTCATCTCCTTTGCTGTCCCTTGGGTATCTCATATTGTTAAAGTATCTCACTTTGTTTTCTGATATATTGAATATATTTGTATTTGGTTATTTGAAATTTGATAGGGAAAGGGAGAAAACCAATACGGGGGGGGAGGGTAGTGGGTACCTAGACATGTGAAAGGGTATCAATGTATGTGAATTAATGCACCTTCTATCTGGCAAATATCATGTAACCCTTTTATTAATTACAATAAAAATATAAAAATACGTACTTTGGGTGTCAGGATAAGTAAGTAAATGAATGAATGTATAATAAATAAATTAATTTAAAAAAAAGAAAGTAACAGGCTCAGTGATAGCGGCTTATGCCTGCACTCTAGCTACTCTGGAGTCTGAGATGTCAAGGAGATTCAAAGGCAGCCTATGGAGGAAATTCTGTGAGAGTTAAAGGTCCAAGTATCTACGTGGTACCATAGGAACGTGTGTCTCATGCGGTATAGTACTAACCTGAGACAGGAAAGCTGAGGGACTCTAGCCAAAAGAACTTAGCCCCTGGCAATGTTTGTGTTCCCTTAGGATGACTTTCACCTGGCCTTCCCTTTTGAGAGCAAGCATACTCCTTATGTTTCATTCTGAGTAGTGTGTCATCACATGTTTACACGAGTGTGGATTAGCCAGAGAGTCAACGAATATGAGTACACATCTCTAATTTTTGTTTGTCATTCATTTATTACGCATGCACATGACTATTGACAAAGCATACTTAACAGCTCTATGCTAAAAGAAAAAGGCACGTGGAACATGCGAACATAGGGTCAGGTGAATTACTTAAAGAATTATTAACCACACATACACACAAGCACAGACACACACACACACATAGGGAGAGGAGAGCCGTTAATGACCAGGAAATTTACATATGTTCAGCTACCCGGACTCTCACTGCCCTGAACCTCCCCATGTCACCTGTTGGGTCCAGTAACAGCATCTCCAGAAGTGTCCATGGCCAGGCCTGGCCTTGTTTGGACAGACGTGGGCCAGGCACCCTCTGTGCTCTTCCATGAGGCCCGAGCCTCTGCCATTTGAGAAAAATCTGGCAAACATCTCCTGAATGTCTGTTAGCCACACAAGTGAGCAGTTGGGGGCTTGTGTTGACTGTGGCTGCCGGGATACCAAGGTTCTAAGTTCCACTGTGAAGGAAGTGAGGTCATCTGTGCAGGGCCCTTCAGTTGAGCCCTTCCTTCTGACACACCCTCCCCAGATGACCCCTTTTCTCACCACTTGCTAGTCCTGAGCATGACCTCATCCATTCAGAGTTTCAGCCACTGTTCAATACTACTCTCCCCAGGTAGCCCTGGGTGCAGCAGCCACACCACCTTAGAGGAGATACAGATGGGCTCTGTGCCTCCTGGTGCCCAGTCCTGTATCCCTTTAACCACAATTTCCAATGTCCTAAGCTGGTGACTTCAAAGAGATAGAACAGGGCAATGGTAAGGAGAGGAGTCATGTAAGATTCTATGGGATGCCCGGTGGACAGGCCTCAGGGCTAAACTCCACCACGTCCCAAGCTGCAAACAGAAAAGCACTGAGGCTCAGCCCAGTATGTTCTGGCCACTGACAGAGTCTCTCAGTCTACAACCACAAGACCGTCCTCACAGGGCCCTGAGATTGAGGCCTGGCTGAATCCTGTCTGTCTGATGGAGTTAGGAAAATTTGATTTCATCCAAGTGTGTGGCTATCAGCAGTGGGTTAGGGGACACTGTATTTCAGCTTGGAAAGGTGATGTCATTTGTAGGCCCTATGATATTCCTTGACACCTGTCCCTTCATGTCCCCTCATCCACACTGACCTCTGGACTGGGATGCTCCTATTTATGCCTCCAATGGAGCTTGGAAGACAGATATAAAATTGTTAATGTTTGTATTCTTTCCTGGTGCCAGTTGTGAGGCTTACATTCTGGTTTTGGGCAATGTCCTTGAGCTTCTTGGCTCCAGGTTGGTACTCTATCACTTCAGCCACTCTTCTACTTTTGACCTTTGAGTGTCAGGAACTTTTCTTCTGGAGACGGCTTGGAACCTCAGTCTCCACATCTTAGCCCCTGAGAAGCTATTAGTACAGTGGTTCCTCATTGGCGCCTGGTTTCTATCATGAATTTTCACTGTTGTTTATCCCATCTCCTTTTCCTCACTTTGTTATCTGATATATTGAATTTATTTGTATTTGGTTATTTGAAATTTGATAGGGAAGGGGGGAAAACCAAGACGGGTGGGGAGGGTGGGGGAAGGATAATGGGACCAAGACATGTGAAAGGGTATCAATGTATGTGAATTAATGCACCTTCTATCTGGCAAATATCATGTAACCCTTTTAGTAATTACAATAAAAATATTAAAAAACAATATATGAGGTAGCAAAGTCAGATACAGTAACAATATGAGATTAACCAAAGGGCAACAAAAGAGAAGAGAAATAGCATATTACATTGAGAACAACAATCACACGAGATAAAGCTCTTGTTTCCATATCCTAGAGTTCCTTTCACTTAGTCTCATCCTATATGACCTTATGTACCTAGGTTTTGAGCTATTGTAATCCTCTGCTAGGAGAGTCTTAGATGTGTACTAATTATTAAAAATGAGGGAAACCATTGAACCTGTGTTCCTTTGGGTCTGGCTTACTTTGCTTAATATGATTTTTTCCCAAGTCTTTCCATTTCCTTACAAGTGGGGCAATGTCATTTTTTTCTGATGGCTGCATAGAATTCCATTGTGTAAAAGTACCACATCTTGTTGATCCAATCATCTACTGAGGGGCATCTGGGTTGGTTCCATTATCTTTGCTGTGGTAAACAGTGCTGCAGTGAACATCGTTGTGTTAGTGGCTTTAATATGTCCTTGTTTCTGGGCTTTTGGGTAAATGCCAAGGTGTGGGATTACTGGGTCATAGGAGAGCTCTATGTTTAGTCTTCTGACGAATCGCCATACTGCTTTCCATAGTGGTTGAACCAGTTTACACCCCCACCAACAGTGTAGTAGGGATACCTTCTGCTGGCGCCCATTTGTTAACATCTGATACTCTGGATCATGTTAAAGTTCACACAACCAAGGAAGACAAAATTTGAATTTCTTTAAGTTTTTTCCTTATGGAAAAAGATATACTAGTTGAATATGAGTGGGAGCTTGTTCCCACTGCATTTAAGGGAAAGAGAGGGAGAGTGAAAGAAAAGACCTTGATAGGCACTTGTGAGCAATAGTGTTATGAGGGAGTTTTGGCATGGAGTTTAGCTCAGAAAGAAAGTGGGGTTTATGATGAATGAATGATAGCATTTTCACAGTCCACAAAAACAGCACAGAGAGCCACCTGCTAGGATTTTTTTCTCAATAGCCCTCCTTTATATAACCTATGGTGTAGTACTAAGTATCCCACCATATAGGATGGAATTGTTGCTCCCAGAAAAAATTAATTTCAGTGATGGTAATGAGTGTCTCTATTTTTCTCACTAAATTTCTTCTCTATCACTGGTGGGGAGAATGTTTGAAGCTTTTTCCTTTTGCATATTAGATTGCTTTGATTGTCTTAAAGAAAAATCATGTACAAAAATCAAATATGCATTTAAAATATATCACTTTGCTAACTAAACAGGCAGTAAGTTAGGACACAATCTTCTCAAATAAAAATTTTAAAATATCTTAATAAAATGAACGAGCAATGGAATGATTATGATTTTGTTAGCACAAAAATAAAGCTATCATAATTTCTCTGATATTTTTTAGCATATACTTAGGGGCAATGCTGATATTTCATATCCATTTCAAAATATCCATAATAAAAATTTACTAATAAACAAACTTATAATCAAATTCATAAATAAATTGACAATCAACCAATAATCCCTTGGTATATTTTACATCGTATTTTAAAAAATTCTATTTTGGAGCTGGACGTGGTGGCTCATGCCTGTAATCCTAGCTACTCAGGAGGCTGAGATCTGAGGATCACAATTCAAAGCCAGCCTGGGCACAAAAGGACCCGAGACTCTTATCTCCAATTAACCTCTAGAAAATGAGAAGTGGGGCTCAAGGTCAGGGTGGTAGCCTTGAGCTAAAGAGCTCAGGGACAAAGCCCAGGCCCAGGGGTAGGGTGGTAACCTTGAGCTGAAGAGCTCAAGGACAGCACTCAAGACAAGTTCAAGCCCCACTACCCACAAAAAAAAAAGAATTCTATTTTGGGCTGAGACTTTGGACTAATTGTAGAGTTCTTGCCTAGCATGCACAAAGCCCTGAGTTTGATTCCTTGGTACCACATACATAGAAAAAGGCAGGAAGTGGAGTTGTGGCTTGAGTGGCAGAGCTCTAGCCTTGTGCTCAGGCCCTGAGTTCAAGCTCCAGGACTGGCAAACTAAAATTTCTATTTCTATTCATTTTTCTACATTTGTTGACATTGCAATTTACACATCTAATTGCTACTAAACTATTTTGAACTATACCATTGTACACTAGTATAAAAATAATTCATGCTATAATTCTTTGAGAGTAAAGAATTACCATTTTTAGTAAAAGTCAAAAGCATGGTATAATACACATCCATGCTTAGATGAAAGAGACATTTGAGCAATATGAATTATTCCTCACAGCCTCACATCTGTTCATTTGTGAAAATCAATATGTATTTAGAACCTAGTCTTTCAAAGTTTCCCTGGATAAGATTATGATGATGATTACTTTTTTTTGGTTATTGTTACGGTTTTTCTGTTTGTCTCTAGGTTTCTTGTTTTTCTAACAACATACCTTTGAGGCAAGTTCTCCTGGTTCTTTCTTTTCTAGAAATCCAGGTACCTTTTTAATTTCAGGAAGTTCAAAACTCCATATATACTGTAACACCAACAGCAGATTTCTATAAACAACCATAAATGGGGAGCTGATCATGGCATATTTTCTTCTGTTTCGAATCATCCAAAGAGTACATGACCAAATCAACAGCACGAAAGTCAGCCAGCTGTGGTAGGTGATGCTCCAAGCCTCCAGGGAGAAATATCAAGGAAAACACCGTCACAGACTAGTTGATGTACTTCCCACTTATATTATGTTCAGTTATCTAATAGACAAACCTTGAATAACAAGTTAACTAGGGAAAGGACAGAGTTCTAAAGGAAATGGAGAGAGACCCCAGACTGTGGAACAGGGAACGGAAAAGAGATGAGGTTTGTTGAGGAGGACACCGGCTTTTTGCTTCCTGTAGCTAGTGGAGTTTAAGGCCTTCTCACCTCAAGTCTCTTTGTCTCCACCCCACTTTGAAATATTAAAACAACTGCAGAGCCTGGTAACTCATACCCATAATCCTAGCTACTCAAGAGACTGAGATCGGAGGATCACTGAAGGGAGCCTAGACAGGGAAGTCTGTGAGGTTCTTATCTCCAATTAACCACCAAAAATCCAGAAGTGAAGCTATGGCTCAAGTGGTAGAGTGCCAGCATTGATAGACAAAGCTAAGTGACAATGTCAAGGCCCCAAGTTAAAGTCCCACAGCCAGCACAAAACAAAGCAAACAATAACAAAGAACAAACATAGAAAAATGCAAGTGACTTTTCCCCAAACAGTTTGGATCCAGCAATTATTTATAAATAGTGAATGTGAGCTATTTCTGGGCTAAGAAACAGAAGCTTTGAGAATCACAAGGTTATGTGGGTAAACAGGATGGACAGATAAATGGGGCAGAAATGAATCAATTAATAGATGGACATAAATTCAACATTTAGCTTGCACACATGCAAACATACATACACAGGCCAAGTTAATAAAGGTGATTAGGGCCAGGAGTTTGGCCTAGTGGTAGAGTGCTTGCTTAACATGTACAAAGACCCAGGTTAAATTTCTTAGTACTACATACATAGAAAAAAGCCGGAAGTGATGCTGAAGCTCAAGTGGTAGAGCTCTAGCCTTGAGAAAGTCCAAGGACAGTGTTCAGGCCCTGAGCTCAAGCCCAGGACTGGCAAAAAAAAGGTGATTGCCAGTGGTTCACACCAGTAATCTTAACTACCTACCCAGTGGGCTGAGATCTGAGGATTAAGATTTGAAGCTAGCCCAAGCAGGAAAGCCCTGGAGCCACTTATCTCCAAGTAACGAGCAAAATGCTTGAAGTGGAGCTGTGGCTTAGGTCACAGCAGCCTTGAGTGGAAAAAGCTAAGTGACAGTACCCATGCCCCAAGTTCAAGTCCCAGGACTCACATACACACACACACACACACACACACACACACTCACACACACACACACACACTCACACACACACATACACACATATATACAAATTTAAACCTGCTGCATGAATCCTGTGAACTAGGAAATCTGTTATCTATTACTGTAGTTTTGACTACCATATTATTTTAGGAAAAGGCCTTTAAAACATTTTGCAGCTATGTTGAAGGCTTAGTGAGATGAGACACAATTTTGAATATTATATCAAGAAACAGTTATAAATTCCAGAACATTTTAATAGTCTGCTTTATGTAGTGGGCAGAAATGAGGTAAATGAACCCAGCATGGCACTACGAATATTTTTTTCAGCAAATTGCAAATTTTCCCTAAAGCAGAACTAGCTTTTAAAGCAATAAGTTATTTAAAATTATTGGATAAATTACATGGTAATTATCCTGGAAATTAAACTGCTTATATTGTTAAAAAGTGATAACCATAAAGGTCCAAACTATTTCCCTCAAAGTATTATATTTTATAAACAATATATATCAAAATTGAGGATATGCTTAGAGTATTTACATAAAAAGAACACACTGAGTGGATTTATCTTCATTAATATATATTAATATATTAAAATTATTATATTAATATATTCAATGAACTTATCCCATTAGGAAAGGAAAGATACATTTGTCACTTTCTTTGTATCATTCAGGAAAAAAGAATCTTCAAAAAGCTGTGATTGCAGCAGATATTTTCCTCCCTCACATTGTTCTTTTTGGCAGGGTGAGGGTAGCAACAGAACAATGAATAATGAGGATTTTCAGGGAAATTTAATGCAATCTACCTTTGGGTTGTGGTAGTTAAGAAGTTGAGTGTGAGCTGTGGTTTCCTACCTTTGATTTCAGAGCTGTCAGATAAGTTGGCACACTCATACCATGAATTTTTGAAGAAATATAAAATCATTGTAAGGAGGCTTGGGTTCCTAAGCCTTCTGCTTTCATAAAATGCCTGTTGCAGTATGGACAGCCTTTCCGAGGACAGGCTCCTCCACCAGCCAGGATTATGTCCTTTGTTGGGTGGGGCTGCAACTGGGACTTCTCCACACCTGACACTTTTGGTCACTGGCTAGCACTCTACCAACTGAGCCACACCTCAAACATCATGGCTTGGTCACTTGTGGCCACCTTTTTTTCTTTTTCTTTGCTTCCTTTCTTTTTTTGGGGGGGGGTTATTGGGACTGGAGATATGACACCTGGACTTTAACTCAGTACCTGATACTTTTACTCACTGGCTAATGCTCTACTAACTGAGCCAAACACAACAGATCATGTCTTTCTTTTTTCTTCTTCTTTTTTTTCTTTTGCCTGTCCTGGGGCTTGAACTCAGGGCCTAAGCATTGTCCTTGGACTTTCTCAAGGCTAGAGCTCTACCACTTGAGTCATAGTACCACTTCTGGCTTTTTTCTGTGTATGTGGTACTGAATCGAACCTCTACATGCATGCTATGCAAGCACTGTATCACTAGGCCACACTCCCAACCCCAAAGTTCATGTCTTGAATGAAAAATCATGCTGTTTTAGTACAGATTTTCTTTTCTATTACGTAAAAAAGATATTGTATTCAATCTATTTTTTCAAACTCTAAAGAGAAAAATAAGTGTATGGTGCTAAATAAGAATTATAAATTAAATTCATACTACCTACATAGAACAATTCTTATTTTGAACTCAAACCACCATATACTTATTTCTGTAAGTAATCAGAGTGCAGACTTAATTCTATTTAACTAACAGAGTTGGAGCTGGGGGCTGGTGGCTCATGCTACAGATGAGGCTAAGATCTGTGCTTTGCAGTTTAAAGCTAGTCCAGGCTTACCTCAAATTAACCACCAAAAAGCTGAAAGTAGAGATGTGGCTAAAGTGGTTAAGTGCTAGCTTTGACTCCAAAAGCTCAGGGACAGTGCACAGGCCCTGAGTTCAAGACCCAATACTGGCACACAAACACACACACACACACACACACACACACACACACACACACACACACACACACACCAAATAGAGTTGGGGATCATGAGGTGAGCTCTTTTTATTTCAGGAACTTTTTCCCAGCTCCTTTCCCAGATGATAGTGTCTTTTTTAGAATCTGTAGCCAAGTCATACATAGCTTCATTTCAGAAATTGTCGGGACTGACTGCCTGGCTAAGTTATATCTACATTTTTTCCCCTGAGTTAAAGTATTTTCATTTTGTATCACCAAGCTGTCCCTGGAATCTCATCATTGGCAACAGAATTTAGAAGAGCTATGCTATAAATAAAAGTATCATGTTTTTCAAAAATAAATCAGATCTTCCAAGAATTTGTATTTAGGAAAGGGAAACATTAGAACTTTCTTTATCTTCTAAGAGTCAAAGAACTATCATCAGAGCTGTAATTTGGAAACAGAAGTAAGCAGAAACAGTAGAAATAGAGAGCTCACAGTTGTATCCATGATAGTTTGACGCTTGTCTTGGTATCTTTGGAAGTAATACAAGAAGCTTATGTCAAATGTGAACATCATTCATACCTTCTATACCCCAATATGTGCTCTTGGCCTTAAGTTGGCAAACTAGAAGACAATGTGACTTGATAAGCTAATTGGAGAAAAAATATATTAATATTTAAAAAGAAAATGAGTTGAAGAGCACATTACTTTGTAGTCCGTAGCACAAAAATCCCATGAAAAATAAAAATAGCCCACCATTGTCTGCCAAGCCATGGACAAGAGTGAGTTCCTTATGCTGGTTGTTAGATGCCAGTAGGTTCTGCAGCCACGGGGGCCTGTGCACCATTTTTCCGTGCTGTGTTGGGTGATGCTCATATCTACCGGGTAATGGGGGCAGATATACCTACCATCATAGCGATGAGGGCACAAATATAACTTTGTTTCATGATAAATTGGAACACAGAGACCATGGCATGAACTTTGACACTTCTTTTTTCCTCCTGGCTCCTTTCTTCTTCAAATTCTTCTTTGTCTTCTTCTTCTTCTTCTTCTTCTTCTTCTTCTTCTTCTTCTTCTTCTTCTTCTTCTTCTTCTTCTTTCTTTTCTAGACAGACAAATACCTTATATAACTATTCATGCAAATGTGTGATATCTGTACAAATGGCCCAGGCAATGTAGAATGGTCTGGTTGGGGCACAGCCTGAAAATACAGATTTTAGGAGGAATTGGCAATGAATCATGGCCCCAGAAGTCAAATAGAAGCACCCACTTCTGCTTGATGAGGGTCACAGTATACAGCACCCTGAAATTTCCATTTGAGAGAGTGTGACGGCATCCTCTAACATGATCTTCAAAGCTCCACCTGCTGGGATTCATATTTTCAGAGCAGCCTTCTATGAGTGTGATGGAGCTTCTAAAGTAAAACCCAATATGTAGGAGGACAAGAGAAAGCCAGTTAGCCTTGACAGAGAAAAGGGATGAGTGTTGACCATAGTATATTCTTCAAGGGTTCCAGAATTCCAATTTCTATATCACATGACGTTTTCTCCTATTTGGACTTAAAAAAAAACAAATGACAATAACAAGTGGACTCACCACTCTTCCCCAAACTACAAAAATAGTCCAGTGGTAAGCTATTTGCTATTTGCTTTGCTGTGCCAAAGGAAAGGAGAGGGTGTGTGAGAGACATCCCTTCTGGATCTTTGATGTCTCCTACCTAGAATGCTACCTATTGAGGGAAAAGTGCAAGTTCTTTCTCTCTCTCTCTCTCTCTCTCTCTCTCTCTCTCTCTCTCTCTCTCTCTCTCTCTCTCTCTCTCTCTCTGTGTGTGTGTGTGTGTGTGTGCGTGCTAGTACTGAAGCTAGAGCTGAGTAGAACTGAGGGCCTTTTTTTTTTTACCATCGCAGCCATGCCCAAATTTCTGGTTTTGCTGGTTAAATAGAAAGAAAAGTCTCCTGGAGTTTTCTGCCCAGGCTGGCTTCCAACACTCAGATCTCAGTCTAGCTAGAATTATAGGCATGAGCTACCAGAAATCCCTCCCCCTCTTTTTTTTGTTGTTTTTTATGGTCAAAAATGACTGTCTTAAAATGTTTTTATACATTGTCAAGAAATTACTGATATAGGGCCGGGAGTTTGGCCTAGTGGTTAAAGCGCTTGCCTAGCATGCACGAAGACCCGGGTTCGATTCCTCGGTACCACATATATAGAAAAAAGCCAGAAGTGGTGCTGAGGCTCAAGTGGTAGAGCTCTAGCCTTGAGAAAGTCCAAGGACAGTGCTCAGGCTCTGAGCTCAAGCCCAGGACTGGCAAAAAAAAGAAATTACTGATATCATTGAAACAGCAACAAATAGAAATATTAGTATACAACTAGCTAACTAGGTGAATCTGCATACATTCATGTAGGTTTCGTGTTGTTAAAAAGTTAACTTGTTGGGGCCAGGAGTTTGGCCTAATGGTAGAGTGCTTGCCTAGCATGTACAAAGAGCCAGGTTTGATTCCTTGCTGCCACATACACAGAAAAAAGCCAGAAGTGGTGCTGTGGCTCAAGTGATAGAGCTCTAGCCTTGAGGAAGTCCAGGGTCAATGCTCAGGCTCTGAGCTCAGGCCCAGGATTGGCAAAAAATGTTAACATGTCACCTGTAATCCTTGCTACTCAGGAGGGTAAGATTTGAGGACAAAGGGTTGAAGCCAGATCAGGCAGATAAATTCAAGAGACTCTTATTTCAAATTAACCATCACTGAAGCTAGATGTGGAGGTATATGTAGCTCTGATAGAGAATTGGCTTTGAGTAGAAAAGAAAAAGGACAGCACACAGGTCTTGAGTTCAAGTCCCAGTACCAACACCAAACAAACAAATATAAATAAATGAATAAATAAAAGCAGTGTAGGTATTAAATATAGGCACAAATTAAGGAAATGAGCTTAGCTTTACTGGCCTGAGACCTAAAGAACATTTGCATACCTGTACTCCTAAAGAATCACATAAGCAACAAACAGGAAAGATGCAGTGTGTCTTGAATGAGAGGGAAATGGAGCCCTGGGTAAGTTCTCCTCCTCCGCAGGTACTTTACCTGAGGACTCTGATGTCTCCCACCGGTACTGGGGGGTGGAGTATAGGTCGGTCTTGGCAGGGCCATTCTCTATGGGTAGACTGGGATGGATGGTATGATAGTCCACAGGATTGCCATTCACTGTCACCAGCAGGCCCTAGAAAGGAAGCCAGCAAACAGGACACCTGAGCCAAGAGCTGTGGGCTGCCTGCATGTCATAAACCCCGCCCCATGCTCACAAATATTCCAGTGATGAAGAAGTAAATAGAAGCTGAACAATTTAGGCAATTATCCAAATATTCTAATAGTGACTGTGATAATTCTCCCTAAAATTATGAGGGTTATTATTATTATTATTATTATTATTATTATTATTTACCAATACCAGGTTTGAACTAAGGACATAGAGCTTGCATTTCTGGTGCTCTACCACTTAAGCCATGCCTCTAGCCTAGATTTTTGTGCTGGATGTTTTGGAAATGGAGTCTCATGAATTTTTCTGCACAGGCTGGCTTCAAACTTTGGTCTTCTAGATCTCAGCCTCCCAAGTAACCAGAAGAAAAGGTATGTGCACCAGGCCTGTCCCTTTAATTCTGATCTCTCCTGAATGACAGTAATAAGATGCAGGCCTGGCCTTGCAGCACCTCTATTATGCATTGCACACTCTGCCTCACTGTGGTGTGATCTTGGGGGAAAGGACCATAGTGATGTTTATACTTTCTTTAGCCTTAGCTTTCTGCACTCCTACTTATCTCTGTGCCCTTGAGGTCCACCAGACCATCCTGGCCCTCCATCCCAACTCCCATCCCCAATACTGGGGCTTGAACTCAGGGCTTGGACACTGTTCCTCTTTCGTTCAAGGCTAGTACTCTACCACTTGAGCTATAGCTCCACTTGTGGCTTTCTGATGGTTACTTGGAGACAGAAGTCTCATGGATGTTCCTGTTCTGTTTGGCTTTGACCTTGGATCCCTAGATCTCAGCCTCCTAAATAGCCAGGATTATAGACATGCAAATATTCCTTAGGTCTCAGGCTAGACTCTGTCTGGGATTTCTGCCTAACTGCAAGGTCTGGTCTACTGACTGCAGATACTTGGGATTTTCCCTAGTTTCTCTGGCATTATGTATTTTGATTTTAACATATACATAAGTAAATGCACATGCAAGACTTTCTTTTTAAATTTTTTACTTATTAGTAGAGTCAGTACAAAATACATAAAACAGCCATATGTATTCTGTATGTTATACTCAGTGATAAATGAGGTATCACTTCTGCAAATAAAGTAATGGAAAAGCTTTGGCAATCTAGATTGTTAAATCAGACTCATAGGTGTTCCTTTTGTTTGTCATTTTCAAGTCACTTACATAAGCATAAATGTTAAGTCTAAGAATATACTAACATCAGATGGTTTGTAGTCATCTTGAGTCATGGATAAAAGCTGCAAAAAGCAATGCAAAACAGTATGTTATTAGGTAAGCAAAGAGCATTTTGAAGGTTTCTATACATCTATAAACTACTATCCATGCACCCACGCCAGCTGACTCCATGGTACGGTTCATTCTGCCATGCAAATGCAAAGGGTTCAATAACACCAGTTACATTTCACTGAAATCACTTCCCAGCATCTGAAGTTACCTTCAGTTATCACAGCAAATAAGCACCATAAGCCACATAGTTATCATGCTGCTGCACTGTCCAAGAATTTAATTCTATAGGATAATCATTTTACTTTTATGTTCCCAGATATCTATCAGATAGGAGAAAGATTCCTAAGGCACTCACTTTTCAAGGTATAAAGGTTTCTTACTAGGATGAATGATTTATACTGAAGTCTGGGATATATTGATGTGTGTGTGTGTGTGTGTGTGTGTGTGTGTGTGTGTGTGTGTGTGTGTGTGCGCCAGTCCTAGGGCTTGACCTCAAGGTCTCATGCTTGCAGTTGGCCTTTTCACTCAGAGCTGGCACTCTACCATTTGTGCAACTCTTCTATTCCTAGCTTTCTTGCCAGTTAATTGGAGATAAGAGTCTCTTGGAATTGTCTGCCTGGGCTAGCTTCAAACTACAATCCTCAGATCTCAACCTCCTGAGTAGCTAACAATATAGAAATGAACCAGCATCACTTGACTTGAGATTGTTTTATAATTTACATATTGTTGACTACAAAAAAATTCTTATATGACTGTGCTTCTTTTAAACTCTTTTAATAACAGGTGGTTTGGGATTCCCTAAAGTCATAATCAACACAGAAGGTATTTCTGCAACATTTTGCAGACAAGACTCATTTGCATTCTTAAAAATCACTCAGGGTCCTAAAGAGTCTTTTGTTAGGAGATGACCTACCACACCAGAAAACTAAAAGAGAGGCATTTAAAAATAAGTTAGTAATTCATTAAAAATAATCCTATTGTCATGTATTGATGATTTATGCCTGTAATCCTAGCTACTCAGGAAGGCTAAGATATGAAGAATATGGTTGGAAGTCAGTTGGAGCAGAAGAGTTTATGAGACTCTCATCTGCAATTAATCATTGAAAAGCTGCAAATGATGCTGTGGCCAAGTGGTAGAGCAACAGCTTTGAGTGCAAACACTAAAAGACAGAATCCAGACCCTAAGTTCAAGCCTCAGTGTCGGTGCACATCCACATGCAGACATGTATGCTCGCATACGCGCACGTACACACACACACACACACACACACACACACACACACACACAAAATCCTATTATATGTTATAAAAAATTAATCCCACGTATATTCTTAAAAAACCCAACTACTGGCATTGCTTTATGCTTTTACATATTTTCTTAGGCTTACACAAGGCAAACAATCTGTGCTATGATCTGCTACAACACACCATTTTGATAATAAATGTGAAGCATGAGTGGTTTCAAAGAGAATGCTGTTAGAGATGGGAGGATATGTTAATCTTCTATCCAGACCATTTTGCTACGTCAAGAAACTCTACTAATGGTAGCGTTGTGAAAGGGAGATGCAGGTAGAATTGGAGATTCTACTGGAGCAGTTCCCATGATCCGTTAGAGTAAAATCTCCTGATCTCTTTTGTACCTTGAATGAATCTTTTACCTGTACCTTGTGCTCTCCGGTTTCCAGGTTGTTGGTTGGCTGAGCTACACAGACACCAGTGTTGACTGACACTTTTCATTACATAGTATTTATTTTCATTTCTTCATTCATTTAGTTTGAGAGCATTGGGGTTTGAACTTAGGGCCTTGGACTTGCGAGGCAGGTGCTCTACCCTCTAAGCCATGCTTCTAGCCCTTTTTTGCTACTGTTTCTGAGCAGTTTCACATTTATTCCAGGCTGACCTGCATGATGATCACTTGTTTCCCATTTCCCATATAACTGTGGCAAGAGGGGCGGTCACCTTGCCCAGCTTTAACAATATTTTTTGTCAGTCCTGGGGCTTGAACTCAGGGCCTGAGCACTGCCCTTGTGTTTTCTCAAGGCTAGTGCTCTACCACTTGAGCCATAGCACTATTTCTGGCTTTTTCTACGTATGTGCTACTGGGCAATTGAATCTGAGTCTTTGTGCATGCTAGGAAAGCACTCTATCAGTAGCCAAACTCCTGGCCCATGCCCAGCTTTTATCGTTTAAGAGAGAGTCTCTTAAAGTTCTGCCTAACCTAGTCTTAAATCATAATCCTGATCTCAGGCTCTCGGGTGGTTAGGATTGCAGGCATAAGCCACCTTGCCTAATAACCCTATTATGTAATACTCTAATGACACATTAATATTTAGATATCATACAACATTAAACATGTACATTTGTTTACCAAACCATCATAAAAAGAGTTCATCAGAAGTTTTTAAATGTTAGGAAGTTTCCAGAGTCTCAATGATTTCTAAAATTCTGAGTAGACTCAAATGTTTAAACTTTATAATTTCATTAAGTACCAATCATCACTTTCCTTAAATTAATGGACTTGTTTCTTTTATTTTCAAATAATGATTGCTAAATAACCAGACTGGAAGAACTACATTTCTATCAACTGATCCAATAAGAAAAGTAGCTCTAGGCCTCAGTCTGCCTGGCCTCTTCTGTAGACAGCTGACACCAGTATGCTGTGTGGATATCTTTTGGTCACATCGAATATTCAAGGCATATCCTGTCCTTCCAACCTGACGTGGAAGAAAAGCTGACAGTCATTAGCCACTACACGGATTGTGAGAAGTTCATTGCTTGACAATTTTCATTTTGTGGCAAGGCCTGCTACACTGCTAAGTTCCATGGCATGCATAATTCTCTGGGGTTACAAGCTTGCACTGTACCTGCTGTCCTGAAGGAGCTAGCAGAGGTTATACAATATGTCTGTGTATCAGCCACAGAAAACATACAATAACAATGTGCTAGAAAGAATGGGGTCCACTTCTAAAGGACACATTACACAGGTACCATGGTACCATGGCTGAGGCAGGGAGTGAGTTATGTGTCTGTAATGGTAGAGGAGGACATGACTGACCCACCTTAGATTTGTCTGTTTGTCTGTCTGTCTATATGTCATCTATCTATTGTACTGATAACAAGGGCTTGAACTCTGGGGCCTTGCACTCTCAATCGGCTTTTTCACTCAGGCTAGTACTCTACTTCTGGATTTTTGGTGGTTAGAGATAAGTTTCAAAAGTTTCCTGCCTGGGCTAGCTTTGACTCACAATTCTCAGATCTCTGCAATAGCTAGAATTACAGGCATAAGCCACCAGGTTCCTCTATTTTAAAAGCACACGTATGGACCTGAGTATTGCCACAGCCATGTGAGTCACATGCTCTGATGCCATTGTGGATTTTCTGGGGCAGGGGGTTTTTCAGGTCTTTATGATGTATGGAATCACTAACTGCATGGACAGGACAGAAACAGTTATGTGGGCCTGAGCGGTTCAGCAAGATTGTTCTTATGAGGAAGCAGGTTTTCTCTTGCTTTCTGTGCATTCTTGGCAGTGAAGGGTTCCACTTATGACCACTACTTTGTGGTTAGAGTTGGTTAGCCCAACTGTGATTTATGATGCTCAGGCATCCCAGTTTTACTCACTATGGTCTTTGAATCCTCAGGCAAAGATTTCATCCCTTCTTTTTCCCCTTCCCCTTCCCCTTCCCCTTCCCCTTCCCTTCCCTTCCCTTCCCCTCCCCTCATTTCCCCTCCCCTCCCCTCCCCTCCTTTCCCCTCCCCTCTCCTCTGTAGTGGGTTTTGCACTCAAAGCCTTGCACTTGTTAGCTTGATGCTTGACCACCTGAGACATGCTTAAAGCCCTTTGGCTTTAGTTAATTTTTGAGAAGATCTTAAGTTAAAAAATTAATACACAGAGGGATTACAATGACAAGAGTCAGGTAATGAGTACATTTCCTTTCATACAGCATCTTCGGTTCCCTCAGTCTCCCCTCGTCCCTCCTTCCCACCTCCACTCATGAACTGTCTAGTTCACTTATATCAGTGTCTAGTGAGCGCCACTGCTGCATTTTTCACCCCTTTGTCCCCTTGAGTTCTCTACCCTCTTCCTACCCACCTGATGATATACACATGAATATACCTTCCATAAAGAAAAGAAGACAAACCTATCAAAAATAGAAATTGAGAGAGAGAGAGAGAGAGAGAGAGAGAGAGAGAGAGAGAGAGAGAGAGAGAGAGCCATTACTCCTTTACATTTGTCTCCTCTTCTGGTCTCACTATGTGTATCTAGAACCCTGTATAATTTGTCATATCCCAGTGTATTTTAGACATAACTTGAACTTATCAGAGAGAACATGTGCGGCTGTGGTTTCTTCTTCTTTTATTGTTTTTGCATTTTGGGGGGCATCAACTCATCTATTCTAGGGCATCAGGTCCCTTTCCATATCTTGGCTATTGTGAATAGTGTGGTAAGGAACATGGCTGTGCAGTCTCCTTTTCAGATCCTGACTCATGCTGCTCGGCTTAGATGTCCAGAGGTGGTTTGGCTGGGTCATAGGGAAGATTTATGTCTAGTTTTTTTAATTAAAGAATTTATTAACATTTATTTTTACATCATATTTCAAATGATGTGTTTAACAAACAAGTATTCAAGAAGGGAATCTCTATATACAATCACTGGCACGTAGATTTTAGAACATAGTTAAAATTAAGCTGAGGGTTTGTATGTCATAGATACATATTAACCTATGTAATAAAACATTACATCTGGCCTGGAGTTTAGCCTAGTGGTAGAGTGCTTGCCTAGCATGCATGAGGACCCGGGTTCAATTCCTTGTTACCACATATATAGAAAAAAGCCAGAAGTGGTGCTGAGGCTCAAGTGGTAGAGCTCTAGCCTTGAGAAAGTCCAAGGACAGTGCTCAGGCCCTGAGTTCATGGCCCAGGACTGACAAAAAACCCCATTATGTCTATAGAGTCATAAGTTTTTATATCTATGTAGTTGTGTTTATATTTCCAGTACCATGTCTATAGCATTGTTTATGCAAATATTGAGTCATCATTCTTGTACTGTTTGGATCTAATAGACACATATTAAGGATACCATGCACCTTTTGTTCCTTAGGTCTTGACTTATCTTATTCAACATGATTCTATGTCTAGTTTTTTGGAGGAACCTCCAGAAAGCTTTCCAGAGTGGTTGTACTAGTTTACATTCTCACCAACAGTGCAATAGGTTCCCTTTTCCACACCCATATCCTTGCCAACATTTGTTGTTTGAATTCACATTGGCCAATCTAACTGAGGTGAGATGGAGCCTCAGAGTTGTTTTTATTTGTAATTCCTATACAGTCAGGGATGATTAGCATTTCTTCATGTGTTTCTTTTCCATTCTTACCTCTTCTGAAAAGTCTCTCCTTAGTTCCCTTGCCCATTTACTGATTGGTTTATTAGGTCTGGGAGGAGTTATTTTCTTGAGCTTCTGGCATATATTGGATATTAGACTGACATATTATTGGTGAAGATCTTCTCTCACTCTGTTGACTGTCTTTCTAGTTTAATAACTAGTCTTTAACCATGCAGAAAATATTTATATTGGCAACTCTATCCTCTATCTGTTGTGCCCTGGGACTCTTTTCAAGAAGTTCTAATGTTTCTCTTTTTCTCTCTTGTTAGTGATTTTGAAGTTTTGGGTCTGACATCGAGTGTTTTTTTTGGGGGGGGGGTTGGTCATGGGGCTTGAACTCTGGGCCTGGGCATTGCCCCTGAGCTCTTCAGTTCAAGGTTACTGCCCTACCCCTTGAGGCACAGTGCTGCCTCTTGTTTTCTGATGGGAAAATGGAGATAAGAGTCTCCTGGACTTTCATGCCTGGGTTGGCTTTGAACTGTGATTCAGCGATCTCAGCCTCCTGAGCAGCTAGGATTACAGGCATGAACCACCAGTGCCCGTCCCGATGTGGAGTCTTTGCTCCACTTTAAATTGATATTGGTGCATGGTGACAAGCAAGGATCCATTTTTGTTTTCTGCATACAGATGCCTACTTTTCCCCACACTAATTGTTGAGGAGGCTATTATTTTTCTACTGTATGTCTTTGGCTCCCTTATCAAATATCAGATAACTATAAGTATATGGTTTTATTTTCCGATTTTTCACCCAGGGCAGGCATTTTCCTACCCCAGTCTTCCTACCTATGCATTCAGTAGGATTACAGGCGTACATACCAGACCCAGCTAGATTTTAAGTATAGTTGTAGTCTCAAGAACATTATTCACCTCAGAGCTCTATAGGCCTCACTGGACAGGTTGGGCTACCCTTGGTTCTATCTATTATTTAATGGACTAAATGTGACAGCCTGAAACGTGGGGTGATGTAATCAAAGGGATTCCATAAACTGTCAAGTGTCACATCCCCCTCAATGTAGGACAGCCATGCTGGTGCCAGGGCTGAGTATCTTAGATAAACTCACCAATTACCATGTGAATCTTTGAATGGACTCCTGTGTTCTCTATGCCGGGAGCCCCTTGCTGATACCAGTAAGAATGCTAAGAGGACTTGTCCTCACAGCACTGCACGAGGCCATGTGAACACACAGGCTGGCCAGTGAATGATCAAGAAGGTAGAAAACACTGTTGTTACAGATGATGCAGACCTTGCAGGCCTTCAGGACAATCCCAGTGTGAGGCCTTCACGCAGTGATGGGTCCAGGTTCTGTTCAGCAAGACCTTGGTTCTCCCCTAATTGGTTGTTGATTACTATGGAAGGGGCTCAACAGAGCAAACTCACTTGCCGAATGTATTTCAACTCTGATTTTCTTCTGGTGTCCACAGATTCCTTCCTTATTTGTTAATTTATGTTGGTGCTGAGATTTGAGCTTACTTGGTTTGCTTCCTCAGGCTGGTGCTCTATCATTTTAGCAATGCCTCCAACTTGGCTTTTTGCTGCTTAATTGGACATAAGGGACTCAGAGATTTTTCTGCCTGAGATGCCTTCAAGAAGAAATCCTCTGGATCTCGGCCTGCTAAGTAACTAGGATTAGAAGTGTGACTCATCCACTCTTGTTTTGCTTGTTTAAGTATGGTTTACTTCAAATATGAGATGTAGATATATTAAGAAGATTCATTTAAGGACTAAGAGGCTTCAGTTGAAGCAAGACCATACAGAATCACATTTGTTCAGGATTTCATTGGACAAGTCATTCCTATATTGTGACACCTAGCTGTGTAAATCAAACTGCACCCTCATGTTAACAGCAGGGACACGTCAGCAGCTTGACAAAGCGCATACTCAACAGTAAAATACCAACATAGCAGCAGAAACTATTGATGGAGTACGTGGCTCCTGGGCTTACTTTTCTCTCATCAGTTGGATAATGGGCTGCATACCACAGGCCCCGCCTCCTTTCTGCTGTATTCTGATTAGAGCTGCAAGCCAGGGCTTGGTCCTCTTCCTTTGTCTTGTCAACCTGTACCTGAAACACAGAACCACAAGAACAGCTCTGCCTCCCAAAGCTCATCTGTGAGGAGGCAGCAGGGGATACCACGAGTGTGGGGTTTTTTTTATTACATATTGTCCAGTACTTGAGATAGACCCATATATGATAGCATATGACTTATGTTAAATATTTTTAGTGTCTCTCAGTACATTCTAAACAGAACTAGAAAATAATTACACAAATCATTTAGTTTAAAAACATTTTATGTGGTGTGTGTGTGTGTGTGTGTGTGTGTGTGTGTGTGTGTCTGTCTGTCTGTCTGTCTGTCTGTCTGTCTGTCTTGCTACTGAGGCTTGACCTCAAGTCCTTGGCCGGTTGAGCACTAGTGCGTGAGTACTACTTCCACTTCCAGCTTTTTGCCAGTTAACTGGAAATAAGAGTCGCTCTAATCTTTCTTCTTGGATTGGCAGAAAAATCAGATCCTTTGACCAGAACCTCCTAAGTAGCTAGGACACAGGAGTGAGACATCAGTGCCTAGCAGTGTTCCCTAGACTTTCGCCTGAACCACTCACATTCGGTGGCCTGTATTTTTTTCATTGAATGTTCTAAGGTATCTGGGATCAGGATGTAATCAGCCTCTTCTATTTTCACATTACCTCAGCAAAAAAGTCCTACTTCCAGTCTACTTAGAATACAGATGAACTGAAATACTGATGCTGATGTGATGTCTGTGTTTCATGGACAGCTAGAGGTCTCTGCTTGTAACAAAGCTGTGGCCAGTGTGACTGCAGCCCAGATTGCTTTCCTGGTTCTCTCTGCTTGCCCTTGTTTCCTGGAAACCCCAGGTCTGGGATACCAGGCTATCACACAGACCTGGAGGGAGCAAAAGGATCTCACCAAACTACTGCTTTATCTGATGCCCAGAGAGAGCCAAAGACTCCGAGAACTATTCCTCACTTCCTTGGTTTCTGCCATGTATAAAACATTATTTAGAAGTAATTCAATCGTGTGTGTCAATTCTGTGTACATATTAGTCTATAGATACACATCAGTATCTACATTCGTTGGTATGTTTGTGGAGGAAGCAAACATAATGAAAATGTTAAAAACATTTTTTTTACCAAGAATAGGATATTTTATGAGAATTCGAGCACATGGCAATGCAAGGTGACCTTGCTGCTATTAAATGCTCTCTATGGTAGCCTCAAGGGAGATGACCCATCATCAAGGATGTAATCTATCCTTGCTAGTCGCCTTTGCCCTGCATGCCTGTTCATGCACTAGGAGAAATAACACGGAGAGGGAAAGCACATCCCTGTTTCTAGTGGCACACCTGCCAAGCCTGGGTTGGGACATGCTTTTCTCTTGTAGGATGTGCCAATTTAACAACTGCAGGCCTTGTCTGTTGAGGTCATGCTATTTTAACACCTATATTATCATGAGACACAGCAAGGCCCCTGACTGAAGACTGGATTTGTGGATCTGGTACAGCATACGGTGTGAAGCCAAGTAAAAGTAGGAAATGAATCCAGGCTGGAAATGATACCCAAGGAGAGATTGGATTCAGCCAAGTACTGATGTGAGTAGCACCCTGGCAGTTGATGGGGGAAAAGCACAGTCCTCTCTGTAGTATCAACTTTCTCCCTTTACATGCCATTGATGCACCTCTGAGCTCCTCACAGTCATTTAGGAGAAGGAATAGAAGACTGAGCTGTTTACTACCGAAAGAGGAGAAGTTTCCCCTCAAAAACCCCAAGTCTTTGTTGCCAATACTGTAGGCAGGGAGCTTCCTTACCCCTCTGCCTCACAGCTAGGCAAGGCACCCCCAAAGCTGGCCTTGCACTACAGGGTCCTGAGGGGATGAGAGCTCTGGACAAGATTTGGAAACTCCAATCGTTGTAGTAATAGAGGTTGCACGGTCTCTCAAGACTAAGTTTTGCTGTCAAATTAGGCTATAAGCTGGTTTGTATCATTTAGTGTGAGATTTTAGAAAATACCTGTCACACCTTTCTTTCCTTGTTTGTAAAACAAACCTAATACATTTCAGAGGAATTTAGCATACTGAGATAATGTATATAAACAACACGACACTTGGAGCGTACCAAGGGCTCAGTCCAAATGAACCTACTCTCCTGCTCACCATCCACCACTCATAGTGCACACAGGGGTGAAAGAAATCTGCTCTTTCACACTCAGTCCGCTTTGCAACTTTGTGTATTGATTGCTGTGTGTGTGTGTGTGTGTGTGTGTGTGAACTCAGGGCCTGGGCTCCGTCCTTTAGCTTTTTTTTTTTTCTTTTTAGTTCAAGGCTGGCACTCTGCCACTTGAGCCACAGTTTGACTTCTGGCTTTTTGTAGCTTAATGGGAGACAAGAATCTCACATGTTCTTTCTGCCCAGGGTGGATTCGAACCATGATCCTCATATCTCAGTCTCCTGAGTTGCCAGGATTAGAATTAGAAGCATGAGGGCCAGGAGTTTGGCCTAGTGGTAGAGTGCTTGCCTAGCATGCACGAAGACCCGGGTTCGATTCCTCAGTGCCACATACATAGAAAAAAGCCAGAAGTGGTGCTGTGGCTCAAGTGGTAGAGCCCTAGCCTTGAGAAAACCCAAGGACAGTGCTCAGGCCCTGAATTCAAGGCCCAGGATTGGCAAAACAAAAAAGAATTAGAAGCATGAGCTACCAGAGTGTAGCTTTCCTTGTCAGAATTATGATACCACCACCAGAACGTGAGCATCAGGAGGGACTAGAGTATTGACTAGTCAGTGGGCTAGAGGGATGCAACTCTTTACCCAGAGATTTAAGGTTACTTTGCAGACAAGATCACAGAGAGTGTTTGGGCCTTACAAGGGGTTCCTGTAGCCAGATGCGGATCAGCGTGGCCAGCGTGTAGTACATCACCAGCAGCAGGATGGGGTTGGCATGGTGATACCAGGACAGGTCATGGTTCACTATGATCTTCCACGTGCTGGAGCAGTCTGTTTGGATCACTGACTTGATACCAAACAACCTGTGAGCAAATAAAGAGAAGGCCTGAAAGCTGCTACAAACTCTATGATTCATGATAGCCCCAATCTATAACTATATACAGATATTTGCAATATGTATATAATATATACATCCTTGTCACATGTAAACATATATCCAACATTAACATCCACACTAACCAAATGAGCTCTATAGTGATTCAGAAATTCAGCACCGGAAGCTCATGCCTATAATCCTAGCTACTCAGCAGGCTGAGATTGGACAATCACAATTCAATGTAAGCCTGAGCAGGAAAGCCGGTGAAACTCTCCAATTAACTAATGGTCAAAGAGCAGGAAGTGGCTCGAGTGAGAGTTCCTGCCTTGAGAAGAAAAGCCAAGGGACAGCACTCAGGCCCTGAGTTCAAGGCTCAGTACTAGCATAAAAACTTCACAAAATTAGCTTCTACTAGTTTTTTTTTAAATAAAGAAATTTATATTTTGGTCACCACCAGCTCCATTATGAAAGTGCCAAGTATGTGGTAACATGTTACCAAGTCCAACTAAATGAACAAATATTTTGTTTCTGGCTGGACTTAGCATTAGCTGTTCAGCTAGTGTTGATATTATGGGGCAAATATTGAAGTTGGACATAGTTCTACAAATGAGCCACAAAAGGCAAATATTATATGGTAAAATTTCTATGATATATTGCTGTTAAATTTTATTTATAGGAAAATTGATTTTTTCCCCAAAGCTTTGTCCCTCATCATTTTGAAAGATGAGTTTATGAGATTTGTTAAACTTTGAAAGGATTTCTTTTTAATGCTAGTAGACTATTTCTAATTACATAGTAGAGAACTGTATAAAATATGATTGGTGTATAAAATGTGTAAATTTATAAAATGTGATGAATTTAGAAATGTATTTGCTTATATTCCTGCCTACTTTGGAGGCAGAGAGCTGAGGATCAAGGTTTAAAGGCAGTCTGGGCAGAAAAGTCTCTGAGACTTTTTTTTTTCATCTCCAATTAACCACCAAAAAGTTGAAAGTGGTGCTGTGGCTCAAGTGGTAGACTGCCAGTTTAAGCAATAAAAGTTAAGGAGAAGGAGGAGCCCTGAGTTTAAACTTTATAACAAGTATATATACATAGAAACACACACACACACACACACACACACACACACACATGCTAAATAAACACATTTCACAGAGATTTTTCATAGTTGCTTGTGAATTGAACTCTATACCTTCTGAACTGGTTTTAACATTTCTATAGAAACATTGAAGAACCTACATTTTGTACTACAAGATGTGGACCTAAGAAACATGTCAAGAAGCTGTAGAATTGTCCTCTACAAAGATTACTCTCTCTGTGTTTCTCTTTGTATCTCTGTTTCTGCATCTTTGCTTCTGTCTCTCTCTGTCTCTCTCTCTCAAGAGACTATATACTGTAGAAAGAATCTGTATTTAAGCAGAGGAATTTATACTTGGACTCTCATATTGTTTGTGTTGTTACAATTCGAGGTCCCTTCAGTATATAACTGTTAGGTTTACTTTGTTATTTACTTTCTAGGGTGTGTTGCATTTAGAAAGAACAGTGATTCTCATGTCAACCCTTACAAACTCCCTCCCACGGCCTGTTGACCACATGATGTGATGGCTAGCCTGAGGGAAGAAGGAGAGCCAGGAGGTATTTTCCCAGTGAATGTGGAAGGGGGGGCACAGGAACATGTTGTCAGGAAGAAAGTGTGATCTGGGGCAGTTAGTAGATGAGTAGATGAGAGGGGAGAAATGAGAAATGTTGAGGGATTGGTTTTTTTTTTTTCATCCCATGAGCCTGAGCAGGGGAAAATACTCAAAGGCTGGAGATAGATGGAAAATGGTTTTCACTGTGTATTAACAAACCTTATTCTATGTTGACAATATCCACATGATTGCTAAAATGTTTACAGTGGTACAAGTCTGGCATTCAAACTGTTTTAATAAAAATGGAGTCAGCCATCTTATTTATGAATCCACACTCATGGATCCAACCAATATAAAATTTTCAGACAAAAACTGTGTCTCTACTGAACATGTACAAACTTGTATTCTATAATAAATACCTACATAAGACAGGCTAACATTTATCTATGAACCATCTATCTCCTATTAGTTATAAGAAATAATCTAGGGATGATTTCAAGTGGGACATTACATGCAAACATCAGGTCATTTTTATAACAGGAACTTGAGTATCCATATATTCATATTCACACTGCCTCCTGGAACTATCCTTCTGCGCCTCCAGAGGGACAACTGTACCTGTAATTTTTTTAAATTTATTTTTTATTGTTATTATAAAGATGATATACAGAGGCGTTAAAGTTACATAAGTCAGGTAGTGAGTATGTTTCTTATATCTGTAATGAAAACCCTTCTCCAATCACCAAAGTCTTTGAATAACTATCTGAATCTCTTTATAAAAATGTCTCTTGGAAGCTAGGCAATGGTGACCCATGCTTGTAATCCTAGCTAGTCAGGTGGCTGAACTCTGAGGATTAGGGTTCAAAGGCAGCCTTGGCAGGAAAGTGTGTGAGACTCTTACCTGCAATTAACCAGAAAAAATCTGGAAGTGGAGCTGTGGCTCAAGTGGTAGAGTGCTGGCTTTGAGCAAAAAACAAAACTCAGGGAGCATGCCCAAGCCCTGAGTTCAATCTCTAGGACCAGCACAAATTTAAGAAAAAAAGGGAGGGGCTCTTTTTGCCTCAGGAGTGTATAATGACAAAACTGAAAATAATCTGTATGTTGCTTATTTGGAAACAAAAAATACATCTTTGTTTCTGCTTTTGTAATATTCCTTTCATCTGTTTGATCTGAGGTCCAGGTGTTTTTTTTGGGGGGGGGAGGGGTGTTTTTACCAGCCCTGGAGCTTGAACTCAGGGTCTGATCACTGTCCTTGGGCTTTCTCAAGGCTAGAGCTCTACCAGTTGAGCCACAGCACCACTTCTGGCTTTTCTATGTATGTGGTGCCAAGGAATTGAACCTGGGTCTTTGTGCATGCTAGGCAAGCACTCTACCACTAGGCCAAACTCCTGGTCCCGTGGGGTCCAGTTTTATGGATAGTTTATGTGAGAATCTTTGATAATTGCCTTCCTATCTCTGATTATCCTCCCCCTAGGACAGATGCTCACAAGCTCAACTTCTGAGCTTTGGGAACTTGTGGACCTCTAAAGACACCTCCACTCCACTGCGCTCTTCCTTTGCCATTTCCCTCCTCTGAAACAGTCATGATGGTTGACAGCAGAAGCAATGATGAAATGGCAAGACATTTGTTTCTTCTTATATGCGTTGGCAGATTTACACTGCCTCCCCCTGTTTCTAGCTTTGGCCCAGACTACATTTGCCTGGCCTCTCCACAGGATCCCAGGCCATTTATAAGACATGTGCAATACTGAAATCAACCCACACTTACAGGTAATTTTAACTGTAGTAAAATATGTGTAACATTGAAATGGACCACTTTAATCATTTTAACTGTGTAGTTCAGTGGTATGTTCAGTATTCCAATATCCAGAACTTTTTCAGTTTTGCAACACTGAAACTGCAACCCCTTGCTTAAACATTTCCCAACCCAATCTCCCCATCCCTGTAAACCATCCTTGTACTAATGGGTCTCTATGAACTCAGCTGGGTATCTTACAAACCATACCTTACATAAGTGGGATCTTACAGTATTGGTGTCTTGGTAGCTAGCTGAGGTCATAGTTCATCTATATCACAGCAAGTATCAGAATTTCCCTTTGTTTAAGGCTGAATATTATTCAGTTGCATGCATATGCCATGTACTGGTATCTGTTTAGTTAAATCATTGTTATGATATCATTGATATAAATTTTTTTAATACAGGGTCTCACCATGTTGCTTCAGCCAGCCTTGGGCATGTGATCCTCCTATTTCGGCCCACAAATAGCAAAACTACAGATGTGCAATGCAATGTTCAACATAGTACTTCTACTTTTACTCAGGAATAATGGTCCTGGGAATACACATGTACAAATATCTCCCCAATATTTTGCTTTCAATTCTTTTAACCAGGATTTGCTGACTTATACCGTGATTATAATTTTACTTTTTGAGGAATCACCATACTGTTTTCCATAGTGGCTCTACCAGTTTACGTCCTATCAGAAAAACTAGTTTCCAATATCTGCACACCCTTGCAAACCCTGCCAACATTTGTAACTTTATTTTTTTTAAGGGTAACTATCCTCAAGAGTGCAAAATGAGACACCTTTTCTCCTTGAGTGCTCAGAGCCCTTTTCACCCTGGCCCTCTGAAGTGAGCATTGGCTATCTAAAAGCATTAGGTTGATTAAAGTCTAAGGTAAATGCTTAATCTTGTCCTGCCACCAGGAAATAGGCTCCTTCCTGTTATTATAAAGTACTATACAAAGATAACATCTTTTTACTTTTTTTAGTTTTCCAGTCCTGGGGCTTTGAGGGACTTGGTGATATCCTGGAGATCTTTTTGCTTAAGGCTAGTATTCTACCACAACTCAACTTTCAGCTTTTTTGGTGGTATACTAGAGATAAAAATGTCATGGATTGTCCCACCAGAGCTGGTTTAAATCTTGATCCATAGATCTCAGCCTTCCCAGTAAGTAGGATTATCAGGATGACCCATAGGTGAGTTCTGGGTAACCAGAAGAAGAAAGAAATGGAAGGGCAGTGCGGGAGAGGTGGATGTGTCTTAGGAAATCTGAGTGCTGGGATATAGGCAGTAAGGAAAAGCAGACTTGGAAGACACACAAGAGACTTGTTGCTTGATGCTCAGCTTTGCAAAGTCGGGGAAAAGTTCTGGTGTTGTCATACTTCTAGTGCACACACTCAAGTTTACTTTGTTTTTCCTTTGGTCAGTTACTGTGTTTGGAACTCTGGACCCACCAGCTCTCACTCAGCTTGCTTATTCAGCTGTGCTCTGCTATTTAAGTCGAGCCTCCATCCTTGCTTTTTAGTGGTTCTTTTGGAGACAGAGAATCATTTTTTCTGCTTGAGCTGGCTTTGAACCATGGTACTCCAGGTTTTAGCCTCCAAAGTAAAATGGAAACATGTATTCCATTTTAAAAGTTAAAAAAATGAGGAGGATTCAGGTGGCATATATTCTCTATTTAATAGTTTGATTTATAAACAAGTATCTTCCATTGATTTACTTTAGGATGGTTCTCCCAATAAACTTGAAAATATCCGAGGCTTAAGTGTAGTGGGAAGAATGGGAGTGGGAAGAATGGTTTCCATGTGACCTTGAATTAGACACTCCACTATTTTATACTTCAAATTTCTCATTTGGAAAACAAGTAAAATGCAACTTTTGTTTTTCCAGTTTGTTTCAAACTCACTATCTTGCTGAGGCTGGCCTTGAACTTGAGATTTGTGAGTCTGTGGCTCCCATGTGCTGGGATTATAGGTATAGGGCACCACAGTTGGCCATACATAACAAATGGTGAGGGTTAGGTGTATGATATGACTAAAGCTTTAGAAAGGCTCATGACACTTCAAACTAGAATTCTTTTTTTTTCCCCAGTGTTGGGGATTGAACTCAGGGCCTGGGCACTGTCCTTGAGTTTTCTCAAGGCTAGTACTGTACCACTTGAGCTACAGCACTATTTCCAGCTTTTTCTGTGAGGAATTGGACCCAGGGCTTTGTACATGCAAGCACTCTACCACAAGGCCAAACTCCCGGTCCTCAAACTAGAATTCTGAGAAGTGATTTGGAAATGTCTTATGTAAAATTATTTTAGACTGCAAGCAAGTTTCTTAGTAGTATATATTAACTTTTGTGTCTCTTTGTGTAGTTTTCTTTGCATAATTAAAAAATTATCTTTACTTGTACAAAGATATTTCAAGTCAGCATGTCAACTTGTGAGCACAATGCATTTCGATCTGTATCACTCCATCTATCATTCTCCCCATCTCTCCCCAACCCCACCCATCCCCTCAATTTTTTCTAGTTCATTTTCACATATATACACTGAATATTATGACTGCATTCGCCTACCCTTCCTCTTTTCATCTGCCTACTCCGTAATCCTCACAAGCACATCGGTGACAACTATATTAGTACATAATAGTTACAAACCTAATCATAATGTATGTGTTTTAAGCGCATATAATAGTTGTATGTAAATGATGACATTTGTGCATATTTTATGCACCTTTGTAATATACTCATTTGAACTTATGAGCATTTCATTGCACTAAAAAAGACCCCACAGACTCAGAGGGAATGAGAATGTTAAAAGAGATGACATCGATCAAGAAGCTGTATTCATAAACTGCTCTGTTGAATGGAAACTCCTTTATATAGCAACATAAAGATAGTAAAAATTGATTAACATTAACCCCCGCAGACTAAGAATCTAGAACCAGGGGGAATTTACAAGAGGAGAAAGATATATTTCTCATTAACTTGAATGACTTCTGAAAAGAAAAATAAATATTGTAGATAGTACTAAGATCTACAAGATCTTAATATTTTCAAAATTGTGGATTCCCAACTCCAGTTTTCTCTACCAGAGCTTTGCAAGCCTTAGGTTTTATGCACAATTTTGATATATATTTTTGCCTGTGTGCACACATGTGAATTTAGGCCTTTTCTGGACATGTGCAGTAGTTGCACAAAGATGATAATTTTAAATGAACATATGGCAGAATGTTTGAATCAGATTTAATATAGTTGTGTACATAATGGAATACTGTGCACCTGTTAAAAATAACATACCATCTATATATCTATATATCTATATCTAGAATACATCAGGATATGTTTTAACTATTTAGACATTAAAAATAATTCTAGAGTTGTAAGAAGTTGAAAATATAGTAAGAATATGGGATTCCCTATACCCACTCTCTCCTGTTGCATTACCACAGCAGATTTGTCACAACCAACAAGCCAGTAGTGATGAGTCACTTTTAATTACAGTCCACACTGCATTTGGGTTTCTACTTAAGCCCTTTATTTATCTCTCTTAGAATCCATCTGGGGTACTGAATTACAATAAACCAACAGGGAACATTTATTCATCTAGTTGCTTACTTTTGTCATTATGGATGTAGTACAAATTGATATAGCTTTATTTTGTTGCTTAACTCATTCCAGCTAGAAACATTAAAACATCTTTCAGTTTGTGCTTATGTTCCTTTGCTAAGCCCATAGTTTCCTTCCTTTTTCTTCCCCTCCCCTCCTCTCCCCTCCCCTCCTCTCTGCTCTCCTCCCCTCACTTCCCCACTCCTCCCTTCCCCTCCCCTCCCCTAGCCTCTCTTCTCCTCTCCTTTTCTCTTCTCTTCTTTTCCCTTCCCTACCTGCTTTCCTCCCCTCTTTTATTAAAGTTGGGCTCAGGGCCTCTCAAGTTCTCTAATGCTTGAACTCTGGCCCAATTTCACACTTTCCTACTTTCTAGCACTACAAGCTGCTTCAGCTCTGTCCACATATTCCCTGACCCCACCTTAGGCAGTCATGCTTTAGTGAAGAGTGGTTTTGAGTTGTGAGTGGAAAAGTTGTCTGTGTACAGCCCTCCCCTCCCCTGCCCTTCTCCCTGGCCTGCCTCTCTGCTTGTGCCTTTCCTTGCAAGGCAAGCCATTCAGGCTTCTCTCTACAGGTCCTGGAGATTCACACCTGCCACAGAAGAGACAAAGGAAAGGTTTTCTGTTCCTATTAGCACAGCATATTTAGGCATGGAGATTCTTTTAAATTCTGCTTGTTGACTAAATCTTATTTTGTATAAAATTGGGTTTAACAGGCACCATTTTGGCAATGTGGAAAATTAAAAACAAAACAAAACAAAACAAAACAAAAACTCTTGGAGTGGGAGACCTATCTCCCAGGTGTGCCTGAATTCCAAGAGGCGGGGCAGGGATGTAGATAATAGGTTAGTGAACCTTTCTAGACCTATACCATGAACTCAGGAGACTCTTTGCCTCCTGACCAAGGCCCTGTTTAGGCTCCAAGTAGCTCAGCTGTCATTTTGCACTATGCCTTTCCTTAGTTTACCATGGTGTCCCATTCAGGTCTCCAGTAGAGTTGATCTGGTTTGTTGATATTATGTTTCTGCTCTTTCTTTACCAGCTTCATGGCTTATTTTCCTAACAGTATTAAGTATATTTGGAAAAAAACATAGTCAAGTATTCAAAGCTCACAAAGATGTCTACACATATTCTGTTTTAAGCTTTGTCGGTCTTGGTAACCTGAAAAATTTTGTTTGTTGCCCAAAGTGTTTGTTTTTTAAGTTTTTCATTTTCTAATTGACCACGTGGTTCCATCATGTTGAGGTTTAAAGTGATGTCATTTTTGCTGCTGAAATTCCAGAGAATTCAAATGACCGATTTTCTTTTTTTACAAAACTCTAAGCACCTCTTAAAACTTGTGCATAAGTGTGTGTGTGTGTGTGTGAACATATTCAGAATATGTAACTGTCACCATGGTACAAAATTATTTGCTTTATGACTACAAGCTAATGTAAACCCTGTGTTAAAGGAGTCGATTATCAAATGTGCTGCTTGTTAAATGGGAAACTGTTATCAATAAAAGCTGTAATGTGAGCCACAGTCTGACAAACTACTCTGTCTCTACAGCCTAACTGTGGTAGGAGTCACAGTTAATTGCCTTGGGGCAGGTCAAAGGGAAAAAAAAGAGGAAAGTTTTAAATATAAACCACAAAGAAGCTCATCAGATTTGGGTGCAAGCAAATGTGTCTAAGAGTTAATTTAAAACACAAATTATGGAAAAAACCAATAAGTAAATGTAAAAAATGAGGAAAAGGGCCTTGGGAAAGGAAGTGAGAAGACAAAAATGTTTTCCTTTGGATAAAAAATGATTTGGAAAGTAAAAAATTGTCTTACAAATCTCAAAAGGTTCAAATATACTATTGAGTTAGTCAAGTTTTAATGTGTGCTTTCCAAGTGTGTATGCCATTGGTTTATTTCAAGTTTTTATTTTAAAGTGCTATATTCAGCTAAACAGATTTAAAATTTTCATTATATCCAATGAGTTTTACCCTCTGCAGTGTTTAGCCAGACCCACAAGAAAAATAATAAACCTTATTCGTCAAGTCTAAAGTTATAGAAAAGCTCAACTTCTTATTTTAGTCTCCTTGTTGTAGCTTTTATTGAAAGTATATATATTTTTTGTAGCAGACTCCTTTGATCTGAGGACTGCTAGAAGCCTGGTTCTTATCTCTAATTAACCAGCTAAATATTGGAAATGATGCTGTTGCTCAAAAGTAGCAGAGTGCTAGCCTGGATCAGAAGTGCTCAGGGACAGCAACCAGTCCTTGTGTTCAAATCTGGTGAAAGTAAGGCCAGCTGAGACACACGATAGCAATGAGCACCTGAACTCCCAGGACAAAGCCAGTCTTGAAAACAAGGAACCCTGAAGAGGAGTATGAGGAGATGGTGTCACGTTCTAAATGGAGTCACTCCATTCTCATCCTTTGAAAATTAATCAGAGCAGGAGCTCAAGAGAAATAGTTAATAAGATTGCCCATCTAAGGTCCATGACTGGATAGCAACTTACATTCTTGCCATTTTTACCTGCTATTTGTATTTATAGTAAGTCTTAGACTGAGTACAGTTAGCCTTGGTGGCTTTCTGGGTCTCTATACATAGTCTATAATCCAGACATCTACAATCTGAACGTCTACCAAGGCTTCCTGTTGGACCCTTAACCACACCAATCCAACTCTAGTCTCAGACTGGTTATTCTCAACCAGTCCACTATGTTCTCCTTTACCTAAATGCCAAAAACCCCAGACATTCTCTTCCTGCCCCCAGTCCAGTAATATGGAAATTCCTCCTTCACTATAATGAGCCACAACTGGGTCCATGCTAACTTTTCTGTCTTGTGGCCAGGCTGTGTTCTCTAGTATCATTGATGTTAACTGGTCCTGCCACCCTGTCAGCCTTTTGCCTGATCTCACCTTTACAAAAGTTTCTTTTGACAGGATAACAACCATTACTCAGGATACCACCTGGGAACAAGTCAAGGCCACCCTATTACTAAAGGCAAATAGGGGCTTCACTTGCACTGCCCTGCCCTGCCTAGTGCAGACCTAGACTCTAAAGACCCCAGCCCCATTGACTCCTTGATGCCCCCACACTAGCAGAAAGTGCCCCCGAAAAGACCATGATGCCATTGCCTCTGATATCTTTAAATATTTCTGCTACCTCCTACTCGGGCTCCTGTGATCATAAGATAAAGTATCCCTATAGAATGGGGGAGTCAGGTACCATGCTACGATCAAGAAGGCAATCTCAGGTCTTTGATAGCCTCTTTAGAGTATGAATCATACCCTTGTTTATGTATTCCTTGGGTCCACTAACAGCAAGTTTTTGCTTTCTACTAAAATATTGTCATGGAAAATATGAAGACTTTTACCAACCTGTCAATTTTCTTGGACGGTACTCAATTGAACAACAAATCAGGGTCCCTTGAATACTTCGCCCATTGACAGTAGGAAGAAGCTCCAGAAGAAATGACCTCTGCCCATACTCCTTGACCTGTACTCTTACTTATTAAACAACAAAGGGGGGAATGTTAGCATGTTCTCTACCTCAGATCCTCAGCACCTCCCACTTCTCTTCCTGGGGCAGCTATGTCTCTTACCCCCAGCTGCCTCAGCAGAATACCTTCCACACAGACCAGAACTCCACCCTGCCTAGAACTCTCCCGGGATAGGTCCCCACACTCTGCATAGCTGTGCACACAGAGCACCTCCTACCTTTGGCCTCTATGTTGTATGGGTGCCCCTGAATAGGGAGAGGCACCATTTCTCCCTTTCCCATTGTGGAGGTGGCCTTGTTAACCAATGCTGGCAATAAGCTACTTTTCCTGGTTAAAAAATTCACTACCCAAGGTAAAGTTAGCACTGAATAACCCTAGACAAATTCTAACCAGTATGATGGCATTTAATAACCATAAAACTAGTCATAGCTATCATTGGGCTTCAACTTTAATCATCTGAGGCTGGATATTGAAATATTATTTGATATAAACTTGTTCCCATCTTCAAGTATTTGTAATAGTGGAAAAAAATCCCCAGTTTTTACATTTAATGTCGATGGTCTGTACAACCCACAAATGAAACTGGACAATGAAATTTTTCCAAAAAAGAACCTGAACCCCCTGCAGGGTTTTCTATTTTAACAAAATGGGTGGAAAGTTGGAGGCATTGTACTTGCCTGCTTAAGAAGTTCACCTTTTCCTTCCACTGATTCCTAAATGATGCTGGAGATACTTGGAGTAGAAGGCAATAATTATCACAGGGAAAATGAGTTCTGTGTGGATGGTGGAATTATTGTAGGGTGCAGGGGACCTGTAAGTCCAACAGGCCTCTTTTTTACATAGCTTATGCTCGTTTCCCAGCATCTGACAGGTACCTTTCCTAGAGAGGTCATCATTAGGCCTACTTGGTACAGGCAGTAAGAGTAGCAAGAACATTTGGTGCTGGCAGTAAATAATCTACCTCCCCCCACCCAACTTTACCTTGAAATGGCACTCCATTGGGGCAGTTCGAAACCATATAAGGTAACAGGATCCCTTAAATTGACCTTCAGGCGAATCTCCCAATGAGAGTCCTAACTGAGGGCTTTAACCAAACTAACAGTAGTCAAGAAGCTTTCCACAACTTCCCTGGCACCTTAATTCTCATTTCTGAATAAATTTTGCTTCTGCTCCAACTTTCCCTCTCTCATAATTCTTTATTTGGCAAAATCAAAAGGAACCCAATACAATACCACCACCTCTCCAAAGACTGTCCCTACAGAGCCTCTGCTCTCTTGCTCCTCACTTTCCAGAGTGGAGGTCTGGCCCTCACATTCCTGGGGATGTTCATGTTTTTGCCACCCTGTTCCTGTTGAGTTGAGCTGAACACACCCATGTGTAGCTAAGAGTTACCAGCATTCTCTAACATCTAAGATCAGAGTTTATATTATAGTTTCTATCTCTTCACTTCACAAAGAGCATTTGACTCAGCCTTTCCAAAGTGGAATTTTCAGATTTCCTGCAGAAGCCTAGAAATGCCAGTTCTAGGTCCCTATACCAGAATGTCTATGGCCTGAACCTGGGTGGAGACCAGGGAAAAGCAATTTTCAAACTTTCCCTCTGAGCCCCACCCACTGATTGAAAAGAACAGATAGTCTTAATGCTAGATTCCAAACTGTGCTGGACAAATACAATATAAACAGAGGTGGAATCATCTTTGTTCCCTCCAGATTATTTCTTTCACATGGAGAATTAAAGGAAGGAAGAGTTCCTAGAAGGGCTACTACTCTATGCAAACAGATGACTGAAGAAGCAATGAGGGTCATTGTTTTTAATTTTTATTGTTTTGTGTAGTTGTTATATAGAACTGTTACAGTTATACAGATCTACAGTTACCTAAGTCAGTACAATCTTTTTAAACTATTTTCCCCTTCCATTGCTCTCTCCCATTCTTTTCCTCCCATTCTCACTCAGGATATATCCAGTTTAATTTTTGCATAGTGTCTGGTGAGTATCACTGTTGTATTTGTTCATCCTTCTTCTACAATTCATGTACTCCCCCTTACCCTCCCAAATACAAAGAAAGTAACAAACAATACAAAAGAAAAAAAATCAAAAATGGCAGCAATGGCATCTAAAGAGTATCTCTTGTTTCCTTCTTTGGAGTTCATTTCATAGAATATTGTTTAATATATTATCTGTCCATAGATATTAAGCCTTGTCTCACTACTCCTATGCCTGGCTTCCTATGGCTAATGACAGGGTCCAATATAATTTATCATATCGTGTTTTTATTTGTTTGTTTTGGTCATTCAGTGTGTTTACCTGTAGTAAAGGCACATTCTAGTTACAACAAATGAGGGAAATCAAGAAGCCTATGTTTTTTTGGTTCTGGCTTACTTTGCTTAATGTAATATTTTTCAAGTCCTTCCATTTCCTTACAAGTGGTCCACTATCATTCTTTCTAATGGGTGAGTAGAATTCCATTATATATATGCATATATATGTGTGTGTATATATGTATATATATCACATGTTCTTGATCTATTCATTCACTGAGGGACATTTAAGTTGATTTTGTATCTAGGCTATGATAAACGGTGCTACAATAAACATAGTTGTGCTGATGGTTTTAGTTTGGCCTCATTTGTGTTCCGTTGGATAAATGCCCAGGAGTGGGATTGCTGGATCACAGTCTTTTGGGAACCTCCATGCTATTTTCCAGAGTGGCTCAACAAAGTTACATTCCCACCAACAGTGTAAAATGGTTCCTTTTTGGCCACATCCCCACCAGCATTTGTTATTGTTCGTTTTCCTGATAATGGCCATTCTAACTGGAGTGAGGTAGAATCTCACTGTTGTTTTGATTTCCATTTTTTATGGCCAGTGAAGTCTTCATGTGTCTATTAGTCATTCTTTTTTAATTCCTCTGAGAAGTCTCTCTTTAGATCTTTAGCCCATTTATTTGTTGGATTGTTGTGCTTTTCAGGGCTTACTTTTGGGCTGGGGGTTAATTTTTTAAGCTCTAAGTGAATTTTGGATATGAGGCCCTTGTCTGATGTACAGCTAGTGAAGATTTCTCCCATTCTGTGTGGGTTATAAAATCAACCCACAAATATTAGTGGTCTTTCTGTAGGCCACCAATGAGAGGAGTGATACTGAAATCAGGAAACTCCATTTGTAATAAATAACCTCAAAAAATAAAATACTTAGAAATTAACTTAACCAAACATAGAAAGGACCACTACTGTGAAAACTAAAATGTGTAGAAAACTGAAGTTATATGTCACCCTGCGCCTGAAGCAATTCCAGATCGATCAAAGACCTTGAGTTAAAGCAGGTATACCCTGAAAACTTTACAAGAAGGAATAGGAGATACACTAGGTCTGCTTGGCACAGGTCAATGTGGAGGGAGGACATGGAGAAATGACTGAGGGACAATGTAGAAGGATGCCTAAGGGAAGATATGGACGATGGCTGAGTGAGAACATGGAGGGATGACTAATGCAGGATGGAAAGAAATGGCTGAGCGACCATGTGGAAAGATGACTGGGAGAAGACTTGGCGTCTGGCTGTGGGAGGGTGTGGAGGGATCTATAAGGAAGGAAGAGAAAGAATGGCTGAGTGAGGAGTAGAGGACTCTAGGATGAAGTAGAGGCGTGGCCATGGAGGAGCTGAAGGATGCCAAAGGATGGCTGCTTTCCCTTCACAAGCGAACTGTCACCAGCCATTGTTAGAGGCTTGTCTCCCCAAAGCCTAAAGGAAGCATCAGAGTTCTGTGAGAGTATTTAGAGGTCTGCCTTTGAAGGATGACTGACTCATGAGGGGAAAAAGTCCTCCTGGTAATGACCAGTATCTCCTGAAGTGTCACTTTCCCTTCTCTACTGTATGTGGACACAACAGAGAGATAGTCTTATGGAAAGCCAGATGTGAAATCCCACCATACCCTGCAAACACTGCTGCAAACACTGCTTGGACAAGTCGGCCTCAGGAGCAGGGAGAAGCAGCTGTTTGCTCTAGTGAGCACCTCACAGTGCTGTTCCCAGCTGGGCTAAGCAGCTTTCTCAGACTGGAGGCCACAAGAATGACCTCTGCCTCTTAGGTAAGGAGGAAGAAGACAAGCAGAAAAGAAACAGACACTCTAGATTTAGAATATTGAGCAAGAAGCCACTCAAGCGTACTTGTTGTTCAGGACAAAATATATCTTCCTCTGAAGACAGTGACACCTTCCAGATACCTGCTCTTTATCTTTCTCCTAGTTTTTTTTTTGTTTTCATTTCATTAAAATATGCACATAATGTGGTGCTGGCAATTGCCCATGGTTAAACTTAGCTACATAATTAAACTCCTCACCCACTTCCCACATTGATCATTTTTATTCCTGGGAATTCTCACTAAAATGAAATCTGACTTAACAGGATCTCAGCAAACGCTCCACTGCTGCTAGGTGCTGGCAACTAATACCTGTAATCCTACTACTCAGGAGGCTAAGATCTAAGGATCACAAATCAAAGCTAGCCTAGCTAGGAAAGTCCATGAGGCTGTCATGTCTAATTAACCACTGAAAAAGCCATAAATGGAGGTGTAGCTCAACTGGTAGAATGCTACCCTTGAGTGAAAAAGCTAAGGGACAACATCCAGGTCCCAAGTTCAAGTCCCAGTACTGAAACAAACTAAAATGCTCCATTGCTAAGAAGTTTAAAACATTCTCTTGTTTTGTAGTGTAACTAATGTAAGAAAGTGACATAAACAACTGCAAATAAACCATTGTCATTTATGCTCCATTTATCCTATTGGAATTTATAAGGCAACTTTTACTTTTGTAATTAGTTTGTGATGGTTCTCACCATCACTGGATTGCACTAATCAACATCACAAAAGTAAGTAAAAAATCGTCTGCAAGACGTCATTTCTCTCTGGACACACTTCTCCCTTTTCCACATTTTAGATTCATGGCAGGTAATAACTTTTTCTTTGCATTGGTTATTGCTGAAGTTTTTTTTTTACACTAAATCTTAGTAAAGAGTAGTAACAAAAGCAAACAATCCCATTATTCCAAGCTTTCTGGTGACTTGTTTTAAGGCTTGCAGATCTATATGAAATCATACATGGTTTTGAGCCGAAAAGAATCTTAGCCATCACTGGCCTCTTCTGCCTGGTTTTCACATCTGCTTGAAGCCCTCTGTTATTTTTGTTTAGACAAACCATGGCCTGTTCAAGGACACCGATTATATTGAACAAAAAAGCTAGAACTATAAATTAGACTGCTTGAAAACTATTTCCTGCTGACCCATTGCTAATTCATTACTCTGTTGTTAATTACTAGATTGTGATGGGATGTATCATTTTAAGATACTTTGCTGTGTCCTGTGAGTTAACTAAAAGTCCCTCAACTTTGTATTTGTGTCCCTTGATCTGAGTTATACTTTACTGCAGTCAACTGTGCAATCTCCATGGGTCCAGGAAAGCCCCAAAACAATTTGGTGTAAGAAGCAAAGTACCCCACAAACAAGTAATGCTTTTTTATTATTATCTTAAAGAAAACATCCCCAAATTCAGGAGACTATTTTATTCCTGTTCTGTTCTGGCAATAAAGTGTCAATAATTTTTCAGAACTCCTCCAATGGTCAGGACTGAGCTAATAGGCAACAAAGACGCTCCTTCAATTTGCCACTCTGTTAACTCTGCTTATTTCTCATCTCTTGCATCCTTATTTAATTTAAAGCCAATATCTATACCTCTGAACTCAGCCAAAGATGTACTGAAGTGTTGTCTTCCCACGAGTGCAGACAATCTCCCATCTCAGCCCTTTGTCTCTTTATTTGGCACATAGGGACAAACCTAACGTGGAACTTCTGGATTTGGAGATTGGGGTTTAAAAACTGGGTCTCCGCTTCATGCATATAAAGTAATATCTCATAATCTGGCACAAAATAGTTGTTCTAGACTTTCTGTTTATTATCAGTGTGATTGTTAAAGATGATTCATGCATGAACTTGGCTTATGACAGGGATGAAACTTACTGGAGGTACCTTTGTCTTTCTGAGACTAACTTACTTTACTTAGCATAATTTTTTTTCTTGGTCCATCTCTTCATCTATAAATGACATAATATTATTGCTGTTGCAATTTTCCAAGACTAGCACATAGAGAGACTTTGGGTTCAGCAATCTTTGATGAGAGAAGAGAATTTCCCTCTGGGTGAAGCAGAATGTCTTGAGGATCTTTTTGATCATTCAGATCTGGTTGCTTCAGGGAGTACCATCACCCTTCAAAAGCTGGAGTGATTGCTAAGGGAATAGACAGTGAGTAGGACAGACCATCGTCACTGCCTGGCACAAGGCTTTGCCTCTACAGTCCTGGGGCCATCAGGGCTATTGAAAAAAAGAGTCAAAATGTCTTCCCAATTCCAGGTTTTATAGTGTAACCCAAAGGGTCTAGATTCCAATGGCTGGGCAGTGGGGTGAGGGGAAGAGAGCCCAGTAGGATTAATGTGCACACGAGAGGAATACGTACAGGCTATCAGTTATCTACAGAAAGCAATTTCTGTATTTCCAACTACTGTACAATTTCTCCTCCATGTTAGACGCATTTCTCTGTGGGAACAAGACTTAATTCTAAGAACTCTTTCCAGCAAGATCACTCTAGTTCTCATGGCATCCCACCAATCTCAGTGTAACACAGCCTCTTATACATTAGTTTTTTTCTTTTTTTCAATTTTGGCTTCTAACTCCTCCCTTCCCCATCTCCCTGCATGGATTATGTCATAGGGAAAACAGCCAATGTTTAACTATGCTTTTCATTACTTTCTTACTCTGGCTTTAAACATGTTTCCATGCCAAAAACTATGGGTACTTATTTTTTTCTCTGTGTGAGAAACTGTAATCTGTCAAATTTTACACTATGCTGTTTTTTCAGACTTGGGAAAACTTTGCATTGAGTCTCCTGGGCTCTGCATCATGCCTTTGAAGTTTCTAGGGGCATATGTATGTCTCAGGGATTTACCAATTGGCAGTTATTGTGTTTTATGCTAGATTTGCAGAATACTGCTTTGTACAGCATCCAGTCCAAAGGACAACTTAGTACCTAGTACAGGAGGTACTGTATGCACAACTGTGATTTCAGTGGACAAGTTAGACCATTTAGTAATGTCTTCTGCTACAGTCACTCTTTTGTTGTTGTCTGATCTTTCATTTATTTTTCAAATTTTGTGTTCATTATTATGAAGTAGCTGTACACGAGGGTTATAATTCAACATGTCACTTTAGAAGCACAATGTATTTTGATCAGTGCCACTCCTTTCATTACGCTCCTCCATCCTTCCCAAACCCACTCTCAGTTTTCCTAGTTTCATGGGATCCAGATTGATTATTATGACTGAATTCTCCCCCTTCATTCTTTTCATTCATTACCATCTCCCTTTACCTCTCCACACATATGTTCAGTATCAGATTCCTGGTATTTGATTTCGTTACACTGACAGTTAGGTATTTAAGGCGTTACATCATTTGAATTCTCCAATACAAATACCATAACTCAGTTAATACAGTAGTATGCATGTGCCTATGACCTTGTATCTGTTTAATTATATATTTATAAACTGGGAATAGATGGTAATTTTTTATCAACCTACTAAACACATTTTAAGAAGTTCACAGCAAGTGTGAAAAGACAAGAAAAAGAAGGCATCCAAATGGAAACCAATGAAGGTAAACAGTATTTGTGGGTAACATACTTTCTTTAGAAAACAATGTGGAACCTACAAAACAAGAAAGACCCCCTACCAACCTTCTAGAGTGAAAATTCTGGAGGACAGTGGCGAGGAGGTTCCTCATTCTAATGGCCTTTTGAGCTGTATGGACTCCAGAAGATGTAAGCTTAAGAAACAAAATGAGAACGCAGGGGCCAAATATTATACCACAAGTATTACACCAGATAGGGGTCCCAGAAAAGGTAGCTGACAATACAACCAGGACTGGTACCTTCCTATGAAAGTTATCCTTGTGGGGCGGGGGCCTTCCTCCAGCTTTGTGGATTAATTTGTGGATCTTAATTTGGACTTGTTCTGATCTGTTAACCCAAAACAACAGTCTTCCTTTAGTAACACACACACACACACACACACACACACACACACAGCCATGAGCTATGTAAAATTATTGACTCTCTTCTACTTTGTAGCACTACTATTTGTCCCTAGTACATAAAAATACGGTTGTTGTTTATATTTTTATCTTCTAACCTTCCATAACTGTATAACCTAATAAATCTAGGGCGAAACATAAACTAGGAATCTAAATGTCTTGACATACTTAAAGAACTGCATTTTATTTAAACATATCCCCATTAAAAATTACAGTTATAGGGCTGGGAGTGTGGCCTAACAGTAGAGTGCTTGCCTAACATGCACGAAGCCCAGGGTTGATTCCTTGGTATCACATACACAGAAAAAACTGGAAGTGGTGCTGTGGCTCAAGTGGTAGAGCATTAACCCTTATAAAGTGAGAAAGCTCAAGGATAGTGCCCAAGCCCTGAGTTTAAGACTCAGGACTGGCAAAAAGAAAAAAAGAAATATATAAGGTAATACTCTGATAAATAGTCAATTTTGAAGGAATTCTGAAATGACATCATAAGCAAAATACTCTATACAATTTCTAGAAAAAATCGAATTTGTGAATTAGAGTTTGGAAATGATTTCTTAAATGCCACATTGAAAGAATGATTGATAAAATAACAATTTGGCCATGTAGCCATTATCAAAATGAGAGTATTGCTCTAGCACAGCCACCATTAGGTGAAACACTTCCCAGACTGGGGAGATCATAGCAAAATAATGACTTGGCAAATAACAGGAATCCCAGTTGTTTCCTCCAAACTCAATACCAAGAAAACAAACAGATCTAACTTTTGTAGTGGCAAATATTTTGATAGGCTTCATCTAAAGAAATACGATTATGAAATCAGCTCCTGGATTCTCAGCCTTTTGCATCATTAGGGAAAAGCAAATGAAACCCAGGAGAAATTGTCAGTACACACTTGTTAAAATGCCTAGAATTCACTTTACCACAAGTGAATGAGAATGCAAGGGAGATGGAACTCTTGGTTAACCACAGGTGAGTGTCAGTCACTAGACCAGGCTCAGTGAAGTACCTCATGCCTCCATGTTTGGCATTCTGCATGCTTCTGTTTCTATGAGATCCTAAAAATCTCAAGTCATCTAGTTACAGAAAGCAGACCAGTGGTTACTGGTTTATAGAGGGAGGCAAGATGAGCAATGGAGAAATCCCATAAAGCCACAAGGAAATCTTTAGATCAGACGGGTAAGTGTGCGTTATGTGTGCCTCATTGACTGTGGCAACGGTGTTGCCAGTGTTTCTGTCAAAATGTAGAAAAATGTACCCTTCAGTTGTATCCAGTTGATTTCCTATCAACTATATCTCATGAAAGCTTTTAAGAAAACACCAAGCTAATGTGATCAATAATGAATAACTAGCAAGTTTATGGAAACATTTGCCAAAAGTCTCTTAGCAGAAAGTTTCTTCAGAGGAGAGAAATGAAAGCATCTTAGGCTTAATGCTCAAAGAAAATCTCTTATTACTGAGTCATGGTTACTTGGAACTAACAAGCAGAAGTTACTGCACAAATGACATTCACAATTTCAACAATCCCAGCAGTCATCAGACAATATGTCTCTGTATATTTATCCTTAAAATATCTTAGGAAGCAGCCCAATTGGCTTATCTACAATCAAACTGAAAAATTAATGAGGTGTTGCTGCAATCAGTTAAACTCCAGAACTCAGATGAAGGAAGATCTTAACTTTCACAAACAAGATGATCCCATATTCTGTTAAAGTCTGATAGTTAAATAATTGTTTGGTTCTAAAATACTCTTTCTCAAACAATCTCTTTAGAGTTAATTTTTCATATACTGGCCTGGATCCTGAAATTGTTCATCTGGAGAAATCAGCCAGCTCCATACCCAATAGGTCTGGCTTGCTAGGCTGCCTGCTAATGTATTTCAAAATGGATGTAAATGACTGAGTGCCTAGGCCTTCCTGTGGCAATATGCAAAGGCTGGGTGGCTTCTAAGGTGTCAGTAACCTGGTAAAGGGATTGTCATAAATATTCAAGGAAGATAGTAGAAACATTATAAATTGGGTCTTTTGTTTCATGGAGAGTATAGTTATTAAATGAACCTGCTTAGGATGCATTTTATAACTTTTGTAAATCTGAGAGTTTCCTCACACAAAAAATGGGTTTAAAAATTAATATGTGGGTGCAGGTAGCCAACTTGTGTAATGCAGCTACTCAGGAGACTGAGATTGGAGGATCATGGCTAAAGCCAGCCTGGCATGAAAGTCCATGAGACTCTTATTAACTACCAAAAAGCTGGACATAAAGCTTTGGCTGAAGTGGAAGAGGGCTGCCTAGAGTAAAATTGCTCACGGACACGACAGTGAGTTCAAGCCTCAGTACTAGCACCAAAAAAAAAATAAAAGCAAAGTTAACCTGGTTCTAGACACTGGTGGCTTGTGTCTGTAATCTTAGCTACTCAGGAGTCTGAGATCTGAGGATCATGGTTCAAAACTTGTGTAAGTATGGGCCGGGAGTTTGACCTACTAATAGAGTGCTTGCCTAGCATGCATGAAGACCCGGGTTTGATTCCTCGGTACCACATACACAGAAAAAGTGCTGGAAGTGGTGCTGTGGCTCAAGTGGTAGAGCTCTAGCCTTGAGAAAAGTTCAAGGACAGTGCTCTCGCCCTGAGTTCAAGTCCCACGACTGGCCAAAAAAAAAAAACAAACAACTAGCCTAGGTAGGAATAATTTATGAGATTCTTTTATCCAATTAAACATCAAAAAGAAAAAGCCTTAAGTGGACCCATGGTTCAAGTTTTAGAGGACCATCCTTTAGCACAAAAACTCTGGGAACATGCCCAGGCCCTGAGTTCAAGCCCCAGAAGACACACACACACATGCACATGTGGGTATTATTGGAGAGAATTAAAACAAATGTCACCAACAAAAGCCTCATACAAAATAACTGACACAAAAGCGATAGCAATTTCTAAGTTAGATAATTGCACTCAAACTTAAATTGCCTGAAGCCCAAATAGGTGATATATTCTTTTACATATTATGATTAAATTTCTAGTCAAATGCCAAACACTTTGCACTCAGGATAACTTGTTTAACAAACTTAAAGCTCCAAACACCTTTTTACAGTTTTTACTGTCTATAAGCACTATTTCATAAACATTAAATCACTTAATATGGAATTCATAGAAAAGCTACTCTTACATTTAATCCCATTTATGTATGGGCATACATACATACTTAGAACTTCAACTTAATGTTGGTAAACGACTGAATTATGTTTTCTAGAAATAATACTAAGAAAAACATTAAAAATAATCAAACTAAATCTAGAATTAAAAACTAAGAATGGAATTAAGTTTTCCCAGATACAGGACTAAGAGAGATTAATTTTGGATCAGTGATAAAAAGATAATAGTAAACGCTAAGAAAAGGTACAAAATAAAAGAGGCTTGCTTTGTTGTGTTTGCATTCGGTTGTCTGAAGCCATGAATGCTATGTAAGTTGGAACTCCATCAGAATTGAAGAACATATTATATATTAACCTTCAAAGAGGGAAATTTAATAAAAAAAATCACACCATGAAGAGTTTATATACACACTCCAGTGGCAGAAGGAAAATGAACTCAACATTTTTCGGTTATATCCTACAAGTAGGCACTGAGAAACCCTGTGCTATTTATCCCACCCACTGCCCAGCACAGCACATCACTCTGCAGCCCCGTGGCTTCCCCTGCCAGCCATGCAGGCCCCAGATTAGAAAAGAACTCCGGGTGTCCCAAGAAGAATATACTGATTATGATCTCAAATCTATTTTGTCAAATATCAAATCTATTTATTCTTTAACTATACTGACTGTAGCCAACAGTGCTAGCTTTGAGCAAAAGAAGCTCAGGGACAGTGCTTAGGTCCTCTGTTCAAGCCCCAGGACTGGCAATAATAATAATAATAATAATAATAATAATAATAATAATAATAATAATAATTTTTTTCTTTTGTGGAGACAAGGTCTGGCCAAACTAACCTCAAATTCATGATCCCACTGCATCTACTCCCCAGTGCTGGGATTACAGAAATAGCTATCATGCTTGGTTTAAACCATTACTAACTTCTCTGTCCTTGGACTTTCTCAAGGCTAGAGCTCTACCACTTGAGCCACAGTATCACTTCCGGCTTTTTCTATGTATATGGTACCGAGGAATTGAACCCAGGGCTTCATGAATGGTAGGCAAGCACTCTACCACTAGGCCAAACTCCTATCCTCTAATTTCTTTTTTTTAAGCTAAAACAAAATATTAGCTAGCCCCACCCCTAAGGAATCACAATCCTTCTCCATGCACCTTGTTTAGTTTCTTAACTGAACTTGATGGTGAGTAACCAGGGGCTGGGACACCGAGCACGGGAGTGGGATCCAGTGAGTACGGACACATCAGATCCTTTGGAACACTGACATCTCACATTCTGTTTATGTCCACATAGCTAAAATACTAGAAAACGTGGTGAGAAAACAAGGTTGATCCAAGAGTTCCCCAGTGTCCAATGTGGGGTCATCCTGTTAAATCCTGGGTGTTCAGAAGCCCGTAAGGACCACTGGCAGAATTCAGGCCTAGCTAGGTGGCCATACACCAAAGACAGTCTCTGGACACCGTTCAGCAAGTGATAGGTGTTTGCTGAGAAGGGATTGCCTCTACCAGGAGGACTTTTGTTCTGCACAGCAGAAGGGGAAAGTTCCAGAAAGAAGGGCCCAGGCAATATTTTGAGGAAAGAAAACAGTGAGATGAGTAAGCAAGCAGGAAAGGACCGTTCTAGTGAAGGGAGGGGTGCTGGGCTGGGGTCTTCATTGTGCATGCAGGGCCCTGACAGTGTAATGGAGATAAGGCTAGGATTATTTGAGGAGACATGTGTGTGAATCCTGAAAATGTCTGATGCCTTCAATAGTCTGTGATTTTCATCAGCATGCACATACAAATGCATCCCTATGCCAGGCAGGCATGGTAATCAGGCTAATAATCTTGCCCACTTCCTAACTCCTTGATTTCCTGCTGGACTCATTATGCTGTGATCTTCCTCATGTCTCAGACATAGCAAGTGATTGCCACCTGCCAGTCACTATCACCTCTTTCTCCATAGCCTAGTCTCTTTGCCACCAACCACCACGCTGTGCTCAGTGTGAAGTCACTCCATACCAAGCCAGCAGAATGAGGCCAGAGTATTTAAGCAGGATTTTGATATGTACAATGCTTAGGAATTAAGATTCAAGATTTCTGAGCTAGAGTATTTATTACTATTAATACGTGGGGACCATTTGACCCTTGATTGCAGTGTTAAGAAGAACTTGCAGGACAAAACAGGACTATTCTAGAGTACTCAAACATCCATGCAAACACCCTGTGGCTTGGTAAAAAGCAGCAGTTGTTGCATGCCCAAGGTAAGGTGTCATGGCTGGGCAGGATTTTGGTACCACACCATATATGTGGTTATGCATTTAGGGGTGACTGATCACAAGATGTGGTACATGTTCAAATGGACTCAGAGTCCAAGTACTGAAGTTGGAGAGATACCCTACACCAAGACCTTTATTTCTGCTCACCCAGAAACGACTATTATCACACAGATCACATAAATATATGAATGACATTGAACTTTAACATTCTTTGGTTCATTCTCGATCATAAAACTCGCTGTCACATAATGAGAAATGCCATTTGAGTTACTCCTTCAAGCCAGGATTGTTCTGGGTTAGTGGAGATGAAGTCTCAATACCTTTTCTGCCTGGCTTGGCTTTGAACCAAAATCCTCTGATGTTCCAAGCTTTGCTGTTTCTTTTGCTTACATCATTTTAATTCTGAAATAAACAGAAACTTTTCCTTCATTACACATGATGTATTTTCTAATCATTGCGATTCATGGAAATAGCAAATAAAAAAGGGTAACAGGACAGCTATTGTATATTTACTTAATATGAGTGCTATTTTCATGAGAACAGTCTGAGAATCTTTCCCAGCACTTCCCATTTCTTCATTCTCCACTTCCAAAATTTAAGGTGAACAAAGCCACAGAATAACAAATTGAGAGTAAATAAACAAGTTCAGCCTTGGAGTGACGTTCCTTAAAATTTGGGGGTCAGAATAAAAGCTAGCCACTGAGTAAGAGAGACAATCTAAAATTACCTCTGCCTTACAGCATTATATATTATATGCAAAGTGTTCATCAGTAGGTCAGAGAAATAAATACATGGGTTCAGAGTATCTATCTATCTATCTATCTATCTATCTATCTATCTATCTATCTATCTATCTTCCTAAGAGTATCTATCTATCTATCTATCTATCTATCTATCTATCTACCTATCTTCCTACCTAGCATCCATTTTCGATCTACACTCTATCTCTGTCCATCCATTGATTTCTATGGATCTATCATCTATGCAGCCAATACTGTTATTTGAATTCAGAGTTTCATGCCTGCTTAGCTTGCTCGGCTGGTGCTCTGCTATTTGAGCCAGGCCTCCAGCCCAACTTTTTGCTGGTCATATGTAGATGGAGTCTCAAGGATTTTTCTGCCGAGGATGGCTTCAAACAAAGATCCTCAGGATCCCATCCTCCTGTGTGAGTATTTGGCACCAGCTCTTCCACAGTATCTACGTTATGATGAAGAAAACACGATCATTTATTTCTGCCTCCTGCCCTGCCCAGCACACTTACCTGCTTTGGATACGAAAAAGCAAATACAGGCTCACTGTATGCCAACACTGCTTTTAGACGAATACACTTCAGAATTACTTTAGGTATCATCTTTACAGGGAAACCAGTAAAAGGTATGCTGCCAAGCTATTAGAATTGGCTCTTAGGAGAGTCACCAGAGACTACAGAAGAGGGATCACTGCAGATATGTGTGTTCCCTCCATGAGAACTACACACTCATGACAGCAAAGTACACACTGGATTATTCACTTTACCTCCTGTCCCTTACCCAGCATACCGTCTTTGCAAGGACTCCATAGGACAGAAGTGGTTCAGTATTCCTAGATTACATAGCTGGACAGATAGTCTTCCAGGCAGGAACAGGTAAGGATCTATACCCAAATAAATGGACAAATCTGGACATTTAACTAGTTCTATTGCGTAAACACAATGTGGCATGATTACTCAGCTTGTTTGCTTGGCTGGCACCATACCATTTGAGCCATGATCTAGCACAGATTTTGCTGGTGAAATCATTCTTCCTTCATCTTTCCAAACAGAATATGTTTGTACTGCCTGCAGAAATTTTCCATGAAAATATATTAGCTAAGGCAAAATTTTAGTTTGCCATGTTTCTTAACAATACTTGCCAGAATGGCAGTTTTTTTTAATATGACCTTTTTCTATTAGGTTATTTCCACTGGTATACATGCTCATTTTTTTCTATTAAGTAGATTCATTTTGATATTTTATTTTTTGGATCTACTCCAAAAACTGTGAGCACTATTTTTTTTGTGGTTGTAATAAACTGAATTGTCTCAAATTTTGCAAGAATAATTTAACACTGGATAAGTGTCTTAATGTTCCCATAAGTACACTTGTCATAATAATGAAATTTGTTTTAGAAAGTGCATTCTTATCACTCCTATGTACAAAAATGGAAGAAGTTCACATACTTTCTTTCTTCTTTTTTTTGGTGGGCTATGGGGCTTGAACTCAGCCTGGGCACAGTCCCTGAGCTCTTCAGCTCAAGGCTACCATCATTCCCCTGGGCCTGGACGTTGTCCCTGAGCTCTTCAGCTCAAGGCTACTGCTCTACCCTTGAGCCAATTTCCCCACTTCCAGTTTTCTAGGGGTTAATTGAAAAATAAGAGTCTCAAGTTCTTTTGTGTCGTGGCTGGCTTTGAACCTTGATCCTCAGATCTCAGACTCATGAGAAGCTAGGATTACAAGTGCCGGCACACATACTTTCTTTCTTGATCCAACATCACATCAAAGTTCTATGTCAACTTTGTTCTCTTCAACATGGTCTTAGCATCTTTTCTATATCTTCTTCTGAATAAAAGATGTGACAGAAAAAACTTCACCATGGTCTGGGTAAATGTGAAAGGAAACCTGTAATATTTTGGGATCACTGGGCTAAAGAAAAAGTCACCCTAGAAAGAAAGGAAATGTCAGATGTGTGACAAACTGGCCTGAGATTGCCACACATAGCACCCACATGATTGAAGCCATCCAAAGTCACCAAATGAACACCGACCTTGGGAACCTCGAGTTCCTCCAGCAGAGTCAAGCACCACCCAGCCCCAGAGAGCCTCTTCACACTAAGAGAGCAAAGGGTCAAGCAAAGGGTGCTTGCTCATCCTGAGTTTTATTTCATCTAGCTGGTCAAACCCCAGGGATGACTGCAGGGTAATGTGACTACACAATACAACACATTGCAGCCTACCAGAAACATATTCTAGAAGAACAGTTCATGGCAGAGGAAAATAAATTCAGTACCACATTACAAACATGGTGTACAGTAGAATTCAAACTCTGCTTTGGAAAATGTCCATATGTGCATAGGAAGAATAGAGATATTAAAATCAACAGTGTTTAGGTCTGGGAGGTGGAGTTACATCTTTTAAATAGTATTTTTCCTCCTCTTTCTTTCTTTTCTTTCTTTCCCCTTCCTTCCCTCCCCTCCCTCTCTCCCTTCTTTCCTTCTTCCTTTCCTGTTGATGTCCATAAACAGTTTCATTGAAACACATCTCTAATTATTCTTCAAATCTTGTCTTCACTGTTCTTGCACTTTGAAACACCTGTGACGGACTTATAGCCTTCGAAGTCTGAATCACTGGACTGAGAAAGTTTGCCTGATCTGCTTTAGGATGATTATAGTTGTTGTATTTCCCATTAGCTGCCCCTAGATGGCAGAAAAGATCCTAAGCTTCACACACACACACACACACACACACACACACACACACACACACACACACACAACCTATTGCCCAAACGAGAACTTGCAAATTTCCAATTAAGTTATCCTATAATAGTTGGTTCTTTCAGTAGTACAAAACATATTTTCTATGTGTTTCACAAAACCACAAATAAAAAACTGCACTAAAATTTAGATCTAGTCCTTCCTAAATATAATAAATATGATGCAATTTGTACTATTAAAGAAAGTCCTTACTTTAAATGTATTTATATATGCATTTATTCCTTCCTGCCTAATAAGTATTATACAATATGCACCATTAAAGAGCCTCTCCACTTTTGCTGTATATATATAATGTGCTATTCTCATTACACTAAATATGACTTTTTGAGTTTTCAAGTCACCATTTACTTTAACTGAACTTAAATAGTATTCGAATTTGTTTGATTATCATTTGCCAGCATTATATGGACATAACCACAAATTAGAATTTTTTTACAGTCAAATCTGACATAAAGCCCGCATACAAACTATATTGAGACCAGCTAAAAGAAGGATGTAAACTTGTATAGCTGAAAATGAACAATCCTGCTCTTTTCAAATATGGCCTCCTCATTTCTGAATAGGAAGACAAGATACACTGAACCGTTCAGTGATGGAGACCAGGAGTCTGGAACAATGTTTATTTCCACAGCCTTTCCTGACATTTTGATTCCTTTTCTGCAACTTTAAATTATGAACTTTTTGATAGACAGAAAAGGACAAATAGGACAATAGAAAACCCTCTACTGATGACCTAATGTAAATAATTTTGTGGTCTTTATCTTTCTTTTATGATCTGTCATAATTGTTGTTAAATCATTTAAATGTTGCAGACATCCCGAGGCTTCGTGAATAAGTGCCTAAGTAGTTTCTAGAGCATCAACATTTGCCTGTCCTGCCACTAAGTCACTTGAGAAACTTGCATACTACTTCCTAAAGTCCACTGAACATTGAAAACTCCTCTAACTTCCTAACATCTTTTAGTGATATAATATACTGGCATACTGTACATGTGTGTTGGTGTTGAATGTTGATATTGATTTCTCCTTTAAATTAGTGTAGTTCTTAGCACATTTTGTCTATAAATCTTTTTTTTTGCCAGTTCTGGGGCTTGAACTCAGAGCCTGGGCACTGTCCTTGGACATTCTGCTCAAGGTTAATGCTCAACCATTTGAGTCACAGCAGCTCTTGTGGCTTTTTCTCTGTATGTGGTACTGAGGAATCAAACCCTTGTCTTTGTGCATGCTGGGCAAGCACTCTACCACTAGGCCACACTCCCTGCCACAATTTTGTTTTCTATATGTTCTGTATATATGTACCATAGACCCACATTCCCGTGGAGCCATTTTAGCTATGTCTATCCTTTGCATGTCCAATATAGTACAGGTTGAACCAAAAGGCTTGACACTATGTACCTCTGATGTTGAAAGGCTCAGAAAATCTGAAATATCAGGCCATCTCATTTTGGATAATGTTATTTATTTATTCATTTACCTATTCAAAGCTGGACCTAAGGCTTGAACTCAGGGCCTGGGTGCTATCCTTAGGCATTATCTCTTAGCTTTTTTGCTCAAAGCTATTGTCCTATTACTTGAGCCATAACAACATGTTCAGCTTTTTGGTGATTAATTGGATTTAAAAGTTTCACAGATTTTCCTTCCTGGCTTGGCATCAAACCATGATTCTCAAGTCTCAGTCTCTTGAGTAGCTCGGAAAACAGGCATGAGCCACAGGCACCTAGCTAGGAATGTTAATGTTGATCAACTGAGTATGTTGTTGAACTATCTTTGTAACTTATGATACTTTTCTTTTCTTTAGTAAATAATCAATGTGGTTACACTCTGATATCAGGAATCAGCTTTCGACCCACTTGAAATAAGAATCTCAGACTGCAGTCAGAATCATAAAAGATGAACAGATAGCAATTTTTTGTTTCTACTTTTCCTTTCTGGGCATTTCCTTGTCAAAAGTCTTCCCTTTCTAATGGAGAAAGGCCCTAGAATTGTTTCAGAAACTTTGAAAGTTCTGGGTTCTTTATCTCTAATTCCCATGTCCATGGTAAGAAGTTGATATAATACTTACTTGCCTTTCTACCGAGGAAAATTAGATTTGCCCTGCCCCCACATTAGACCAAATGCTTGGATTCTAATGCATTTTTTCGGGGGGGGGTCAGTTTGAGGCTTGAACTCTGGGCCTGGGTGTTGTACCTGAACTCTTCAAGGCTAGTGCTCTACCACTTTAGACACAGTGCCATTTCTGGTTTCCTAGTGGTTAATTGGAGAGAAGAATCTCATGGGCTGGCTTTGAACTGCAATTCTCAGATCTCAGTCTCCTAAGTAGCTAGGATTACAGGCATGAGCCCCCAGTGCCTAGCTTGTTTTTAAATTCTTATAATCAGTTCTTTATTATTTTGAATGCTTAATTCATGATGATCTTTTTGGCCTGTGAAAGCTTTCTGTGAAAGCTGAATACTTAAAACATGCCCTGATTATTCTTCATATAAGTTCTTCTAGGAAATCCTTTGACAGCTAAGACCCTAGGTCTTAGGTATCCCAGGAAATTCTTTGGCTTCTACCCTGTGTCACCCAGAATCAGCAAAAATAAAGTGCTAGATTGCTTCCCTACCCCACCAAATCTTGGTTTAATCCAACAATTGGCATTCAGAATCAGCCTGAAATTTCACAGGGCCTAACCAAGACCATAAAAGCCATGGGGAGGAAACTCCCTCAACTTACAATGCCTGAGCAATTTATCTTACCTTGCGTAGTAGTAATTGGGGGGGACTGCTTCTTGAAAGAATTGGAACTGATATAAATAAAGCCCAATCAGATGCCCAGCAGTGAAAATTGCCAGCAGAACGCAGAGACAGCTGAACAGCAAAGGGTCAAAAGTCCGGCACCAGGACCACCAGGTACACAAGCCCAGGAATACAAAGAAGTAGACAGCTGATGTCAAAGATGGTAACATCATGCCTAAGGAGAAAGAAACACAGTCAGGTAACAGGGAACAGTCATAGAACTTCATCTTTCACTCAGCACATGTACAAATGGAAGTGATGTCATTTTCCTTTCTACATATGAAAATAATCACTCCAGTTTTCAAAATATTCACCACAATCTATCGATGTAAACAGAATATTGCTATATGTATTGCAAAAAAGTCACACATGAAATAGTAATTTGACAAGTACTCTAAGAAAGCACTTGAAGAAATTATCCCAATGGTAGTTGAGCTGAAAAGATCAATTTTTCACATCTGTAGAATTTACATTTATATTCAAATGTTTCCCTCTTTCTTCTTCTGGAGTCTTTCGGAAGCATATGTAGATCCATTCCATTGTTTTCTTTAGAATCCCTTATATTTTTCTGTTGACTAAGACTTATAATAATATGCATGATGGCAGCTTAAGTCTCATGAAAACTTTGTCCTACCTGGTAAGGTCTCCAGAAGAGGACATGTAAGATCAGGCAACGCTTTATACATATTTTAAAATATTCTTGACCATTTAGAAAGATTACCTCATTGAAATATTGGGTTATTCCTTGAGGAATTTCCTATTTCCTTGCCCTGTCCCATGAAGAAGCAGCTATTTTAATTTAATTTTATGTGGCCTGGGTATGTGATAGTATATGGCTTTAACTCAGGACCTGAGCACTGTCTCTTAGTTTTTTCACTCAGATTCTATCACTGGATCCACAGCTTCCCTTTTGGGAGCTGATGGGAGAGAAGATATTATGGATATTTTTCCTGGGGCTAGCTTAGATCTGGGATCCTCAGATCTCAGCCTCCTCAGTAGCTAGGATTCTAGGTGTGAGCCACTGGCACCTGGCCAATTGACTTATTTTTGTCTTTGTAATGGAAACAGTTGGAGTGCTAGTGGGCAGCAGGATGGAAGGAGGGCAAAGAATGAGACAATATTATCATGGAATAAGTAAATGGTGGCCAAAATTGAAAGGAAGTAAGTGTCTGCGGTGGAAGACTGCTATCTAACTTGAGAAGGAAAAGAAATTTACCCTGGAGAACTCAATTAAGATTTCAAATGACTGCATGTATACAGACATGCCTCTGCAATATACTAGTCAGGGGTACATTCACATCACTAATTGAAACAGATCACCATTCAAAGGTTTAGAGGATGAAGAAGAGCTGTTATTCTGCTCTAAACACAGAAAATGAAGTGACTTAGATACGGAAAAAAAGATTATTTGATAGAGAAAACATCCGCAAACACCAAAACTACAAATGAATAGGAAAGGAACTCTCTATGGGTGGTTTGTATATGTGAGTGGCTTTAAAAAGCTTCAGTGTTATTCCAGTGTCCTGGAATAGAATTGTTTCCTTGCTTTTCTTTGCTTTAACCATGCTTTTCATTATTCCTTTACAGACCAACCTGTTTTCTCAGTAGATTCTTAGTAAAGATCATACTCACCTGAGGAGCCCAGTAAGATGGTCACCACAACTTTGCCTGCTGTGGTTATCATGTTGCCAATAAATTCCTTAAGCTTGGAAGCAACTGAGGCCAGCCTGCGGAACATTTTTAACTTTGCGCTTTCTTCCATCTCTCCTTCCATACCATCTCCTTCATCTAAATCCTCCTCATAGATTAGTGCTTCTTCTGAGTCCATTTTTTCTCCTCCAGCCTAAATAGAAAACAAACAAAATATCTTCCAGTGTACATCTTTGATGACTCAACATGGTAGGTGATACAGGTCCCAATTTCTGAATTAACCATAAAGGTCAATTTCACCAATCAGGAAAGCATTCAGATCACCAGTTTATCCCTAGGTTTCTGATAGCCCTGTACTGAAGTTCAAACATTTGGATCCATCCTAAAGAAGCCATTTCCTAGGAAATGCCTCTAGTCATAGAATCCTGGGTAGTAACCTATGCGTGCTTGTTTTTGATAGGCAGAAGAAACTGAGACATATCTATTAACAATATCAATGTGGGGATGTCTGGGTTTGAGTCTTCAAATTTAGTTTTCCCTCGAGGTTCTGGTGGTTTAAACAGCAGCACCTAGCTGTCAACAGGTCATCTCTTAGTTCACCACCTGCAGTGTTTTCTGCCCAGAAGATGAGCAGTCTCCAATTGCTTGGCTACTTATGGCAGTGTTTCTTAACCCTTACATTTCCAGAGATGCCATCCTGGCTGGCTCCTGGTGAGCACAGTGTAACTGCCATGTAGGGGAAACTCAAGGACCACATCTACACACATCTCCCTGTGCTACTTCCCACTGGGAATGCAATGCAGTGGGATCTTGCTACTTTGTTGAAGTCTTGGTCGGGATTTTTATTTTTGCTCATTAGGAGGGTAAGGAATTTTAACAAATTTCCCATATAAGCAGTAACTCTAAGACAAAAGATTCTGCCTGACTTGTGAAGCTGTTTGCATTTGTCCCTAGGCCAATAGCCTGCACATCTGAGGCAGCACAGGGCAGCTGGCCACAGAGCCACAGCACTTAGGCCCTGTCAGACATCTTCAAAGATGAAAGAGAGAAGCCTGGCCCTCCAGGTTTCCATGTCACAAGTTCTTTCTGGAGATGTTCAGCTTAGACATTTGCACACTGATGGTGTCTGGTCCTCAGCATGTTTCATTCCCTGGCTGGGAGGGAAAAACCCAGGAAGGATAATACCATGTTTAAGGACATCCTGAGTAGCCCTGAGGATTCTGAGAACTTCTGTTGATCAGGGAAGGTACAAACCACAGGAAATGTGAGGAATTCAGGTTATAAATACACCTCCACCCTTTCCCCTCCAAATGCACACGCACACATGTATGCACATACACTCACACCCTCATAGACAACATGTACACACCCATGCCATACACACACAAATCCCACACACAACATACCCATAGAGACATATGTATACACATGTATACATACCTATGTCCACATACACGGTTTCAGAAATACACCCCAACAACACATGCATATACACAAACAATCCCTACATACCTATACATACATATACACACATATACAGATGCACCTCACATACTTACACAGATTTTCCCAACATGCATGTACACACCGTTGCACATTATCACCAAATGCACACACCTTTTGGACATGTGCATATGTGCATAGACATGTACACATACACCCCAACAGGACCTCATCTTGGGCTGACTCCTGTTCACACGGGTAAACTGGATTCCACTCTGTTCTATTGCAAGTATTTGGAACTGTGTACTTGTGTTTCATTCACATCCATGGATTTAGCTTAGCACAGTAGAGATAAACTTGAAGAGAACCATGTCTATCCTGAATATACAAAACATTTCCCTCTAAACAATATAATATAATAACCATTTTTATGGTATTTGCATTGTACTTGAACTTAGAAGCCATCTAGGGGTGTTTAAAGAGCATGTGGGGAGATGCACATTTCTATGCACTTTAGGTAAGAGACTTGAGAATCCACCTACTTTGCTATCCACAAGGGATCTTGGAACTAGTAACTGTGAATATTAAGAGATCACTGCTTTTATATTTTTCCCCTGAAGCAGAAAAAATATCTCATGCTATTTTTTACAACAATGTTTGTATACATATAAGGCCAGTCCCCCGTCCCCCCCTTTATGTGTGTGTGTGTGTGTGTGTGTGTGTGTGTGTGTGTGTGTGTATGAAGAGATACAGCAACAAAAATGTAAACAACTAAAAGATAAGCCAACAAGTTAAGCATCTCAGGAATAAATGCTACTCAAAAAAGTCACGTAGCATGACATGACTATGACTTAGGATTCGAACCCAGGGAGGGCCTTCCCAAGGAGGTGAAATTTAAGCAAAGACCTGAGTGTCACAAAGTCACCAGCCATATGGAGGTCCCAGGGGACAGCATTCCTGGCAGATGAGGGAGATGGCCAAAGGCTCTATGGAGTGCCCCGAGGGAAGGGAATGTGTCCCATGCCATAACCTCTCCCACTCCCTCAGAGTACGACTCCTACATTTTCATTCCTCTAATTCTCACTGGCTGGCCATGCTTTATATTTCACAGAGGGAAGATGAGAAAGCTGTGTCTAGTCCATCAGATTACCTCTCCTCTGGCTGCCTATACCCCATACCCTCGGCCTTCCTCTTGGAGTTAGGCAAGCTGTACATGCCTCAGACAGTAGGTGGAAGTACAGCCTAGTCATTGACACTTCAGTCCTGTCTTACTTGGTCTCCATTTCTCTCAGATCGCTCCATTTAAGAAACAATATTCCCTGATTTCTGGCCTTAGCCATACACCCCTCTCTCACAAGTATTCTAACTCCCAAATGAAATTTTCCAAAAATTTTGGGTAGATATTTATTCCATGTGTCCATGCATAATTCCTCTTGAACCTGCTCTGATTGGACTTTGGGCTCTAATAAAGGATATGGTAGGCTTCATTTTACAAAGTACTTCTGTTCTCTAGTGGTTGCCTGGAATGAACATGAGTGGGAAGGAGCAATCAGAAGTGGAGCAGATGATGCTTGGGGGTGTGGGGGGGGGAGTTGAGTTGAAGCTGAGAATCTACAGAGTATGGCTTGGCAGTCAAGCTGCCAAACCTGAGGTGGGAATGGCAGGTAGAGAGCCCAAGTCATTCCTGTCTTTATATCTTTTGTTGAGATAGAGCATCTAGAAGACTGTTTCGAAGTTCTGTCTGGAACTACCAAGCCAGCAGCTAGCACAGTGGGTTGGACAGAAATGGTCCATCTGGGATTCCCTGGCACACTGGTAGATTTTACATGAGGGCTCTGCGGGGTTCCCTTAGAGAGAATTTAGAGGTGGCTCACCTGTATGCTGCCCACCTGAGACCACCTGACCTTCCTAGAAGCCTAGAAGCAGATCATGCAGGGAAAGATATAGGGAACCAGAACCTACAAACTCTGCCTCTGGAACTGGAGAACTCTTTGCCTTCCCTGCTAGAGGCCCCCTTTCCTCACACTTAAGGAAGAATCACTATTAGGATCCAGTCTGTATAGCATCACTTTCCTGGTGCCTAGAGGAGTGACACAGGGAAGGTCTCTCTCCTGGTAGGAAGTTTGTTTCAGCTCTTTCCTCACTTCCTTTGAAGAGGAAGGAAAAAAAGAACACATCCAGGGCCTCCTGGGTTAAGTTAACACACTGCAAAGTTTCCTATCAAATGACTTATGATTCAATTACAGAATGGCTACGGATGTAGATGAAATCAAATAGAAGTCTGGTCCAGGAGCCTTAGTGAGGTCACACATATGCATTGGGCTGACCTCTCCTGGGTATTTCTCCCTGTGATTTCTATCAACAGACCACACTGTACTTGAGACATTTGTTAGTTTTATACCACATTCCTGGGGTCCCCTTTTAGAAATGCTTTTGAAACCCTAAGCTGGAAGAGAGAACAGAGTGAGGTGGGCTCTGAAACTCGCTACTGTCCCAGATGGTGGGAGGCAAAACTATCATTCGTCACCTCCATTGGCCTGGCTTCTATGCCCACAGGATTTCCCTCTAAGTGATTCATCTGCTGATATGTAAACAGGAGCCCTCCAAGAGCAGAGACTCACCCCGTCGTATTTACTAACAGAAATCTTGCTTGCTGGAGTCTCCATCTGTCCCTGCTGAAAACTACAACTTGGTCTTTAAGCCAACAAGAAGTAGCTGGATACAAAGATTTAATTCCCTTGGTTCCATGAGCTATGTACAACGAAGTGAACCCTACACAGTTTAAAGAGTCAAATGAAAAAGCTTGGAGACTTATTAGCCTTGTCAAAATCTGAGGCTCACAGAAAGACATTTTTAAAGTCCTTTGTTTCATCGCTTTTAAAAAGCTGCTGCTCTCCACAGGAAATCCTGTCGTTTGTGACACAGGATGAGCCCAGAGGATTTATACTAAGAGACATAAGCCAAGCTTGAAAAGACTAACACTGTATGATCTCACACAGCATAGGGGAATCTAATGTCAACCTCCTAAGTTGATTCCACAGAGTGGAATCGTGTTTGTCAGCTGCGAGGGTAGGGAGGTGTGCAGAGAAAGAAGAGAGACTGGCCAAAGGGTATAATGTAACACTTGAGTAGGAGAAAGTTTTCTAGTTACAGATGGTACACTGTGGTGGGCCACTGTATTTACTAATGTATTGTGTATTTCAAAATAGCTAAAAGAGATTATTTTAAATATACTCAATACAAAGAAATAAGCATTTCAGCTAATAGCTGTGCTAAAAGTGCAAGACTTGATGAGATTATACCATGACTTAATCAAGAATATAGCAAATTGAATGCTATAAATATTATAAATGCTCTTAGTAACTACAAATAAATTTTAAAAAACACCATGAATACTGCAAAACATCCTTGATTCCAAGCTTTGATCCCCTGCTTTAGGAGATCTCAGCCTCCTGAGTAGCTGAGATTGCAGGCATGAGCCATGTATGCCCAGCAGGGTAGAACTCTCATTTTATATAGTGCTGTGGAATTAGCTTCATACAAAGCTTCTTTTTCTCTGTATCCAGATAAGAGCCTAACTACAAATCAGCTTTCACATCTCACCCTAATTACTACAAGCTGTCCTTTCTAATCTTTTGACACAGAGGACATAATTATTTTTGGTAGGACCCAAGCATTCATGTTTCCATATCCCTAACACTATATAATCCCATCTTAGGAGGAACAAATACTAAAATAAGAAGGGCCATTTGGGGATGGTCAGAAGCAAGGTTCACCCAGCTCAAACAGACCTCCTAGAGCATTATGGGATTGGGTTCTAGGAGCATGTGATGAAAAAGCCCCTTGGTGGCCATGCTGGACCCTATACCCGAGGTGTTGTTGGTGAATCTTACAGTGGAGTGGAATTCACAACAAGCACGGTAGGAATATAACTTGTTTGAGCAAAAGCTCAGCAGACTCCCTTCCTGAGAAAATATTCTGAAGAAGTCTCTGTAACCTTCTTTAGGCTTCAGTGACACTTCTGACTCCAGAGGAAAGCTTTATGTTTGATGGAAATCTGTTTCTTTTTCCCTATGGTGAAAACTAAACTTTAAAACATTTCTTTAGAAGTTTATCATATTCACATATAATGAGCCAAAAGGACTGGGAGATATAGGGAGCATTTTTCTCAAGTGTCACCATTGTTCATGCATTGTTTGTTATTAAAAGTTAACAATTTATCTTAGCAGAATGGGCTCATCTCAACAGATGAGCCAAAGAAAGGGAGGCAACGGTGTTGAGACATACAGCAGACAACAAATGGCCTTTCCAGTATTCTCTGAGAAGGCAAGAAGTAGGAGAGAGGAAGGCAGAGTTATTTGTGAGTGATCACGTGTGTTATGCAAGCCTAACGTGACAGCATTTCACAGATGAAGCAAATATTATGTTCTTTGGCTAGACTTGCTTTGGGGAAGATTATTTTTCCTTACTTATAAAGGCAGTTTTATTACTTGCCTATTCCACCTGGAAAAGTGAATATGTAGGTTTCTCTTTCAAACTCCATATAGAGAGCAACGAGAGTTTAATAAAAGACAGGCACAGACTAAGATGACATGGACCAACTAGATTGTTAGCCGTAAGTCCTGACAGTCCTGTTTCTAGCACACACCCTTTAAACCTGAAAGTTCATAGCTGTAGGACCTATTTTGGCCCCAGAGTAACACTTCTTGCTTTAAATCTATTTTCTCTTATAGGAAGTATCTAAGTTTGGCCCTTTTACATGACACATCCCACATCCTGGTGCTTTTCTGGAAATTTAAAAAAAAAAAGTGAAGACAAAAGCAGTCTTCTGACAATAGACAAGTCTTTCCGGTCTCAAAAGTTTCCTGAAAGACACATAACACATAACTCATATAATCATTTGTAATAAATTAAGAAACATTTAAAAATATCTTTACACATGTGTTATAAAGGTATAAAGGTTGAGTGTAGCTAAAGCTGTTTGTCCAACAGTCTTCCCTTCTTCCCCATCCATATCCATCCATCCATCCATCCACTTACCTATCTACCTACAAATTCATCTATCCTCTGTCCATCCTTTTGTTTGTCTTTCCATTCATCTACCCATCTATCCATCCATTTGTATACCCATTCATACATGCGGCCAGCTAGCCAGCCATCCACTCACCCATCCATTAATATACTTACCCACCCACCAATCCACCTGTTTACCAGTCCATTTATCCACCCATCCATCCATCCATCCTCTCACTCCTCCAATACTTATCCTCCTATCATCACCTTATTATCAAGCACAACCTCTACTTCAATCGAAATCTTGAGTTCAGGATGCAGTAGAAAAGAGAGCCTGGAGGGCATCCTTAGGAGAGGACCACAAAAGCTCAGTAGCTATGTGTATATGATCATATAAAATAAAGCTTATGAAATTGAAAACAAAAGAATTTTTATTTTACTTTTTGTGTTGTTTTCTTCTTTTTCTTTTATTTTTTCTTTTTAAATTTATTTTAATGTCAGGGTAATGTACAGAGGGGTTACAGCCATTCATCAGGTAGTGGGTGCATTACTTCTCACATATTAACACCACTTCTCATGTTTTTTCCCATGTTTCCATCACCCCTCCCCCTCCCAATCATCTTGTTTTCCCCTTTCCCTTCTCTATTTCAATAAACAAATAAATGCATATATAATATACCAGGTGTTTTTTCTTTTTTATTCTATTTTTTCTCTTTTGTTGCTGTTTATGATTTATGTACCTTTTGTCTTTTTTAAAATTTTATTTTACTGTCAGGGTGATGTATAGAGGGGTTACAGTTGTATTTGTAAGGAAATGAGTATATTACTTCTTGAATATTGTTACCCCCTCCCATGTTTTCACCCATTTCCCTCCTCCCCACCCCCTGAGGGAAAAAAGTCAGGAGAAAATGAGGAAAGAGTGGAGAAGTGACACTGTCTTAAAAGAAATGTACTCATTACTAGCCTTATATAATTACAACCCCACTGGATATCACCTCTGCAATAAGGATATATATATATATATATATATATATATATAGAGAGAGAGAGAGAGAGAGAGAGAGAGAGAGAGAGAGGAGAGAGGAGAGAGGAGAGAGGAGAGAAGCGAGGCAGAGGCAGAGGGAAAGAGACAGAGAGAGACAGAGAACCTTCACAGAATATCTAGTACTCCGGGGAAATAAGCCAAGTATATATAACTCAATAAAGTTGAAATGTAAGATCCTAAGGACATTGTGAGTGGAAAGGATTGGACCTGTCTGCAGGGATTTGGAAAGCTCTACTTGACTTATTCCCAAAGTTGATGTGATTTTAATGAGGAAAAAATTCTTGGCAAGCAAATAAAAAAGAATAAAGATAATCCTTGTTAGATATCAGTTGCAGATCGCCTGACACATAGTGGGAACCATACAGAAGAAATGTCCAGTAAGTGAACTCCTCTTTGGATGAATAACATGTTCTTAGCTTCTAGGGAATGGCTGATCAAAACAACATTGAGATTCAATCTCACCACAGGTGATAAGGTTTTCTTGATAATAGCCACCATCAAGAAAGAAAATAACAACAGATGCTAACATGGATGTGGCCAAAGGGAACTATTACATTGTTGGTGGGAGTGAAAACTGGTTCAATCATTCTGGAAAGCAGTATGGAGGCTCCTCAAAAGACTAAACAGGGACCAGGAGTTTGGCCTAGTGGTAGAGTTTGATTCCTCGGTACTGGAAATGGTGCTGTGGTTCAAGTGGTAGAGCTCTAGCCTTGAGAAAAGTCCAAGGACAGTGCTCAGGTCCTGGGTTCAGGCCCCACGACTAGGAAAAAAAGACTAAACAAAGAGCTCCCCTATAACCTGGCAACCCTACTCCTGGGCATTTACCTAAATGATCACAAACCAGACCATACTAAAGCTACCAGCACAATCATGTTCATTGCAGCATTGTTTAACATAGCTAAGATATAGAATCAAGCCAGATGATGTTTCTCAGTAAATGAATGGATCAAAAAATATATATGCACAATGGAATTCTATGTTTCACTAAGAAAGAATGGCATTGCCCCATTTGTAAGAAAATAGAAAGACTTAGAAAAAATCATATTAGGTCTAGTAAGTCAGACCCGAAGAAACATAGGCTCCATGGTTTCCCTATTTGTAATAGTGTATGCCTAGAATAGTCTTAATAGAGGTTCAGAATATTTCCAAAACTATGTACTTATGACCACATAAATGATACTAATCAAAATGATTTCTTTGATATGGAAAGAACAGTTTTCGTGGTTATTCTCTCCCTCTCTCTCTCCCAGTTATTTCATTTTTTTTCTCCTCTAGTTTATTTCTCATGGTTACTGTTTCTGATTTTGATACCCTTTTGTCTTGTGTATAAGTTTATCTGATTTGGGAAAGAGAAGGGTAATCACAGACAAGGGGTAAACCAATTCAACAGTGATACTGACACCATGTTGGAAATGAACTTTAAAACTTGGGGGGAGGGGAGTCCTAGGGAGAGGGTAAGGGAGAATACGAGGGATGAGTAATACTATTTAAAAGGAAATGTACTCATTACCTTAATATGTAACTGTAACCCCTCTTTACATTGCCTTTGCAACCAAAAAACAAGCAAAAATAGGCCTGCCAACATATAGCTGCACCCCATATCTCTGGAGATAAAAACTTTTGAGCCACACTTGACCTAAGGCATATTCTTGTTCTTTGATTCCTTCAGTTTATATTTGGATTGCTTTGAACAAGCTTCTGTGTGAATCAGTTAGTGTTTTGTCAATGAACTTGGTAAGCATATGAGCTGTACGAAGTGTGCAGTTTTCATTGATTTTGTCATGTTCCAGTCTACAACAGAGAATAAGATAGTAAGGATCCTCATCCTCATAGACTTAGTGTGAGAGAGGTGCTAATTACCAATGCAGAGCAGTATGGAGAATAACGACAGGTTATGATCTTAACAAAGCAGGTACAGCAATAGCTGGTATTGTGGGAAGCTCATGTGGGAGATCAGAATCTGCCATGAAGGGACCAGGAACTCTGTAACTTCTCTAAGTTTCCATGCAGATACTTTGTTTTTGTACGTGGCTGAATAAAATCACCTATCATTTATTCCAAGAACAGAAGAAAATACTCTTAAGAATTTGTAAAAATATTGTTTTAGAAATCTCCTTACGGACTAAAAAATCCTTTGACATTTTGATTCCTTGATAAAGGCAGAGAACAGGTACTGTTATACATGGCCAATAAATGGATAAAATAAGACAAAAATATTTTGTAATTGTCCTCCCTCCCTCCCTCCCTCCCTCCCTCCCTCCCTTCCTTCCTTCCTTCCTTCCTTTCTTCCTTCCTTCCTTCCTTCCTCCCTTCCTTCCTATCTTCCTTCCTTTATTTCTTCTTTCCTGGAAATAACATCCTCCCTAGAACAATCACAGGACAGGTTTTCATTCGGCACAAGTCATAAAATGCAAGATTTGCAAGACACCTGGGCAGCTATCCAGTTCTTCACTGCCCTGAATGGTTCCATGTTGCAAATAATTGCTTTGTCTACTTGAAAAGCAGGTCTAGGAAATTTAAAGCCAATGGCTTCAGAGGCAATCTCAGGTTGGAATGGAGAAAATGTATAATGCCTAATTAGAAGGCATCAATAAAGACTGATTTCTCCCTTTCTTGCTCATTTTTTCTCTGTAAAGAAACATTAACTAAGGTCTGAAAGCTGAAGTAGAAAGCACAGCGTGGTTGGTCATTTATCTCAGATGTCACCACAGCCCAAGAGGTGTGGTAGATAAGAGAGCAGAGGGCAAAACCTGAGATTCAGAAGGAGCTTGCCAAGAACATTAGCAGGGTCTAAATTCTGCACCCCCCCAAATGTTGGCAATTAATTGAACTTTTGCTGGTATCAAGGCCTTCTGCTTGCTCTCCTACTTGAGCCATACCTCCATCACTGCTTTTTGTTGTTTATTTTGAAGATGAAGTATCATAGACATTTCTGCCTGGGCTGGCTTTTGGAGATAATCGAACACACTTTTCTGCCTAGGATGGCTGCCAAGTGAACTAAGGACACCTGGAAGAGTATATGCTTTATACTTCATGTTTCTATTTGTTTGATTTGTCTGGCTATTAAAAAGATATATTTCGATGACTTGAAGGGTTAGGCGGGGTTGGACTAGATGGAAAAAAGAAGGAGGGAAGAGGAGACACTGATTATTACACAATATACACATAAATTAACATCATGAATTGGAATCCTCTTGAATAACTATTTAAAGATACAAAGTTAATTGAATTTAAAGAAACTTTGTAAAGATACATCTAAGTAAGCAAGATATGACTGTAATTGCTACTGGATAAAAAACTGAATCTGTCAGAAATGTGGTTTAAAAATACGTGAAATTTTATTTGCTTAAAAACATCAGGCTTCAAAACCATGGTTGCAAATAAAGCAACATACACATGACATCAGTCTAGTATTGTTTCATTGCGAGATAACACTTTCTACCTAATTTTGCTTTCACAATATAAAGTTTTATAAGCAAAATATTGGAGGATAACCTATTTTTTTGGCTCTGACTGGTGGATCTGTTTCTGAATGAAAACACACAAAGGAAATGAATCATGTCTATCCAGATAGAACTTCTTTGAGGTGAGAGATGGGGTACTTTGCTTAGGTCTGTCTTCTGTGCAATTTCAGAGCAAGCCAAAGGCAACTGAGATGGCTTTGTGGCTTCCACTTTTCCCAGGTACTTTCCATAGAAGCCTGGGATTGGTGAACACTTCTCAAAGCTTCCTTATCACATCAACCAAGACCCAAAGACAGCAATCCTGTCCTGATGTTAGCTGCTACTTTAAAACAGTGCTACAGCTGGAAAAGAATTCTCTTGGGCTCCAGAGGATTAATCTTGCCATTTCTCCACTGAGATAAATGAAAGAAGAAACAATGCCAGCAAACACTATTCTTCCAGCATCCTCAAAAACCAAACATTCTGGAGTGTAAAAGCCAAGAGTTATAAGCAAGAGGAAGTATGTTGGGCCCTTGAAAAATAAAATAAATTCTTCTGCTTATTTTGGCTGTGTGTTCCCATTCCTTTCAGACTCAAGTCCAGATTGTTACAAGCAGGAATTATTTCCCTGTAGATTAATTGGGAAGAATTCACCTAGCATCTTGTTTCTCTTAAGTTATCTAGTGGACTGGAATGGCCAAGAAAATGGAAAATTAGTATCTATAATTTAGTTGAGGAGGAAAATAGCCCCGCTATTTGCCATAGTAGTTTCAAAGCTGGAAATGAAAGATGTCTAGAATATTTTGTTATCTTTAGGTAATGTAATTAATAATACATAAGTTTTGGATATTTAAGCCTAAACATAAAAATGGGGTATGGTACAGGAGGAAACATGATTTGAGAATTAACCCATGCTCTCCAGAAAGAATTAATGTGTTCTCTAGAGGTAAAACCCTCACTCAGAGCTTAACTGCCTTTCTGGGGGTCAGCAAGTATTTCCCTAGCCTTGGCAAGCCAAACAGAGTCTATGATTAACGATGAATGTTGTCTTTATAAGAAGTCTTGTAGTTCACTGATCTGTTATGATTGGCACAGATCACTTGTTTCACCTCAAAAACACTGTCCAAATTAAGCTTCTAAGCTTCTGTAAGTCTTAGAGGAGCCCAACTTTGAAATTGCCCCACTACCTCTCAAATCAAAGAACGGCATAAAGAAACAGCAACTTTTAAGCTACTAAAATGAGCAAGCACTGTGGGGGTGGGTGTTTAGAAGGGTATGAAGGGGTAGTGGCTTTGTTTGACAGTTTCTTTGGTATTGGTGACAACTATGTGCTAAGTGATTAATGCCTTTGTTTTTTTCTGGTGTGGAGATGGGATCATTCCACTGTGTAGCAAAGAAGAGAATCAACAGTTGTCTGAAATATGACACAACCATCATTGCTAGATAACTCAATCAACATGAATATTTTTCAACTCCAACTGTGATAGGAAAATAACTGACAAATTATCATCTCTTAATAATACAATGTCCTAAGCTTGCAAAACCTGAGTTACGAGTTAGATTGCTCACACATGTTACTTTAGCTACTTAGGAGGCTAATATCTGAAGATCTGAGTTCAAAGCCAGCTTAGGCAGACAAATCTGAGAGACTCATATCTCCAATTAGCTAGCATAAAGCTGGAAGTTGACCAAACCAAACCTGAGTTAATGGATTTATTTCCACCAAACTAGGGACAATTAGTAATGATTAAAAAGAATCTTAACACTGTACATAGTGTAAAATCCAAATGTAAAACCAGATATTCAACATTTTAGTTCCCTGTCTTAAAATTGTAAAGTCAAAAACAAATCACTTTTATAGCTTTCTCCGATTTTAGGAGTTGTAAACTTGAGGGAAAAAAATCTCCTCAGAAGCTGCTTTGCTTTAATTGTCTTTTACACTTTGCAGCTTTTTGCCCTAAAAACAGCAGAATATCGACACATAATATGATTCCATATCTTCAACTCATAAAGTTTATGGCAATAGAGTTTCTAGTTTCAATAGGATGAGATGGAATTATATCTTTCCTTTACTAGTTACTTTCCTTTAAAGCATATGAGGCAATTTTCTGCCTTTTTATGAAGGACAAATCATTTAATATAATTGAAACCCTTCTTCCTTTAGCTCTTTCTTAGCGGTTTACATTATTAAAGCAAACAATGTCAATTAATTTTAGTTTTACATGTTTAATTTCTCCCCACAACCTGTGACTAAAAACATCTGGGAGTTGTATCTTGTGTCAAATATCTAGTCTAAGTATTTTTAAATAACTTTTTTCTTTGTCAATTTAAGCTCTGTGTTAAAAAGCTCAATGGCTTTGTAGAAATGAGGGATACCTCAGATTTTGTGACATAGTAAGTTATTATTATCATGTAACAGTATTCCAGAGCAAGCCCCAGGACATTGTGACAGGTGTCTGACCTGTTCCCACACACCATGACAGAAACAAGAACACATTTCTGGTCCAACAGCTGTGTCTGAAACCTTTCCACAAGCTAACAAACACACAGTTCACTCATTATTTGTGCCACTCTTTAAGTTCTCATACCTTTAAAAGTATAGGATTATATTTAATTATTAGTCATCTTCAAAATCACTTAACCAAGGCAATAAAACTTGGAGGGGCAAGATACAGGGGAAAACTTCAAGGGAAAACTAATATTTTCTTTCACTAAAACCCACTAGATGCGACTTCTTTGCTGAGTATTTTGCAATAACTAAGGTTTCCAGACCAAGTGGGTCAGAATTCTGTGCATGACTTTTCGGTGTTGGGCACTTGAACTAATACAATGCAATTGCTTGGGTGTGATGAAGAACCGTGGGGTGAATGCTGGCTCCTAGCTGCTGAGGGCCTCGTGAAGGGCTAATGTCAAGTCTCCTGTATCTGTCTCCTCATCTCTGAGGTCTGGGAGAGGACATGTGTCTGGGGCGATGCCTTTGGCAGGGCCATTCATGCCAGTGCATAGTTGGCCATCCTCTGCTCTGCCCCTTTAGCTCTTACTGTCCTGTTCTATGTATCTATCATTCAAAGAAGGATGAATCACAGCCCTATCATTCAAAGAAGAAAGACACATGGAGTCAGACTTACCAATTCTTCCTCTTCACACTCTGAATTATACTGTGCTGCTTCTTCTGTCTCTGGCTTCTGAACAATGTTTCTGCACACAAGCCAGATGGTCAGACTTGCAATGAACATTCCAATATCAGGCACAAACACCCTGATGCCATTGCCAGCATCAGCTCCTTTTAAGCTATGAAGGAAAAAAATGAGAAGAGGACATTTAGTAAGTTCTTATAGTTGTATTATTCTATTCAGTTTTAATGATTTCAAGTCAAAGGTGCTCAATTTCTACCCAGTAAGTCTCAGAAAGCTTTGCACTGACTTTGGCATCTTATGAAATCGATTGTTCAGGAAGATCCCAGCATTTCACGGTAGTTGAAGAACTACAAAGAACTCTAAGTCAATGGTTACTCCTAATGAATGCTAGCCAATTATATTGCTGTTAAATAAGGCACATGAGCAGTAAGAATACGACTGCTTGTGATGTAGGTGAAGCAATTAACAACAAAACAGATGTTAGCAGCTAGAAAATACCTTATCCTAAATGTAAATCAAAGCCAACAGGTAAAATGGAGAAGACATGAAATCCATCCTCTAATCTGGGATCACATGATTATTTTGTGTCTAAGTTGCTATTATTTCTCATATTATTCAAAGACAGGTAGACCTCGATTAATTCTTCCAATCTCAGGGAAGAATATTCAATTTAGGATAAGAAGAGTCCTCATATCTAAATATACCTACAGCTAAAAATATTAAATCTCAAAAATAAATCCCCAAAGAAAGGTAGGTTAAAGAGAAACTTCTCTGAAGAGGAAATAAGAATGGCCTATAGACACATAAAGAAATGCTCTTGACATCTCTGGCCATAAAAGAAGTGCAAATCAAAACAAGTTTGAGATTCAAGCCCCAAGACTGTCAAAAAAACAATAGAACATCAAAGAAGGAAATGTTCATCAGAGATAAAACTTGATCAGGGACATGAATCAAAAGTCAGGGGCAAATAGTATATATGTATTTGTGAATGACTGTCATGCATATCCTTTTGTTTAACTCTTCTCTAAATGACTTGGAACAATGCAAATACTATTGAACGCAACTGTATTGCTTAGAGAAGTGAAAAAGTCTGTGATGTTCAACACAGATGTAATTTTTTTCCCTGAGTATTTTCAGTCTGTGGTGGTTGAGTCACAACTATGGGACTTGTAGGTACAGAGGGCTGACTAAATATGTATTTATATCCACTTTGTGTGATTGCATTTTATACTCATTGACATTATCTGTATTTAAAAGAATAATAAATAACATGACCTTCATCAGTTGGAGATGACCACTATTAACATTTACACAATAAAAATATCTGAGTAAGATCTCTACTTCCTGAGTACTTTGTTTAGGCTAAATAAGAGATATTTAATCTAATTAATCCTGAATAGAGTTAGGTATCTTTACCTGTCATTCACATATGGAAAAGAAAACCCTGCCAGATTCTGATAGCGCACTCCTGTAATCCTAGTTACTTAGAAGGCTTCAATCTGAGGATCCTGGTTCTAAGCTAGCCTGAGCACAAAAGTTGTAGAGACTCTTATCTGCAGTTTAACTTGGAAAAAATGCCCAATGAGTATATGAGTGTACATGTATTTATATGTGTGTATGTATGTATATGCACGCACTAATAATGGGGATTGAACTCAGGGCCTGGGCATTCCCCCTTAGTTTTTTTTTTTCCTGCCCAAGACTAGTGCTCTTTCACCTGAGCCACAGCTCTACTTCTGGCTTTTTACTAGTTCATTGGAAATAGAACCTCAGACTTTCCTACCTGGATTTGGGTTCCAAATCTCAATTCTCAGATCTTAGCCTCTCAAGTAGCTAGGATTATAGGTGTGAGCCATCAGCACCCAGCAACATTATATCATTAAAGCATCTTTGTGCAAAATAATTGAGGCACTTCATGAAATTCACAAAGAAAGTGAAGTTGTGGGGAAAAGTTCTTTTTTTAAATTGCTGGGGTGATGTACAGAGAGGTTATAGTTACATTCATCAGGTAATGGGTACATTACTTCTTGAACACGTTTTTTTTTTATCAATTTCCTTCCCCTACCCCCTCCCACTCATCTTGTTTCTCTCTTCCTTTCCCTTTTTCAAATAAACAAATAAAACCATATATAATATATCAGGTACCATATTCAGATATAGTAACAACATGAGATAAACCATAAGGGGAAAAGAATAAAAAATAAATAGCTTCACATAGTACATTAAGAACAACAATCACAAATATAAATCTCTTGTTTCCATATCCTGGAGTTCATTCATATTAAGTGACGTAAGCATGACCCAAAGAAACACAGGCTCCATGTTTTTCCTCATTTATAACTATTAGTATATGTCCAGAATTCTCCCAGCATAGGGTCATAATAGCTCAAAAGCTATGTATACATGGTCATATAGGATGAGGCTAAGTAAAAAGTTATCAAAGAAAAAAAAAGAAAAAAGTTATTAAAGAAAGGTAATGTGCTCCGATGTGAGCTCAGTTTCTTGCACACAATACAGCGGAGAAAAGCCAGAACTTGGCTTTTCCCACCTGTGGATTTCATTAAGTGTCCAATTTGCTGTTGCTTTGAGTCAACAGCCTAAGCTTTGTGCTTTGTGGTCCCCAAAGAGACATTTTATGGCATACACGTACTGAAGAATGAAATGAACATAGCTTGCAAAAGCAATCATACCACCTGCTGTGGTAAAACCCAGCTACAGGCTCCAGGGCTGGGCTCTGATTTTCATTTGAAATAGAGTCAGGCACTGAGGTACTAAGCTATAAACTTGCCTTGTAGATTTAATGTTCATATACTGTCATCACAGAAACAATGAGACTTTTGAAGAGCATAATAAAGTGTATATAAAATGAACAGGTAGGTCATAGAGTAATTGATATATCATTCAGAGGCCATCTTTTCAATAAAACTTTCTTTTTTGTTTTGATCATTGTTTTATAAAGAATATTCATTTCAACTGAAATCTTCAGAACGCTGTGCAGTAAAAGTAAGACAAGGAAAATAGTCTGGTGAAAAAAAGTGTTAGAAAGTCTGGTACGAGTAGCTTATGCCTTAATCCTAGCTACACAGGAGGCTGAGATCTTAGTATCAAGTTCAAAAAAAGCAGCCCAGGGAGAAAAGTCCATGAGACATTTATCTTGAATTAACCACCTAGAAGCCAGAGTAGATCTGTGACTCAAGTGGTAAACTTCCAGACTTGAGTTTGAAAAAGCTAAGCATTAGTATTCAGGCCTTGAGTTAAATCTCCAGTATAATCACATGGCACAAAAAGGTGTTAGAAACTCCTAATTCATATTATTATCCTAAAAGACTTGAGAAGATCTGAAGTAGAACAAATGATTTGAATGTATTGAGCTGTGTTTCTCAAATTTATTTGACCACAAAATAACATCTGGCATCTATGACATTCTATAGATTTTGAGAGACACTAGCTGAGACCATGCTCATCGGTCTAGATTTTTTTTTAACAAAATTAGATGGCTAATTAGAAACTATACTAAGGTACACAAAGACAGGCCCAGTCTAGCCTGTACAGCCTATAACAGTATCCTGATAATTGTCTCAGGATGCCCCTCTGCCAGTCAAGCTTCCACATTGCTCCCAGAGTTTAATTTCTAGAAGCATTGAGCTGATGATGCCCAGTCTTGTAGCCTCAGAAAACACCCATTTTGCCTAGGCAGGGAACTAAGTTCTTGTTTCCCCAGGACTTGATTGCCTTATATCTCACTATGATTTCCTTGTATCCTCAATTTGTTTCTCCTCCCAACTAGCATGCAGATAAGAATGCGTTTTCAATTCTCTTCTGAGCTGGGCAGGGTGGTTCATGTTATTAATCTGAGCATTTAGGAGGCTGAGTCAGAAGGACTGTAAATCTGAGGCCAGCAGACGTTATGAAGAAAACAAATCCAACAAACAAATGTTCTTGCAAGTCTCATTCATAGCATCCCCATTGTAGAGTCCTTTCAAACTTGTTATTCAGCTACAAATAACTGATTTCTTGCTATTGAAACCTGTGCTCTGCACACACTGGGGTTGAAAATGACTAATGCTTGGGTCAATCCCTTGTTTACCAGTGTACCCAGTACCAGGCTTCCTTCTAGTTTATCACTGGGTCCTGGGGACTTTCAGTGTGTGGAACAGTATGCATGACTCAGAGGACGGCTCAATGCATGTCGGCCCAAGACACTGTGGCCCTTCAAATATTCACTGTGCTTCCTAGAAATGAAGATTGCACAAACATGACTGATGAATTAGATAAGATAGGACCACAAAACCCCTCGTCATATAGTTTGTGGAAAATAAAGCACTAACATTTGTGAGGAAAAGGTTATTATTGCCCAGGAAATGGTATGAAGATCACAGGATCCATGAATAAAACCCCAGTTGTATTTACAGAAAGATTTAATTGTAAAAATTGGACATTTTAAAGTATTAATGAAAATATTTTATGCATCTAGATGCACGTTTGCCTGAGATCCTAGCCACACAGAAAGCATGGGTAAGACTCACAGTCCAGGCAAAAAAAAACATGTGAGATGCTATCTAAAAAAAGTAACTAAAGCATAAAAAGACTGGGTAACAATCCAGTGACAGATCCCCCCTCCCACCCTTACCTACACACACACACACACACACACACACACATACACACATACTCATACACACATACTTACATATATATATATATATACTTTATTTTAGTATATATGTAAGAGAAACATTTAAAAATAATTGCTGTTGTGTTATCTATGAATATTAAATGGATCAATCTGGTAGAAATCTTCATCATTACTTTAAAAATATTAAGTTTTTACTCATCACCATATACTAAAGTATTGAGTATGGGCCATAATGGTTTATCAAAGAAATGGAAAGATAAGGCAAGGTCAGATTGCACTAAGCTTAGAGATTTTTTTTGAAAGAGTTCACATAACCAGACTTTAAAGATATGGAGCAAAGGAAGAAAGACCCTGATTATGAAGGCCACTGAGCCACAGGAGAGATAGTCATGGGTTCTGAAACTAAAGATGTGCATGAGGGATGCCAAGAGTCTGGAGTGCAAAGCTGCAGTTCGAAATGAAAGTCATATGGGCTTTGTACATGCAAGAAAGGAAGTCCTGGTTACAGGGGAAGAGTCAAAAATTATCCTTTCATATGTGTTCACCAAAGTCAGTAGGGTAACTGCATCCTAGGCAATGAATAGTATAAAGAAAATATACGTTCAAGGCTCTCTTAACTAGTCTATGTATAGTAGGACATTTAACAACATACTACATTTCCTTTCAAGTAATCCTAAAACAACAGTTTGCCAGACAGAGGCAGGTTCCCTGATTGCCAGAATAACAAGACCAGGGCATTGGCCAACCCAATGAACAGTCACAAGACCTAGCACCTGTTACATTTCTCCATATGCTAAGATTCTGAAAATTTTCCTTAAGTTTGACTGACTAGTGCCATGTCCTAATAATGAAGGAGTGTGTCAATGTATTGATAGAAATAAAATCCTCCAGTTACAGTAGGACAGGACTGGGGTAAGGCTCAGACAGAGCATTTGCAGAGTATGTGCAAGGGTCTGGCTTCTACACCCAGCCCTACAAAAACCCAAAAACAAACATAAAAATTTCACAAAGAATAATTACACTTAGGCAGCTCTTTAGAAGAGTGAATCCTTTGGTACAGAGGAGTTGGTAGAAAGGTCAACTTCAAATAAATGGCAATAACATGATTAAAATATCAAATGAGCACAGTTTAAGCAAACAACAGCTATTAAAATGCTTGTGCATGATTTTCTGATGGCTTCTGAAGTTCACACACCAAGACATGCATCCATTGTTTTTTTCCTTTATCTTAACTACAGTTCTGTTTAGTTCAGGCATCTTCACTGGGTTGAGCTGTAATAGCATGAACATTTATAGGCAGGGACTGTGTATTTAATAATAACATGCTAAAAGAGAGAAGACCCCAGAATCCAACTGCTTCACTCACCAAAAATTCTAAAGGTTACCTGGGTTGTGGCTGGACCTCATTTAACTTACACACTCCAAACCACTATTTTGACTAGGAGTTACCGGAGGACATGACTGTGTGTACATGTAGTCAACTCAGAGTAAATAAAAACTAATAACAGAAGCTTCCATTTTGAGTCTTTAATTCCTCCATTTCCAGTTCCTTGCTGGTTAGTTGGCTATAAAAACTTCAGGGAATTGAAGCCTGGGCTGGCTTCAAACCATGATCCTCAGAGCTCAGCCTCCCGAGTAGCTGGGATTGCAATGGTGGGCCACCAGTGTCTAACTTTAATTCTTTAATCCACCCAGGCCAGGAAACCATGGCCCAAAGATCAAAGATAATTTGTAGATCTCCAGCCCTGGGAGATGGACCGTGCCTTGAACTACTCTTAACAGAAGAGAAAACGGCACCATAACATTCTCAAGCACAGGGATGCATCCTCGGGGGCTGGCCCTCCAGATGAAAGACAACCTCAGTCACACAGACCAACTGAGGCTCCTTAGAGTGCACTTCCTGGGAAATTTACAACACATCTCCATCATTCCACCACACTGACACAAATGCAATGCTAGCTCAGGCCTTCTCACCTGCTTAAATTGGTTCCTGGAATAGCTTGAGAAAATGAGCCAAATTTATTCTGCTAGAAGGAAAATGGGATGAGAGTGGCACATATATCCTCCTGATAAACATTCTAAAAATTCTCCTCAGGAAAGAGTAGGAATATTTGTATGTCAAGAAATACATGTGTGTCTACTGTAACATATACATTTAACAGGCATTGTCCAAAGGGATGAGGAAAACAATGAGCTTTTTTAGGACAGGAGAGATCGACATAAGGTCAAACAAGTCTCCAAATGACATATAAAGTCTTCTGGTCATGTGTGTGAGCATGTATACATGTGCAAGAAGCTATGGTATGTGTATGTAAGGCACCATAGTATCCATGTGTGGAAAGCACCATAACGTGTGTGTACCAGATGTCATGATATATTAGCAAGATATCATGCCCAATGTGTTTACCAAGAAATTGCATATGTGCATGGCACTATGACAGCATATGTGTGAGCACCATAATGTCTGTGCAACTATTCACAATAGCCAATAATGTCTGTGCAACTATTCACAATAGCCAATCGATGGGAACAACCCAGATGCCCTACTGCAGATGAATGGATACAATACACACACACACACACACACACACACACACACACACACGCACACGCCAACAAACAAGATAAAATAATGGCATCTGCAGGGAAGTGGATGAAACTAGAGCGAATCATGTTGAGTGAGAGAAATCATGACCAAAGAAACAAAAGGCGCAAGGTATTCTTAAATATGTGGATATTAGATCCAAACAGTACAAAAGCAATGACTCAATACTTGGGTCCCCAAGGTTATGGACATGGTCTTGGAGATACAAACATAACTACACAGACATAATGATGGGCTATATACTCTATAGACATAATGTTTTATTACATAGATTAATACATATCTATGACATACAAACCCTCAGCTTTATTTTAATTATGTTTTAAAATCTATGTGCCAGTGATTGCATATAGAGATTCCTTTTCTGAATGCTTGTTTGTTAAACATGACATTTGCATTAGGATGTAAAAATCAATGTTAATAAAAATCTTTAAAAATAAATTAAGATAAATGTTTATTAAGTATAAATAAAACATGTTCATATTTTGTAAAAAAATGTGTGTAAGGCACTTTGCTATGTGGGTAAGGCACTATGATTCATGTGCATTGGGTTTCATAAGGTCTTCATGTATAATGAACCATGACAATGAACTATGGTCAATAGAGCATGTGAAGTGTGTGTGTGTGTGTGTGTGTGTGTGTGTGTGTGTGTGTGTGTGCACATGAGAGGTTCAGCCAAAAACAAGAACTGGGACTGGGGTTGTAGCTCAGTGATTAGCACATTATCAGCACGTATGAAGTACTAACTTCCATTTACAGTACCCCAAAGGAGAAAAGGACAGTTCCTTCAGTTGGTCAAGTCTGAGATGGGTTTTGAAGGATATCAGGAAGAATATGATACATCCAGTGAATTAAAAGCCATGTGGTTATGTTGTAATATAAAATATAAGAATGAATGGGGGCCGGGAGTTTGGCCTAGTGGTAGAGTGCTTGCCTACTATGCACGAAGACCCAGGTTCGATTCCTCGGTACCATATACTTAGAAAAAAGTCAAAAATTGTGCTCAGGCTCAAGTGGTAGAGCTCTAGCCTTGAGAAAGTCCAAGGACAGTGCTCAGGCCCTGAGCTCAAGCCTAGGACTGGCAAAAAAAGAAAGAATGAATGGTAGAAGTACTTTAGAAGATTATTTGGTTTCAGGTCTGTGAGAATCTTTGACATTTGGAGAGGTATTGGCAAAGCTACTTTCTTGTTGGTCAAACATAGAACAAGTTATTTAACTTATTACCTAAATATTGCATTATCTATTTATTATTAATATTATATATAACAATATATATTTATTGGTATATATTGCTATATAATATATAATATATTAATACAATATGTTTATATATTAATATATAATATGCCATATATTATATAATATATAACATATAAACATGTTATATATTAGTATATTAATTCTTATAATATTAATATACATATGAATGCATAATATATAATATGTTATTATACTTTTATAACAATGACTAGATAATGTAATATTTAGGTAATATACATAACATATATAACACATATAATAAAAATCACCATTTTTCTGACTGCAGTTAATTTAAAATTTGGAGGGACACACTCCCAAATTATATCAGTGTTCTATCCCTTATTTGAACCTACAGATAAAGAATATTCTTTTCTGTATTAACCACCATATATATGTACATATATATATTCTATATTAACCATGTAGCAATGAACTCTGCCTATCTTTATTACTTAGTTTTCTGCTGACTGTAAACATTTCCTTTTCTCTCCATTTACTTTCCTAACCACAGTGTTGATCCTTGAATTGTTTTTTATTAGATGGCCTGAGATGATTGTTAATCATATGAGGCTCAAATTGCTTTTGACTTGTGGGAGCCCCTCCAAGCTGGCGTCTGTGACTTCTTCCCACAATTAATGGGGTTTTGGCTTGTTCTCTATTGCAACAAGATTTTCAGGCCCATCTTTTACTTCTCCACCTTTCTTGTTTGTGGGCTTGAAGTGTGCAGGCATAGATTCAGAGCTGGCCTACATATTCGGGCTTTCTAAGTGAGCCGTGCTCCTGGGATCCTGGTTCTGGGCTCTTTCACTTGACCAATAGGAAATATATCTCTATGTATTTGCATATACTCGAATGTGCATATTATGACTATTTCCATGACTCTCTGTGTTTGTTTTTTTAAACCTTTGCATTCATTCTGATCACTTCAACTTAAAATTACCACCTCAGGCTTCCTTCTTGCCTTTTCTTTCTATGTTTATAATCTTCACTTTAGTGGTGAGAAATCTGGTTCCCTTGATTTCTAATATATTTAATTATATACCAAATCACTTAGTTGTTTAATATAAGTAATTTGCAAACCACCACAGCTGCTTTAGCTCCTGCACTTTTGCCACCCATGCTATAAACCACCTCTACATGGAGTCCACTTCTAACACGCCCCCATTTGATCCCTGCCCCCAAATCCTGGCTTCTGCCAGGACTAACGAGCTTCAGGTAACCATTCCAGGTGCCATGTGATCCCTTTACTAGGTGCATGTTGCAGAAACCAATCCCTAAATGCTTGATGGGAAAGGAAAGAAATCAGGGCAAGGTGTGCAGAACCGGACAGGTTCTGCACATGAGATCTAGCCAACATGGAGCCAGGTGACTTGAGAAGATGAGTGGTGTTAGGTGAGATGAGGGGAAATGATGGGTGAGGTGACCCTGATCAAGATTCATTGTACTCATAAACTGATATGATGAAGTGAAATCCTTTTGGGCAACTACTTGAAGATAACAAAAAATTAAATATTAGATTTTTTAAAAGGCTAAAGAAAAAGCTAAAAACCACAGGTGGAGAGAGATATGCAACCACATGCAGGTCAGCCCTGAAATACACAGAATCTGCTATCCACCATGTTGTTGACTCCAAATCCAGCTTTCCAGCCCTTCCCAGGACTTTGAGTTTCCCCCATTCTCTGAGTTACCAAGTGAAAAAGAGTCCCAAAGTGCTTAAAGAGAAGGAAAAAGACAGCATGAGCGTTTTTACCAATGTGTATTAAATAGAACTCACAATACTTACTGAGAAATCTTTTGATTTTGAAGCCCTAAGGCTTTGAACCACAATGCCAACCACTGTATTCTACATAATATGACTGTTATGTCTTTTGAGCCTTCAAGAAATTCATCCTTCATGTTTTCAGAAGATGATGTAGGGAATGAATGTATAAAACAGTAATTTGCACTTTAGAGTCGCATCCTAAGTGCTGGGCTGTGGCTGTCCCAAATCCATCAAGCTTGGGACTACTCCTAACCCTCTATGGTTCTGAATTAGACACAGATGGACACACAATCTGAATTGCTGCTTCTGAAGGTATTTGTGCAGTAAAAGCTAACATTGAGGCATAGGCAGGTTGCATCTCCCTTATGTTCCTCCACTAGGGATACAGTGCTTCTCGGTGAGACAGCCCAGAGTGACAGCAGACCCATTTCTGGACGCTTCACTGACACTTCTTCAATATGGCAGCCATATCCAGGAACGAGTTCCCTGAGATCCTCCAGAATGTCACCCATCTAGACACTTCTGTTCTCAGATCGACTGGTCTTCTTCCCTTTCAGACTTCACTTCCCCAACCTTGCCACACTTTATAGGGGCCGAATCCTAGGATGAATTCTTCTACCCACAATGCACTGACTCTTCTACGTACTCCCACCCACCCAGACTGCTTCCAGACAATTCCTGTCATAAATATTTCATTGGCCTGCAAAACTTTGATGAATCCTTGTCAAAGAGAAGCCAGTGTAAACCTGCTCTGCTTGAACCGAAGGCCTCACTGCAGAGATTGGGATTCAGTCCCTCCTGCCTCCCCACCCCCTCTGCCCCTGCTCAAACCAGAACATATCCAAAGAAAAAGGAGGACTCCATTTGTTGCTTGGAAGGGTAAGGATTGTGATTTGAATACAGAATGCACATTGCTGAGAAAGAGCAGCTCTCATTTCTCCAGGTGGGGAAGTTTGCAAATGTCATGAAATATCAGCCTGTGCTGTCTTTGCAGGGAGTCAGCATAAAACAGCCACAACTAAACTAACAGGTATGTCATTATAGTGTGCTACCTAGCTTGCAGTTCCCTTACTGGGCATTACTTTTCAATAGTTAGGAAAACATTATAGCCATAACTAAGGATTTTTTTAATAATACAAAGTAAGGGCATATCAACCAATATTTTATGTTTTCAGAAATGTAATAGAATGCAAGAAATTAAACCCTCCCCCATCTGCAACCACCTGGTGAGTTCAGGCTAGGTCAGGCTTAGTCATTAAGATTAAAAACTTTTCAATGCATTTGAACTGTGATGCTACAGATAAGGTATTTCAAATTTGTCATTGTCTATTCTAACAAAGGTTAAGCTGTAAAAACAGATCAAAATTGTTACAGAAATAAAATATTCAATCAATGAGAGAGAAACTGAGTTGTAAATTGTCAGAAGGTTAAGAAAAGGGAACCTTTACAAACCAAACTGTAGATATTAGTTTAGTTACGACTAAGTTGTGGAAAGCAGCATGGACTTTAAAAAAAAATCACAACTGGAATGACCATGTGATCTGGATATATAGCCAGAGAATGAAATGCTGTTGCTTGGAACCACATAGATGAACCAATAGGACACTACGTTAAATGAGGAAGCCGGGAATAGAAAGTCTGATACCACACAATCTTCCTATTTTGTGGAATAAAAATAGTTGACCTCTTAGAAGGCTGAGATCTGAGGATGATGGTTCAAAGCCAGACTGGGCAGGAAAGTCTATGAGATTTATCTCCCACTATGGACCAAAAAAGCCAAAAAATGGAGCCATTGCACAAGTAGTAGAGTACCAACTCTGAGCAAAAGAACTAAAAAGATAGTACCCAAGTTCTGAATCCAAGCCCAAGTGTTGGCATATACAACACTCACACACGCGCGCACACACACACACACACACACACACACACACACACACAAGCACACACGCACGCACGCACAGTAGTTGATTTCACAGAGTGGAAAGGCAGCTACTATGACAGGATTTATGAATGGCTATTAAGTCATGATTAGATAGGAGCAACAGTAGTGGAGTTCTGCTGACAGGAGGGTGTAGAGATGACAGCAATGTACATTTAGAGCTGTTAGAAGGATTATTAATATTTCACCCTAAAGATAAATGTTTAAGGAGCGAAACCAACTGATTTAATTATTACATAATATCTAAAGTTTATCACAGCCCATCGCAAGACTCAAATCCGTGAAGTTATTATGTATCAATTAAAAATAAGAAGGAAATTAAATAAACCCAAATAGTGAATGTATATGTTTATAAAATAAATTCTAACCTGGATATAGTTATATATTATAACAGGGATATATTACAGGATATAGTTGCTAAAATTACCTTAGATTATTCTTCCTTGGGCAATTCAATTGTGATGGTATTCAAAGGCACATTCAAGTCAGGTGCTAGTGTTTACACTTGTAATCCTAGGTAATCAGGAAGTTGAGAGCCAGAGGTTTGCAGTTCAAAGCCAGTCCTGACAGAAAAGTTCATGAGCTACCTGGCCCCACAGGAAGAGTAATCTTCATAAAGTGTACCAGGCCATAGAGGAGGCAGATTCCTCTGCTATCGATGGGGAATCAGTGATGGATCCCCGTGACCACATTAACTTATGGTTTTGACACTCCAAAAGAGAGATATCAGAAGCTTAAAAGGCATTCCATGGACTTTTTGCCGTTTCAGTTTGGCCTTTGCACTTTTAAGTACACAGACCACACAGATTCAAAACATATAACAAAGTCATTGAACTTCTATGTTTTTCCCAAGCCCTTCAGTAGATCCTCACCAGATGTCAAATTCGTTTGTCAGAGCTCCAGCACTGATTTCCTAGCAAGCCAAGGATTTGATTTTAATAAAGTTTTTCTCAATGGAATTCCATATTTAAATCAGGAAGAAGAATGATAGCTGAGAGAGCAATATGATGAAAAACGTTCTCAGGCTAATGGCGAGGGGGCACTGGCCTACATGTCTCCCGACACTTCACAGTGTCCTGTGATGATTCCTGAAGATCAGAAGAAGCTTATTGAGCAAGTTGTAATGAAAATAGAAGACTTACTACAAAGCGAAGAGAACAAGAATTTGGATTTAGAGCCATGGAGTGGGTTCCAAAGAAAGCTAATTAATCAAACTTTGAGCTGGAAGTATCTCCAAAGCATTCATGTTGAGACTTGAGAAACAGAAAAGAAGGAGCGATACATAGTTGTCTGCAAAGTAATGAGGAAGAACGCAAGAGAAGGGAGCAGCAGAAACATGCTAAAGAACAGGAGGAACTTAATGACGCTGTGGGATTCTCAAGAGTCATTCATGCCATCACTCATTCTGGGACACAATATGCTCCTGAACATCATGCACTCAGTCCACCAGTTCTACTGCCCTCTGCCTCCGCATTTGAATGGCTTTAAGGAGATGATGATGTGTGTCTTTCCCAGGCTCTGGGATACTAAATTGATGGCCAGCACACAGCCTTTTAAGGAAATCATTAACAACACATCCCTTGCAGAATTGGAAAAGTGGTTAAAAGAGACACTTTTCAACCTTCCTAAAGTTGAAAGTGCGGAAGGTTTTCCAAGCTTGCGAGCAGCTCTGTGATGTTTCTATCACCTGACTGCGCTTCAGCCCCACATGAACATCCGGGTTCTTTTCTTGGTCCACCAAAAATTCATGTGTCTGCCAAATCAAAACTCACCGAGCTTTTTTTAAACAAGCTATCTCTCATGGGGATCCTAGACCCCCTGATCTAAACCTGGAAGGGCCAGACTTGCAGTCTAAATGTGACCATGACTCTATGTGACATTTCCTAAGGTGTGGAAAACCAGTGACCTTTACCAGCTTTTCAGTGCCTTTGGTAACATTCACAAATCCTGGATTGATGGCACATTGGCCTTCGCATCTCTCAGCCAGCCTGACTTAGTTAAGATTGATATGAATACTAGCAAATATGCAGAAAGCTATGGATCCAAAACTATGCTGAGAATGTTGGGAAGAAATGGGAAGACAAGTAGACCAAGAGAAAACGGAAAGAAGACAGTTGGCAAGAAGTGGAGCAGAAGAAGCTGGACACGAAAACCTCGTCTCATAAGTGACAGAACCATGACTTCTGCACCAACAGCTTCTCGGCTACCAGCACAGTGGGAGAGAAGATTACAATGCAGGAGAAGCCAGCTTGGGAGATGGAGCAAGAAGGAGGGATGCAAGAAGGCCAAGAAATTGAAAAGGATGAAGGAAGAGCTTCTTTTGGTAGGGAGCCGTATGGTCAGCCTGGCCAAGCTCTTCGAAGTTCCTGACACCAGGTAACCAAGACCTGAGGAGCATGCTGGGAAACCACACTGCATTGCGTTACAAAAGCATGGTGTGGGAGGGGCAAAACCATGAGGGTTTCCAGTTTTTACTTTGGTGGCTGCTGCTTTTTTTCCCCTTTCTTTCTTTCTCCTTTTTAATCTAAACTAACTATGGACACACATCACAGCTGTGGGCTGTTTTGAGCATCGGAGTTACTATACTAACCTGTTAATTATTTTCTGCACCTGGAAAGCTTTCCTGCTGGTCTGTATGAAAACAGAGCCCACATCTGGTGTCTTGGCCTCAGGTTCAGGCTTGAGCTCTCTACTGCCTGTCCCAGTCTGTGGGGCAGTCAGAGGTCAAGGGCATGGCTCCTGGAGGCCACAGCTTCCCACCACAGCTGCTTGAAAACATCAGTCAGGCTTGTTTCCTGTGGGAATGATGCAGGGTGGATCCCTGGGGGAGCCGGCATGGGCCATTACACTCTCCTGCCATGCCAGCTTTTGTGAAGTGGCCCAGAGAAAAATCTAATGCTGTTATAAGTGGGTGCTTGGCTCGCTCTGCAGAGTTTCTTCATTGCTCATCCTTGCTTGATGTTTCTGTGTGCATGTGTGTACGCAATGTGTGTGTGTGTGTGTGTGTGTGTGTGTGTGTGAGAGAGAGAGAGAGAGAGAGAGAGAGAGAAAGAGAGAGAGAGAGAGAGAAAGAGAGAGAGAGAGAAGAGAGAGAGAGAGAGAGAGAGAGAGAGAGAGAGAGAGAGAGGAGGGGGTGGGGAGAGGCAGATCATGGTGAACCCTGACTTGGATGTGAGCACCAGTGACAACTGCATGCTCAGAACCTCCTCCCTATCGTCTGCTTCCAATAGATCATTAGTAGACATTGAACATTTTTGTATTGTGAAAATAAAAATGAGAAAGTGTATTTCCAAAAGGATCAAATTAAAGAAATTTTCATAGAAAAAAAAAAGAAAAGTTCAGGAGATCAGTCCCCAAAACAGCACAAAGCTGTCACTCAAAGGAGTGACTCTAGCAAGAGAGACCATTTAAATAAACAGGCTAAGCAGGGGCAAGGTTCTGAGGTCAAGTCCCAGTACCAGGGGCTATTCAACAAACATTTATGGGGGACACAGAGTTGAGGCAGATAGACTAAAAGTGGAAAGTGGGGATCCCCTGAAGGAAGGGGAACCAAGGTGCTCAGCCACACAAAGGCCTGCACGTAATGTTACTAGTAGCTGTATTCATAGTCATGTAACTTGAGTATCATTACTCCACCCAGTGACCCAGTCTATGCTAACAACCCACCCAGTAGAAGTGGAGGCTGATGGATTGTTGAGAATCCACAGATAGAGAAATCTAAAGTTGTTGCTGTGCGGAAGGAGGAAGACAAAGGCATAGACTGCAGGATTCTAGCACACGACTAGCCAAAGCTATGAGTCATTGTAACACATCTGCTTAGTCATTGCTGAGGGAAGACTTTGGGGGTGAAAATACTATGCATTTTTATTGTGGTGGGGTCCCATGACTGGAAGTAGGTAGTTGGCATAGTGAATGTAGATAACACCTCACTGGCAGAGAGGGAGGGAAGGTGGGAGGGAGAGAGGGAGAGAGAGAGGGAGGGGGGATGGGATAATAACAAGCTACAAGAGGGAAAAGAAAAGGTATGAGAGAAAGAAGAGGGAGAACGAGAAATCAAGGTAGGTAGAAATGTTGAGAGGAAGAGAGAGACAGGAGAGAAAAGGATCCAGAAATAAGAAAAGAGTAGAGGTTGAAGCTTGTTTTCCTTACTATGAGCGCTCATGAGCCAGTAGCTCATGCCTGTAATCCTCGCTATGCAGGAGGAGATCTGAGGACCTTGGTTTGAAGGCAAACCAAGTAGAAAAGTTCTTAAGACTCTTATTTCCAATTAACCAGCAAAAAAAAAACTGGAAGTGGAGCTGTAGCATAAGTGGTAGACTGATAACCTTAAATGGAAAAGCTAAGGGGCAACATCCAGCCCTGGAGTCTAAGCACTAGTATTGACACAAAATAAAATAACGCTAAGGAGGAACAGAAGAGAGGAAAGGCACGTGTAATACAGAAACATAGAAAAAAGACAATGTAAAAATTTAAATGAATAAGTGAAGAAGCAATGGCAACCAAAATCCAAAACAGACACTTGATATAAAGGAGCATTCTAAATAAGCCATATCTGGTAGTGTGTAAGTGTTGAAAGTAACAAAAATTGTACTAATTTCTAGTGAGAATTCTTTATGACATCTCAGCATGAAAAAGCAATACAGTCCAGAGGTCCATGAGCCTAAAGCATGGTATTATTTTAACAGAAGCTACTCCTGGCTCTTCTCCCCAGGGTGTTCCCTGCTACAATAATTTATGGCAAGGGTAAGATGAACAATTCTGGATGCAGTGGAAATTGTTTCTTTGGTGAATCATTTCACTTGAAATGTTGGGAAATGATGTCTTAATAAGTTCAAGACCTATTAAAAATCACTGATTTATGTGATTAGGTTATTGAGAGATTTTTCTCCTGCAGAAAGATTTGTTATTTTCATAAATAAGAACATCATGGATCTATCTATCGTTCTATCTATCTACCTATTTATCTCTATCTATCTCTACTGGTACTATATATATATATGTATATGTATATATACATGTATACTTTCACATCTGTACAGAATCTATCTATCTATCTATCCATTGATCCTACTGGCCAGATCCAAGCTTTCTAGTCTAATGGGAACCATATCCCACTGGCCTTCACCCAGGTCACATACTACTGAGCCTGTCTTGAATGCTGTCATTGCCCTTTTCTTTCCTAGGGCAAATACTAAACCTCTGACTCACCTCCATACATCCAGCTTCCCAAGTCAGATGCATTTCCTCTCCTGTTCCACCATGATTCCCTCCTTGGGGATTCCTGATCCTTCATACAAGCTTTGTCTGGACGTGGACATCACAGTGTCCTGTGTCCATTATGAGAACAGTGAACAACACAGAGGGGGGCTTCTGCTGCTTCTCTTCTGTCTCCACATTGAGCTTAAGGCTGGCATGTGGTCCTTATTTACTAAATATCTCTTAATTGAATTGAACAAGAAATCATCATTTATTATGGCCCATCAATTTGGCAAGGCTAAAAGTTCCGTAATGGCCTGTTGGTGCTGTAATGAATTTTTCCTTTTAGCATGCCATTTAACAAGCACTTCCACTCAATGTCCTCTGGGTGCCTACAAAGGCCAAGAGCCCCTGGTGGGGCTCCCTATCAGCTTTCTCCTCCTAAGGTTCTCAGACTAGATGTCTTCAGATTATGACATCTCTCTTTTTTTTTGCCAGTCGTGGGCTTGAGCTCAGGGCCTGAGCACTGTCCTTGGACTTTCTCAAAGTTAGAGCTCTACACTTGAGCCTCAGCACCATTTCTGGCTTTTTTCTATGTATGTGGTACCGTGGAATTGAACCCGGGTCTTCGTGCATACTAGGCAAGCACTCTACCACTAGGCCAAACTCCCAGCCCCTGACATCTCTCTTCTTATTGGGAAGCCACTAACACTTAAAGCCAAGATTTGGGCCATGTTTCTGGGTACTGAAAGCCCCCTGGATGGTTCAACCAGCTGTCATCAGCCTAGAGAGCTCGTAGGTCACTGCAGTGCTTGTGGGCTGAGGGCGTTGGGCAATCCCTGACTTGGAGGACAGAGAGTCAGTGACTTGTGAGGCTGAACACAGTGCTGGGTGGGGACTGTGGCTGCTTGTTTGCACCCTTTACTGAGCACAGCAGCAGACCTCAGTGCCTGTCATTTCCACCTTAGGCTGAAGCACTTATCTATTCCTCTCATTTCTCTTAGTAGGAAGTGGCACTGGGCTTGTTGTTTTCCTTGATCATAACTTTCTTCTTTCTTTTCCCTAAACTAAGGAATCCATGACCGTGAAAACACAGTAACTCTCCTAGGGTATGGGAACTAAACCAAAGCCACCCAGGAAAATGTGTCCTAGTGACAAAGAAAGATTCCAACAGAGCTAATATTATTCACTATGATTTTTTTTTCTTGAACAAGTCAAGCACCTGTTTTTTGCATACATCTGATGACCACTCAGTAACTCCAGGGCCAAGCTGATCTTTTGGTTTCAGATTTCTCAGGAGAAAGATTTCCTTGTCCTCCCTACTCCTGCCCTGTGATCTATATCCATTAGTGTTCTAATGCAAAAAGAAGAGGAAGAAGATGAAAATCACTGGCAAATTCACTAAAATGACATCCAGTCCTATAAGAAATTTGATTATCTATGGGGATGACTAAATAAATATGGTTAGCTGGTCAGAGGAGAGTGCAGAGAAGTTTTCAAACCCAAACATTTCTCATGATGGCCGAGTGAAAACAGTGTTCTTTCTGTTTACAGCAAGCAAGTCAATACATGGCTTCTGGTGCAAGCCATTTGAAGCTCTGTCTGAGCCTTTCTGGTCTCTAATCTGATATTTATTCTTTCCTGTGCTATTACCTTGGCCATTGATCAGGGTTTTCCATTTGCTCTTGGAATGACATCCTCTCAGACTATTTATTGCTCACAGTTACAAGGCCAAGCAAACTGAGGTGGGTAGATCTGGCCTGGGTCACCACTTGGCTCTGTCCACTGATGGAGTTTGGTCTGGTACCACATACTGTGGCCAGGAGAGGTGCAATATTCACAGTTATTTGTCTCTCTAACAGGGCCTTCCACACAATCCATAAAAAAAAATTCTTCTGAACCTCTCAGAATAAAGAGCGTCACTTAGAACTCACCTTAGTAGATGGATGCAAAGGCAGGGTGAATACCTTGTGTCTGAAAATCTCAAATCTGGGAACATTGATAGCTTATCAATAATCAAGATGACGACAGGAGAGGAAATTTCCAAATCCTGAAGGTTGGCTTCATATAGAGAATTGTTTAACAAATATCATCAATCAAGATGTATTGTATTCATAAACTGATCCATGGAATGGTAATTCCATAACTATTAATGATAATACAAATATAATTTAAAAATACCATGTAAATGACTCCAGGCTATGTGAATCTGGATCATAAATAATTTTTTTCATGTTAAGTCTATCCAAAAAATAGCTCATTATGTATAAGGAAATATTCTTAAAATTGAAAAATTGATTACAGGCATGAGTCACCCATGCCCAGATGATTTCTAAATCCTACAATTCCTGAAAGAAAAAAATAAAGATACTAAATATCACTAAGTCCTCCTCTGGCCATGCCTGTTAATAGCCTATTGCTTTTTTTTGCCAGTCCTGGGCTTGAGCTCAGGGCCTGGGCACTGTCCTTGGACTTTCTCAGGGCTAGAGCTCTACCAGTTGAGCCTCAGCACCTTTTATGGCTTTTTTTTTCTATGTATGTGGTACTGAGGAATTGAACCTCACCAAACTCATGGCCCGAGCCTATTGCTTTCTAATAACTTTAAACACTTTTTTTCTTTTGGCAGTATTAAGTTTTGAACTCCGGGCCTCATACTTGCTAGGCTGGTGCTCTATCATTTGACCCAAGCCTCCACCCTTGCTCTTTGCTGGTTATTTTGGAAATGGGGCATAGCAAACTTTTCTGCCTTCGCTAGTCTCAAACTGAGATCTTCCAACTTTCTACCTCTTGAGTGGCTAGGATTACAGGTGTGGCCATGAGAGTTTTCTTCACCATAAGCATATTTAGAATGCACATGGATAGCTTCACATATATGCAGAATAAACGGAAAATGTAATCTGTTGACAATGAAGCGTAACTCTTTCATATGACCCATCAGCAATAAGAACGACTTTTATGCAAAAAACAAATTTACTATTCTTTCCTCTTCCATAGGAAGTGATTGTTCAGCCTTAACGAAGGCAGCTTTCTCTGCTAGAAATGATGGTCTAGCTTTAACAGAGCTCTGCAAGTCCTTTTTTTTACACATATTTTTAATAATTTTTTATTGTAATTAATAAAAGGGTTCCATGATATTTGAAAGATAGAGGGTGCATTAATTCACATACATTGATATCCTTTCACATGTCTTGTTCCCCATTACCCTCCCCCCCACCTACCACCCACCCGAATCTTGGTTTTCCCCCCTTCCCTATCCAATTTCAAATAACCAAATACAAATATATCCAATATAACAGGTAACAAAGTGAGATACTGTAACAATATGAGATAACCAAGGAACAGCAAAAGAGATGAGAGATAACATAGCACCTTAAGAACAACAATCATTCATTATGTGGTTTCTGTTTCTATATCCTAGAGATCCTTTCATTTAGCATCCTACTATATGGCCTTTTGTATCAAGGTTTTGCTCTATTACAAATCTCTGCTAGGAGAGCCCAAGGTTTCTACTGATTATGACAAATGAGGGAAACCATTGAGCCTAAGTTCCTTTGAGTCTGGCTTACATCACTTAATATGATCTTTTCTAAGTCTTTCCATTTCCTAACAAATGGGGCAATGTCATTCTTTCTGACAGCAGCATAGAATTCCATTGTGTACAAATACCACATCTTGTTGATCCACTCATCAACTGAGGGACATCTAGGCTGGTTCCGTATCTTTGCTATGGTAAATAGTGCTGCAATGAACATTGTTGTGCTGGTGGATTTAGTATGTCTTTGTTTCTGGATGATTGGGTAAATGCCAAGTAGTGGAATTGCTGGGTCATAGGGGAGCTCTATGTTTAGTCTTGTGAGGAACTGCCATACTGCTTTCCATAGTGGTTGAACGAGTTTGAACTCCCATCAACAGTGTAGCAGTGATCCCTCCTGGCCATATCCACTCCAGCATCTGTTGTTATTAGTTTTCTTGATCCTGGCCATTCTGACTGGAGTGAGGTGGAATCTTAGAGTTGTTTTGATTTGCATTTCTTTTATGACCAGAGATGTTGAGCATTTCTTCATCAAAGAAATAGAACTACAGACCTATTTCTTTGATGAACATCGATGCAAAACTTCTCAACAAAATACTGGCCAACTGTCTACAACAACTCATCAAAAAATTATACACTATGATCAAATAGGTTTCATCACAGGGAGGCAAAGCTGGTTCAACATAAGCAAATCAATTAATATAATTCAATACATCAACAGGAGCAGGGACAAAAATCACATGATTGCCTCAATAGATGCAGAAAAGGCATTTGACAAGATCCAACACCCCTCTATGTTAAAAGCTCTGGAGAAACTAGAAATCCATGGAGCATTCCTCAATATAATAAAGGCTGTGTATGACAAACCCACAGCTAGTATTATACTTAACGGCGAAAAGCTAAAGCCATTCCCTCTAAAATCAGGAACAAGACAAGGATGCCTATTCTTTCCACTCCTCTTTAACATAGTACTAGAATTCCTAGCCAGTGCAATAAGGCAAGAAGCAAGCATAAAGGAGATCCAAATAGGGAAAGAGGAAGTAAAACTTTCCCTCTTTGCAGATGACATGATCCTGTATTTAAAGAATCCTATGGACTCTATTCCAAGCTCCTTAAGCTGATTCAAAACTTTCAAAGAGTAGCAGGGTATACAATTAACCCTCAACAATCAACTGCCTTCCTCTATGCCAACAGTGAGAGGAATGAGGCAACAATCAGTAAAGCAACTCCTTTCGCAATAGCCTCAAAGAAAATAAAGTACCTAGGAATTACTTTAACTAAGAATGTAAAGGACCTTTTTGATGAAAACTTTAAAACCCTGAAAAAGGAAATTTAAGCAGAACTGAGAAAATGGACAAAACTCCCTTCCTCCTGGATTGGAAGAATCAATATCGTGAAAATGACAATCTTGCCAAGGGCAATCTATAAATTCAACGCAATACCAATCAATATCCCAATGTCATTCTTTAAAGAAACAGTAGAGGCAATCCAAAATTTCATATGGAATAATAAAAGACCTCGTATAGCAAAAACACTTCTTAGCAGAAAGAACAGCGCAGGAGGAATTTCAATTCCAAACTTTAAACTTTATTACAGAGCTATAATTATCAAAACAGCTTGGTACTGTCACAAGAACAGGCCTGAAGACCAATGGAATAGAACTGAAGACCCAGATATTAAACCATAGACCTATGGCCACCTAATCTTTGACAAGGGAGCCAAAAAAATAGAATGGAAGAAAGATAGCCTCTTCAACAAGTGGTGCTGGCAGAACTAGTTAAAATATGCAGAAAGCTAAAGTTGGATCCTTCTTTGTCACCCTGTACTAGAATTAACTCCAAATGGATCAAAGACCTGGAGGTAAAAGCTGACACTCTGAAAACGTTACAGGAAGGAATAGGAGATACACTAGACCTCATTGGCACAGGTGGAAACTTTCTTAATAAGGACCAAGATTCACAACAAATCAGACAAAGGCTGGATAAATGGGACTTCATTAAACTGCAGAGCTTTTGTATGGCAAAGGACATAGCTAGTAAACTAAGCAGGAAGCCTACAGATTGGGAGAAGATCTTCACCAACCATACAACAGACAAAGGCCTCATATCTACAATATATCAACAGCTCAAAAAATTGAATCAATCTAAAACTGATCTCCAAAGTAACAACCATCCCATTAAAAGATGGGCCAAAGACTTAGAGAATTCTCTGAAGAAGAAACAAAAATGGCCTATAGACACATGAAGAAATGCTCAACATCTCTGGTCATAAAAGAAATGCAAATCAAAACAACTCTTAAGATTCCACCTCACTCCAGTCAGAATGGCCAGGATCAAGAAAACTGATAACAACAGATGCTAGAGGGGATGTGGCTAGGAGGGATCACTACTACAGTGTTGGTGGGAGTGCAAACTCATTCAACCACTACGGAAAGCAGTATGGCAGTTCCTCACAAGACTAAACATAGAGCTCCCCTATGACCCAGCAATTCCACTACTTGGCATTTACCCAATCATCCAGAAACAAAGACATACTAAATCCACCAGCACAACAATGTTCATTGCAGCACTATTTACCATAGCAAAGATATGGAACCAACCTAGATGTCCCTCAGTAGATGAGTGGATCAACAAGATGTGGTATTTGTACACAATGGAATTCTATGCTGCTGTCAGAAAGAATGACATTGCCCCATTTGTTAGGAAATGGAAAGACTTAGAAAAGATCATATTAAGTGATGTAAGCCAGACTCAAAGGAACTTAGGCTCAATGGTTTCCCTCATTTGTCATAATCAGTAGAAACCTTGGGCTCTCCTAGCAGAGATTTGTAATAGAGCAAAACCTTGATACAAAAGGCCATATAGTAGGATGCTAAATGAAAGGATCTCTAGGATATAGAAACATAAGCCATATAATGAATGACTGTTGTTCTTAAGGTGCTATGTTATCTCTCATCTCTTTTGCTGTTCCTTGGTTATCTCATATTGTTACAGTATCTCACTTTGTTACCTGATATATCGGATATATTTGTATTTGGTTATTTGAAATTGCATAGGGAAGAGGGGAAAACAAGATGAGGGGTGGGGATGGGGGGGAGGGAAATGAGGACCAAGACATGTGAAAGGGTATCAATGTATGGGAATTAATGCACCATCTATCTGGCAAATATCATGTAACCCTTCTATTAATTACAATAAAAATATATGAAAAAATAAATGATAGATATATAGAGAGAAATAAATCAGAAAAATAAATAAAAGAACCATTAAGAGCTGTTCATCTAGGATGATGTACTTCCCAGGATTCTGATGGGAAACCCAGTTCCCATGAAATCTCCTAAATTGAAGCTGTTACTTCAGGTTAACAATAATATCTTTGCCATTAAGTAAGGTATGCTACTGGCTGAGATAAGAAAGGGGTGCAAACCTATAACAAAGGTAATTTCAGACTTCTAAATAGGAATCAGATCAAGTAAGAAATATAAACCTTTGGCTTCTGGATAATCGGTAATTAACACCATGCCCCCAAACACTGCAATTCAACCTCCGCTACTAACACCCTGAGATCCTGCCTCTAATTCATCATGCTGTCCACACTTGACCTGAATTCTTCATGGAATTTGCTGTACAGCTCAACTGTACAAGCCATTAATGAAGCCTAAGACACTATGCTGATCCATTCTGTGCCTATCAAGGTGCCAACAAAGCCCCTGGGGACTCCAGCTGTTACATTCCAGGCCACAGTGTTCTCTATAGCTCAGATCAACTCACAGACTATATTAGTTATAATGACCTTATTTAACAAAGACAGAGTTCATAAGACTGTAGATATTTTCTTTCAGCCATGTTTTCAAATAGATTTTGTCACCAAGTATACATTATCTAGTGTTACTGTTTGAAAAATGAAGAATACATGAAAGAAGGGAACAGGGGACAAATAACAGCTTGCATAGTCAATATATGTCTGTGATCAAGAAAGTTGAAAATGTGAAATGGGTCTGAGGGGAGGGAACAGATCAGATAGTGGGGAATGATGGGAAAGGTAACTCTGAACAGGAGTCACTAGACAGACAGACACATTAGAAATTAGAACTCCCCTGGCCATACAACCTTTTGAAATCTGGAAAAAAAATAAAGTTCAGATTAAACCTTATAAAAGACTTGCTGATTATTTTTCTAGTTGGAAGCAAACAATTTAGGAAGACAAAGCTTTCTATAGCCTGAAAGAATGTAAATCATGTATTTTTTGTTATCTCCTCACAGATACACAAATATAACTAAATAGAAGACTATTATTTTTCAATAGGTGGGAGTAAGATCTCCCAGAAAATAAAGCTTTCACCTCTGCTGGTAGGCTGCTATGCTCAAATCTTATTATTCGATGCAAAAGAGCAAACATTGGGGCCGGGAGTTTGGCCTAGTGGTAAAGTGCTCGCCTAGCATGCACAAAGACCCAGGTTCAATTCTTCCAAACCACATACATAAAAAAAGCCAGAATGGCTCAAGTGGTAGAGTGTTAGTCTTGAGAAAACCCAAGGACAGTGCTCAGGCCCTCAGCCCAAGCCCAGGACTGGCAAAAAAAAGAGCAAACATATTCAGACCTTGTTCAGACCTGACTGTTGCATCTACTGCTAGAACTTTGTAGTTTTTTTGCTTTTAGTCTCTTTGGAAAACATTACAGAGTCACCTGTGAACCACGAGCAACAATGACAAATGTCATTTTCAGATGGGAGCACTTAAGACACAGTGTGTGATTTTCCAATTTGTTTATCCCATGATATGATGTTTATCCCATGATATGATGGCAGAAAGACAGCCTCTTCAACAATGGTGCTCGCAGAATTGGTTAAACATGAGGAGCTGGGAGTTTGTCCTAGTGGTAGAGTGCTTGCCTACCATGCTCAAAGACCCAGACTTGATTCCTCGGTACTACATACATAGTAAAAGGCAGAAGTGGTGGCTCAAGAGGTAGATTGCTAGTTTTGAGAAAGACAGTGCTGAAGCCCTGAGTTCAAGCCCTAGGAGTGGCAAACAACAACAACAACAATAAAAGAATTGGTTAAACTCATGTAGAAAACTTAACTTGGATCCTTATTTGTCACTCTGCACCTGAATTAATTCCAAATGGACTAAAGATCTTGAGATAAAGGCCAACACCCTGAAACTTTACAGGAAAGAATAGGAGCGTCTTGGCACAAGTCAAAACTTTCTTAACAAAGGCCCAGAAATACAACAAATTAAAGAAAGTTTGGACCAATGGGACTGCATTAAATTGCAGAGCTTCTGTATGACAAAGGACATAGCTAGCAAGTTATACAGAAAGTCCACAGAGTGGGAGAAAATCTTCACTAGCTATATAACAGACAAAGGTCTCATATCTAAAATGTAAAATCCTTTTAAATAAGTGCTGCAGGTGGCTTCTTGTTAGGTGGGTGTTTACAGAAAACAATATTAGCACTTAGTAAAATACTTAGCTATTTCACAATAGTATTTTTAAACACATTCAAAAGTTATCTTGAAATACTTGTACAACAGAGTTTCAACTCAACATGAAAAAGTGTCAGCTCAGGACTGCTCCTGAAAATCTTCAGGGTCTGTGTCTTATAGGAGTGGCTGAGTGCCCTCAAGCAGGGGCTTTATTTATTTATTTTTTAATAAAAGAATGAGTTTGGCCACTTTTCCTATTTTGTCTTACGGCCAATCTCTGTCTGCCTACCTGTCGCCCCCATCTCTCCCTCTCCCTCTCCTTCTTCCTCTCTTTCTGTTACACACACTAAACGCCCACTTCTTAAAGTTCTCAGTTATTTCTGCTCTCTATTTTTCCCCTTATGGTTAATTTCATGTGGTTATGGTAGCTGACTTTGTTACCTAGTTTATTATTATTATTATATATATATATATATACATATTTGTTTATTTGAAATAGGAAACAGAAGGGGTAAAACAAGATCATTGGGAGGGAGTGTGGGGAGGGAAAGGGGCACCAAAACATGAGAAAGGACATCCATGTTTGAGAAGTAATGCATCTACTATCTGACAAATATAACTGTAACCCTTCTATACATTACCCCAACAATAAAAAAGAAAAGTTCTCAGTATTGATGTTCTGGGAAACAAAGCTCCAACAAATGGCAACACGGGAACCTACCCAAATATAGTACAGGGTGAAAAGCTGGGTATTTCATAGTCCTGGCAGCATGGTACAGACACAAATAAGTTTTCATTCCTGTCCTTGAGGACTAAGGATTTAACTTGATTTACAGCAGCTCCACCAACAAAACAGGCATGATTCCTGCCCTGGAGATGTTACAACAGGGTCATTTCACTGGGAGTGACTAGTGCTAGGCTTAGTTTATTAACCCAGAGAAGGGAGAGTTGGAAATGGTGTTAGTGACAGACATGTCAGCAACATAAGATAATGCCATGCACATACTAAAGTCACATTTTCCTTCCATTCTTCTCAGAAGCAAGCCTGCTCTATCAGTAGGTAGTGTGACTGTCTACCAGATTACTACAAGGTAGTTGGGAAAAGGTGGAGTCCTTTCCCAGTTTGCTCTTTGCAGAGTCTACTCTTCTGTTAGCACGCTCCAACCAAATGCCCACGAGTTTCCCTATGGAATTTACTCCACAGCTCTGGGCTTAGCCTGCATGCATGGTGGGCTCCTTAGCTGTTCAGGGACTTCTGTGTGGGGAGTACATACAGGAAAATCATGTCCACACAATACATCTAACATGATGATGGAAGGATGTAAAAAGTATCATGAGAGGTCTGTGGACCTAAGCCCTCAGGAAAGATCTTGCCCAGTGGTAATGCCTAAGCCCTGAGTTGTGAGTCACAGCAGACCTGGACGAGACAGCACTGCAGAAAGCTGGAGTCCCCTCTAAAGACCATGCAGGGCCTTCTGAGTTACGTCTACATTGGACAGGGTCCTGGGAGCATATGTGTTTCATTGCGCTGCTCTATTTTTAGGGTGGCTTATATTCTAATATGTTCTTAGGAAGATTAAGATATTTCATTCCACAATCCACTCCATACATCAAATAAAATCACACACAGTAATGTTATTACTAATGTAAGCTGAATCACTGTACTGATTATGTGCCATTATTGACAATAATGTCTTTTCTTTTTAAGTGAAAATGGCAAGTGATCAATAAAAGACTATTATTTTTCAATAGGTAGGAGTAAGATCTCCCAGAAAGCAGAGCCTTTGCCTCTCCTGGCAAGTTGCTATGCTCAAATCTTTTTACTCCAATCCAAAGGTGGATTTGGAGGTGAGATGTATGTAGGTTTGCAGGTTGCAGATATGATCTGAGATTACTGATTCCGTCACACAAACTGTGACAATGTGTATAATGCATATAACAAACTGTATCTGAATATTCATATATATGCACAACACACACACACACACACACACACACACACACACACACACACACGCACACACACACACACAGGGTTTCCAAAATGGAAATGGCTGGATGCTGCTGTCTTGGACTTCTCTGTCTCTCTATCTCTGTCACTGTCTCTGTATGTATGTCTGCCTCTTCCTATTTCTGCTGGCACCAGGGCTTGAACTCAGGGCCTCGTTCTCTTACTTAGCTTATTGCTCATGGGTGGTACTCTACCACCCCTCAATACATTTCTCCAGTCAGGCTGTTGGCTGGTTAACTGAAGATGAAGTCTCAGAAACTGCCTGTACCCATGCTGGTTTTCAACTCTCATCCTTCAGGTCTTGTGTAAGGATTACAAGTGTGAGTCTATTCTAATTACAAACTTTGAAAAGCTTCACAGAACCACCAGCTCTCTGATGGAAGCTCTAATATGTTAAGTACAGGGTCTTGTTGTTATTGTTTTTTGTTTCTTTTAAAACAAAATATTAAATTAACTTTGAGTAAACCTTTTGGACATGAAGAGACAATTTAAGTATCAAGAAGCTGAAATGAGATTGTGAAGGGGAATGGGAATAAGAAGTAGACAAAGGTGTAAAGGAAGAGTGGACAAACAGCCAGGATCTTCAATATGTACATATGAAAAGGATGTAAACAATGTGAAAAGTGGGGCCAGGAGCATAGCCTGGTGGTAGAGTGCTCACTTAGCATGTATGAAGCTCTGGGTTCAATTCCATGCACAGAAAAAGCAAAATGTGGCACTGTGCCTCAAGTGGTAGAGCACTAGCCTTGAGCAAAAAGTGTCCAAGGACAGTGCCCAAGCCCTGAGTTCAAGCCTCAGGATTACAAAAAAAAATGTGCAATGTGTGTGGGAGAAGGGAACCAACAAGATAGATAAGAATGATGGAAGGGATGACTTTGATCCAGAAGCAGTGAACACGCAGGTGGACGTATTAAATTGTAATCCACCTGGACAAGCTTTTGAAGTTTAGGAAATAAAAAAAATAGAAAACAATTAAGACTATTTTGTTGTGTTGACAGCAACATCGTAATATTGTGTTGGAGGTGACACACAAGATAGGGTACTTCCTTTTCAGGATTCAAAATATCTCTCTATATAGGGAGTCCTAAAATAAAATAAGAATGGAGATTCAATTGTTTGTAAGGCAAACGTGCTCTGAGATCACTAATTTGTTCACACAAACTGTGACAATGTGTACAATTGTGCCTGATGTATATTGCCTCTGAATATATGTGTACATACATGTATATGTGTATATGTACATACACGTGTACATATAATATGTGTATATATATATGTATATGCACATGCATTTATATATATTCATGTGTATGTGTACATACATATATGTATTCATGTATATGTGTGTGTATCTACATATCCACAGGGACAGCCGATCACATCCCAGCAAACATCATCCAAGTAGGGTCAAGTAGGTTGCCCCTCCCCCCAGTAAGCAAACATTTCCCAAGGAGGGCTTAAGGGGTGGCCCCCTCAATTCTTCCTTTAGGTTATCCTATATACACATACACACACATACACACACACACATATAGTTTGAGACATCTGTGCTTTCTTATTCTAGGAGAAAGCTTCGAAGCTTCGGCTGACAATATCACTTCCTTCCCTTCTAATGTGATCACTTTAACATGATGTAGTGGATGAAAGAGGACGCAGCATTGACAGGATCAGTATCTCTTAGAATTGCTCTAAACTCTCACAGATGGAACTCAGGGCCTAGGGCTTGTTAAGTAGATGCTCTACCACTTGACTCTGCCTCCAGCCCCTTTCATCTTATTTTCAAGGTAGGATCTTTATGCCTGGGTTGGCTTTGGCTGTAAGCCTATTACTTGTGAGTTCGCTTGATGGTGGGGATGTCAGGGGTTTGTGCTGGTGCGCAGCCACTGGGTGAAATAGAGTCTCGTGTACTATAATGCTCTGGCAGGCCTTGAACTGTGATCCCGCATCCTCATCTCCCAAACAACAAGGATTATAGACTACTTGTGGAGCTCTCTGGCCCACAAAGAAAAACTGAGAAGTATCAACAGCACTGTATGCCCTCCCCCTGCCAAATCTAAAAAGGCCAGTAATGGTGCCAAGAAGATTGAAAGTGAGCACAGAGAAACAAGAGGCTTTGAATCCATCAACAGATGGCTTTTCAAGAGAGGAGCTGCAGATGGGTATTCTCTGTGGCTACTGGAGAAAGGCTGCATTTTAAACATTTTATTCTTTTTTAAGTCTTGATTTTTTTTCTATTACTCATTCTGGGTCATGAATTCAAGGCCTGGGAGCCATGCTTGAGCTTTTTTTGCTCAAGTGAGGTGCTTTACCATTTGAGACACACCTCCTCTTTTGGCTTTCCACAGGTTAATTAGAAATAAGAATTTCAACAACTTTTCTGCCTGGGCTAGATTCAAACCACAATCCACAAATCTCAGCCTCCTGAATAGCTAGGATTATACAGGAGCCAAGCAGTACAAAGAATTAGTCTGAGCACCAGAAAAAAACTTAAAAGAACTAGTAAAATATACTTTTAGACCAAAAGAAAGTGAAAAGTACTTTTGTCTGTTAGTGGCTACACTTACACTTACAGTTGCACAAACGGTGTAAAGGTCCTGGGACATAGCCCTCTGCTTTGCTCTCACTTTCTTAGCCAGTGGTTCTAGGATGCTGAGCAGGCCCCATACCCGAATGCTGATAATGAATCCATCTTCTTTTCTTGGAGAAAATGCTGATAAAGAGGTGCTGGCAGCTAATAGTGATAGGGTCCCAATTTTTCCTACTCCTGATTTTAATAATTGAGGTACATGTCACTATCTGCACAAATTTCTTCAGAGAAAAGTCACACCCTGGGAAGGTCATATAGGACACTGACAGTTGAGGAGATTTAGCTCCATTTCTAGAGGTTCTTTAGTAGCCAACTTACCTTCATACCACTAGGATCCCAGTGCCAGGACTTTGCACACACACTGCTTCAATTCACTATTTTCCTTGTGAGTCCAGCCCAGGTTTTCACAAAGACCCTGAGACTCAGGAAGAGGTGACTCACCCAAGGCCACAGAGTTGAAGCAATGGTGCAAGACAGACCCCTTAAAGCAAAAATTCCCTGGACACTGGCCTAACAACTGAGGGACAACTCAGTGCCATTTTAAAGTTTTCTTCTCTTAATAGTCTTCCCAAGTCACCTTGGGGTAACAAGATTAATGGGTAACAATTTTGTGATAATAGCAGAAAATAGTCTTCTCAACTGTGACCATCACAAACACACACACACACACACACACACACACACACACACACCTAAAATTTATGAAAATACTCTGAAGACAACCCCAGGGTCCATGAGCCTCCCTGTCTTTCCAACATGGCTACATTCCACTAAATCTCCTTTCTCTGATCTCTGATGTTTATCAGTCTCTTTAATTGGTGTGTAGGAACAGGGATGGGAAGCCCAGGAAATGAGGGGTTTGAGGATTGAAATCCTCAGAATCGGGGTTTTTCACCCCTTAGGATTTCATATTGATCTAGCATGGGAAAACCACCTAGAATAAAGTGGGACTTGTTGACTCCAGCTTACCTTTCGAAGCCAATCTGCCGAAAAGCCTTCTCCCATGTGGAGCCTGTAAGGGAAGAAGAAGTGGTCAGTGCACTTCCGGTCTCAGACAAGCCTGTTCTATTGTTACTCAGACTTGCCGGGGCATGGTATTCCATTCCAATGAAATGTTCTGGTTTTTCCTTCCCAGGCCTGGCTCTCCTCTCCAGTCTACATGTAGTCCTTATGTTTCAGTCACTTGATTTGATTTGATTTTTCATTGGCAGTCTATGTCTGTGAATGGTGAGATGAGGAGAAGGAGAATATGTGGCACCTGAATTATAGATCTTTTCTTTGTGAGGACATTCAAACCCCTCATTTCCTGTTATTTGGAGATATATAAATTATTAATAATCCTTCTCCTACGGTGCAAATCAGCAGCAGAGTATTTCTTATCGAACTTTGTACCTGGTAGCCACTTTTTTTTGCCACACCACCTTTCTCCTTCTCTAGCTTCTGAAGATTATGGTGAGGCAAAGGGTGAACAATTGAGTATATTGGAGAGACCTTGATCAAGTAGAGGTAACACCTCTTCTTCCCAAAGACAAGGCCTGTGATGACCCTAGAACAGATCTGTGCAGTAGACAGGTGCCTTTCCCTTTGGGATGAGGAGAATGATCTAAACACATGCCAGACAGCTCAGTTACCCCAAAGGGCGACAAAAGAGGCACTCCATGAAGCTGGTCTAGTGATAGAGTGCTTGCCTAGCATGACTGAAGAACTGGCTTTGATTCCTCAGTACCACATACATAGAAAAAGCCAGAAGTGGTGCGGTAGCTCAAGAGGTAGGGCTCTAGCCTTGAGAAAGCCCAAGGACAATGTTCAGGCCCTGAGTTCAGGCCCCAGAATTGGCAAAAATAAAAATAAAAAAGAGAAACTCCATTAGCCTCCATCGGGCTACTAATTTTTGGTCCTCCTGTCTCTTTTTCAATGAGAAGTCTGTACTCTTCTCCTCCATCTAGTTAAGAGTACTGGTTGGGGGCTTATAATAATCCAACTATCATAAATAAAAGGCTCTCTGCACTTCTCTGGCTTCTTACTTGCAAATAAATGTTACCTCTACTCTCACTTTTTCTACTTCATAATTCTTTATTTGGTGGAGGAAAGGACCCAAGACCCTTAGACTGATCAACAATTTTGCTCTCCAGTTCCAGGAAATGAACCTTTCTGATTCTGCATAAGGACAAAGCAAAAATGTACAAATGGGAATCCATCAAATTTGATGAAATCTAATGTCCAGACAACCACCCTTCTGAACTTCTAAATATGTCTACTTCAGAAGAATATGAATGAAACTCTTGCTAGGGACAAAAATAAAACATGGCTGGGTGTTGGTGGGTCACACCTACGCTCCCAGCTTAAACATATACGTGAAACCCAATCTCAACCCATCACTGGCTTCAGTAGCATGGACATGTTTTTTCAACTACAACAGAAGCACAAATTAGGTAGATTGCAGCTCAAGCACCAGGTCAAGAAGTGAAACTCTTATCTCAAAAATAACTAGTCTGAAACATGTGCTAGGGGCATGTCTCAAGTGATACAGCACCTGCCTGGCAATTTGTGACACTCACTTCACAAATTAGGAAAAAAAAGAAGAGGGAAGTAGAGGGGAGGGAAGGGTGAAAGGAAAAGAGAGAAGGGAAGAAGAGAGTGAGATTTGCCCTACTGCATTCAGGTCTTATCTCAGGAAGCTGGCTGATATCCAATCGACACTGCTAATCTCCATCCTTATACATCACATCTTCCTGTTACTAAGGTTCAATCATGAGTTTAATATTTCATTTTTTAAAGAACTTGGAAGGCCAGGCACCAATGGCTCATGCCCGTAGTCCTAGGTACTCAAGAGGCTGAGATCTAAGGATCATAGCTCAAGGCCAGCCTAGACAGTAAAGTCTGTGGGATTCTTATCTCTACTAAACTACCAAAAAAGGTGAAGTGGGCCTGTAGCTCAACTGGTAGAGTGCTGGCCTTGAGCAAAAGAAGCTCAGGGACAGCACTTAGGCTCTGAGTTCAAGCCCAAAACAAGCCCTCAAAACAACAAAAAAGCTTTATGCTAACAATTTTAGTCAGGAGAATGCAAAACTGGGATTTGAAGTCTACAAATTTCCATGTAATAACTGTTCCTCACTTGCTAGGCATATAATAATGATGCCAAAATGTGTTCATTTATGTAAAATAGCATTTAAAAATTATTGTGAAGGTGATGTACAGAGGAATTATAATTACATAAGTCAGGTATGAAGTATATTTCTTTTTGAAAACTGTTACCCTGTCCCTCCAATATCATTTTAATAAAAATAATTCGACATGTGTCATATGTGGGGAACTTGGATTCTTTTTAGATTTTGAGACTAAAACCAGTGGCAAAAGTTCTTTGATTTTAATAACTACTGTGATTCATGTTGCCCTGAATTCCTAGCATGCGATGTTCTGGTTGATAGCCACGGTAGAGTACTAAGCCAGAAAAGCATACTGCTTTTCTGAGAAAGTATGCAGCAGGACTTCATTCACTTTAGGCCAATAACATCTTCTGATGACCATTCTATAGTCAACGTTAATGGGAATGGTGTTTAAGTTTCTTACAAACTCTGCCTCCAATGGTATATCTGTATGTGTCCACAAAGGACATTAGCCAGACTTTGAGGAAAGCCAGGCACTCACTAGAAGGAGTAGCCCCAGGAAGTCTGAGCTAGCTCCATGATAGACAGAACTAGACCTCAAGGAGTCAGACTTAGTCCCTGGGGGGACAGAAATGGTCCCCAGGGAGTCAGGGGTAGTCCCCAGGGAAACAGAGCTATTTCTCAGGGATACAGAAACTAGGTCAAAGATAGTATGGAAGGATCAGTTCATTATAAAGTTGGGTCTCTATTAATTGGTCATAGTAATGTTTAAATATTTTTATGGAATCATTAAGGATTGCACTTTGGATATGAACTATACATAAATTTGAAATAGATTTAAGCTTATATGCTTGGATGATGATATCACTGTGATCCAGCTGAGTTCCAATGTGGTTTACTAAGTAAAAGGGAAAGACCAGGATTTGGACTAACCAGTCATGAGATTTCACTTGGTACCCAGTCAAATGAAACAGAACACCTGTAAATGTCCTCTGTCCTGTGAATATTCTTCAAAACAATAAAACTCCTATCTCAAGCCAGGTGCCAGTGGCTCACACCTATCATCCTAGCTATGGGAAGTTGAGAAGGAGAGGATACAGATTCAAGGACAGATTGGGCAAAATAGTTTGAGAGATCCTCTTCTTCAACCCACAGTTTGTGCTTCAATGGTAAAGCACCAACCTAGGAAGAAGCTTAAAGCTCTCAGTTCAAAATCTAATTACCACCCCCTCCCCACCCTTGCCTGATAGGAACTGTTCAAAGACAAGACAGTACTGTGGCCCCTAGAGATCCTACTAGTTAAGACAGTTTTCAAGAACTCCTAAGATTTTAGTAGCGGCTGCATTGTCTTCTGGGAATGTGGGCCACTGCCTGACTCAGGCTAGTTAGTGGAGGAGAGCCAGCGTTGAGTGCAGCCAAGGTTCTAGTGCTGGGAAAGTGTGGTGATGTGAAGGTTCACTGCTGTTCTTGACTTCTCATGCCTCCAGAGAGGAACAACACACCTTTTAAAGTGTTCTATATTTCCACGGTTCTCTAATAGCTCCTTCGGATATTACCGTTTTTAAAAAAATTTAAGAAAACAATAATTAGGAATCCTTTCCTTGGGCTTGGAGTTTGGCCTAGAGGTAAGAGTGCTTGCCTAGCATGCGTGAAGACCCAGGTTCAATTCCTCTGTACCACATTTATAGATAAAAGCTGGAAGTGGTACTGTGACTCCAGTGGTAGGGCTCTAGCTTTGAGAAAGCCCAAGGGCAGTGCTCAGGCCCTGAGTTCAAGACCCAGGACTGGCAAAGAAAAGAATCCCTTTCTTTCCTTTCTCTTTTTCCCCATGTCCTTTTCTTCACCCCCCCAACCCCATCTTGGGCTCTGTATCTTAGCTTTGTTCATTCAAGGTTGTTGCTCTACCATTAACAAATTATTTTAATGTAAAGATGATGTACAGAGGGCTTACAGTTACATAAGTATGATAATGAGTATATTCCCTTTCAAAGTGTTACCACCTCTATTGTATTCTCTCACTTTCCCTCCTTCCCCCTTCCCCAAAGTGGTAAAGTTCATTTCCAACAGAGTGTGTCTAGTGACACTTAGTTGTTGCAAGGTTTGACCCTTTGTCTCACCCTTTCTTTGCTTCCCCAGCCCTTCCCCAAATCAGATAAACTTATACACAAGACAAAAGGGTACCAAAATCAGAAACAGTGACCTCAGGGAATAAACCAGAGGAGAAAATAAATGAAACAAAGACATCATTTTATGTGGTCATATGTACATAGCTATTGAGCTGTTGTGAATCTCTGCATATATTAATTATTAAAATGAGGGAAACTAGGCAGCCTATGTTTCTTTGGATCTGGCTTACTTCAGTTAATGTAATTTTTTCTAAGTCTCCATTTCCTTACAAATGGGCCAATATCATTCCTTCTGATGGAAGCATAGAACTCCGTTGTATATATATACCACATCTTCTTGATCCATTCATCTACTGAGGGGTATCTGGGTTGGTTCCATATCTTAGCTATGGTAAGTAATGCTGCAGTGAACATTGTTGTGCTAGTAGGAAGTATGCCCTTGTTTCTGGACATTTTGGTAAATGCTAAAGAGTGGGATTGCTGGGCCATAGGAGAGCTCTATGTTTAGTCTTTTGAGAAACTGCCATATTGCTTTCCAGAGTGATTGAATCAGTTTACATTCCTATCAACTGTGTAGTAGCATTCCCTTTTGGCCACAACCCCACCAGCATCTGTTATTATTGGCTTTGTTTTTATTTGCATTGCTTTTATGGCCAGAGATGTTGAACTTTTCCTCATGTGTATATTGGTTATTTTTATTTTCTCCAAGGCAAGGGACAAATGTAAAGGGGATTCAAATAGGGAAAGAAGAAGTAAAACTCTCTCTTTTTGTAGATGACATGATTCTATATTTAAACAACTCCACAGACTTCTCTACCAAGTTGCTTGAGCTGATTTGAAACTTAGTCAAAGTAGCAGAGTATAACTTAACCAACAAAAATCAATAGCTTTTCTGTATGCCAACCAATAATGAGTGAGTCTGAAACCTGAAAAGCAACTCCTTTCGTAATAGCCTCAAAAAAAAAGCCATAGGCATTAACTTAACCATAATCGCTGAAGGAATGCCATGCTGAAAACTTTACAATCCTGAAAAAGAAAATTAAAGCAGAACTAAAGAACCTCCCATGCTCCTGGATTGGGAGAATTAACATCATGAAAATGGCAATACTGCCAAAAGCTATCTACAAATTCAATGCAATATCCATCAATATGCCAACAACATTCTTTAATGAAATAGAAGAAATCCAAAAATTCATATGGAGTAACAGAATATCCTGAACAGCAAAAACAATCCTTAGCTGGAAGAACAGTGCAGGAAGAATATGAATACTAAACTCCAAGCTATATTATAAACACATAGTTTTAAAAGCAGCTTGGTATGTCACATGAACAGACCTGAGGGCCAATGGAATAGAATTGAAAATCCAGAAATGACTCCATAGATCTATGGGCACCTAATCTTTGACAAGGGAGCCAAAATCATCACATGGAAGAAAGACAGACTCTTCAAGCAATGGTGTTGGCAGAATCGACTATACACATGTAGAAAACTGAAGTTAAATACTTAAATATCACCCTGCACCATAATCAATTCCAAATCGATCAAAGACCTAGAGATAAGAGTAGATATCCTGAAGATATTACCAGAAGGGACAAGGCCTACATTAGGGTTGGCACAGGTTGAAACTTCCTAAATAAAGACCAGAAACACAGCAAATCAAAGAAAGGCTGGATACATGAGATTGCATTAAACTGAAGAGCTTCTGCATGACAAAGGACATAGCTAGCAAGACAAATAGGAAACCCACCGATTTGAAGAAGAGCTTCACTAGGCATAAACAGATAAGGGGTTCATATCAAAAATAAACTTAGGGCTCAAAAAATTAAGCCTTCCTCCAAACAAATTCTCAAAGAAACAACCACTCCAGTAATGGGTGGACTAAGGAATTATAAAGAGACTTCTCTGTTACTCTACTATTTGAGCCACATCTCCAATTCTGGCTTTTTGGTGGCTAACTGGATAAAAAGTCTCGCTGACCTTTCTGCCTGGGCTGGCTTTGAACTGGGCTCCACAGTTCTCAGCCTTCTGAGTAGTTAGAATTACAAATGTGAGCCAGTAGCACTTGCCTGAAACTCTTCTTCTTCTTTTTCCTCCTCCACTGTGATGCTGATGCTGATGCTGATGTAGTTGCAGAAAGGGGTTACAATTCCCTAAGTCAGGTTGTAAGTACAAATGCTCCTTGGTCAATGTCACCTTTCTCTTTATTCTCCCTCATCTTCCCTTTCCTATCTCTACCCTCAAATTACTTGTTTCTTTCTCTCTCTCTCTTTTTTTTGTGGTCATAGTGCTTGAATTCAGCCTGGGCACTGACCCTTAGCTCTTCAGCTCAAGGCCACTGCCCTGCCCTTGAGCCAAGCTCCACTTCCCATTTTCTAAGCTTCATTGGAGATAAAAGTCTTGGGTCCTTTTGTGCCCCAGCTAGCTTTGAACCTTGATCCTCAGATCTCAACCTCCTGAGTAGCCACGATTACAGGCATGAGCCACCACGCCTGGCTACATGTTTCATATTTTGAAGCCTTCTTTCATCATTGATTATTGTAACTGTAAAATAAGTTCATTATTTTATTATACTGTACTAATAAACTTTGAATATGGAGTTTTGATTAAGAAATAGATCCCTCTTCATTTTAATAAGAAATGTGAATTTATCTGGTGAGGAGAAGTTAATAGTTTGGGGGCATGTATCCCACGACTATTTACAAAGAACATTATTCAGCCACTCAGCTAAGTGCACTGGAGATGAGAATATGGTTTCTGGTCACTAGAACTAAATCTCATTTGTGACTTGAGTGTCTCTTATTCTCCAGGCTCACCAAGCTTAGCAGTCATCTTGATCTGCTCAGAATGGGACTGGATCTATTGAAGTATGGTTTCTGCCCTTAACTTTCAAATACACACGAGAGGATTATGTGTGTTGTGAGTTCTTGGTGCCAATGAAATAAGAGGCACACCATAAATGGAACAGACATATCCAGATCCTTTGGCATTGAAACTATTTTTGGCAGCTCATTATTCAGTTACTGGGGAATTCTTTTAAAGCCATTAACCCCCACTCCCTTTACGTGGTAAGGGGATACTAGTCTCCATTGCCAAAGAAGTCCAAAGCCCAGGAAACAAAAGCGCCTGGCAGACTTTCTTAAATCTCATTTTTAAATGAGATTTACAGAGCCCTCAACTACATTGCTTTGTGAAGTATTTTGGGATCCAAAATATTAAATGGATAGCTTTTAGAAAGAAGTGGGTCCTATGTTTTAAATATCTTTTAGTAAAGGAAATTGCTGTAATTGTTTCAGTTTGTTACTATTTTTTTAATTCTACGGTTCCTAATGGATTCTATATCATAGATATGCGTATGGAAAAGCAAACAGCATGTGCAGGCCTCAGTTTCAGACATCATGGGAGGATCTTGGAATGTGTCCCCATGGGCAAGAGGCACTATTGCAGGACACAGAGCCCTAGAATATACTACACTTTAAAGGAAAAAGCAGGCAGCAGCAACATTGAACCTATGGAAGGCATAGCAGTCGTGAGAGTGATTTTTTTCCTTTCCAAACACAGCTCCTATAAATGAACAGGTCATACACCTTATGTGTTTGGGGAAAAAATGTGTGATATCCTTCCTGGATGACTTCAGGAAGGGATGGTTGCTATTACATCAATAAGCAAATAAACAAAGTTATACGGATTATGTATCAGTCATAATTTTTGGCACTGAAATGTAGGAAGAGAAAAGGAAACCACTGAAATGCTGTTCCCAGTTTTTCACTGAAACCCCACATGTGTGCTTCCCTCTTGAATCTGTTCTTATTGATAAGACCCAGGACACCACACATGCCTTAAGCTTTGCTTACACTTTAAGCATTTGTGAGTGATGTGGTAACATCTTTTCTCAGTTCGGATCTGCATCCACATATGGACTATCTGGGCTTGGTTTTTCACTTTAGGTTTTCCAGAGAGGGTTAGTCCCAGTGTTTCTAGACTTAATCTAGTGGGCACTTCTAAAAACGCTCACACATTCACATTCAGTGATGTCAACTTTGGGATAAAGGAAAACTCAGGGGCTTCCACATCAATACGAATAGGAAAACCCAGTTGGATGATCGTCAGAGAAAACAGTGGCAGTCCATTCTCATACATAAGCAATAGGTAGTTCCGTTGTATATACGGAGGTACTCATTTTTTTAAAGCACTGTATTCTCAAAGTTCCAGCCCTGAATAGGAGTTGCTTGTAGCTTATAATCTTGTTTCTGAGGCCAGAAATTATTCTAGTTATGTTGAATTTTAGGAATGAGTCTATGGTGGTTTGATAAAAATTTGCATAAACTCCCATTTCTCCAGCCTTTCTTAATGTGTATTAAACATTTAAATAACTTAGAAGAGCCATTATAGGTTCTTCTTGAGACAGGAAAATCAACATGGCATCTGGAGTCATAACTACCAGCGTGAATGATCATAAGATGCTTTTTAAATTCAATAATAAATGAGAAGAGTGGAAACAGAAGGAGTCATTATTTTCTGTTCTGTGTACACCATGGTCTTTGATTATTCCCCCAAAGCATCCGTGAGTAACAAGGAAATCACCATGTGTGACCTTTCCCATGACTCCTTGCAGGTTGGGTCAAGCCCATTTCCCTTTCCCTTCATGGAAACACATAACTGTTTTACTTACCTATGGACTTGGTCCAGGTCCTTACTTCTTATCATGGCACTATGTTAGCTATACTGCATATTGACTTAACTTGGGGAGATTTTGTTTCTATAATTGTACAAGGACTTCAAATTTTAAAATCAGATAATGTTTCCTACTGAAGTATGAGCTTCAGAAAATAAAGTTATGTTTTTTTAGGGCCTTGAAGTTCTTGTTAGGCACCTGAGAAAAATTTTAAACTTTATAGAAACATACTTTAAGAACTACATATACAATGCAACCTCTCTCTTACATTGAGTAGTCATAATTAAGAAATCTCAGCTGCCATATGAAGGGGGTATGACAGGAGCCAGGTTTCCTATCCCCTTCTCCTACTGAATAGCTTGGAAATTCAAGCACTGCTCTGCTTTGTTTTTAATTACTACATTCTTTCCTGAAACCCAATATGTAAATGCATATACCAATATTGCCATGCCATCTGCCTTTGACTTAATCTTAACTAGCCAAAATATTCCAGATGTACTGCCAGGACTACTAATAAACATCTAATGGGAACTTACAAAGGCAAAATAGCTGTATAAGTGACACAGACATGACCTGCTCCCTCCTAGACCACCCCTGCTGTAGAGTGTACTTTGTTTCACTGAATACAGCAAAACCCAAGATCTTAGATAAGGGCAAGAGCTTATTATCCTTGTACTGGGGAAGCCAAGAGAGCAGGATCAAGAGTTCCAGGCCAATCTGGGATTCATAGCAAGATCATGTGTCAAAAAGGAAGGAGGGAAGAAGGGATGGAAGGAAGAAGAAAGGAAGTAAAGAAGTATGGTAATAAAAGGCATGATTCTAAATAGGAAGCACGGAACACTGAGACACATTAAACTATAATACCCTTGTATAATCCTTGGAAGTTCAGAAAAAATAAATTAAAAATTAAATGTAAATTTATATCCAAGGATTCCCACAAAATACATTCCAGCTTCACAAACTGTATTATGGAATAGTAAAATATCTTACCTTGCATTGTTGCTCTCGTTGGTTCTGAGAAGAGAGGAATGACCAAGAGGTAGATAAGGTAGACAAAGGACAGTCCATTGTATCGGAATGCACATGCTGTGATTAGGAAGAAAAGATAGGGAATATATCATTAATAATGACAGGATAACAGAATCTAGGGTGTATATAATTGCTGCAGTGGTATCAGATATTACTGGATTAAATAGTATCACTTCCTATATACATATGTCAATCCCAAAGTAATTTCCTATTGATTTCATGTTCATTACTTTGAGAACAATGTGAAATAGGAAATTAAAACACCTGGTTCCCTATCATTAAACCTCAGTAGGAAGTATGGCAATTAAGTTAGAGGAGCAACTAAAATCATAGCAGTGACAATATTTTTTTTTGCAAATCCTGGGGCTTGAACTCAAGGCCTGAGCACTGTCCTTGAGTTTTCTCAAGGCTAAAGCTCCACCACTTGAGCCTGGCTTTTCTTCATATATTTTTTATTGTAATTAATAGAAGGGTTATATTATATTTGCCAGATAGAAGGTGCATTAATTCACATACATTGATACCCTTTCTCATGTCTTGGTCCCCATTTCCCTTCCCCCCCATCTTGTTTCCCCCCCTTCCCTATCCAATTTCAAATAACCAAATACAACAAAAGCCATATAATGAGTGATTGTTGTCCTTAATGTACTATGTTATCTCTCATCTCTTTTGCTGAGCCTGGCTTTTATCTATGGCTATGGTACCCAAGTCTTCATGAATGCTAGGCAAGCACTCTACCACTAGGCCAAACTCCCAGCCGCACAATAATTTTAATATAGACAACATAATTATGTAAGTTATGACATAAACCTAAAATTCTGAAAGAAGTGTGAGTGAAAAGTATAGATATTTAAAGTGCATTGCCATCAGACTAAGATGATCGCAATCGAGCTATCAGACGCTTTCAGTAAGTTTTACTGTAACCATAAGGCAAAAGCCAGCAGTAGATTTACCAAAGTTCAGAGTAGGATATATCAAAGCATACCACTCGAGAAAAGTCCTCAAAACAAAAGAGAGAAGAAAAGAAGGTAAAGAATTAAGGCTACGAACAACATGACAATAGTGAGCATTCCTCATCACGGGTGTGAATGTGTTAAATGCTACAACCAAAAAGTATAGCTAAACAGGCCCTGTACTGCTTACAGGAGGCTCATTCCACTTTTAAGGACAGACACAGACAAAAGGTGAAGGGATAGAGAAAGATATCCATGCAAAGGGCAATGTGAAAAAAAAAGAGGTAGTTATACTTACATAAAATACGACTTTATATTTAAAATACAAATATAAAATGAGTTGAGAAAGATCATGATATAGTTGTAAATCTATAAGAGCACTAAGAATGTAAAGTAATTGAGGACAGGTGTAAAACAAAAGAGGGCCTGCAATATAGTAATAGCTTTCAGCAATGGACAGATCATAGGGGCAGAAAATCAATGATTAATGTCAGACTGAAACTCAGTCAGTGTTAGACTCTATGAATCTATCAGATAGAGACAGCAGCAAAATCACATTCTTCTCTGGTACCCATGAGATTTTCCTAGACAGAATACATGTCACAATTACAGGCTCATGCCTGTAATTCTAGCTACTCTGAAGGCTGAGATCTGAGGATCATGTTTCCAGCCAGGAAAATCCATGAGACTTTTATTTTTGATTAGCTGACAGAAAACCAGAAGTGGCACTGTGGCTGAAACTGGTAGAGCTTCTAGCCTTGAACATAAAGAGCTCAGAGACAGTACCCAAGCCCTGAATTCAGGCCCCATAACCAACAACAATAATGAAAAAGAATACATGCCCTGCCACAAAACAAGTTCTCAAACATTTAAATAGAGTGAAATCTATCAAGTACCTTTACTAGCCACAATGAAAGGAAACTGGAAATCAGTATTGGGAGGAAAAGTTTTTAACTTATAAATACATGGAGAATAAACACCAAGTTCCTCAACTACCAAAGAACCAAAGGAGAAATCTATAAGGAAAATTCTAAAATATAGTGAGAAAGTTGAAACACAAGCAGATCCAAATTTATTGGTTACAGCAAAAGTAATTCTAGTAGAAAAGTTAACTAAATTCACAGAGATAGAGATAGATAGAGAGAGAGGGGGGGGGAGAGAGAGAGAGAGCTAATTATCTAATATTATACCTCAAGGAACAATAAAAAGTCAAAGTAAGCCCAAAGATAGAAGGAGGAAATGATAAAAATCAGAACAGAAACAAATGAAATTATAAAAATTAGACTATAAAATGATTAAAAAGTGAATGAATCTAATAGTTGTTTGTTTTGAAAAGATAACCTTTGTTGAAGGAAAACACAGAGAAGACTCAAGAAGAAAAGAAAGAGACATACCACATAAATAGAAAAATTATGAGATGAAAACCCACCACCCCTTCCCGCCATGGGCAGTCTAGAGGAAATGGAAAATTCCCAGATAAAGGCTACTAAAGAAATAGAAAATATAAACACACCAAACATAAGCAAAGCAACTAAGAATGTAATTAAAGTGGCTTGTCAAAGAAAAGTATAGGTCCTTAAGCCTTCCCTGCTTGTTCTACCTAACACCCACAGAGAAACAATGGCCATCTTTCTCAAATTCTAAAACTTTAAAGAAGTAATTCTCCTGAAAGACTGAAGATATGTAAATATATTACTAATGTTCATAGACACACTCTGTATCCACAAATATACCAACAAATTGAATTGAATGGCACTTTCAAAGTTTCATTCAACAAGATCAAGTGGGCTTTTCCAAGACAGCAAGGATAGTTGAATACTTACAAATCCATAAATGTGTAAATAACATGAAGGATAAACCTACCTGACCATCTCAAAGATGCAGAAGAATTTTAACAAATTCCAACTTCCTTTCATGGTCAAAACTCTGAGTAAATTAACTGTGGAAGGAATGATCCTCAATATAATAAAACTCACATAAAATCCCACAGCTAACAGAATACTAGACAGTGAGAAGGTAAAAGCTTCCCTGAAAGAGAGCATATACAAATATATGAAACATGTGTGTGTCTGAATCCCTAAACTTGTCACTAAAATTTGTTAGAATTTTTGGAAATCAGTTAAGTTAAATAATGCAATCCCACTTCTTAGCTAAAATTGAAGTTTCTTCTACTAGAATGCAAAGACTAACTCATTCCATCAACAATGCTATGTGCTGGCTTGGGATATAACACACAGAAAATGGCGAGGTCAGAGGCCCTACTGCCTTCGTGGGTGGGACAAAGAAGAATAGGCAATATATTAAAATCTATGATATGTTGGAAGTATGTCAGTAAAAAGAAGAAAAGGAGAGAGGACAAGAACAGATGATGGGAAGGTAGGCTATAGCATTCATTAGAAGTAAAAAAAGTAAAGGAGTTTCAAGATAATACGATAGCTCATTCCAGAGTAGAGAAGGGGACAGAAGTAAGCAAGCAATCCTGTTGATCTTGTAAGGGACATGCCAGGTGGTTTAGCCTTTGCATCACAAGTCCCCAAAGGATGCAAGTCTGACCATTCTGGAGTGCCAGACACAGCCCTGAAGAAAGCATAGGTGTGAGCAGAAACCTCCCAAGAACCAGATCTCACAGGTCCTTGCAAAGTGTCCAAATCCTAACTGTTTACTTTGAATGGTGCATAAAGAGATTCTCCCCATTCTTGGTTTGAGGCTCCAGCTCCACTTCCTACCAGGACCCACCCTGTGCTGCTGTCCACGTGAGTTATCTGCCCTCTCTGTGCAACTGCTCACTGACCCTGCCTCAGACACTATCCCCTGCAACCAGACCGTGTCAAGCCCCCTCTCCATCCCACAGACTGTCATGAGCACACCCTACAGCAAAGGAGTGCCTCTTCCTTTGAGGGTCCTCCAGCACATGTCCTACTTGTCACCAAAATCATTTATTCATCTTGGTATCTACCCAGTTTCCAGGACTGTCTGATCCATCCAAAGTAAATGAGTAAATAAGAGTGTAATCAAAAACACTTGTGAGTATCTATGTCCGTTGGCCTCCTTTCACTCTAACTTGAGATAATCAACTTAAAAGCAGGAAAAAGTTTGCCTTGTCTAAAAAAAGCAGAGGTATAACTCTGGGACTATGACTGATGGCATAATATAGTGTTGAATGAGCCCATGCAGAGGTGGTCAGGAAGCAAGGGGAAAGACAGGAAAAACGAGGGTCCCAACATCCTCAACAAAAGCAGCACTCCAATGACTTAATTTCCTTCCATAGGCCTCACCTCCTAAGAGTTCCACCCCTCCCCAGCAGGGCCAGGGAATGGAGACCAAACCTTTTAACACACAGGACTTTGGGAAATATTCAATACCCAAATTATAGCGGTATCTAAAAGAAATTGTGGAAAATCAAGGTTTGCAGCATTTCTGGTGACATAAACACACCCCAATTTGGCATGGCCTACAATAAAAAGTCAATAACAGTAAGTTTTCTTTGTCTTTGTATTGAATGGATTCATTGTCAATGTTAATATGAATAGTGTTGCCAAATCGCATTATTCTGTGAACTTCTGGGTCAAGAGCAAAATGGAAGTTTCTGTGTGTGTGTCATTTGAAAGAGAATCCATGGTGCACTTACATATCTTTACTTGTGGTGCCTTACAACCAAATGCTCAATGTCAAGCCCAGAACATGCACTTCATGTATGTTACTTCATGTAGTCATGGCACTTTATTTTATACGTGGAATGCTCTTCTCTTTTCACATATGAAGAAGTGGCCAATTGTATGTACATGTGTGTGGGCAGCATCAGTACTGAGGCTTGAACTCGGGGCCTCTAACTCTCAGTTAGCTTTCATGCTCAAGGCTGGCACTGTACCACCTGAGGAATACCTCCACTTTCAGCTTCTTTGCTAGTTAATTATAGGTATGAGTCTCACAGACATTTCTGCTCAGACGTGTTTTGAACCATGATTCTCACATCTCAGCATCCTAGTAGCTAGGATTGAAAGCATGAGCCATGGGCTTCCAGCTTAGAAGCCGGGTTCTTCTTTTTTAACCAGAAAATGCAGAATATTTTATTGATTTTGAATAATAGTACTATTTAGATTATTTCAAAATGTTATCTCTTTGGAGCTGGAAGTTTGGCCTAGTGTTAGAGTGCTTGCCTAGCATGCGCGAAGACTCGGGTTCGATTCCTCAATACCACATACATAGAAAAGCTGGAAGTGGTGCTGTGGCTCAAGTGGTAGAGCACTAGCCTTGAGGAAAGCCCAAGGACAGTGCTCAGGCCCTGAGTTTAGGCCCCAGGACTGGCAAAAAAAAAGTGTATCTAAGGGGTACTGCGGTAGCCTGGAGCTGAAATGCTCAGAAACAGTACCCAGGCACCCAGGCTGAGTAGGCCAGTTCAAGCCCTACAAAAAAAAGTATCTATTCCCCATACATATTTTTCCTGATTTTCAATATATGTATATATATAAGTATATTGATTCATATATATAAACATATGTATATATGTGGCTCTTGTGTAAGCAACATTAAGTCAAAGCAGAATTAATGTATATCAACAAAGTTTATTATAAAATGAACTAAATTTAGAATGTTTAAAGGATGGATTTGAGAAAATTGCGATATTACCTAAATTGTTAGACTAATGTCAAAATAAATTGCTTCTGAATTAAGTCTTGAATTGTGCACAAGTGTCTGTGTGTGTGTGTGTGTGTGTGTGTGTGTGTGTGTCTGTGTGTTTGTATTTACTAATATTAGGTTTTGAACTCAAGGATAGAAGTCTGGTTCTTGAGTGATCCCAAAATGCATGACCCCAACACCATAACATATATATATATATATGTATATATATATAGTGCACATCTTTTTCTCCCCTTAAATATCAAAGTCCTGGGGAGGCCAGGACGAGAAACTCATACATCCTCAGGGCTTAGCACCAGGTCTTCCTTGTATATAACAGCAAGGATTCTGTGTTGTTTTCTTTTTCAATGTTTCATAACCATATCCAGTTACAGCTTCATAACTATAATTGTAGAGATAGGAGAATGTCTATTTGTGTGTTTTTCCATATCACACCTTTTAGCTATCATTGATTTTGTAGGCTGGGTCTCATAAATTGCTTCTAATTACTACAATACAATAAAAAATACTAGGATGCAAAATAGAGGTGCAAAAGTACTGTAGCTCAGTTTTGGGCATCCCTCTTCTTTCCTGCTCACACTGAAGAAAGCTCACCACTATATGGTGAGTTATCTTGCAGAGTGTCCAGGGTGATGAAGAACAGAAATCCCCAGTTAATAAACAGCCAATAATCGCATGTATAACTTGTAAGAAGGTCCTTGCATGGCTATCTGCTGACCTGGGTGTACTTCAGCTGCAGTCCATGAGGGAAACTGAGGCAAAAGATTCAGCTCTCAGGACTATGGAGACTGTGCCTGTTTGATAGGTCACTGCTTGGCTAATTATATGTAATAACAGGTAAATAATATCCAATCTTTAAAAAATGGAATTCATTTATTTTTTTTTGAGTAAAGGAATCCCATTCACCTAATGACAGAGGAAAAATTACTGGATTTTTTTTCTGCATGAAGCTGCTACCTTGGAGATATCTAGGCCACTGAAGGCATCATGTTGTATCTAAGTTAAGTTACCCCCATCTAGGACAAAATATGGCAAGGCAGCATATTCAAGCTAGAAAAGCCTTAGAAGGCAAACCTTTCTTCTTCATCAAGAATGATGTGCCTTTGTCCAGGACCTGGAGATTAAGTCCATCCATCACTCTTCATAATGAGCCATCCTACTCCAAAGCACAGTGTTCTCTAAGCCCCACACTCTCCAGGGCCTCTCAAGCCAGCTGCATCTCTGTTCACTGTCTGCAGGATGTTGCTGTTGGCAGAGCATTACGAATGTTCAAAAGGAACAGATGATTCGCTTAAGCAAAGATGCCCTATGTCTCCCCACTTGCAAGTGGGTTTTGCCATCCAGAAGTGTAAGGAAAATGCTTCAGAAGGAAGACAACTTGGTAGTTTCTTTAAGTAAAGGCCCTGGTCAAGCCTAGAGGTGCACAATTAAAATCCAAGATGAACACATCATGCTTGTAATCTTAGCTAGACAGAAGGCTAAGCTCTGAAGATTTTGAGCATTTATTCACCCTAAACAGAAAATTCTGTAAGATGCTGACTTCTTATTAACCAGAAAAAAAGTTAGACTAGAGCCTTTACTCTTGACTCAAATGGAAGAAGACCAACCTCAAGTGAAAAAGCCAAGTGAAAGCTCAAGGCCCTAAGTTAAAGCCCTCGTAGCAGCATAGAACATACACACACACACACACACACACACACACACACACACACACACACACGCACACGCACACACACACACACACATACGTGATAGCCTTCACGTGGACACTTATAATTTCTTAATAGATGAACGGGAAAACCCCTTGCAAATATGAAATGGTGATGACCACATAACATTTATATAAAAGTACATGTCCTTCATATATAATGATTTCCCTATTAGCATAATATGATCCCAAAGAAATCTATCCTACTTCAAGATAGTAATTGTATTGTTAAAGGTAAATGTGCTCAGCTCAGAGATGAATTTCTAGCATGATCAAACACCATCTCACTATTAATGGCAGGCAAACAAGCCCTTCTGTGTTTAGAACTCCCTTTCCACTAAGGACATTTTAAATGCTCTTTCTCACTCCAAAGAGTTTGTTTATTTTAACAGTTGCCAGCGGAGTAGATAAGCTGATACACATTACTCTGAATAAGCAGACCCCATACCAAGTGACAAAATAGTTGTCAATTCAGCTATTCTCGAAATTCCTGTTTAGTTTTTTTTGTAATATTTTTCTTTCTGTGCTCTCAAGCAGTCAATATCTCTTCTTTAAATGATGTCTTCTCAAGATTATGATAATTTCACTAAGTTTTAAAAAAGAGAAAGAGAAACAGCTGCAAAGTATTTACAATGAGACAGGAAACAAATTAAACAATCATAGATTCTCCTCAGGGAAGTGAAAACTGTCAAAGAAACTGAAGACAGGAAGAAGGTGTTGTGTCACCTGATTCATTCTCTATGTGCATAGAATTATGTCCCCATTGTGTGTTGCTGTGCTTTACATCCTGCTAATACTGCTTCTCAAAAAGTGACACTCAGGGGATTATGGACAGTTGAGACAGAAGCAGACTTTACCAATACAAAAATTAGCATTTATTTCAAAAGAGATGATCGCAGACTTTTCCACTATCCTTTACAAAGGCCAAGATAGAGACTTGCATGTCTTCTGCCACCATGGAGTTCCTATCTGGCATTCTTCATGCACACAAAAGAACACTCAAATATTTGTGACCTAAAAGATTAATAGAAAAAGAGAAAATATGCCCTCACACTTGGAAAACAGCATCCTTGTGCTTGAACTTTAAAACTTTATCCAGAGATAGATGAAAGCTGAAATTGTTGCAACAAGTGTGTCAGTCCAACATTGAATCACTCATTTATTATATATATATATATACTTGTAAAAACAGAAATATTATACTGCACATTAATTTTGTAAAATTTGCTAATGCAAGGTATGGGGTTAATTAATTGAATAAGTGAGATCAGGAGTGTCAAACTTCAACATATTAAAAATCAAGTTCACAGAGCCTTTCTCAATAGCTGGGTGAAGTAATGCACACATGTCTTCCTAGCTATTTTATGCCCAGGCCATCCCAGGCTTAAAAATTTGCAAGATTCCATCTCAACAGAAAGAATCTGGGCCTGGTGACATGAACTTCTCATCAGCATTATAGTTGAGGGAAAAAGGGGAAAAAAAAGAAAAACTGGAGGTTCAACATAGGAAGTAAGAGCCTACCTGGAAAGTAACCAGTGGAGAAAGGGGCTGGCAGGGCTCAGCAGGACAGAGCAAACCTAGCAAGTACAAGGTCATAAGTCCAAACCCCAGGAAAGAAAGACAGATTTTTTAAAAATTGTTATGTTAAAGATTAAATCTAGGAGGGTTGTGGGCATGCTTCACTGCAATTTTAAAAAGGTAGGATTGTGTTCTATTCTGTTTTCTACAGCAGTAGATAACAGTTAAACATTAATAACATTATTTAAATCCCTAAACTCATCTTGATAAATTGAACAGTTTGCATGAACTTAAAAAATAAGCATTTTTCTCTGTTAAAAATATCATTTGATGTTATGGACCATTTTGTAAGCCTATTCAAAGAAGTTATTGTATTTAAAGCTTAAATCCCTCTGCTCAAGTTCAACCTTGAACGTGCTACATAACTCTGATACAGGAGAAAAGCAGCACAGTTTGCACCTCATGATAATAAATGAGGAAATATAGCTCATATATAATTTAAGCTATGTGTAAATTAAATTTGAATTTACAAAAATGTAGGTATAGCTTGATGGTACAATGCATGTTTAGCATGTGCAAGGCTCTAAGTTCAATTTCTAGGAACAAAAAAAATAATAAGGAAGGAAAGGAGAGAGAGGGGAAGACAGAGAGGGGGTGGGAGAAAGAAGGGAGGGAGGGAAAAAGGGAAGGAGATAAGTGCATAAATGTTCATTGGACTCCATTGCCAAAAAAAAAAAACAGTAAAATCCAAGTGCTAATGGCTCATGCCTGTACTTCTTATTACTCAGAAAGCTGAGATTTGAGGATCATGGTTTGAAGCTAGCCTATAGCTAGCCTATAGAAAAGTCCCAGAGACTCTTAACTCTAACCAGCAAAAAGCTGAAGTGGAGGTATAGCTCAAGTGGAAGAGCACTAACCTTGAGCTAAAAAGACAAGAGTACAAGGCCCTGAATAAATACTTGTTTAAATCATAAAAGTAAAATTTCCTGGTGGGATGCTTGTAGTATTTTTGGCTCAGTCCTTGGTGTTACTATCAACTGTGCACTTGAGTAAACTTGAATATCAGATAAAAAATCTGATATTTCTTAAATTTCCAGAACTAAATGTTGTATTCTTCCTGCTTTTATGGGTGCACTGGATTTGGTAACTGATGCTTAATGGTTGAGAATTGTTTTTTTCCAGTCTTGGGGCTTGAACTCAAGGCCTGGGCACTATCCTTGGGCTTTCTCAACGTTAGTGTTCTACTTGAGGCACAGCGGCACTTCCAGCTTTTTCTACATATGTGGTACCAAGGAATCAAACCCAGGGCTTCATGCAAGCTAGGCAATCACTCTACCATCAGGCTACACTCTCGTTCCCAGTTTCAGGACTTTCATAGTGAAATTACTTTGGTATCAGAACCTACCTCCAAGAAGTCAGTAGAAGTCATAAGCCACTACAAGACCTCCAGGATATTGAAACAAAAGCCATACAATGAATGATTGTTGTCCTTAATGTGCTATGTTATCTCTCATCTCTTTTGCTGTCCCTTGGTTATCTCATATTGTTACAGTATCTCACTTTGTTATCTGATATATTGGATTTATTTGTATTTGGTTATTTGAAATTGGATAGGGAAGGGGGGGAACCAAGATGGGGGGGCGTGGAGGGGAGGGTAATGGGGACCAAGACATGTGAAAGGGTATCAATATAAGTGAACTAATGCACCTTCTATCTGGCAAATACCATGTAACCCTTTTATTAATTACAATAAAAAAAGACCCACCTAGACAATTTCATGGGCTTATTTTTTTTTGTGCACAAGCATCTTTGCTACACTTAGCAAAGGGACAGGGATCAGGGGGCCTCAAATAGTGGAATACCAGCTGAGTAGCTAGGATTACAAGCATGCACCATTAGTGCTAGGTTTCTTGTAACATTTTAACACATGTGTACAACACACACTGATCAAAGAAGTAATTATCATCTGCACCTCCTTATCATTCTTTGAATTTGAAGCCCTAGAGCTCCACTCATCTAGACCTTGAGGTTTATCTTTCTTCTTTTCCTCCTCTAATTAAAAGTGGGGAGGAATCTTTCAAAATTAAAAGGATTCAAGCAAATGGCATCCAGCCACATTGTCCACAGAATTAATATAGTAAATCTAATTATAATTATATATAAGCAATTTTTAATGCCAGGAGTTTGGCCTACTGGAGTTGGCCTGGCATGCACAAATACGTGGGTTCAATTCCTCAGTACCACATTCATAGAAAAAAGCCAGAGGTGGTGATGTGGCTCAAGTGGTAGAGCGCTAGCCTTGAGAAAGCCCAATGAAAGTGCTCAGGCCTTGAGTTCAAGCCCCAGGACTGGGAAAAATAAATAAATAAATAAATAAATAAACAAACAAACAAACAAACATTTTTTTTTACAGTGTCTGGGAAGGGAAGGATATACCATAATTTCTCTTTGCCTGCTACCAACCAAGTTGAGGTTGTTCTCACTGTTTTGTTTCAGTCTGCCATTTCTACCATGAACAAATAAATCCCTAAAAGCAAAGAACTCTTATTTTTCTTTCTCTCCTAAAAATAAATTTTTCACCTCTATCCTGGGGAATACGTTTATTCTGTCCAGATTGCAACCTGGAAACTAACAGAAATCCAAACGTCCTATTCCTAGTTTTCCTGAGGGCCCTGAATACCTTACTTCAAGGCCTCCCAGATTGTAGAAACAGGAGCATGTCAATGAACAGTATAACGTGCCTAGGACATGGGAATGCTGAACCTACTTGACTGGGGCTCTCTGCAGTACCATGTGAGGCAGATGTGACTGCCTTTTCTAGAAACCACCTTGGTGGGCATGCCTTCCCCTGTTCTACTGAGCTCTCAGGATTAGACCAGACATTACTCCCAACAAAACAAGCCTCCAGGTTCCCTCCTTCTTATCCTGCCTCTTTACGCCTAACCAGTAGCTGCTGTAAGGACCCCATTGGATTCTGGACCAGGCAAATGTGAAATGTGTTGGTTTTCCAGGTGAAGCCTACATGGGAAAAATGACTTCCACTTTGTTTCAAAGCTGCTTGGCTGATACAAGAGGGACCAACACTACTTTATCTTACTGCTAGGATAACAATTGGTTAGAAAAACAATTGTACTTGATTGGACATTTTCCTAATGAGGTTCTTGATACAATGACAGATCCCAGGAAAGTTCAAGGAGACAATGTGGTTTGCGGCTTCTGAAATGGAGATAAAATAGAAGAGAAGCCTGAGCTTAAGTCAAAGCTACTGGCCAGAACAAGGTCTTCAGGACAAGCTCTGCAGGCATGGAGCCTTGCTTTCTATCGGAAGTAGGACAGAATCAAGCCCCCCAGTAGGAATCCATTTGGAATCCACAGACATAACCCCAGAACTCTGGGTTGTTACAGGCTGTGTAGCTGGGACTCACTTGACAAGAGAACTTCTTAAGAAAGCTGGATATACAGCAGTTTTATTCTAAAACCACCAGTCCATTTAGCCCATTTTAATTCTAAAGCTAATTAATTCAAGTGAGAGGAGAGAAAGGTGGAAAGGGACACTAGTTATTAGATATCTAGTAGAATTAAATTTACTTTGTAATCCATTGCTGAACAAATAAAATTTCACCTAGAGTATGTGCCAAATGCTAAGGAAATCGAACTGCTGGCACTTCTCCCATGACTAAGGGCCTTATCTCTCTGGATTCACACTGAAGGCCTGTCACCATTATATCAGAGAAAGAAGAAACAAAAGATAAGAGAGGCTAACTAATCATAGCACCCCTATGATTTCCAGTACTCAAACATCAGGTTCCTCTTTTTTAAAAAACTGCATTAATAATTTATGTTAATTGGATTTGTCACAATACATTTTTTCTTTCTTTCCTAGGTTGCTTTTTTTTTTTTGACAGTACTGCAGTTTGAATTCAAGGTCTCACACTTACTAGGCTAGTGTTATATTGCTGAATTATATTTTCTGCTCTTGTTTGCACTGGTTTGTTTATTTATTTGTTTGTTTGTTTGTTAGAGATAGGAACTCACTTCCAGGCATTCATTTAGACCAAGATCCTCCTGTTTTAGGCTTTTCACATAGTTGGGATAGCAGGCAAATATTATCTTGCCCAGCTTCTTCCATTGAGATAGGAGAAGTATACTTTTCTGTCTGGGCTGGCCTGAAACTGAGGTTCTCCTGATCTTAGTCTACCATGTAGGAAGACTGAGAGAAAGAAGTACCAACACTCAGGTTTGTTGTGATATTTCTTTCTTTCTTTTTTTTCTTTTCCTTCTGAGTGATTCCTGAGGTTGAATTCTTGCTCTATATGCAAATGGCTGGTGCTGTACCACTTGAGTCAAGTCTCCAGTCAAGCATTTTGCTGGTTGATTGGAGATGGAGCCTTATAGACATTTCTGTCTGAGCTGGATTTGAGATCCTGTAAGTCTCAGCTTACTGAGTAGCTAGGATTACAAGCATGCACCATTAGTGCTAGGTTTCTTGTAACATTTTAACACATGTGTACAACACACACTGATCAAAGAAGTAATTATCATCTGCGCCTCCTTATCATTCTTTGAATTTGAAGCCCTAGAGCTCCACTTGAGGAAATACACAACTGGACTTCATTATCCTACTAAGTTCTTCTTCCTTCTAACTCTGTTGCCTAATTTCCTTCTATTTTCCCTCATACCCCATTGGGTTTTGAACTCATGTCAGGGTCTTATGCTTTCCCAGGACGATATGATACTGCTGACATACTTCCAGCACTGTTTTTCACTGATTATTTTTATGATACACTCTCATTTCTCCCCAGGTCAAGTGACTGAGCATGGTTCACCTACTTTTAGTTTTATCACTACCGAGATCATAGGCATGCATCCCTGAACCCAGATTCCTCTTCATGAAGATGAGATCTCGAGGATTTTACTACCCAGGCTAGTTTGGAACTGTGATCTTTCCAATCTCAGCCTTTCATGTACCTTGGGATCCATATAAAACTGTGCCTAGGTAGGGGATGAGACCAAAAGGGGTCTCAATAACTTTTCTGCCCAGGCTGGCCTCTAACTCCCTTTCTCAACCTCAGAGGTAGCTAAGTTTACAGGAATGAGTCACTAGTACCCTTCTTGATGACATCAGCCATGATACCCAGCCACACTGAGTCCCCAGGACTTCTTCCTCCTCCTTCTACATCCAGTGTACTTCTTTATCCCTAATTCTCTCTCCTCCCATTCTTCCTTCTCCCTCACTCCTCCTGTTCACGTGCTCTGAGTTAGTTTCATTTTGATTACCAGTGATTTAATTGCATTAGTGTTTGATAACTTTGATTCTACTTTTTTCTTTTTTTAATTGCATTTTATTGTAGAGGGTTTACAGTTACATTTGTCAAGTAGTGGGTACGTTTTTTGTGGGTCATGGGGTTTGAGCTCGGCCTGGGTGCTGTCCCTGAACTCTTCAGTTCAAGGCTACCACCCTACCCCTGGGCCTGAGTGTTGTCCCTGAGCTCTTCAGCTCAAGGCTACAACTCTACCCTTAAGCCAGGCCCCATTTTCTAGAGGTTAATTGGAGGTAAGAGTCTCAGGTCCTTTTGTGCCCAGGCTGGCTTTGAAGTTTGATCCTCAGATCTCAGCTTCCTAAGTATTTAGGATTACAGATGTGAGCCACTGCACCTGGCTTACATTACTTCTTGAACACTGATACACCTTCTCATGATTTTTTCCCCACTTTCCTTCCCCCTTCCCCTCAATTCTACTTCTGTTGGCCATTTTTCTCTAATAAGAATTCCATTTTAACAATTCGAGGTGCTAGGTACTCTGACCTCTCCATTTTCAAGAGATCTGGCTGCAGATGGAACAGGACAGAAGATTGCTCACAGAAGCTCCTTTCTAAAGTAGAAACCTAGAAAGGAGTGTCAGGCCTTCCTCTGCCTCAACTAGTTGTGAGAGAATAATAGTAATGACAATGAATAGCAGCAAGCCTACTGTATCATCATGAGTGGTTTCTATGTCACAGGCCTTTTACACCACTCAGCTTTTTGGTTTGTCCATTTCACTGGACAAACTGGAGAAATGAAAAAAAAAGATCCAATGAGAGAATGAGCATACTGTTTTATCGTCACAAAATCATAAGCTGTTGTGATGAATGTAACGAGATTGCCTAAGAGTAAATGGCTTCCCCGGAATCATGTTTGTACCTGTCCAAGAATCAAAACTAGATCAAGGTGACTCTTTGCTCTTTGACATCCAGGACAACACTGTATACTCTAAAATTAGAAATACTCTGCAGGCTCTGATGCCTATCTTTCTAGCTACATAGGGCTGACATTGAGATCTGAGGATCATAGTTAGAAACCAGCTCAGGCAGAAAAAAATCCAAAAGTGGAAGAATGGTTTAAGTGAACGAGGCATAGTATTAAGCAATAAAGCCAAGACAAAGCACCCTGAACCAGTATCAGCTCCCTTTCCCCAAACACACACACGCACATTAGGATGATAATGAATCTCATTGGCCTCATGCTTAATCACACCTTTGGGACTTACTACCCCAAAATGCTCCAAAACTTTAATTCTTTTTCCCTTTTGACAAGTTGTCCAATTTCCTGGAATGCCTTTTTTCTTCTAGTCCCTTCAAATGTGTCAAATGAAATCTAACTCCAAATCAGCTGCAGACTCCAGCCTTCTACTTTGAAGGCATTCATTGTACACAAAGACTTCTATTGCTGTTTATTAAAATATCTGTTTAGAACAAACCAGAAGCCAGTCCTCCAGTTTGACAAATGATGAATGGATCTTGTTACCTGCTTTTTTCCTGGGTTCACCTCCTGCTTCTCTATTAAAGAAATTTTCCTAAACATTAAACTTCTTATTAGCACATAAACACACTACTTTGGGAGGGAAGCAAGAAAGGGAATATAGACAGAGAGGTGTTTATCATAGTAAAAAACAAAAACAAAAAAGCTATAATGGCACATGTCTAAACTCTGTGTTCTCTGCAGGATAAACAACCAATTCCTAGCATCAAGTAACATAGAGGAGTCTGTACTTACCATGTTATCTAAGCCTATGTCACAAAGCTGGAGGGGATCTACGAGTGTGAGTAACAGATAACCCTTAAAAGCTCTCAGAGGTCCAATGGCTTGACTTTGTCTTTGAAGTTAGGATGTTTGAGCAGAATACATTGGGAAGCTACCAAGTAAGGCTTACAACTTGTTGTTAAGACTTAAAACTGGAGAATCTCATAATTAAGCATAATAATTCCAAGAACATAATAATAAGAACAAAAATTTTTAATGTCAACTATATAATTGAGTTCAAGAAGGCATCAACCCTTTCACCAAGAGGTAAGAATCCATGTTAAGAGGCTGAGAGTCTGAACTAAATGAGCTCCAGAACCTCTCCAGATGCCTTCTGTCTAGTCCCAAGACTCTGGGTAAGTGAGAGACAGATGCCCTTGTCATCTGTCCCTCAAACTCTTGAAATTGTGTTTCTAAGAGGCAAACATGCAACTTAGCTGCAGGATAAGAGAGGTAAGGTAAGGCTCCCAGGAGAGGAACACAAAGGCTCAATGCCTACATGCATCTATCCTATAAAATCATATCCATCAGAATGGAAATGGAAACAAGTGGTTTTTGTTTGTTTGCTTGTTTCTGTTGTTTCTTTTTTTGTCTCATTGGTTCATTGATCTGTCTTTGGGAAGGTAAGGGGGCACAAAAATGGAGGGACGAGGTATAAACAAATGCAGCAATAGTACTCACTAGACACTATGCTGAGAATGAACTGTTCAACTTGTGGGAGGAACAGGAGGGAAAAACTATGAGAGAGAGAGTGTGTGTGACAGTAAGAGAAAGAGAGAGGGAGGGAGAGAAAGAGGGAGAGAAGTAGAGAAGTTGAGAGAGAGAGATGGAGAAAGAGAGAGAGAGAAAGAGAGAGAACAAGAAAGGTGGAGAGAGAGAGAGAAGAGAGAGAGAGAGAGAGAGAGAGAGAGAGAGAGAGAGAGAGAGAGAGAGAGAGAGAGAGAGAACAAGAAAGGGTGACATTGTCCAAAAAGAAATGTATTCTTTACCTGACTATGTAACTGTAACCTCTCTGTATATGACCTTTATAATAATAATTTTTAAAAAAGACAGTCAAGATAGGGAATCAATCATCAGGCAAAGATAAAGCAAATTTCTGTACACTCCCAGCATGGGTGATGGCAAATTCCCACCAACTCCACCCTGAAGCACACTAGCACACACTCAGGAATGAGGAGTGCCCTCTCAGTACAGAGAAGCAAAGTTCACAAGAATTTCCTTAGAAATTCTGAAAGAGGCCTCAAGTTATTGACTGATCAGGACATCCTCTTGTGAGAGAAGACAGGAAGGAACCTTCAGAGGTCCCACCATCCTGACGCTGTGACAACCGGTGTGGGCTACCCTGAGTTCCCACTCCTACGGCTCTTGCTTGGTATTGATTAATCCTGCACCTGAACATCTGAAGTACTACCTTTTCCTGGAACTAACTGTGGTAGCCCCTTCTGATCTTCCTAGGCTGCTTCCAAAGCTGGTCTTATCAGATTAAATACCAAGGAAGATGGAAGGCTAAAATGAAATGAGGGAGGAAGGAAGAGAAGGGAGCAGAATGGAGGCAGGACAAAAGAAAAGGAGAAGCCAGGCACAGTGGCTCAAGCCTGTAATCCTAAGTACTCAGGGGGCTGAGATCAGAGGATCAAGGTTCAAAGCCAGCCCAGTCACAAAGGGACCTGAGACTCTTATCTCCAATTAACCTCTAGAAAATAGGAAGTGGGGCTTGGCTCAAGGGTAGGGTTGTAGCCTTGAGCTCAGTGACAGCGCCCAGGCCTAAAGTTCAAGCCTCATGACCCACAAAAAAAAAGAAAGAAAGAAAGAAAGAGAAGGAGAAAAGAAGAAAGATACAAATTGTTTTAAAAAAAACAACAAAAGAAAGAGAAGGACCTTAATGAAGGTGTACAAAAGTGCTTAGTGTTCAATTTAACAGCACTGAAAGCAAAGAAAAGGGAGGAAAAAGAATTGGGGGTGGGGAGAGGAGGAAAGGAAAGAGATTGGGAGTAAGAAGAAGAGGGAGAAAAAGAGGATAAAGAGAGAGAGAAAGAGAGAGATGAGGGGCTATGTAGTTGGCTTTAGGCTTACAAGTAGAAATGAGTGAGCAACCACTCAATGCAGGAGGCACCAAGCTTGACAGTCTAATGGCTTTCCAGCATCCACTGGCCAGACTGAGCAAATGCCACAGAAACCTACTTCCGTCCTGAAGGGAAGGGGGAGGCTAAGGGGAGCAAGAGGGCAAGGGAAGTCATTATTGCTGGGCAAACTGCCCAATAAGCATAAAGTATAAATACAAGGCAAGAAATAGAAGCACAACCAGTTTATCTTTCCAATCAAAGTTTCACAAGCACACCCCTCACTTCCTTCAGGAGTAGGTACAGAGCACATTGCTCTTTCAAAAAAAAACTGAGGGGAGGAAGAAAGAGGGAGCAGTGTGTATTTGCAAAGAAGATAAAATACAGGTACAAGAAAGAAAAACTACAAGACTAATAGGATTTAAGTGCTGGCATCAATGAAGAATTTTTAGATGGAAACATTACTCCAACATAGAAATTATTTAACAAACAAGATATCTGGCAACTATTCATCTGGTATGAGTCTTTCTGATTCTGCCATCTTGTCTACAAAATAGGGCTGGCTCATGCCTGTAATCTTGGCTACTCAAGAGGATGAGATCAGAGAATCCTGCTTTGAAAGCAGCCTAGGCCAGAAAATCTGAACAACTTATCTCCAATTAATCAGGAAAAAGTCAGAAGTGAAGGAGTGGCTTAACTCAACAGAGAAACAACCTTAAGCAAAAAAGCTGTGAGAACACAAGGCTCAGGGTTCAAGCCCCAGTATCAGCAACAATAAGAATAACAATGATGACGATGTTGATGATGATGATGATGATGATGATGATGCTGATAATGATGAAAATAGTGGTAGAGCTATATTTCATGAGTGACAAGACTCAGTTAAATAAGTTAGGCAATACCTGCTTAAACAATGGTCTGGCCAGCTAGGAGCACTACAGAAGAGCTCACTGCTGTTCATAAGGATGCTGCTGGTATTAGAAACCCCATCTTTGGACTAAAGACTTGGATAGGTATGAGTTTGTGATTCAATTCTCAGAAGCTAGAGTTGGTCATGGCACCCCAGTCTTCCATGACAGAAACCCAAACTCAAGGCCATGTCACTCACCATGGAGACACCACACGAGCGAAACACTTCTTGACTTTTGAAAAAAAGCACTTCAAAAGCACAGTCTTTCAGGTCACCTGCGGGGCCCTGTGCTACTTCTGCAACACATTCAGAACCCCAATAAAGGGCTTTCTGGTGATCATGGAGACAATGCTCACTTTCATTCAGAGAAGTAGTATGAGGGCATCCTCAAAAGGTTGCCAGAGCCAGGTGCTGATGGCTCACCCTTGTAATCTTTGCTACTTGGATAAGGCTGAGATCTGAGGATTGTGGTTCAATGCCAGCCCACACAAAGCTTTCCTGGGCAGAAAAAGTCCACATGAGAATTGTTTCTCCAATTAGCCACCCCAAAACCGGAAATGGCACTGTAGCTCAAGTAGTAGAACACTAGTTTAGGGCACAAAAAAAAGTTCAAGGATGGAATCCAGGCCCTCAGGTCAAATCCCACAATTGACCAAAAGAAAAAGAAAAAGAAAAGAAAGAGATTGCCAGATACTGTGAGTACAGAGATGTGAGGATGGAGATTCACAGAGCTCCAAGATCAAGGGCACATCATAAGCACTAATTTGTTTGTTTGTTTGTTTTTCTTTTGAAAGCAATAACTGCGTGAACACAGAAAATACAAATAAATGTCTAAGTAAAGAATCCTCTTCATCCACTGAGGTTCTCCTAGTTGATATTGACTATGTATACTTACAGAACATCAACTATATATAGCAAGTTACAAAACCTAGAGCTTATGATTCAATCTCAAAATACTTATTCACTTGACAAAAGATACAGTAAGAAAGCATAAAAATACTTGTAAGAAAAAATTCCTTCATATTGTGTGTCTATGAATTTACTCTTACATTCTCTACCATTACTTTGTAACCAGAAAGAGAAGTAATAAATTTAATTTAAATAAATTCCATGAAAAAAAATCTAGGTACCTTTACCCATGCAAAAATAAACCTTACTAAGAGAAATCCAAACTTAACATAGAAGAAATTTGAACAAGGAGAGTTTTGTAAAACTGGGATAGAGGTTCATAAATGGGATTCAGTCTTTGCCTTTCAATACATCTACACCATTAGAGCTGGTGTTGAGAAAATTATGGAGACTAGAACTTCTCAATATCTTTTCCCCTCACAGTGTCCGTTAAGCAAGTAGCAAAAAGAAAGCACTAGAGAAAAGGTTGAAATCTTCTCTAGCATTTCATTCATTCATTCATTCATTTTTTTGTTTCTACAGTTTGCTTAATTACTAGTGATGGACTGAAATAGGGATATGGAATCAGTTGTTGGGTAACCTAACAGCAGTAGCATCTATTTTCACTCCTTAAAATGGAGTAGGCTGCCATTTCCAAAAGTACCATGCCTCCCAGGTAAGAGTAGGAAGCTGGTTTGGAGGGTGACACAGTAGGAAACCCTGTTTAATCTTACATGAATATCTTGGAGCAGGCCTAGTGATTTGCACCTCTGGTCCAGATAGTCAGGAGGCCAGGGCAGAAGCATCGCTTGAAACTGAACTAGACAATGATGCAAAACTCATGCCTACTCACTCTCTAATGGAAAGACTGATGTTTTAAGAAAGGAAAAGAAATAAAATCACTTCATGGTAATGCTCACAATTTAATGAGCAAACACTGACTGAAAAGGATTTCATCAATTTTCCATTTTTTTCCATGCTGCATATAAATTTAGCAATAAAAAATCTGATGATATCGTCAGATGATTACCATCAACTGGTTTGGAATTCTTCACAGTCTTCTAGAAAATTTTTTCAATGATTTTGAAGAGACACTCTTTTTGGGGGGAAGGGAGAATCAGTTCATTCACTCAGTATCTTTAAGTATGTCAAAGATTTAGCACCAGTGTGTTAAATCCAAACCTTCTCTCCAAGAGAGAAGGAGAGAAGTAATATAGACATTCTGTTTACCTCAGGATTTCAGCACCTGCGCCCACAGCTGGGTGTCTTGCATATACTCAGAAAGAATATCTTAAGTGATTGAAATAATTTAAATTTTCAGTTGAGGTGATCTGATTAGTTCAGTAAGACCATGATTCACACACATATGATAGTTCATCCTCCAAAATATTAGGGGTGGCCATTTTTTTTTCATTGAAGAAGCTGAGACTAAGAGACAAAGTTCCCAGTGTCACACAGACAGACTTGGAAGGTAGGACTCAAACTCAAGGATTTCTGCCCTTATTAATAATCTTTGTATTATTTTATAGCCATTTTAGTTGGCAAAGAAAATTAGTTCTCAGAATGCTATAGTGGTAAACTGCAGGAAATGCAGTTACGGGTGCTGTAGTGACTGTGTGAAGTAATCCTTTAAGAGTATTCTCAAGTCACTCCTATCTGCATTCAGAAACACCTCTGCACCCTAGCCCTGCCCAGCTACCTTCATATGTCCTTTATTTACGTTCATAAAGGGAACACATTCTTTCTGAATTATTTTGATATCGATTCTAAACCAGACAGTAAAGTAGGAGCTGGATGAAGAGTTGACTGTTCCATCTGAATTTTCAAATATCCTTAAATGTTGCCAAAATTATTTTCCAGCCCTCATAAAAATGTCACTTCTTTGTAAACATTAATTGGCCAATTTAGAAGCATTGAATAAGATTTCCAGGGAGTTGCCACAGGGATATCCAGATGGAAGGTCCATGAAGGAATTCTGCATCCCTTCCCATAGTCTAAAAATCACCCAGTGGAACATGAGTGTGTTCACTGTGCCACTGAAGCTCAGGAATGGACAGAAACCTACTCAATACCATTTGCTGCCAAGGCTCAATCCATGACCCAGGGAATCCTTGTGCATCATACTAAGAGAACTTGCGCAAGTTTCTTTGAAGGATAAAGACCCTAAAGTTTGCCTTGTGCAAACTTAACCACTGAGAGTCATGGCAGGTGAAGCCATTTCTCTTCCACTCATAGATCACAAATGAAATTATAAACTTAGTGCTAGGCACTAAGATAACAACCTCACAGACTTTTCTGACTGGGAGAGCTTCAAATCACAACCCTCCTATTTCAGCCTACTAAGTAGAAAGAATTATAAATGTGAGACACCAGCTCTCAGTTTTACATTGTTTTTCACATTAATTCAGTGTGTGATTGAAGGCATTTCTGAACAATACATGAACTATAACTAACTCATAGAACACTAATGAGATTAATTTATTCATACAAAGCAAGAAATAGTAGGAGAAGGCATAATCTGTCCTATGGTTTAGAAAACAAACGACCTCAGCTTGAATGCCTTTTGTGGATTCGTAGAACCTGCATCAGGAAGGCAAGCAGGGTAGACAAATTGCCCTCAAAAGCCCTGAAGCCTGCTGCAGATGAGGGGGAGATGAATAAAAATGATCAGAATCTGTTCACTTCTAGGGTCTCTCTCATTTCCAAACACCTTCCTTGTCCCAGATGCTCAGTGAAGCCTTTCATTTATCTTAGTCAAAGAAGACTATAAATTAAGTTCTAATGTCACGAGGACATGCAAAATGTCACTTCTTCCAACTTCAACAATGAACACAACATCTTGTGTTTGTGCTGAATGCCAGAAAACGGGAGTGACCTGGCTTTGACTTGGTCCTCTGTGGCCTGGACTAAGTCAGTAAACAAACTATTTGCCAGCCAAACAGATCACTTTGCCTGAGTTATCAAGGTGGCTGAGGCACTGCCAGCTCACAGTCCTTGCTTTGGTGTTTAGCAAACCACAGAATCTTTGTGTGAAGAGACCCGGCTGGGCCAGTGTCAAACAAATGTCTACCAAGGGACCCTGCGGTCTCCAGGCCCTAGGAGGCTCCCTGCTACCAAAATCTCTTGTTTGGCCTGTGTGTTATTTGCTTAGTTTGAAGTCTGATCTTGCCCAATGTCAACATGAAAAACACAGAATCCTCAGGACCCCATGGGTTCTGCCACCTCAGATCTAACTTCCTTCAATGATAAAAGGTACACAAGAAGATTCAGCATACAATCTGTGGCCACTCTGCTTCTGCTCTGGGCAGATTACTAAGAAAACAGAAAACCTTTCAATTTCTCAGATTTGTCCCTTATTTCCTGTCATTTATCCTTGTTCTCTAAATCACACATTCCTTGAATGACTTCTGTCACTCAGATGAGACATGTTGGAAAACTTGGGGAAGAGGAAGGCATGACAACAGAAGAAGGAACAATGAGTCATCTTAAAAGCTCAGGAAGACTAAAATGACACAGGATGCATCAGTGTTCTTCCAGAACGCTTCCGGCTGTCCAGTGTATGTGAAGCTGGGGAAGCCTGGACTTCAGGATGATGGCCCCACGGCTTTCTGTTTCTACTCTCAGGAATAGAACTTGGAGACAGGTAGTTTGACCATCTAAAGCCAATAGAAAGCTTTTTGGGGTTTCTTTTTGCTTTTCTTTATTAAGGGCACTGTTGAATAAGAAAAGCTAAAAAGATAACTGTGGCTCATCAATGCTTTTGTACTAGGCCATGTAATGCTCTACTTGGAAAACTTTCCCACTCCATTTTCTGCAAGCAAGGGTCAGCAAGCGACCTTCATCGAATTCTGCCACTTGAGCTCAGAGTGATGAGTATACTTTTCAGGATACAGAGTCCTAAGAAGATTGTCCCAAAAAATTAAACATATGACAATGAAATTGCAGTGTCCATCATGAAAGTTTGGGGGGGAAGCACAGGCATGTTAAGCTTCAGATAACACGGTGTATTCTGATCCAGATCAAAATGTTACAATACAGAAAACCCAGGATGCTGTGCAAAAGCTGGTGCTCTCCCTGTTCAGGAAAGATTTTGTGTGAGTCTCCAATGGAGAGGGACCAGAATTCAATGCAGAGCAGGGGCTGAACTGGGAAAGCCATCAACAAGCCACAGAGCAGGCCCACTATTGGGACACAGTTTGAAGAGGGAAAAGGCCACCCGGCCAGCTGAATAAACCAGTGCTACATTTCAAGCAAGTGCAACGTAACTGTTTTTCTTCTGTACAAACCTGTTTTCCCAGCAGGGCTGGATAACTACTGTGTAATCAAGTACAGGGAAACCCCAGTTTATGATAGGTACATATTCCTAATCAGAACCAAGCCCCTTGGCTGTTTTCTGAAGCCTTCCAATAACTTCCTTGTTTCATCCTTATTCACGTATATAAATAACTACATGTTGGCAACAAAGGGACCATATAAGATTCTTCTCTGCCAGAATTCTAGCAATATAATACACTAATTATATTACATAAATGAATTAAAAATAAAACCCTCATGATAGGTATTAGCCCATTTTTTTCCCAATTGTTTCCTGACAGGCAAGGTTCCCAAACTTGACATCATTTTAATTTGCATTTAATATTAATAACAATGTAATATTGTCACTTAACAATTTGTGTTCCTTCATTTGCAAGATGTTGATAAATGTCATTTTCCAATTTTCTTGTATCGTATTTACCTTGGATTCCAACTGAATTATGTGGTTATGTATTCTTTGCTTTCATAGTATGTGAAGTGTTTCACATAAAACGGTTTTCTTTTTGTGGGGTCAGTCATGGAACTTGAGCTCTGGGCCTGGGTGCTGTCCCTGAGCTCTTCAGCTCAAGGCTATCACTCTACACCTTGAGCTACAGAGCCCCTTCCAGTTTTCTGTTGGCTAATTGGAGATAAGAGTCTCAGGTCCTTTTGTGCCAGAGCTGGCTTTGAACCGTGATCCTCAGATCTCAGCCTCCTGAGTACCTATGATTACAGGTATGAGCCACCAGTGCCTGGCTCACATAAAAAGTTCTAATTGCGCTGTGTGTGTGTGTGTGTGTATTTATATTTTAAGTGAGAATAGTGTAAAAATGAAACTATCCATGACTGTGGGTAACTAAAACACAAGCATCACTACAATATTCACTCCTTTTCCTCCACAAATGCACATTAAGCTGTACAGCACTGCAAGACAGTTTAGAAATCTAGATTCGAAAGAGGTTTTCCATAATTATTCAGAGGATGAGGTTTTTAATTGAATACATCCATTTGCTCTGAATCCACAAACATTTGATTCTTTTACTAAAATAACTGGTCCCAACAAATTGCTCCATTTGATTCTTCCTTCCACTTGAATGCTTTTTAAACAATGGAATTAATTATCACAAAATTGTTCATGGAACGCAGTCAAAAGTCATTGAAAACAAAGCAGTGAGAGGTGATCAAACAGGGCTAAGATCTCAGCCAGGTCCAGAGTGAAGTCAATGACCAGGACATTTTGAAGATCCAGTTCTGTCCACCTGTTCAAATGGCCACATTCTCCTGGGTGGACACATAGGGTCTATTCACAATGGCTGTTTCCATTCTGTCCAGTCAAACTCACTACAATTTCACTTTCATGATGCTTCAGCCAGTTCTTTGGGAATGGTGGGGTAACCAACGTACGCTTTCTCTTTCCTTTCCCTCCGGAAGAGTGGTCCCCATGGGAGGTGTGATTCAGAAGGGTACTTGCTGAAAATGATACCTCAGGGTTTGCAAGAGCCAGGGCCAGAGTGGGATTCAGACTCTTGAAAGGCCTTTCCAAGAGCCAATCAGGTTTTTGTTCAATTTTGGTTAAAAATATAAACTGGAAACTTCACATAAACAGATCCACCTGGCAGTCCTCCTGCCCCCAAAGGATAGCAGAGCTGCCCCGAGGCACAAACGCCCCTGGCAAGCAGGTCGACAGGGTCCACGGCTGTCATAGGCACTTGAAAAACCTGCCCATACAACCATCCCTCCCTAAGGACTGTCCTAAGATACCTCCCAACTTCCTTCCCCCTGGTGTCCATCAAAAAGTATTGATAAATAGCCTGCATGCCCACAAATGAGTAGACATCATGAGGACAAGGACACTTGCTCAACTAAATAAAATTCCCCTTATGACACATGCATAGTGCTGCACTTGGCTGTCCTTATGTAAACTTCCAGGAGAAAACCTCTAAGGCCTCTTGTTTATGCTCTGCATGTCAATAATATCAAACAGAATACATATGGAAAATAGGAATGTGTGATTGAAAAACTGTTAAGAGTACTACAACTCACTGCTTAAAACCACCTCGCCTCAGTGCAAATTGCCTTAAATTGTTCCACACACCCATCTTGGAGCTCTCTCTGGCTCACTCCTATGCTGTGGAAGTGTATTCCCAATTCATTGTTTCTTTACCCAAACTTCAACAAAACTATGCTTCTCTCCCAATATGTGTGCTAATTTGCTCAATTCTTTGTTTGAAATGCCAGGAACCTGGAACCACACCTAACTGAGACCACCTCTAGATAACACTATGGAGTATCCAAATTCATCACATGCTAACTAGTGTGTAATATGAGTGTGCAAGCACTTCCAGATACTTTGGGGTTTAATATCTTCAATGCATTGTGGTGGAGCAAGACATGTGAAAAGGTCATATTCCTTGACACGATGAGATATAATTTGGAATTAATAGGCATGAGCAGTCCGAGTTATGTCCTATTATTGACGGTTTTTCTTTCTTCACCATCAAAACATTAAAGTGATCACACATTGAAAAATCTTCTTTCAAACTAAGGTTAACTAAGTTACCAGCTCACAGTTGAGCAAACACACATTCTGGAGTGTAACCAAATACAAGTAGGAGCCAGGCACGAGTGAGTGTTTGTTTGCCTTTGTCATGGGATTAAAACTTAGGCAACTTGGGTAACTTTCCTTGCATCAAAATAAGCTATATATGTAGTTCCAATTTAGATATCAGAAAGACCATCTCCTGACCACCATCAAACACTGACCTTCATGTCTCAAGCAGACTAAGCCTCTGCTCCCATGAGGGCAGCGCAGCATGGCAGGCGCTCTTTGGTTCATTTCCCTTTCCCTTTCCCTTCCAGGCTGACTACCAGCTTCAGGATTTGGAAGACACAGAACAAGGAGCAAAAAAGTGGGCAAGGTAATCAGCAAACACCCTGGTGTGGTCTCTGAAACTAGTAATGTTGCAAAGTAATGTTGTCAGAGTCCTTGCAGCACTGCCCCATCCCATCTACTGACCCCACTCCAGGGACAAAACACTTCACACTGCTGGCTGACTCCTCATGACCCACAGTTTCCTCTCCCACAATCCACACCTACAGCCTCTATGCTGGACTCTATACCAGGGCCTCCCACATAGCTGGGATTATAGGAGTGTTTTGTTAGTGTTGTTGTTTAGATGGAGGGGGCTCCCATAACTTTGCTTTACCTAAACTGGTTTCAAATCTTGATTATCTTAATCTCTGACTCCTGAATAGCCAGGATTATAGGTTTGAGCTACTGTGTCCTGTTCAGTTGGAGAAAATACATTTAGTCCCTCTCAAGCAGCAAGACAGTGGAATACCATGCTACAGGATTGGAAAGAAGTTGCTCTGCTCTGAGGTAGAGTTGTCTCAGAGAGACAAGGGGAGTTAAAAAAAAGTATGGCACTGGAATTCTTTGCTTCTGGTATTTACTAGATTTTCTTAGATTCAGACAAATATTCTGGAAGTTTCTTCTCTTTGTCTAAACTAGTCTTTGTTAGAAAGTTGTGCCTTAGCACCAAGAGTTAACACCTGTAAGATTAAGGTAACACCTATAAGAAGTTGCTTGCCAGCAACAGTCAAAAACCCACATATCACTCAGGAAAAAAAGACTCTAAGTCCCCAAGTCATTAATATGTTAAGATTTCCTTTCTAAATAAAATTTCATTCTAAATAAAATCATTTAAAATGAAAAAAAAGAAATTGCTTGCCAGATACGGGAGTTGTTTGAAGTAATAGAACAGGAGTCAGTCTGTTCAGGTCTCAGTTTGACTCCAGAGCCAAGCAGTTACATTGGTTCTGTACCTCACTCTCTGACAGGTATGCTTCAGTGGTTAATCGCTAATTTGCTTCCACAATATCTATCTAAAAGATTCTCATATTTCCAAAAATCCATTTGATTATTACTGTTATTACTATTTTATTATCTTTAAGTACTTGAACACAGCAGTTGCAATTCAGTGTACCAATTTGTGAGTACAAGGCCTCTTGATCAATGTCACCCTTTTATTTATCATTGTCCCTATCACTCTCAATTCCACCTAAATGGCCATTTTCTTCTGAGAGCAGCAAATGACAATATTTTTGCACAGTGAAAGTTGATTGAGCTGGATCCTGACTACCCAGCACATGGAACAGGCACCTCCTTTCTCTCTGTTTTGCCTTAGTGGGAGAACTGAGAACACACCTCAGAACAACTCCAGGCTTGACACACCGACAGAATCACTCTAGGAATGGAAGCCTCAAATAAGAGTATACCAACTTATTGAGAAGTTGCCAAAATCACAGCTTCATAGAAGCTGGCATACATTATAATAATCCCTTTTGTAGCCTTTCAAAGATTAGGACAAGGACTGGTGAAGTTGAATAATTAATATGTAGCCATAAATCCAAGTAGAGATTCTCAGAATGGAAGAGTCCCTAGGCATCCAGCCTAGTCAACCTCCCAGCCTGTCTCTAAGTATCCCCACCTTGTATGGAGCCCATATATCTTTGTCCTCTTCTAGTTATCTGCCTTCATCCTGTCTCCAAGCATCAGAAGACCTATTTTCTCTCTGAGTCCCTTGGTTCTGGCTGCTCTGGAACATCCAGAGGCCACAGCCATGATCTTCTCTAGTGGGCCATTCACCTGCCACAACTGAGACTCCAGGTATCTTCACTTCCATAGTGCACTGCAACACTATTTACCATAGTGAAGATATGGAACCAACCCAGATGGCCCCTCAGTAGATGATTGAATCAAGATGTGGAACTTATATAAAATGGAATTCTATGTTGCCATCCAAAAGAATGGCATTGTCCCATTATAAATAAATAAAAATACTTGGAAAAAAATCATATTAAGTACAGTAAGTCAGATACAAAAGAACATAGGCTCAATAGTTCCCCTCATTTTTAATAATTAGTCCGCATCTAGGACTCTCCTAGCAGAGGATTACAATAGCTCAAAACCTAGGTACATAATGTCATATAGGATGAGACTAAATGAAAAGAACTCTAGGATATGAAAACAAGAGCTTTATCTTATGTGATTGTTCTTAATGTACTATGTTATTTCTCTTCTCTTTTGTTGCCCTTTGGTTAATCTCATACTGTTACTGTATCTGACTTTGTTACCTGGCATATTTTGTATATATATTTATTTGTTTATTTAATATAGGAAAGGGAAGGGGGAAAGCAAGATGATTGGGAGGGTTGGGGGGGAAGAAATGGGGACAAAACCATGAGAAGGGGTATCAATATGTGAGAAGTAATGCACATACTATCTGGTGAATGTAACTGTAACCCCTCTATACATTATCCTGACAACTAAAAAAAAACAATAAAAAAATAATATGAGCAAAAGGAGGCATGACTCAAGTGGTAGCATGCTTGCCTGGCAAGATTGAGGCTCTGAGTTCAAACCATAGTACTGAAAAAAAAATCTTCATCATCCTAACACTTTGGTGAGTATCTAACACCTACTACTTCATAAGTATGTCTAGCACTGTTTATTTCATTCTCCTCTACTTGCTATAAAATCTGAAAATGTTATGTGTCTGTTGTTGTTGTTTTCTGGTTTTTGTTTTTCTTTCTTTTTTGGGGGTCATGGGGCTTGAACTCAGCCCTAGTTGTTCCTGAGCTCTTCAGCTCAAGGCTACTACGCTACCCTAGAGCCAAGCTCCACTTCCCCTTTTCTAGAGGTTAACTGGAGATAACAGTCTCAGGTCCTTTTGTGCCTGGGCTGGTTTTGAACCTGGATTCTCTGATCTCAGCCTCCTGAGTAACCAGGATTACAGGCGTGCCCTCTGGTTTTTGTATTTCTTGCTGGAAGTATGAGAGTTGAACTCAGGACCTCCACACTTGCCAGACAGGCACTCTACCCTATGTTTTCATGTTGGTTATTTTCAAGAAAGGATCTCATTTTCTGCCCAGGGTTGCCCACACTGCAGTTTCTCTATTTGAGTTTGTCTGCATAGCTAGGATGACAAGAGTCTGCCATGTTGCTCAGAACTTCTTGAGAAAGAGTCGTGTGAACACATCACCTGGACTATAACTGAAATCCTCCTCACCTCTACCTCCTAAGTAGCAAGCACAGCAGGCCTGCACAACCATGCCAGATTGGTTGGTTTGCTTAAGGCCAGTATGGGTGCTTAAACTTAAGGCTTAATGCATCTCGTGGCTTAGTCACTCAAGTCTGGTGCTCTATTACTTGAGCCGCAGCTCTACTCTGGTGTTTTGCTGGTTAATTAGAGATAAGGGTTCCTTAGATTTGTCTGCCAGATCTGTCTTAAAGCTGGGATCCTCAGACCTTAGCCTCCTGAGTATCTAGGATTGTAGGCATGAAACACCAGTGCTCAGACATGCCCAGTTTAGACAAGAGGGTTTGACAAAATGGACAGCACCATCCATTATGAAAACAACATGGCATCCACACAGTGCTTGAGTCAGATCCCTCCGATCCATAGGAGATTAGAAACAGTTACAAAACAGTTTAGTGTCTTAACACTAAACAACCAGGTCTACAGGAATTGGGGGTATTTCATTCAATGCAGTGCTTCTGGAAATGTGAATATAATGCTCCAACTGTAAAAAATGAAATGCTGATAAAAACATAAGCAAAAAATACATTGGGTAACAACCATCAATATACTTAATCTTCTCTCCTCCAAAGCTTCAGCAGGAACCAACAGTGGCCTAAGTAACCACATTTATCCCCAATCTAGTCTCTTTTCTGTGCAATGGCTGATGTGTTATACCAAAGGCTTATGAACCTGAACACAAACACATGAACACACACACACACATACACACACAACACACACACACACACACACACAGAGGCTTTTATTTACTTCAGATATTCACATTTCATTTTTTGACACATGGGAGGAAAGTATATTCCTAAATGGACACATGCACACACATGTGCTGGGTGACATAGGAATTTCAACTCTTGGGCAGTTTTTCTTTTTTTGCCAGTCCTCGGGCTTGAATTCAGGGTTTGGGCACTGTCCTTGAGCTTTCTCAAGGCTAGTGCTCTACCATATGAGCCACAACACCACTTATGCCTTTTGCTGTGTATGTGAAAGAGAGGACTCAAATCCAGGGCTTCGCGCATGCTAGGCATGCACTCTACCGCTGGGCCACACTCCTAGCCCTCTTGGTCCTCATTTTTTCATTCTTACCACTTGAGCTACACTTCCACTCCCACTTCCAACTTTTTGCTTGTTGTTCAATTGGGATAAAAGTTTCATTGTCTTTTCTGTCCAGGCTGACTTCTGACTGTGAGCATCAGATCCCAACTTGTTGAATAGCTATGACTTGCAGGTGTAAGCTGTTGGTACCCACCAATTGAACACATTTTTAAATCCTCTTTCGCTCCTTGTGTCTAACATATGAGAAAATACAACTTTGGCCTAAAATGTACATGGCAGACATTTTTTACATCAGATCATTCTGTGTGGGCAGTGGCCCCCTCTCTATACTGGAACAAGGTAAAAGGGATAGAAGATTGAATTACTTTACAGGTAAGAAACACTTCCAAGACACACAAGTTCCTGCATCTTGCCCTGGGATATACTTGAGAAGAAATGGCTTAAAAATGTTTTGATGAGATTTACTTATTATTTATTTATTTAGGCAGGAGTGGGATTTGAATTCAGTGGCTTGAACTTGCTAGGCAAGATCTATACCTTTTGATGCTTAGCTGTACCCTTTTGCCTTATTTTTCAGATAAGTTTTCTCATTTTTCCTCGCTTTTCTCTCATTTTCATGTACCTGAAATTACAAACACATGTCACTACAACTTGTTTGTTGGGAGGGGTTTTAATTAATTCTCTCTTTTTTTTGCCATCTTTGGCCTGGTTCTGAAATTTTTCCTATCTCTGCCTTCTGCATAGCTAGGATTGTAGGTATGAGACCCATATCTATAATATAATAAAACACACCTGGCCAGTGAGCAGCTCTGAAATGTTTGTACTAGTGTTCTAGGCACCCCCCGTAGCCCCATCAGGATAAGAATGAATTGGTAAGATAAGAATGAGTTTGAATGAGGAAGGAGTTTGTGTCACAAACAAAGACATCTCAGGGAATAATCGAAAGCCTGAGAAGATGGGCCATTATGCTGAGCATCTCACTGGTAATTAGGTAGGCTTTCAGTTCAATAATTAAAAAAAAAACATAAAAGGAAGAAAGGGTTGATATTATGATGTACTTTGTCCTCTGCCCTCAATTATGGCAAGTTTTTATCCTTTTGATGTGAATTAAAAAGCTATCTGAAGTTTTTTAGGAAGAACAAGTATATTGGAATTGCTAAAAATTTGTGCTTTGTAGGGTTGATGTGAGAATCAATATAGTAGGAGGCTTAAACTCTTCTAAAAGCAATAAAAATTGTTCTTATTATCTTATTTTAAAATATTATAATGAGCTTTCTTCTATATTCCAAATGTGCCGGGATATATTATTTGATTATTGATAATGGGGGAAAGAACAATAAAAAAATATTTAAGGAAGTGGCGCTGTAGCTCAAGGAGCAGAGTGCTAGACTTAAGCTGAATAGCTCAGGGATAGCACATGGGCCCAGTGTTCAAGCCCCACAACCAACAACAACAACAAAATATTTAAATAAAATAATAATCTGGTACCTAAGAGAAATCACTCCTGATTATCTCCAAGGTAAAGCGTTCATTCATTTGCATCTATTTTGACAAAAGAAGTCTTGGAAATTTCATGGCTGTGCCCTGTGGCAACAGGTGATAGTTTTTTTTTTTTCACAGCTGTTCTGGTGGCATCTTGGAACATGGTCACAACTAGTTAGTGACAGAATTCAGGCAAGCACTCTTTCCCTCTCTACAACTACCACATCATCTCTCCAAACATCACTGAAAATAACTGAATGCCACTAAAGCAAGTGTGAATTGTGTGGACTTTTACCTGTATAAGGATGAAGAGGACCTCAGCAAAGTGAAATCTCCCTTCTGTGGACAAGACTTTCCCCCTCATCAACACTTTCTCCCCTGGCCCCCAAGAGTGAGTCTGCCAGCCTTAGTACATCTAAGGTAGCACTGCCTTTGTAACCTGGAGAAAGATGAGATCAAGGGAAGGAAACAGCACATACTTCTCCTAATAACAT